>NW_027361830.1:0-1200000 GCF_039654945.1 Dendrobates tinctorius
CAGCAGAGTTGCTTTCAAAGTAGTTGTTTGCATGTTATATGAGGCCAAAGAGTCTAGATGTAATATACAGTGGGAATGGAAAGTATTCAGACCCCATTAAATTTTTCACTTTGTTTCATTACAGCCATTTGGCAAGTTCATTTTTTTCTCATTAATGTACACTTTGCACCCCATCTTGCCTGAATAAACAGAAATTTTTGCAAATTTATTATAAAAGAAAAACTGAATCTCACATGGTCATAAGTATTCAGACCCTTTGCTCAGTATTGAGTAGAAGCACCCTTTTGAGCTAGTACAGCCATGAGTCTTCTTGGGAGGGGTGATGCAACAAGTTTTTCACACCTGGATTTGGGGATCCTCTGCCATTCTGCCTTGCAGATCCTCTCCAGTTCCATCAGGTTGGATGATGAACGTTGGTGGACAGCCATTTTCAGGTCTTTCCAGAGATGCTCAATTGGGCTTAGGTCAGGGCTTTTGCTGGGCCAGTCAAGAATGGTCACAGAGTTGTTCTGAAGCCACTCCTTTGTTATTTTATCTGTGTGCTTAGGGTCATTGTCTTGTTGGAAGGTGAACCTTCGGCCATGTCTGAGGTCCAGAGCGCTCTGGAAGAGGTTTTCATCCAGGATATCTCTGTACTTGGCCGCATTCATGTTTCCTTCAATGGCAATCAGTCGTCCCGTCCCTGCAGCTGAAGAACACCCCCATAGCATGATGCTGACACCACCATGTTTCACTTTTGGGATTGTATTGGGCAGGTGATGAGCAGTGCCTGGTTTTCTCCACACAAACCACTTAAAATTATCACCAAAAAGTTCTATCTTTGTCTCATCAGACCAGAGAATCTTATTTCTCATAGTCTGGGAGTCCTTCATGTGTTTTTTTTTTTAGCAAACTCTATGCGGGCTTTCATATGTCTTGCACTGAGGAGAAGCTTCCGTCGGGCCACTCAGCCATAAAGGCCTGACTGGTGGAGGGCTGCAGTGATAGATGATTTTGTGGAACTTTCTCCCATCTCCCTACTGCATCTGTGGAGCTCAGCCACAGTGATCTTAGGGTGTGTGCAGACGCTGCGGAATCCACTGCGGATTAATCCGCACGGATTTTGCAAAAACCGCAGATAAACCGCAGGTCAAAAGACCTGCGGATTATCTGCGGTTTGGTCCTGCGGATTCACCATCTCCACAATGGTGGAGATAGGAACCCGCTGCGGATTCCACAGAAAGAATTGACATGTCACTTCTTTCTGCGGTTTCAAAACCGCAGCAAATCCGCGCGGATTTTTCCGCAACGTCTACACAGCGTTTTTTTGTTACCATTCATTTGAATGGTACTGTACACCGCAGCTAAAACTGCTGCGGGTCCGCAGCGGCCAGCGGAATCCGCAGCGTGTGCACATACCCTTAGGGTTCTTCTTTACCTCTCTAACCACGGCTTTTCTCCCACGATTGCTCAGTTTGCCTGGACAGCCAGGTCTAGGAAGACTTCTGATGGTCCCAAAATTCTTCCATTTAAGGATTATGGAGGCCACTGTGGTCTTGGGAAACTTGAGTACTGCAGAAATTCTTTTGTAACCTGGGCCAGGTCTGTGCCTTGCCACAATTCTGTCTCTGAGCTCCAAGTAAAAAATGAACTTTTTTGAATTTACCAAATAGCTGAAATGAAATAGTGAAAAAATTTAAAGGGGTCTGAATACTTTCCCACTGTAATAGACTCTAGTCTATGGCAAGATATCCGTATATCAGCGCGTTCACAGGACTGAAGCGTATAGATAAGCATATGGTCCACAAGCTGGAAAGCCCTTGCTGTCTGCTGTTATCAGGCTGCAAGTCTGGTCATCGCAAACCCTAATCTAAGGCCGGGTGCCCATGATCCGGAACTAGCAGCGCTTTGGAAGCAGTGTATTTGCTGCGTCCAAAGCGCTGCTGTCTATTGAACGCAGGTGATTACGTATGTGGTCACTGAACCGTGCGGATTCACCCCATCCAATACATTGTATGGGTGAAATTTCTCTTGTGGAAACTAACATCTTGAAAGACGCGGCACATATCAGTCTCCGTGGGTGAGCCATGGCCATCTCTGGATGCATGGTGGGCATGGATTCCATCCACTATGCTGTTGAGACCAGCTGTTATGACGTCTCCTATGCACAAAAGCAGAGGGCTTCTGACTTCTTTCTCTGTTTTGCACTTATTCAGAAGTCACAGAAGCAGCAGGAGATTGATTAGGGTATGTGCAGACTTTCAGTATTAGGCTATGTGCACACGTTGCGGATTTTGATGCGAATCTGCAGCGTTTTTTGACGTGCGGAATTGCATCAAATCCGCAGTGTAGTGCACAGGTAATGTTAGTGTATGGTACACATGCTGCGGAAAAATCCACGCAGATTTTCAGCGATCTTTTTTTTTTTTTTCCCCCGTAGCACACAATTCTTTTTGGAGATCCGCAGCAGGGTTTTTTATTTTACTCTTGCACGTATATTCATTCTCTCTCTCTCTCGCTCTCGTACCACGGAACAAATCTGCACAGGAAAAACGCATTAAAATCTGCACGAAAACTGCATCAATTCCTCAAGCATTTTGCACTGCGTTTTCTGCCAAGAGATGCTGATGCGGATTCCGCAGGCTAATCTGCAATGTGTGCACATACCCTTAGTCAGCACTTTGGATGCAGCACATGTCCACTGTGTCCAAAGCGCTGCCGGCTATTGAACGCAGGTGATTCCGCTTGTGTTCATTGAACCGTGTGGAATCACCGCGTCCAATACATTGTATGGGTAAAATTTCTCTTGTGGAGGCTCGTGCTTCCACAAGATAAATTGACATGCTGCGGTCTGGAAAGACACTCCACATGTCGGTCTCCACGGGTGATCTGTGGGCCTCTGTGCACCCATAGTGGACATGGGATTTCTTGAAAATCCCATCCACTGTGCTGTAACATCTGGACACTGCGGATGTATGCAGCTTCCAACCCGCAGCGTTTACTGACCATGGGAACACAACCTTCTGCAACAGTGCTGAGCTGTGTAGCTGTGTGTCCAACTCTGAAAGATGCCAAATTGCTCATTAACTGCAGCACAATCTACTTGTCTATGCCACTTTATATCTGCTCACTCTTTCCTCATTACTCTTTGCCATATATAAAAAGAGATGTAACTTGGCACCTCACTTTTCTGGCTGACCAAGACGGTTTTGATCTATTTTTCAGAGTATTCGTAAGTCTAGGAGGAAGGGAAGAGGTGCAGTGATAAGATGTGTTATAAAGTTTTTTGTATTCGCTTATATTATTGATGTATGCATTTTGTTGAAATCACCGGGACTATTTAAAGAGGACCTGTCACTTTCTCAAATTGAGTAAAATACCTTGTAAAAATCCATAAACTTCCCTTGAGTCTGCTGCTTTTTTCCTGTTTGTGCTGCATCACTCCATTGCAGAGATTTTTCACATTAGATGTTTTTGGAGATCAGTATGTGAAATTTCTCCTTGCAACCATACTGGATGTTTTTTCAGTCTTTTCTGGCGGGATGTGCTTGTACTCATTTCTCCCAAATGCGGCCATTCCACAACTCTGCACCATCTGAGACTGCTAGTTCGGCTGCCGAGCTGTGATTGTCAGTGTCTGGGAAGGGTGAAAACTCATTTTCCCAGAGAAGACTTTTAATAAATGCCAAGTTGAACGACAAGCAGAGATTTCACCTATTGTGCTCCAAAAGCAACAATTCTTTGCAAAGGAACAACACAAAAATTGAGAAAAGCATCAGTATCACTGGAGCATAGGGATTTTTACAAGGCATTTAACTATTGTTTTTTTTTTTGTTGTTTTTTTTTTGATCAAGTGACCAATCCTCTTTAATGTTTTGTTTTTAGTTGCTATGGGCCGCAAAACAGTTTTTATTTTTAGACTGTTTTAATTAACGTGCCCAATTGTGTCTGAGCAACTCTTTTAATTGCATAATGGTCTTTAGAAGCTTATTTGAATAGTACAAAAAATAAAGATATAAGAAAGTATTTCTAATAAAAAATAGCCTTTGCTACCTTTTATACTGGGTCTCTTTACCCTATAATCTAGCTAGCTGACTTTTGTGACATTCCTAAATTATATATGAAATGTTTTTGGTGCATTTTTCTGTTCCTTTTCTAAAGATTTAAGGCTGGCGCTGTGCATTTTTAAGAAATGTCTTCCCTGGGAAGAAAATTGTGAAACTAAAGTAGTTGAAATTGTGTAGAAAAGGTCAGCTGTTTTTTGGGGGAAATATATTTAGGAATTATTTTGTTTTTTTTTGTTTTTTTGTTTTTTTTTCTGCAAAATCCTGTTTTGTATCCTGTTTACACTAACATTTTCCTTAGTTCTATTGTTTTTTTATCTTTTAAAACCCATAAGAAAAGAGACTTAAAGGGAATCTGTCAGCAGGTTTTTGCAACCTCATCTGAGAGTAGCATGATGTAGAGAAAGAGACCCAGATTGTAACGATGTGTCACTTAGGCTACTGGGTGCAGCCTTTCTGACACAGAGCTTTTAGATTTAGCAATGCAGAAAAGATCAGAACGCTAACCCCGCCCACACCACAACTCTTTATGTACATTGTCAATAGACGGTGAGCTGCTTATCACAGAATGGGCGGAGTCTGACCAGGAGGCAAGCTGTCTTGTAGGCTGGACAATGATAATCACAAGGTGATAAAACCTTGATTGTCAATAAACAGCATACAGCTGGACATGTGACACATCATTGAATTTTGTGTTTTAACTCTTAACTCATGCTGTCCTCTGATTGCCCTACATGGCAAAATACAGCCGACAGATTTCCATTAATAAAGTACGGTATGCATTTAACTGAGCAGGCATGGTTAGATCTACTACTCTAATTTCTGTTCCATAGGGCTCCTGGAAGTGATGCTGTCATCCTGTAGACATTGCTTGAGAACGCATACATGGGATTGGAGTCTCACAAGCCCACGCTCCCCGCTTACCTAACCCAAGTATTCTGCATTGTAGAAGTGGTTTGGGTAATAGGTTTTTTTTCTGTTCTAAATTCTACATCCATAAATCCCAACAGATGCTGATTTAGTAAATGTACCAGAATCTCAAATAGGTAATATATGATGAATAAAAAAGAAGTTCTCAAATGTTGGTGTCTGAAAACCTGATTAGCCTGTGGAAAGTGACAGTATATGAGACGGCCTGTGGATGTGAGCCCACTTTAACTGACTCGCACTAATGACTTTGACAATGCGGGATGTGTATTTATCTTGGGAATGGAGCAGGTGCCTGGTGCAGACACGAGCACGGAATAAGCTTTTCTTGGTACGAGATGATAGAACACAGCAAGACTTGTTTAACAGGACATTTCCATTTCCTCAGATGAACCTTCAAATTGTCTTGGAAATGCTTAACACATTTCTAATGAGCTGATATAAAGCCAGGCTGTGCCAACTGCACTGACACTGTCGGCATCCACACATTTCTTCAACAAACTGCATTTTCTATCACTTTTTATCACATATATGATTATTAGATACAGGCATGACTACCCTTGCTGTAGCTTTGTTGTGACTGTGTGATGTTAAAATGACGCCAATGATTTCGCTACTAAACCTCCAGATTTAAAAATTGTATTTTTTTTTCTAGTTCAGTTTTTATTTATTTTGTTCTTTTTTATGTTTTGATTTCACGGTTATCTTGCAAATAGCTTTAGCATCAATTTTCGAATTCACCGTAAATTAATGAATGTCCTTTGTCCTCCCTGATCGTTTCAACAGGCAATGTGTTGACACTAATTGACACTTAACCACACAATTAATTCAGTCTTCATTTACTTAGCACATTAGCAGAATCCATACTGGTGCTTCACTCTGCAAAGCCTTTTTTTTCAGTACATGCTAGTGGAGGGATAGAAAAAAAAAAAGAAAAAAATCATATATACATATGTTTATGCATATTTGCCTCTATAATGCTCAGAGTACTAGATCAGTGAGATATTTATTTGCAAGTGAAATCCTCATTTTACTTACCATTCATATGCCTCATATTTGTCTCATGTACTAAGCCCACTACATTTTGATCTATATCTGATCCTTGTCCAGTCATTACTGTTAGTCAAGATGAATAGCCTTCAGCAGATAATTTTCATTCAAATTGAACTCACCAGTTTTATTCTGCCGTACAAGTCAATACTGTAAAGGACACGGTAATGTCTATATATGACTGAAGCTGTTGAGACTAAGGAGACTATAGCCAGTCCAGCCATTGCATTCTATGCTCAGATCGTGAATTTCAAGCACGTGAAAAAAGCCTAAAGCTTTACTTAATATTTTAGTGGAAGCTCGTGAGCCTTCCCAAGCATGGTGGCCATGTTGTACCCATTTATGGGGGAGATGTGTTCCAAGAATGTGCACACAGCTCTCAACTTCTATTTGGGCTGTAAAATAGCAGACACGGTTCCTTAGTGTTTCCCTTCTTCTTGCAGTGAATGTGTCCAGAGAACAACCTTATTGGATTCCGTTTTGCTGTTGCTGACATAATGGCCATACTGCCATACAACAGTGATGTAGCCATTTTTAATTCATAGCTCCATTCTCAACTTAAAGAAGTATGGTACTCCCAACAAAAATGTTATCCTCTTAATATAGTGCAGTGATCATCTTATATGGCGCTGTGTACTTACAATTGCTCATTTTGCCTTTCTACCCATATAATGCTGCTTTTTTCCATAAGGTCTATATCACGTGATTAAGAACTGACTAGCTGAATCCTTCTAAGCTCTATGTAGAAACAGGAGGTCCTTTTTGTCTGCACATGTCATGAGTCACTGCAAAAGTCTATGACTGGGGTAGGCGCGGAGCAGCTCGTTCCGAAGTTGAAGAGGGAGATGATTTCTGTAGGGACAAATAACTTTGTGTTTCTACATAGAGAAAAGAGGAGAATTATCTGGGTAGAAAGGCAAAATGAACAATTGTAAGTACACAGTGCTATAGAATATGATGACTGCAATATATTAAGAGGATAAAAACTTTGATGGGAAGAGTGCTTCTTTAAAGATTTATGACTGGTGAATGACTTTTCCCTCCTAGAATGAGGCGGTGATATACTGTCTAGCATTGGAATAATATGACAGAAATGAATTGATGCCGCATTCTTTTATCTAAATGTGAATCTACGGTATTTTATTGTGAAAGATTGGAATGTTCTGATTGGAGTCTGTTGGTTGCTGCGCTTGACGTTCCTATATGGATTATGAGATTGCATGTAATTCTTTATGTTCCATTTTCTGAATAATTACATTTATGTAGGAACTAATATAAATTATCTTAATGCAGAGGGTAAGGGCCCCGTCACACACAGCGATCTCGCTAGCGAGATCGCTGATTTTGTGACACATCAGCGATCTCGCCAGCGAGATCGCTGTGACAGGGATCAGTGACCGGCCCCCCTGCCGGTTATCGCTGATCGTGCTCAAGCGGCCTGGGCCGTTTTTCGATCACTGGTCTCCCGCTGGCCAGCATGCATTGCTGTGTGTGGCAGCGAGAGACCAGCGATCAGCTACGCTGGACGCTGGTTTCTAATGTAAACGTCGGGTATCCAGGAGCCGCGGCTCCTGGATACCCGACGTTTACATTAGAAACCAGCGTCCAGCATCGCTGGTCCTGATCGCTGGGGCTGTCTATCGATGTCCCAGCGATCCCATCCATGTCGGATCGTTGGTGGGATCGCTGGGACATTGTTATGTGTGACGGGGTTCTTAAGTCAGAAGGATTTCTGTGGGATGCCCTCTACTACAAATCTCCTGTACATCATCACAAGTGATCATCAGTACATAGAATTGGAACGTGTCTATTTTGGCCACAATTTTTTGATCCCAGGTCAGGTTACAACAGCCAGAATCGGAACCATTGCCTATCCTAGGTAGTTCTCGTCCATTTTCAATCCTGTGGGGAAAAGACATTTCAATGTGGATCCTAATATATTGTCAGAATTTATTGGAATTGTTTCATCTCACAATTAGAGATAAATTGTATTAAGTGTCTTCCTATTAGCAAGCATCTGATTTTCATTAAGCGCTCATTAGTGCTACCCACTGTATGTTTACACTGCAACACAATTTTGGAGGATGTTGATGAGATTTTCTGAAAGCTTTTAATTGAGTGGAGTGCAACTTTGGTGTTCAAGCATGGCAGTAATATACACATTTACTGGATGGTTCATTCTATGCAAGGCTCGAGTAGTATGTGTTGGGAATTACTGCATCAGAACCTATAACTACGGTATATATATCAGGTATGTTTCATATTGTATAGATCAGGGGTCTCAAACTCGGCAGAGTAAATGTGACGCACATAAAAAAAATTGAGCTGGCGGGCCGCATTCCTTTCAAACTTATTACACCTCATACACACACGGCTCCGCTCCGTACACCTCGTACACACATGGCTCCACTCCGTACACCTCGTGTACACACGGCTCCGCTCCGTACACCTCATACACACACGGTTGCACTCCTTACACCTTGTACACACACAGCTCCACTTCGTACACCTCGCACACACACGGCTCTACTCCATACACATTGTACACACACGGCTCTGCTCCATACACATTGTACACACATGGCTCTGCTCTGTACACCTCGTACACACGCGGCTCTGCTCCGTACACCTCGTACCCATACACACACACACAGCTCTGCACACCCATGGCTCTGCTACATCCACCCTTTAAACCCCTCCTGACCCCACACATTAGCTTACTGTGACGAACGACCCACCGACGTTCGTCCAAATACGGAGGCGACTAACGGGGGTCCCGCTGCCACCAAAACGCGACGGACAGCGGACCCTGTGTCACCACTATGTCACAGTCCCACCACTGACACGGGTGTATCAGCGGACGGAGGGACGAGACACAATGCCGGCACACGGCTATCACAGGCACAGTTGGGGCTTATCTTAGTTATCCCACCACTGGCACCATGTGACAAAAATATCCAGCAAGCTACTCTCGCTCTACAATTTGCCACAGGGGGAGTTTAATTTGGATGCCCCACCACTGCTATCAATCTTCCAAGTACTGTGGGGATTTATGTATATCCCACTTTCTCAGTTCCACTTTGGAACTCGCAGCTCTCCGGCGCCCCCCTTACCCTCAGGTCAGTCAGGGAACTGCACCTAGGATAATTAGTCACCGGACGGGCTGCCTGTTGTGAACCGGCAATTAGGCTTCTGCAGTAAGGGAATTATCAATGCTGTGGCCGCAGCCCCTTATTCAGCAATATAAGACCCTTCTGTACTGCCAGCAAGCTGCAATAGCCATACACAACGCGCTGCCACCAGTCACGGTTACTTAATTCACAGTGTTAAATTAAGAGGGTCCGTGGCAAACCCCTTGAATTAGTAGCGATTATCAAAGGCGTATAGTTCGATTCTTAGAACATGGAGACAGGCTAAATATTAAATCATTTATTTTCCGAAAGAGGACAGTGATTACAGATAAAAGTTGCTATAAAATTGAGACATAAAATATGTACATTAGACAAGTATAAAACAAAGTGGATGAAAGAAGAAGGTACACTCACATTTAGTCAGTTGTTAGGCATCCCATGTGGCTTTAAGGGGGGTGGAGGCGGAGCTGCACGTCTCCACTCATCTGGGTTCTGCTCAGCACGAGGATTGGAGCTCTTCTGAGCTGGTTTTGCCAGGGAATGCCTTATAGACTTTCCTATGTGACATCACGGAGAGGTGCATTCTGGGTTGATCCCACCTCTCTCATCCAAGTTATGTTTTGGCTACAAAACTTAGATTAGCTATAACTTTATGGGAGAAGCTGGTATGGACTCATCAGTGGTATCATGTTTCCCAGCGTAATGAGCCCATCAAGAAAACATCAAACATCTATGCGATATGACCGTCCATTTGGGAACAAATCATATCTCATGTTCTGGACAGGGTAGAACTTCGAAAGATACGCGGTATCGAAGCTGGGACCGCTCAGGTTACAAAAATATGATTTTCATATCTCTACTTGGTACGGTTTTCGCAGGGCAGGCTCTTAAAGGTTTACTTCTAACTCCTCATTTCAAACAAAGAGTTTTCCTTTCCCGCACTTTTTTTTCCCTCTTTCAGCTGAGGCTGAGAGAGGCCAAATGGTGTGGCAGGAAGTTGATTTATAACATCTGGGGGGGAAGGGAAGCTGCTGCAGTGTGCAATGTAACTGAGACACTGGCAGGCAGCTTCTTACAAAATGGAGGATTTTTAGCACATTGCAACAGAAAACATATCTTGCAGACATTGTACATCACACTTACCTTCATCCAGCACCATGACAACCAGTACAGACAGCAGAGTCCTGCATACACTGAGGCCACTGATCATGTGACCCCTGACTCCTCCCCCTCCTGTGACCTCATCCCAGGTCCTGTGCAGTGTGAGCACACAGAACAGCCATAGCGCGCTCCTGAATGCGCGCCCTTCCCCCTGCCTCAGGGAGTGAGACGTGGTGCACCGCGGGCCGCAGATGCCTGCCTCAGGGGCCGCAGGCGAGCCGCGTGTTTGAGACCTCTGTTATAGATCGACTCTTGTAAATGAAGCATGTTGTCTGCACAGAGTCATGATTTCTGTCATCTGAAATTAAATCTATAGAAGATGCATAATGAATTGAGAATCGATCTTTTGGAGTTGTTTTTCCTCAACCTGGTTTCATTTAATGGTGCCTAGAATTTAATAATAATAAATAATAAAATATACAGCAATGAAACCTGATGGTGGTTTGCTGTTGGGGAACATTATGGCTCTTTGATCTTCAGTAGACATTTGTGACAACTAGGTATATGTTGCGCATTGGTGGGAAGTCAGTTACTCCTATGAATTTTCCTTATGGTGCCTTAATAGGATCCTTGTATGTGACTTCCTATTGAGGCCTGATTTATAGGCAACTGAAAGAAACTTAGACTAACGTTGAACTTGAAAAAACAAAAAAACTAAACTGGAGTAGAATTGAATGACATGCATGATGTAAAAGCATGTTCACACTGGCCATAAAAGCAAGCAAAAACCAAAGGAAAAAACAATGTGTGTATATACCCTAATGAAAATAAATAAGTCAAAAGCAAGTGCATTAAATAACATAGGGTACTTGGTAAACACTATTTTGATCAAAAAAGTATAAAGCTGTCCCACCACGGCAAGGTGTACCCATTTGAGACAGTAACTACACTAACGGTTAAAACCACTATTCACACTAGGTAGGTTTTACCGTTAGTGTAGTTACTGTCTCAAATGGGTACACCTTGCCGTGGTGGGACAGCTTTATACTTTTTGATCAAAATAGTGTTTACCAAGTACCCTATGCTATTTAATGCACTTGCTTTTTTACTTATTTATTTTCATTAGGGTATATACACACATTGTTTTTTCCTTTGGTTTTTGCTAACGTTGAACTTGGTCTTACGGTAGTGATACTTTAAGGGTGTGTGCACACGCTGCGGATTCTGCTGCGGAACCAGCTGCGTTGTACAGTACCATTAAAATGAATGGAAAATGGAAACCGCAGTGCAGATGCTGCAGAATTTTCCGCGGTTTCAAATCCGCAGAAAGAATTGACATGTCAATTCTTTCTGCGGATTCCACTGCGTTTTGCCATCTGCTCCATTGTAGAGGTGATAAACCGCAGGGCAAAACCCCAGGCTAATCCGCAGATAAACCGCAGGTCTTCTGACCTGTGGATTTTACTAAATCGGCTCGGAAAAATCCGCAGACCATTCCGCAGCGTGTGCACACACCCTTAGTCATCTGTTGTAATAGCTTTTGGCCCAGAATTATCAAGACTGGCATTTTGTTCATCAGTCTTGATGAAGTGTTCATTGATTAAAATGCACCAAAATCGTTAAGAAGTGCATATAATGAATTTGGCAGTTCTTTCAACTGCTGTTCACTACCACAAGAAATGTAACTCCAGTCGGGGACTGGAGTACACTTTTGTTATAATTTATACCACTTTTATGGCGTAAATATGTACTAATTTGCCGCACGTGCTCAACAACACCCCTCCCACCACCACAAAGCTCTGCCTGCTTTTCAAAAAAAAGCCAAATGTCATAACATTTTTGTACAACTACAAGGTGAGCAAAAATGTTTCAATATTTCCATCAATTTTCCACCAAAAATTGCTGGATGTATAGAGTCTCACTAGACCATGTCAGGCATTGAAATAAGGCCAGAAAAACATGATCTTATTTGGTGGTGTTTGGTTTTTTTATTATTATGGTCAGTGGTAGGTATTTGCAAGATTTGGAAAGTATTGTCAAATGTCAAACCTGTCACTAATCTCATAGTCACAGGTGGTGGCAAAGAATGATGGATAACCTGTCATTTGAAATTGAAAGGCGCTGTCATCAAGAATCTTCACAGCAGACCATGAATGATATAACATGGAAAATGTCTGTCCAAAATCGGCATTGTATAGCCAAGTGTTTCAGTCATTTCTCCATTCCTGCCTGAAAACCGCATATTACATTTTTCTCAAGTGTAGGATCCTCTAATGGGGACTCACACTACGATAACATAAATGACTTTTCTTTAGCGTAGGTCATCAATTTCAGATGAAAAAGGGGGAAGTATAGTGGAGATGATCTAAGGCTGGTTTCACATTAGCGCTTTTGTGCGCAGCGCATCATGCGCATGCGCACTGTGCACCTATGTTTAACATGACGTGCGCATGGTCTTGCGCACACTTGCGTTTTCGTGCGCATGCGTTTTTTCGTCTTGCACGCCAGGCGCAGCATGTTGCATTTTTTGGTCCGCCCTGTCTTGTCAAAAAAACGCATGCGCAAAAACAACACATTGAAGTCTATGGGAACGCATGCGTGCGCATGGTCTTGCGCACGCTTGCGTTTTTTGCGCATGCGTTTTTGAGGTAAACAAGTCTGGAATGTTCTCTAGACAATGGAAAAAATGTCACACCTAAAAACGCATGCGCATAAAAAAAGCATACGCATTTAAAACTCATGTAAAACGCAAGCAACGCTGCGTTTTTTGACGCATCAGCGTGCGCATGACGCTAAAAAAAGCATTTGTTTTGCGTTTTTCATTGCATTTTTTATGTGCCCGATGCGCAACAGAACAAAAAACCGCTAATGTGAAACTATCCTTAGACGTTCAACCAAGCAGAACACCACTGTGGTCATAGTTAGTGGCCGGCTTCTGCGGAGCAGCTTCTATTGGCTTGTACCAGTTAGCTTCCACTAAACGGTGTGGCAGAGCGGTGGTGTTCTGCACCATACACTTATTACATATGATGATCGTGGGGGTGCCGAATGTTGGACGTATTAGTACACAAGAAATCAGCCAATTTTGAGAACTGTTTTGCGCATGACTGCCATCACTGACAATTGTACATCTACATAGAAAGGGCAGACTGACTAAGCTAAAGGCGATAGAATTTTGGCTCAGTTTGTGCCAAAAAAGTCTTTTACGACTTGTACCATATTTATGCCTTGATTGACAATGGGGTGTGAAAAGTGATGTGCACCAAAAATGCTTCAAAACTATTCCTACAAATTTTGGGAACAAAGCCCATTGGTAGAAGAGACAGTGTGAAGATGCACCAGATGTATCAATGTAAACGAGCCAGTGTGATCAATTTGGTGACTGGTCTATATCTACATTGTCTCTCAAGCATAGATATGTAAAAAGGTGTAACGCCATATAATTACACATATATGGTATTGCCATACTACCCATACCATAGGAGAGGTGAAGAGGCTCATTCACTTATTTCTATGGGAATTCCAAAATGGCCAATCACACTTAATAATAAGAGAACGAGAATGTGCGGCCAACTGTACTTTGACAGCATTGCACAAATCGTGCATCGTCATAAGGTAGATGCCCATCTATCATATATTTATGACGTACCCTGTAGAAGATGGTAATAACCCTTGAATTGGTTTTTTTACATTACTATTGTCTATTAGTTTCTAATTGCATTAAAATTAACATTTTAATGCAATTAAAACAAGATTAGATAACGTTTTCTGTCTTCAGGTAGCTCTTGTAATACAAGGCTTGTTCTGTTGGAAACAATAATGGATGGAGAAAAAAGTGACTACTGTATTAGCCATATTTTCTATGAGTAGTAATCATATTAATCTGGTCATATTTGTATACACAAATGGTACTTCTCCGTAAAGAAAAAGCTGATAGCCCCGTTTTCTCTTGCAGGGATAGAACTTTGCCCTCCGGGCCACAGATTCATGATTACAATGGTGGCCAGTTTCATTGGAATGGCAGGACAATTTCTTCTGCCAGGGTTGGCAGCTCTCTGTAGAGACTGGCAGATCCTCCAGGCTGTCATAATCTGCCCTTTTATTCTGATGCTTTCCTACTGGTAGTAAGTATGCACATCCTTTATATGAGTTGGGCATGGGAGATATGCAAACTTTAAGGTTCTTTCACATGTCACTGCTTTTCTTTCCTTTTTTTTTCTTTTTCTTTTTTCCTTTCTTTTTTTTCTATTCTGTTCTTTTTTTCTTTTTTTTTAATTTCATTTTTTTCCTTTCTTTCTTTCTTTTTTTTTTTTTTTTTTTTCATAATTTACAATCAAAAAATGAAAAGGGATTACAAATAAGGACTTTATAAGTATTGGGTTATTCCCTGTAACACTGGAGCCTCTTTGCATCCCCTTACCAAGTCTTATTTCGCCCACAATTGCTAAATATCCCAAAACAACTCCAGGTCTAAAAAATGTACGACCATAGCGAGCATGTGCAACTTTTTGTAGTTCTGGTCAGCTTTGTTTTTCTGTACATACAAGCGTATAAAATGTGCCGTCTATGGTTGTTATTTGCCTACAGCATCTTTCCCGAATCTTTGAGGTGGTTAATGGCCACAATGCAGTTTGATGCTTCCAAGAAGCAAATTCTTCAAACTATTCACAAGAACAGAGTGAACACCGAAAGTGACACCAAAGGAGTAATGCCAGGTACGGATTGTGCGCCTCCAATGTGACGCAGCCTGCTACTGATATTTGTTTTCTCTAAATAATTTTCTATAAAGAGTTGATCAGGCAGTTTATTTTATTGTAAGTGACCCTCTGCCTAGTTCTAAAAGGGTGACCGCATTCTCCAAGCACTTGTACCTCCTGTTCTCCCTAAGTGGCAATGAACAAGAACAAAGTGCTTCCAGCATGGGCAGATGATTGTGGAACTATTTGCCGTAAGGATTTCCAGTATAGAGCCAGGTACTGGATATTAGGAAGGATATATGAATATTAGATTAATTTATATCCACCATACTTTACAGAATTGGAAAGGGAGCTCGCAAGAAGACCTAAGAAAGTTTGTATTGTGAAAGTCGTGGGAACCAGGAACCTATGGAAGAATATACTCGTCCTTTGTGTTAATTCGTAAGTCGACCTATATGTATATCATGATCACGATGCCCCGATGTTTGTGGATGCGGCATCCTCCTATATGTCGCATGTTTTGTGACGGATGACCGTTTGTGTATATACACCAAAGAACCGAAGAGCTGTACAATCTGTGATGAAGAGCAGAGATGAGTGAATATATTCAGAAACGATCGTCAAACATAAATTCGGTACGAATATGGCAAATTCGGATTCGGCAATCGTTTTCCAAACATATTCTCTCACCTCTACTAATGAGTGCAGGAGGGGATCCTGCGACTCCCAACTAGTTACACTCAAGTAGATATTTATGTCTTGGTTAAAGGGAATCTGCAAGCAGATTTTTGCTTCCTCATGTGAGAGCCATGTAATGTAGGAAAAGAGACCCTTAATCCAACAATGTATCACTTGGATTACTGCCTGCAGCATTTGTGACACATAGTCTATTGACAGTGAGCTGCTTATCACGGGGGGTCGGAGTCAGACCAGGAGGCAAGCGGACAGTTTGTCACAGCAATGATGATGTCCTTGTGATAAAACCTTCACTGTAAGCAAACCACACACAGTTTAAGTGACACATCGCTGAATTCTGTGTTTTAAACTCACGTCTCATGGTATCCTCAGATTGCAAAGCAAAAACCTGCTGACAGTCCCTTTTAAATATTGGGAAACTCTAGTATTCTACATATCACAGGTAAGTAGCACAAAAATAAAACATTGCACTCTTCTGAGCCAAGTAGGCCTCCCTGACCATCTCTGACTTCTTTTAGAAGAAAGGTGCTGTGGAGCGCGTGGTGCAATCCTAGTTGGCCAGTTAGCTGTTTTCCTTGAGGGCCTTTTATTGTTCTTGTCATTGATGTACCACATAAAAAGAGAATGGCGATAATATGATGGTATATAATATCTTGGTAATGTGTTGACTTTTCTAAGAGGCAAACATAACTTTTTAATTGTATCCTTGTGTAATCATTTCCAGGTTGACTGGATATGGGATACACCACTGTTTTGCTAAAAGTCTGATGGACCCTGAAGTCAATATGAACATGATGCACAACTTCTATGCCAACTACTTTGCCATGGCAGGAATTACATTGGCATCTTGTCTGGCAATGTGTCCTGTTGTTGGATTTTTGGGAAGAAGGGGAGGGTTGCTACTGTTCATGATACTAACAGCTTTGGCATCACTTCTTCAGCTTGGTCTTCTGAATTGTAAGTAGTTATTTATGTGACCATATCATCTGCTGCATTAGTGTACTAGACGTGACTGGTTTTGGCTTTCTCTTGGAGAACACAGGATCACTCGCTGAGCGAGCGCTCATTATATGGGATAGATGGTCAATATCATTACCGGCCAAACCGTAATTCGGCCAACAGCCATCTGATGTGAATGGTGGAACTTAAGTCTTATTGCACAGGTGGCATTGACAGATATGATAGGTGTCCAAGTCTAAAGAATTTACATTGGGCCTAACAGCTAATAGTAACGTTTTTGTCTATGATAAGAATCATTGTACCTCTGTGCAAATGCACCCTACACAAAAGAAACCTTCAAGGGGTTTCTTCAGATTAATGAAGAAAGCCATTCACGTACACGGCCACCACTTTATTTCTGACTGATACATCAGCTCGTGGGCCAGGAGCCGTTTGCCCCATTTCTTGAAATTGTCTGATTGAAGCAACACCACAACATATTCTAGATTTATCATTAATGTGTAGTAGTCAGTGCTGCTTAGCCGTGAAATGGGAGTATTCAAGAATTTCTATGCCTCATTCACATGTCAGCTGGTTTTTGTTTCTTTAGATTTTAAGAAAATGTTTAATATTAATCTTGATCAGTATTTGTTCGATTTTCATCAGTTCTTTTATGGTCCATGTGTCCGTTTTTACTATCAGTGTGGCATTCATTTTTCCCATATGCACAAATAAAAAAAAAATAAAGGTTTTCATATTTCTCTTGCTCCTTTTCCATACCTGAATGAGCAATTTTTAACTGCAGATCTGGATAAAAAATTACATGTCAGCTTTTAATTGCGGAGAGATATATAAACTTGCTAATAGACTATAGTGGATATGTGTGGAATTGAATAGAACACATGCGCATGGAGCCTCTAATCACCATTGTATTATGTGCTGCAGTACCTTCTGTACTAGGCCATTTTTCAGAAGTCTACTTTTTAAAGTGCATTCCGAAACAATACATACGAGTATGTGCTTTTAAAAGTGTGTCTTCTGAAGACTGAGGCTGTGTTCACACACAGCGGGGTTTTTTTGCAATTTCCCCCCCCCGTGGATTTGCCAAAAATCCGCGGGAAAAACGTGAAAAAGAAGCTTCCCATTCATTTCTATGCATTTTGCACTTTTTGTGCACATTGATGCGTTTTCTACTGCGAAAAAAAAAACCCCGTATCGCGGTAAAAAACGCAGCATGCTCGTTTTTTTTCCGCGTTTCTGGCTTTTTCCATGTGTCTAGAAATCGCGCGGAAAAAAACGCAAAAAAAAGCGCAAAAATCGCTGTAAAAACGCGCGGTTTCTGGGAAGGGAGTCCTGTTTTTCAGCAGAAAATTTCTGCTATGTGTGCACTTAGCCTTACAGTTCAGAACAGCAAGGTTGGAAGGATGGTCTGAACCGTGCAGTTTCTGATGCTGCTAGCAGAGGTAACGTTGCCTCTGCAGCATGAGTGTAGCACTGGGACTTTGAAAATACCCGGATCCAGCCATTAAATTTTAACCAACAAAAAGTTGTGCAAACTTTGTTACTGTTTTTAGGGTTTTTACACTGGTCCCGGCCAGCTGACGGCTTTTTGAAAAAGTGGGCAAAGCTCAAAGAGGCATGACCAAATGCACGCAACAGATTTATTATAATTTACACCACGAATTACAAAGCAAAGTACGCAAGCCCCTGGCTGATGGACATTTCTGCATTATGTTCATTCTGTTTTGTATTGTGCAATGTAACTGAGAATTGAGATAACGGTAATTTTCTTCTCGATTTCCTTTTTCCTCCTCTGCTGTTTGGGAATAGTGATTGGAAAATACGCGCAGCGGCCTGACATGGGTAAGATCTCATTCCCAAGTCTTTATTTTATAGTTTGTTATGTTTAAGACATATTGGCAAGATTTGTAATAGTTGTCTTTAAATTGCCTTGAATATGTTAATTATGAGGTTGTGTTTGATATATTTTTTAGGTATGAGTGAAACAGTGAAGAATAAATTCTCCGTCATCTTCTCCATTATCGGGATGTTCTCCTCTCATGCAGTTGGCAGCTTAAGTGTGTTTTTCTGTGCTGAAATCACCCCCACTGTGATCAGGTACATACATTACTTCTACCTATGCTGCGATCGTGTCACTGCTGATTCTATTAGTCATTTCTGGGCATCCGGTTACTGACGTCACTGAATTCTCTTATCTTTGATGCCAGACCGATTATTATTATTATGCGTTGCTTATATAGCACTATCATATTCCACAGCGTTTTACATACAGTACCATGTAAAAGTTTGGGGACCCCTGGTCAAAATTACTGTTATTTTTTTTTCCCCAGAAATTTTTTTTCTAGCATATGTGGGAAATACTGCAATGTGTTTACTATTAAAATCAATGATCGGCTTATTCAAAGGATATTTGAAGCAGTTTTTTTTTTTTTTAACGTGAATTTTGGTGCAGAATCTCCTCCAAAATCCACAGTGCTAAACTCCCTAAATTTTATATGCTCATGTTGTCTTTTTCAGGTGGATTTTGCTGAGAAGCGCCCCATAAAGTGAACAAAGTGCACAGCAATGTTAAAGCAACATTGCTGTGCACGTTCTGGAAACTCCGAAATGGTAAAACATGTGACCTGTTCTGAAACTTGCCGACTCTGCATGCTTAACACTATATAGTGAGAGAGGATGGCAGAGCTGCCAGCGTTTTCCTGAAGTGGCTTTGTCTGAGAAAACTTGGCAGCTGTACCGGTGTCCCAGTCATCCCATGTGCACATACATGTTGAGTTTTTGTCACTTCAGTAAACCACTGGCAGCATTTTTCCAGAAGCGTGGTCTTTGGCGTCTCTTTGGGCACTTTTCCACCAGCTTTTTTTTTTCAACTGTATACATAAAATAGTTCAGCAGCTTCCAAATGGAAGACCCCTGATGAAAGGACTAGTCACCGTTAGCCACTTGATGGCTTTCAAAGTCTGACGTGGGTAAAATAAGCAGAAAAAGACTTAACATAAGCACCATAAGCCGTTGTGACATAGCAGTGCATGTGTTAATTCTTTTTAGCATTTTTTTTTTTCCTGGGATTTCAGGTGGAACCCACCTGAAAGACAGCGCAAACTTACCCCTTAACATTCTGGGGCCAAAATGTGGAGTGTTTTTTTCTGACACAAATTCTTCAAGATTTGACGTATGGCGCTTTTTTCCCCATGTTAAAAGAAAAAAAATCTGCTGGGGAACAAAAAAACGGCACCATGTGCAATAAGGCTTGTTTTCCATTAAAATCCAGCATATTTGAAGCTTTTCTTGATAAGGGTTTTGGCTTACAATCCACACTGTGTGAACATATGCTTACATTACGTTAAAGCTTACTGGTATAGACCGCCATCTCTACTATGGCATTGTCTGTCTGCTCTCACCGGAGTTCATTGACCTGATTTTACTCTTGAGATGGAACTGCTGTGTCCGTCACTCAGATCTGTCTTTCTGCAGTCATAGAGAAGTAGGGTTAATGTAAGTCACATTGCAAAACTGTGTGAAAGGTTGTGCTCTTCTGTGCACCCTAGTACGGGTTTATTGGAAAGGACGCCGCCGACACCCGGGGGTAGGACTGATGACTGCTTACTCTGCTATTCCAGTTCCACTAAACTCACCAGATCATCATGAGCTGAGCTGCGGAGACAGATCTGTATTACTGGGCTGTAGCATAGGAGATGACTGAATGCGGAGAATGCAGCCTACAGATTCACTGCAGAACAAGGGAAATCATTGAAGAAAGCCTTGTGTACTAGGCTTCTGCTTACTGCTCTTCCAGTTAGCACTGAATGCTGTAGGTGCTCTTGGAAAGCAAGGCAAGAGAAGCAGTTGTTGCTTGGCATGCTGTAGGACATGCTACCAAGAACTTGAATTCCTGCACATAACAGATCCCATTAGTCACAACCAATTATTTGAGTGATCTAGCTGTAGTCTATCCATTGGAGATAGCACAAGAGGCATGGAGAGTGAGGTTGTACGTGCAATGGCCTAACCGTAATACAAATAGGCTCTTCAGAGAGGGAGAGGAACTCCAGTGCCACATATTTGAATCCTAAAACTCAATGTCGCCCCCTCTTAAAGGGCGTTCCGACATTACTTAGGATAAGAAGGCAAACTAGAAACTCCATTTGCAGACACGTGTTCTAGTGTGTTTGCTCCTCATCAGTGCAAAACAGGAAAACTTGTTTGGCTGGGTGAGAGGCTTCTAACAGAGGATTTGGTGGTTAGATTTTAGGGTACGGTAGATCACAAACTATTTTATAAGAAAAAACAGAACTACAAATTCCCAGATATAATTTTTTTTTCCTGCATTCTCCTAAAAAAAATCTTTTCATCAATTCTCTTGAATATTATTCTATACTGAGACTTGTCCTTTTAAATATATCCATAAGAGTTCTAGTTGGTGGAACTGTGGTCTCCATTACTACATTATAGGACTGCCATCGTGTGCTTGATTTGGCCCAAGCTCTACTAGTTTAGATGGTGCCAAATCTTGCACGGGTTTCCGCTGGTCACTCAGTTTAACCGGTTCCCAATTAGAGATGGAGCTTTGTCTACTGTGTCACAGTGTAGGGCACTTGAACGGCTGACATTTATCTGTATTGAATTTGAATGGTTTTATTTTTTCATGTTAAGATATTTTGTAAGGGGAAATTGTATTTGTTTTTACTTTTTTAATGTTTTCTCCTCCTGTAATTTACCATGGCTGCCCTATCATTGACCTGTCTTTAGGATAGGTCCTCATTATTCGGATCTGACACTTAGGAATAATGGTTGTGCAGTGCTGGGGTCCTGTATGAAGTCTGTATGGTCTCACGGTATGTGTGCGTTTCCTGCCACACTCCAAAAACCTGCTGATTGGTTGACTTCCGCTAAAAGGGAACGTCCCCTTTTAGTACATATTTGTACCTGGGTGCAGTTTGGTATTAAAACAAACAGACCCAAGTTATCCTCACCTTCCTCGGGTCCAGCACGGAGTGTCCACCACTGCTCCCAGTGTCTGGTATGGACTCGCTTGCCAATAGCATGGCCGCCTATCGGTGAGCTTAGCAGTTTTTGAGTGGGGTGATCTGTTGTGGGGTGGGTTTTTTTTGTTTTTTTATACCAGACTGTGCCCGGTGATTTAAGATTTCCTGAAATGGGACAGTGCCTTTGCATTGAGCTCATGGCGCTGAATACTAATTTGATTGGCTCATTACCAGTCATTTTAGAACTCTCCTAACGTCAGTGGCACAATGCCTATGCTGGGACGTGATCAGATGGCACCTTGCTCTGCTATCCGGAAAAGCC
Organism: Dendrobates tinctorius; assembly: GCF_039654945.1. NCBI lineage: Eukaryota > Metazoa > Chordata > Amphibia > Anura > Dendrobatidae > Dendrobates > Dendrobates tinctorius. The sequence goes on from NW_027361830.1 coordinate 21,913, forward strand.
ATTTTATTTCCTCATACAGATACATAAAGCCCGTTTATCTGAGCGCTATGTGCAACTCGACAAACCAGAAAATGTTGTATACCCAGGATGTGGTGCATCTGTAGCTGGCGGGCCGGATGACATTGTCACTTCCACCGGTTGCCGAGCCAAAGTGGATAAATGTATTCTCTGTTGGGCACATTGGCTCAGCATTAATGAGCATTCCGCTCTAATAGAAGCCATCTACCAATAAGTGAATGAACCCGTGTATGTACTAATGCTGACGCTTTCCTCGCACTTAGCTGCTATAACCCTGCGCTCTCGGGCTCGAATTTTCTGACACTTTTTGTACATATGGATTGTGGCCGATGTAATAACTGGTTAATGATACATTTCCCATATTCTGCCCATTGTTGCATCACTATACGATCCTGTCTGGTTCTGATACTCCCTCAATGAGTCCTCTTGTCTGGTAAATATTCCCACCGCGGGGACATCTTAGTCCCTGAAGTTAATTAACTGCAGCACTTAAGAATAAGGAAATCTTGTATTATTATTATTTTTTACTAACCCCTCTTTATAGAAATAATGTGGAAAAATATTATAGAAATAAATTACAGCATACCCCATCCTTTCACACAAAACCTGTAGAAAAGCATGATCTTCCTGCCTGCTTGGACCACTCGTTGAAACGGCTTCAAATGCCCATACTAGAAAAAATATGAAAAAATGCAATGTGTGAATGGAGCCTAAGCTTCTTACTTTAGAGGGCACTTTAGGTTGGCAACACATAGTTTTTCCTTTAGTAAGGACCACGCTGCAGGTTTGTCGAACAAAGTCAGTATTAAGCTCGCTTCTCACCAGTACAAGTGCAGGACCCGCGGCTAGATTCATTTCAACTGGCGCTTATGAAGCCACTAAAGCAAAATAAAGGATGGAATCTCCAGCGCTGGACTTCAGTTAAAAATACATCATTTATTGTAAATTCTTAAAATCGAACAGAAAAAGTGTGGATAAGGACATACAGGCAGATGGGGTCTCTGGTGGTCTCCAACCTCTGCCAATTTCTCTGAAAAAGACCCTATCCCCGAAATTATAGTTCTAAAGGGGGGGGGGAACAAATCCTTGTGGATTTTAGGAAACGCATGATAAATGGGAATCACAGGGTTCTTGATATTAACATAATCATAAATTTTCTGTGTTATGGCCCCTGTGACTAAACCATCGTTTAATAATTTTGACAAATCACACTGAAATTTAGACGTGGGATCACTAGAAATCTTGGAATAGGTAGATCCCACGTCTAAATTTCAGTGTGATTTGTCAAAATTATTAAACGATGGTTTAGTCACAGGGGCCATAACACAGAAAATTTATGATTATGTTAATATCAAGAACCCTGTGATTCCCATTTATCATGCGTTTCCTAAAATCCACAAGGATTTGTTCCCCCCCCCCTTTAGAACTATAATTTCGGGGATAGGGTCTTTTTCAGAGAAATTGGCAGAGGTTGGAGACCACCAGAGACCCCATCTGCCTGTATGTCCTTATCCACACTTTTTCTGTTCGATTTTAAGAATTTACAATAAATGATGTATTTTTAACTGAAGTCCAGCGCTGGAGATTCCATCCTTTATTTTGCTTCAGTCAACACCCCTGATCAAGGTGACTCCGTGCGCAGGAGGATTATGGATCGCAACCGAGACTGGTGAGCTGACCTCCCTTCATTTTCCCTATCCTTCTATAATTATGAAGCCACTAAGTTGTTTCTCTATCATTGCCTGCCCTCTAGTGGCCACAAGGAAACAACAAAAAAACAACTCATTTCTGACTTAACCCTGTATTTGTATGATTATTTGGCTGGTTCTTGTAGTGATGACACACTAGAAGATCCATTGCAGAATTGCTAAAACCAGAGCCTGACCCCACTGACTTTTATAATAGGATCCATTGGGTTTTTATTGTGAAAGGATGTGATCTTTTCTGGGATTCTATGGCGATGGACGCACATGCTACAATGCACACTGGATATATATATGTAAATGTAATGATTGACAAGATAATGGATGCCACCTATGACTTGATTTACTGTGTTTCGTTCTTCCCATATGGATTATTATACATTGGTAGCTAATTATTATATTTTGATGTTTTTTTTAGGGGTGGAGGCCTGGGTTTGGTCTTGGCTAGTGCCGGCTTTGGGATGCTAACAGCCCCCATCATGGAGCTTCACAATCAGAAGGGGTACTTCCTCCACCATGTCATCTTTGCCTGCTGTACTTTGATTTGCATAATTTGCATTCTTCTACTGCCTGAAAGTAAGAACCAAAGCCTCCCGGAAAACATCCCTCACGGAGAGCATTATACCCGCCAGCCTCTCCTACCTCACAAGAAAGGAGAGCAACCACTCTTGTTAACAAACTCTGAACTCAAGGATTACTCTGGTCTCCATGATTCTGTAGCCATGGGGGATGGTGTATCTGAAAACACCACGGTCAATGGTATCAAATCAACATAGCCGGAAAACTGCCACGGAGAAACATCTCATGTATTTATTATTTTTTCCCCTTTGCACAGGTCGTACAGACCAACCTTAGGACTTTCTGGTATTGGGGCATCCTCCCACACAGCTGCTAAGTCTCCTTAGGCCCCTTCAACCATATGGGAAAACACCAAAAGGAAATGCAGCCTCTAGCACTCCAAGATATCAAGAAATGCTTTGCTCTTGAGCAGTGATTTGATCCTAAAATTGGTTTCCTCCGACATCTGTTACTTCATTTCCAGTTGGTCATTCGTAGGAAGACCTACCTACATTCACAGACAAAAAAAGTGGAAGGACTGATTACTATTTATTTGACATAGTAATTCTCTATTCCGTAGCCTTGCTTTACATTTACATCTGCCCAAGTACCAAAACTTTGGTTCCTGGGTGAGAAACCGAGATGGTGCAACGGAGGAACCTGGCAACACAACAGTAGTGGGAGGCTCCTGCTCATCAGTAGGACACTTCTCCACATATGCCTAAGTGAACATGAAAGGGAAGACTGAGCTAATGGACTCCGCGTTCGATGTTTCTATATTATTTTTTTTTCTTGCTAGAATACTTGAGCAATACAGAAAAGTTGGGAAACTGAGAAATACCACTACCTTGAAAGACCGGTTAGCTGCCATTCATTATAATTTGCAGCTACTACTGAGCGTACCTTATGGTTACCCCTCAGGTTTTACGTCTTACATTGAAGACATTTGGGAAAAGGCTTTTAAATATGTGAAGTCAATATGTGCCAAATTCTGCCGAATACTCTCCCCTCCTGTATGAACAGAACGTTGGCTACTAAGGGAAGAGTTATTGCCCCATCGAGAGAGTTAATGCCTTTTTGATGTATAGCAATTTTGAAGACAGGTCAAGACCACGTGTGTTGGTCAGTAGGAGATTGCTAATTCCTCGCAATACCATTGTAGAAAACATTAGACCTTACACTAGAAGCAAGTGACACCTTACATTGGTTCAAAACAAGAAGCCCTAATTTATGATGGTTGGTTAGGGTCTACATCTAGGATAAAGGGCCCCTGATTCTTTTCTGATCAGTTGCTTTTACTCAAAGGCCAACTTGAGACGCCTCCTTGACTAGTAGGACTTTCTAAAACCATTCAGAAAGGAATTTCTTTAATCTAGGATGGGTGTGAATGTGTAGTAATCATGACAACTCTGTGGCTGGGCACATACAGGACAATACACAGGCAGGGTATAGCTCATCTCTAGCTCGGTGCAGAGCTTTTATACACAGGTCAAGATCAAATCAGCCCTAATTCAATCTTGTAAGTTCTAGTAATGGATGATCCAGGCCTGGAAATGTTAGCTCTTCTAACACCTTGCTTAGGGATTGGCCTTCACAAGGGTCTCTCGTCAAAGGACCTGCCGACAAAGGTGTATTCATTGTAACTGTTACATTAGTGCTTTCTAGTTGAATACTGTTAATCATAATGTGAACTATGCTGTAGCTGTTGGGGTTTTTTTTTAGATGCATCATAAGGAAGAAAGAAAAAAATAAATTATGGCCGATCTAGTTTTGTGATCTGGAGGGAGGGAAGATGGGGTTTGTACAGATGCAAAATCAATGTTAGTATTTTAATAAATGTTGCTAAATGTTGTGGAGCCAAAATCACGGGTTACTAATTGGAAGAAGTGCCATTAAACTGAGTGTTGATCACTTTACTGTCGGGATGACTTAAAGCGCACTGCATCCCCTCTAAACCAGACGGGGATATGATGCACCTTAAAAAAAAAAAAAAATAATAAAAAAGTAACGTGTTCTGAAGTGTAACGTGAGTGTTTTGGAGGAAATTTAGCCTATTTTAATCCAGGTGTTTAACACCGATCCTTCACATTTCTGTTCCTTTATAAAAGTAATAACTTTTAGTGTCTTCTTTGTACAGTATCTTAAAGCAATCATCCATGAATTGGTGACATTACTGTAGACTTGTCAAACCACTACTGCTAATCCTGGTGTCATCGCCATTATTTTAGGAGTGAAAGCAATAGGTTATACAGGTCACTCATACCAAGCGAAGGTTTTATTTGTCTCATTTTAACACATGTTACAACTGGCCATTAATACTAATAATGATGAGGTGATCTATGAGAAAATGTGTAGAATTGAAAGATCCTTCCAAAACGAAGCTATGGCTGACTGATTAATTATGTTTGAAATTAGGCAAACTGCTTTTGATGGATCATGCGTTCCTGATGACCTATGAAATAGAAATTAGCCGTAAAATTATTTTGGGTAAAGTTACATCAAATTTGTTTCTACACGATCAGCATTTCTCCTGCCACAGGCATTTGTGAAACTTGTCTTTTTTTATGTTTTCTGTACAAGGAGACAAGGACTACGATGTTTTTGGTCTTGGTTTACTTTTAATACATACATGTTTTAGTACATACCTGTTCGGTTTGATCTTCAGGAGTAGTTTGGTGGTACACATCCATAGCACAAGCTTTCAAAATTTAGTACTGAAACATGTCTTAAAAACTAAATGTGTGCATGTCACCTGGTTGTATCTGCGCAAAAACTATTTGTACTGTATGTGTACAGAAATAAAAACCTAAAAACAACTCAACTGCTTGTTTGTGAATTATGAATGGTGCTTAATGCTAACCAGATGCATAAAGTGTGTATTCTCATATTGATTGACTTCTACCTCTTAGGCTATGCACACAAATCAACCTCAAAGACAGAACTCCTTAAAAACATAACTTCCACTATAAAAAATGTATTAAAATATCTTCACATTTCCTTAATGGGCTTGCAATGAAACAAAAATACTGCTTCTAAAGTCGCACAACAAGAGACCTAGTTGGGCGGAGAGAGTCTGGTGAGGACCTCTCTTTTGGACTAGATATCGTACCTCCTACTCAGCCGCGCTTTCAATGATTTTCTGTTCCCCCATCCTCCGCAGCAATTCAGGGTAAATTATATAGATTTTTAGAATCTGGGAACGGACAAGATTTTCTTTAAGCAAAAAGAAATTTATAGTGTAGCTTTCCCCACATCGCTGCAGTCCTCTTTCCTGGCCTATATTTGTAGATGGTCAGAAACTCCTTCATTCCATCCAAAAATCCACCTAGCGCGCAGACATCCCTTAACTTTGTCAGGTTGTGTGCCACTTTCAAATCTAGTCCTGTATATTTCTTGAAAGACATCCTGGTGATTGCAGTTATGTCTTTCTTAAGTTCTCTTTTTATTGAGCTTGTAAGCACTGATTTGGAGATGGCTGAAGAGTTCACTGTTATCGCCTAATGCCAACCAGCTTCAGGGCAGTGCTTACAAGCTAAATAGTAGCCGTGGTCAGATTCCTAGGCAAGGAAATTATCTCCAGAATGGCTGTAAATTTTAATAAGGCTATGTTAACAGCCTTGCGTTTTTTTTAATGCAGATTTTCAGCTGTGTTTCACAGTACCAGCGAAAGCTATGAGACTTCAGAAATCTCATGCACACACCTTGTATTGGAAAACTGCTTTTTTGCAAACTGCAGCATGTCCCTTTCAGCATTTTTGCAGCATTTTTTTCACCCATAAAAAGCAATGAGTAAGTGCAAAGAATGCAGGTTTCAGGTTTTGCTGCATTTTTGGTACAAAAACTCTAAGGAAGTTGCATCACTTTTTTCCCTTCACCCATGACAGCACCACATGAGAGAGGGATCCGCCCCGCCAGGACAGGAACCTACTGAAATATAAGGGGCGGCACCTCTCCCCCGCTTCAGTTGGGTTCCTGTCCTGGAGCGGGATCCCAGGCTGACAGCGGCGGTGCCTGCCATGGATGAAGACATGGACCCAGGGCCGTCCCGGCGCGGGAAGAGCAGGTCAGCTTACCTGCAGCGCTGGCCGTCGGCGCCTGGAAGCGCAGTCCCCGGGGTTCCTCCAGCAGGCCCCGGGTTCGTGCGGGTGCAGTAAGGCGGCCTCCATTCGGGGCGCTCCTCCGTGCCTCCCTCCCCCTGCGCGCGCGCCCGCTCGCTCCTTCTCCCTGGGACAGGGGAAGCCGGGCGCGACTTCCGGCGCCTGACGTCAGCGGCGCGGTGCAGCTTGGGTATGCGCCGGCTGACGTCACGGACGCGACTGACATGGCGCCTAGTGCGGCGCCGGCCACAAAAGAAGGAAAAAAAAAAAAAAAGAAGAATGGCCGGCGGTCGCAGGGGGGAGGGTCAAAAGGATCGCTCACCGGGGCCTATTTAAAGGAGGCAAGGAGCAGAACGGCCGGGCTGTTACAATGGGGTCACAGCAGGAACGCTCACCGTCCCTACTGTCTCTACCCCCGTCGCAGACCTCGGCACGGAAGCACGGTAGCCGTTCGAGCGGTAAGAGCAGCAGCCGTCCGAGCCATAGATCAAATGATTCCTCGAGATCGAGAGAACACAGACCACATGCTCCAGCGCAGCCTTCCAGCCCGGTACCCGATTTTGTGGGTGGTGAGTGGATCTTCGTGAATGTTAGACCATTATTAATAGGGTCCTTTTTGTGTGTTATTTGCTTCCTTAGGTGAATGGCAAAAAAGCAGGGAGCAAAAGAAATAGGGAGTGTGCGATATGCCAGAACCCCCTAGCGAAGGATTGGCAAAAAAACCTTTGCGCTAGCTGTATACAGCAAACAGTGGCGGAGGAAGTGCCGAGCCTAGCAACTCACCTCAGATCTGTCATAAAATCAGAGGTGGAAGGTTCACTTAAATTATTATTAAAGAAAAAGAAAAAAGTAGAAGAAACTCCTCAAGTTCTTCAGACTCCTCCTCGTCCGAATATCAGGCTGAGCGCATGTCCTCTTCCTCCTCGGATAGTGACACAGGGGGCAGACCGTGTTTTCCGGTTGAGGATACTGATAGTCTCCTTAAAGCCATTAGGTCAACTATGGGCCTTCAGGAGGAAAAAGCGACCAAATCCCTAGAAGATGTAATGTTTGGTGGGTTACAGGAAAGGAAGAAACGCACCTTTCCAGTTAATGAAAAAGTCCAGGCGCTCATCGAAAGGGAGTGGAAGAAGCCTGAAAAATCAGGTAGCCTTCCTTCCTCCTCAAAAAGGAGATATCCCTTTGACCCTAAGGATACGGAAATATGGGACAAGGTCCCAAAAATCGATGCGGCAGTATCCAGGTCATCCAAAAGGTCGGCCCTGCCCCTAGAGGACTCAGGAGTACTAAGAGATCCACTAGATAAGAAAGCAGACTCCTACCTAAGGCATGCTTGGGAAGCAACAGCGGGGGGACTAAAACCTGCGATAGCCGGTACCTGTACAGCCCGGTCTTTAATGATCTGGCTACAGCAGCTAGAAGAAAAAATTGCTTCCAAGATGTCTAGGGAGAAAATTTTAGGAGACATGTATCTGCTACACGGAGCAGCCGCCTTTTTAGCCGACACCTCTGCCGATTCCATGAGGTTGACGGCGAGAGCAGCGGGACTATCAAATGCTGCAAGGCGTGCATTATGGCTTAAAGGGTGTCTGGGAGATCTACAATCAAAAGCCAAATTATGCTCCCTTCCATGTGATGGACAATTTCTCTTTGGAAAAAATCTGGACGAAATCCTAGAAAAAGCGGGTGATAAGAAGAAGGGCTTCCCCAGGTTTCAGGGAGATCAAAGAAGACCGCCCTTTCGGAGGGGGAAATTCAATAGAGGCCGGCCTCCGGGAGATCGGAAAAGATGGGAAGACAAGAGGAAGAAAGAGTCTGGATTCATGTTCGGGGGAGCCGCTTCATCCGCAAAAAAGTCCCCTCAATGACGCCGGCATCCCCGTAGGGTGGAGACTGATGCTGTTTGGTCAGGCCTGGGAAAATATATCTTCCAATACTTGGATTTTAAACATCATAAAGGAAGGTTTAAAATTCCCCTTTTTTCAACAGCCAAGAGCATCATTTGTGGTGACCCCCGTCAGGAGAGGGGTAGAAGAACAGTTGGCCTTAGAGGCAGAGATCCTAAGCCTGCTGGACAAACATGTCCTGATCGAGGTCCCAAGAGGACAGGAAAGAAGGGGTTTCTACTCGCCCCTCTTTCTAATAAAAAAACCGGATCATTCGTTCAGGACTATTATAAACCTGAGAGGCCTCAACCGTTGGATACAGAACCAAACCTTCAAAATGGAGTCAGTGACTTCAGCTATAAGGCTGTTACACCACAACTGCTTCATGGCGGTAGTCGATCTAAAGGATGCTTACTACCACATCCCGATCCATTCAGAATACCAAAAATACTTAAGGGTAGCGCTCTACATTCGGGGCAACCTCAAACATTTTCAGTTCAGAGCCCTTCCATTCGGCATATCCATAGCACCGAGGGTGTTTACAAAAGTAGTTGCAGAGATGACAGCATTCCTCCGCATCCACAACACAATTATAATACCCTACCTAGACGATTTTCTAATTGTGGGCAACTCAGAACGTCACTGCACAGAGCAAGTAGAAAGGGTGATAGATACCCTACGGAATCTCGGCTGGATGGTGAATGTCAAGAAGTCAAGGCTACAACCCTTACAAAGGCAAATGTTCTTAGGTTTCATCTTGTACTCAAATCAACAAATTTGTCTCTTACCAGACGCCAAGGTGGAAAAGGTAAGGGATATGATCTTGGCAACAATAGATCAACCTCACACGACCCTGAGAGGGGCAATGTCCTTGTTGGGCACTCTGACAGCCTGTATCCCAGCGGTCAGATGGGCACAATTTCATACCCGTCAACTACAAGCAGAGGTCCTATCAGCACAGAAGTCGCTAAAAGGCTGTTTAGAAGGAAGGCTGGAACTTTCCGTAAAAACCAAAGGCTCTCTCAGATGGTGGCTAGACAGAGCAAACCTACTAACAGGGACATCGTGGCAGAAGCCAGTGTCCGACGTGATAATGACAGACGCAAGCTCCTCGGGGTGGGGAGCGCACCTAAGGGGACAGGTAGCCCAGGGACCCTGGGGACACCTAGAGCAAAACGCATCCTCCAACCTAAGAGAGCTATGGGCAGTAAACAGAGCCCTAAGGATATTCATGCCCACTCTAGAAGGCCGCAATGTCCGGATTATGTCGGACAACAGCACAACAGTAGCCTACATCAACCACCAGGGAGGGACAAGGTCACGCTCCCTAATGCTCGAAACCAACGAGATCTTTCACAGGGCAGAGAGACACCTACACTCCCTATCAGCCCTACACATCAGAGGGGTAGAAAACACACAAGCTGATTTCCTAAGCCGCAACACACTAAAACAGGGGGAATGGACCCTGAATCGGGTAGTGTTCCAAAAGATAGTACATCTTTGGGGAGAGCCAATAATAGACCTCTTTGCCAACAGAAGCAACAGGCAGGTAAAAAGATTCTGTTCACTGAACCCAAAGGAAGAGCCATGGGCAGTGGACGCTTTGCAAATTCCGTGGGATTTCAAGCTAAGTTATGCCTTTCCTCCGGTAGCTCTAATCCCAGTAGTAGTGAAAAAGATAAGGGAAGATCAGGCCAGAGTGATCTTAATAGCCCCGTTCTGGCCAAAAAGGCCATGGTTCTCACTACTACAGATAATGTCCCTCTTAGATCCATGGGTACTGCCAGAGATTCCAGACCTGCTAGCTCAGGGTCCGGTATTCCACACGCAAGTCAAGGGGTTCCATCTGACGGCGTGGAATTTGAAAGGTCACTTTTAAGTAATAGAGGATTCTCCCCTGGGTTGGTGGCTACACTGATGAAAAGTAGGAAGCCAGTAACAACTAATATATATGGTAGAATATGGAATAAGTTTCTGGGGAAACCATTAGACCAAGAACCCCCGATCAAGACTATCTTAGAGTTCTTACAGGCAGGTCTACAGCTAGGCCTAGCGGTAAATACACTCAAAGTACAAGTTTCAGCGCTAGGCGCTCTATATAATTGTAACATAGCGGCAAACAGATGGATAGCTAGGTTTATTAAATCCTGCCACAGGTCTAGACCAGTCCCATCGCAAAAAATGGCTCCCTGGGATTTAAACCTTGTGTTAGAAGCTCTCACAAAGGAACCATTTGAACCAGTACAACAACTATCAGTGAAATATCTTACCCTAAAAACCATTATTCTAGTGGCCCTTACATCGGCACGTAGGGTAAGTGACCTGCAGGCCCTATCAGTTAGTCCACCGTATACCCAGGTATACCAGGACAGAATTGTCCTAAAAACAGACCCTGCTTATTTACCGAAAGTGGTGTCGGATTTTCACCGTAGCCAGGAAATCGTCCTCCCCTCCTTCTGTGAAAATCCGAAAAACCCAGGAGAGGAGAAATTCCATAATCTAGATGTGAAAAGAGCCCTCTTAGAGTATATATCAGTAACCAGCCAGTGGAGGAGGTCCCAGTCCCTATTTGTAGCCTTCCAGGGTGCCAGGAAAGGTTATGGATTATCGAAAGGGACTATTGCCAGATGGATTAGGGAGGCCATTAGTGTAGCCTACTCAGCTAGTGGTGTTCCGATTCCTGATGGCATCAAGGCTCATTCCACCAGAGCCGTGGCGACCTCCTGGGCTGAAAAGGCAGAGGTATCAATTGAGCAAATTTGTAAGGCCGCTACCTGGGCCTCACCCTCAACCTTTTTTAAGCACTATAGATTAAATCTATCCTCCTCGGCTGACTTGACCTGACGTAGAAGGGTGCTGCAAGCGGTGGTCCCTCCCTAAAGGTGTTTCGAAGTCTCCAAAAATCTCTCATGTGGTGCTGTCATGGGTGAAGGGAAAACCACCATGGTTACTTACCGGTAGCCGGTTTTTCCGGAACCCATGACAGCACCCGTATATTCCCCCCCCTTTTTTCACCGTATGGGTGTGCACAATAGTCGGGTGTATTTGTGTGATGTGGTGTTGGATAAACATGTAACTAACCGGGAAGTCCTCTCAATGCTCTGTAATCCAACTGAAGCGGGGGAGAGGTGCCGCCCCTTATATTTCAGTAGGTTCCTGTCCTGGCGGGGCGGATCCCTCTCTCATGTGGTGCTGTCATGGGTTCCGGAAAAACCGGCTACCGGTAAGTAACCATGGTGGTTTTATCATTATGCACAAGAGACAATAAAAACACAAAATACCTGCTTTTTGTAAACAGGATTTGCCTGCAGAAAAAAACGCAACGTGTAAATATTGCCTGAGAGTACTTTCCCACGTTCAGGATTTGCTGCGGTTTTGACGCTGTGTATTTATGCAGTGTCAAAAACGCAGTGGCTAAGATGTTGTGCACCTGGGGAAAAAGACATGCAGCGTGACTTTCAGATCAATCTTAACATTCATCTACCTAGCAACTATATATCATTTACTATACATATATCTCTTCGTTCAGTATGTGTTTATCTCAGATCAACAGCATGTCCAGGGGCAGACACTGACAGCTTGAGACCCCTGTGCAAGAAATGTCTGGGCCCCCTTCCTTTTATACAGTGCCCTCTCTTGCTATGTACAGCACCGTTCCCTACATATTGTATTATATAGAGCCCTGTATTTTATTACATACTGTGATGAATGAACTCATGGAGATCAACATCCAACACTTCGGAGACACCATCACGTTTCTCAACGCAGTGATTCTAGAGCAATGCCCCCATCCCCTATGGGAAATATGCAAAATCATGCAAAACAAGCTGCGGAGACACCATCACGTTTCTCAACGCAAGCAATGACTAGCCAGGTCTTTCCCCAGGAAGGAACAACCACGGGAAGGGCAGTCTCCAATGAAGAAAACCACATATGCCAAAACATGGTATCCATCCACAGACAGCTGTTTCGGGGTATTGCCCCTCATCAGTGTGGAGTAGGAAACTGGCTAGTAGGATGGTGTCTCCGCAGTGTTGGATGTTGATCTCCATGAGTTCATTCATCCTCATTTTTCACAGTCTTTTACTAGGCATTGCTCCTACTAGCCAGTTTCCTACTCCACACTGATGAGGGGCAATACCCCGAAACAGCTGTCTGTGGCTGGATACCATGTTTTGGCATAGGTGGTTTCCTTCATTGGAGACTGCCCTTCCCGTGGTTGTTCCTTCCTGGGGAAAGACCTGGCTAGTTATTGCTTGCGTTGAGAAACGTGATGGTGTCTCCGCGGCTTGTGTTTTGCATGTTTTATTACATACCGTCCTGTCTTGTTAGCTGTATAATGCAATGGCTAGGAAAGTTTCCTTTCTAATGGAGATGATGGACTGGTCGTCTGGTCACCGGGTCCTCCATCAGCAGTCATTTTATATCTAAAAAGAGAGGGGACTTTGTAATAAAAGAGGGCACTGTTAATAACAAAATTAAAAAGAATACACTATGTAAGAGACAGCACTATACATAAGAGCAGAGGAAGCTATATAATAAGGGACGACACCATATATAACTAGAGAGGATGGTAGGTAATAAGGGACAGTGTTATACATAATAAAAGAGGAAACTGTAACTAAGGATGGTGTTATACAGAATTAGTGAGTACACTATATACTAAGGGACTATGTTATACATAAAAAGTACGTATACTATATGCTAAGGGACTGTTAGACATAATAAGTGAGTACACTATATACTAAGGGACTGTTAGATATAAGTGATAATAATGTCTTCCTCCACCTCCCCCTCCCCCTGTTCCTAAGTCAATTATAAGTCCACCTTCCTCCCATCCCAATCCCCTACACCCCTCATTGTCGTCCTCTCCCCGCATCCCATTATTGCCCTCTTTCCCACCTATATCATTGCCTTCTCCCCTGCCACCCCATCATTGCCCTTTCCACCACCTCCATCATTGCCTTCTCCATCATTGCCTTCTCCACCACCCCCATTATTGCCTCCTTCCCCATCACTCCCATATCGTCTTTTCCACTACCACTATCATTGCCTCCTCCCCATCACCCCCCATCATGGCCTTCTCCACCTACACACATCGATCCACACACAACACATACATACACATCCACTCCACACACATACTACATCATTGCCTTCTCCCATCACACTACATACATACACACACATAGTCACACTCACACACACAGCAGCAGTGACAGGCAGGACAGTACTTCACATGATGTCCGCTCCGCAGTATCACTGCCTCCACCCTCCACAGCTGCTTCCTGTGTCTCTGGAACAGCAGCTGTGCCGCTGAATGATGAAGTCATTCAGCGGTGCGCTCCTCTATGTGTCAGAGAGACACAGGAAGCGCTGGCGCCGGGCAGGAAGGATCCTTGCAGCTCCACTCCTGCTGTTTTCTCTTGCAGGCAGCGGAGCTGTTGGGATCTCTCCCTGCCCGCCGCTACACGAGGGCAATCTGGCCAGGGGCCCCCCGGAGCCTCCGGCCCGGAGAAACCGGCCAGATTGCCCTCATCATTAGCCGCCCTCCAGGGACCCCCTGGAGCCTCTGGGCCCCGATGCAATGCACCGGTTGAACCGGCAGTATGTCCGCCCATGAGCATGTCAATTTCTTTTGTGGCTACACATGTGGATTTCCCCCATAGACTGGCACTAATGTCCGCTAGTTTGCATAATAGGTTCGGATATTTCAAAACCGCAGCAGATCCTGAACGTAGGAGCGTACCCTAAACCAGTAAATTGTGCAACCAAGTATTACTTAAAGCGAACCTGTCAGTAGTTTTGGCCGATCTAAGATGCGGCCACCGCCTTTCAGGGCTTATCTACAGCATTCTGTAATGCTGTAGATAAGCCCCCGGTCTAACCTGAAAGATAAGAAAAATAAGCTTCATTATACTCACGGGGGGGTGTCAGTTCGGTCCGATGAGAGGCGCCGGATCCGGACCTGCGACACCTATCTTGTGATGCCGCCCTCCTGCTTGCTTCATGGCTCCCCGGCATTGCGCTCCTGCACAGGCTTACTTATCTGCCCTGTTGAGGACAGAGCAAAGTACTACAGTGCGCAGGGGTTTGGCCTCTGACTTTTCCCTGCGCACTGCATTACTTTTACTCTGCCCTCCACAGGGCAAAGAGATACGCCTGCGGAGGAGCACGATGCCGGGGAACCTGTGAAGCAAGCAGGAGGGCGGCATCGGAAGGTGATGGGAAGTGCCGGACCTGTGACATCTATCGGACCCCCCCCCGGTGAGTATAATGAAACTTATTTTTATCTTTCAGGTCAGACTGGGAGCTTATCTACAGCATTACAAGAAACAATTGAAGCAAGACCAATGTCCTACCTCTAGCTGCAATCTAGCCTGCACTAGAACCTTCAGTAACAAGGACGTACCTAATATTATTGGCTGCTTAAGTGGCTCCTTGCAAGAATTCCTGAGATATTACAAATATATATAACAAAAGCTAGTCAGTATCCTAGAAGAGATTATCCTATGCGAGGTTGCCACCAGGAATTTCAGGGTCCTATACTGGCAAATTTTTCGGGTTCCCTTGAGACTTCCCTCGAACCTTCCACAGGCCCACTGCCCACTTCTGCACCACGTCGTCACCAATAACACATTAACACTTCCCATAGAACACCAGGTCACATACATAGCTATCAGCTTTTGTTTTATCCAAAAGATTTAAGCCACCGCCACTACAAGGCAGACTCTCTTGGCTGGGCCATACTCTTCTGTAACCTATTAACCCCTTAACGACCAAGCCATTTTGTAGGTTAAAGACCAGGCCTTAATTTTGAAATCTGACCACTGTCACTTTATATAGTTATAACTCTGGAACGCTTCAACGTATCCCGCTGATTCTGAGATTTTTTTTTTTCGTGATATATTGTACTTCAGGTTAGTGGTAAAATTTCTTTGATATGACTTGTTTTATTTATGAAAAAAATGGAAATATGGCAAAAAAAATTTAAAATTTTGCAATTTTCAAACTTTTAATTTTTATGCCCTTAAATCAGAGAGATATGTCGCAAAAAAGTTAAACAAAATTTCCCACATGTCTACTTTACATCAGCACAATTTTGGAACCAACATTTTTTTTTCTTAGGAAGTTATAAGGGTTAGAAGTTGACCAGCAATTTCTCATTTTTCCAACAAAATTTACAAAACCATTTTTTTTAGGGACACCTCACATTTGAAGTGAGTTTGGGGGGGGGGTCAATATAACAGAAAATACCCAAAAGTGACACCATTCTAAAAACTGCACCCCTCAAGGTGTTCAAAACCACACTCAAGAAGTTTATTAACCGTTTAGGTACTTCACAAGAATTGAAGCAATGTGGAAGGAAAAAATGAACATTTAACTTTTTTCCCCAAAATTTTTATTTGGACACAATTTTTTTTATTTCGTCATGGGTATCAGGAGAAAATGAACCACAATATTTGTTGTGCAATTTCTCCTGAGTACACCGATACCCCATGTGTGGAGGAAGACCAATCTTTAGGCGCACGGCAGTGCTCAGAAGGGAAGAAGCATCATTTGAGATTTTGAATGTCAAATTTGCTGGAATAATTAGCGGTTGCCATGTCGCGTTTGGAGAGCCCCTGATGTACCTAAACAGTGGAAACCCCCCACAAGTGACCCCATTTTGGAAACTAGACCCCCCCCAAGGAACTTATCTAAATGTGTTGAGCACTTTGAACCCCCAAGGGCTTCACAGAAAGTTATAACAGAGCCGTAAAATTAAAAAAATCTATTTTTTCCACAAAAATGATCTTCAATGAGCTATAATTTTTCCATATTTCGGCTGACAAAGTCATGTGCGGGCTTGATTTTTGCGGGAAGAGCTGACGTTTTTATTGGTACCATTTTCGGGCACAACTTTTTTTGATCATTTTTTGAATGAACAAAAACCAGCAATTTAGGAATGCTTTTTTGCCCCCCCCCCCCCCCTCCGTTCCGCCTGTGGTAAAATTAGTATGGCAGCTTTATTCTTTGGGTCACTACGATCACTTTTTTTTTATGTTTTGGTGTTTTTGTACACAAAAACTTTTATAGAAAAAATATTTTTGCATCACTTTATTCTGCGAGCTATAACTTATTTTTTGCTGATGACGCTGTATAGCGGCTCGGATGACGTTTTCATCGGTACTATGTATATTCGTCTTTTTGATTGCGTGTTATTGCACTTTTTGCAAGCGGTATGATGATACTGCTTGGAAAAAGTATAATTTGCTACTTTTTTGTGTTTTTTCTACGGCATTCACTGAACGGGTTAACTAGGGTGACACTTATGGATGGGATTTTTACGGACGTGGCGATACCAAACGTGTATTTTTTTTATTTTATTTTTTTACATAAAAGTAATTTTTAGGGAATTTTTATATTTAATAATTTTCTTTTACATATTTCAAAAATTTTTTACCTTGTCCCTTTATGGGACTTTCACTTTCGCTTTAGGTATAATACATTACAATGCTCCAGCATTGTAATGCATTATACCAATGCTGAGAGCTGCTGACATCATGCTGTGAGCATGATCTCACCAGCTCTCCGTAGGTAAATTACCCTGAGGTTGTCATGACACCTCCGGGTCATCATGGCACAGGTCGGGCCCCGCGATTACATCGCAGGGACGCCGACCTGAGGCAGAGGGAGCCCTCTGCCTCCCCCTCTGAACGCTGCGATCATCAGGGGCGGTGGGGGCTCCGCTCCTAGCTGTCAGCGCAGGACGCTCAGCCACTGCAGCGCTGGGCTCCTACACTGATCAAGCAAGGAGAAGCTCAAATTTCATCTTCTCCTGCTGATCAATGCTGTGTTTTGTCTGTCAGATTGACAAACCAATCACAGCGCTGTGGGTGCAAGGGTCCCTGCCCCCTTTCTGTCGGCACTGAACTGAAACTGCGTGTTTACACGCAGTGACAGTTCAAAGGCAGGACGTGCAGAGTCCGTCATGGTGCTGAAAGTTACCTCCTGCCATGACGGACTGTGCACGTCCATAGACATTAAGGGGTTAAACATTTCTTAAACTATCCAATACTCTCTTTAGGTATATTTTTCTTTAAAGGAATGTGTCACATACATTTTTTTATTTTTTAAAATGACCAATAATACCACATACAAGGAACAAATATTGTCACCATGGCCAGACCACCTACTACCATCACATAGTGGCCAAATACTACAATACTGATCATTAATAAAAAAAAAAAAAAAGTGCCATTATACACAGGAGCTCTGTATATAGAATCAGTGTACAGGTAATACAGTGATCACTAGTGCCATACACAGGAGCTCTGCATATAGTGTCAGTGTACAGGTAATAATTGTCACCAGTGACATTATACACAGGAGCTCTGTATATAGTGTCACAGGTAATACAGTGATCACCAGTGAATTATACATAGGTGCTCTGTATATACTGTCAGTGTACAGGTAATACAATGACATTATACAAAGGAGCTCTGTATCTAGTGTATAGTGTACAGGTAATGCAGTGACTCACCAGTGACATTATACACCATGAAGACCAAGGAGATCTTAAAACAAGTCAGGCACAAAGTTGTTGAGAAGTACAAGTCAGGGTTGGGTTATTAAAAAAAAAAAAAAAAAAAACCCAATCTCTGATGATCCCCCAGAGCACCATTATATCCATCAAATGGAAAGAACATGGTAGCACCACAAACCTGCAGAGAGGGGGTAGCTCTCTAGTTATATGGAAAAATAAAATACATTTAACAAACTGATATAAACAAGTGATTGTTTTCTGCCAAAATTATCCTTTTCCTATATGTCCCAGTATATGTAGTTTCTTATTGATTAGGTTTCCACTTCTGTGTCTCCCACTTTTCAGGAGGAAGAGGAGCAACATCTGCACATCACTGTCATTTATGGGAGTTGAGAGCTATTTCAACATCTGAACATTTCACTATTCCTATGCAAGACCTCCACATCTCACCTGTACTCAGACATTTGTGTTATATCCAGTAGCTATGTCAAATGGTATTCCGTCTTAAAGAGCCTATCTGGTTTAAACAGTTGCCCTGCATTATGCCCAGTGCAGAGTCTGAGGGGGTGGTGCAGTTATGGTGGTACTAGGCAAAACACGGTGAGAACTACATCCACGCAGTGTCCCCCAGAAAGTGACTGATCTTAGTACTTACCTGTTAATGCCATGGTTTCCTCTTGAACCCAGAAACACATCTAAGTAACACACATGCCCAACCTGCCTTAGTAACTGCAGCTTTTACATGCTCTGGTGCAATGGAATACTTGGTTAAGGTTGGATCCTGCTTACTGGAGTTTTAGTTTTTCCTTTATAACAGTTCCTTGGACCTCCCAGCAACCAGCTGTAATTATGTAAAAACCTGCCATCAGTAGCTCAATTCCCCACTGTGCCCCCACAAAAAAAAATAAAGTATTATATTTGGTGTCTGATTAAATTGCATATACAGGTTGTCGTTTCCATACACTCTGTTCAGATTAAATAGCAGAGGTCCTGAACGATCGTTGGACATGACAAAAAGTAAAATGAAAGACTCTACTTATCACCATAAGAAAATAAAGTTTTAACTGTAGGATAAAAATTTATTTTGGACATTGAATGTACAGCACTGCAAAATAGTGCGGATTTAATTGAATTATTTCCAGGCATGGAGAATGAGATCATAATTTTAGTAATCTCACTTAAGTATGCGAGCCTCATCCCCACCGAATCCACTAATACATATAAATCTTGTAAGAGGCTAATGTTTTGCAGTCACTCTTAACACATCAGCGTCCGTGTGCTTTAAAGCCCAGCATTTCCATCTAGTAGGGAGGGTAGGAACTGTCCAACCCAAGCAGTCTGATGGGTCCTCAGCCAGCCAAGGACGGGTCATCTTTAGAACTTCTCAGGAAAGGATTCCATCTCCTCCTTGATCCGTTTCTCTACTAGCAGCATGAGCTGGCTGTCATTGGTTGGGATGTTGACACTAGCAAACACTTGCTTCTTGGTCTTCTTCGCTATAACACATTGGTTCAAAAAAAAAAAAAGTATTAGATCCACATGGGACGTTAATTATGTCTGGTCTACAACAACCATAAGCTGCAAAAAAAAATCCTTTACAATGTTACCAAGATAATGACCCTGTCATTCAATCACCATTGGGGCACAGTCAGATGACTGTATAAATCGGACTAATATCAGAACGCAGGGCAGGGATTGGTCGGCAGCTCTCCTGAACAATGCATGGAAATACATGAAGCGGTCACACTCAGGTTGGGAGAGTCGCCGGCCAGTCCACGTACAGCGCTCTTATCTCGACCGGCTGACTGCACTCTTATTATCGGACATAGTATTTTACTGTTTGCAAACTAATAAGTCATGCATATCAAATAAAAAGGTTCATGATGTGGTAGAATTGGGATAGTTAAGAACAGCTGCTTTAGTAAGTTGTGGTTGACTTACAGGGCAAGAGTACATGCAAAAGTAGCAGCCACCACCGTGACGCTGAATGGGGGTAGCCACACTAGTCACATAATACTGCAGCAGGCAAATGGCCATCTGCTGCATCTGTACCATCGAGGTAGATCATGGGGCTGTTGTGAAACCCAGAGAACTCTAAGCCCCTATTCATCCTATCCACTTGCTAATAGGTCACGAACACCTATACTAGATACCCCTTAAATTTTTTTTTTTTTTTTTAAATCTTCCAGCTCTCCTTTAAAGAAGTTGTCCACTACTTTGACAACCCCTTCTCATTCTCCACACTTGGCCCCGATAAAATAAAAAGCCTATACTCCACCTCCTGTGCTGGCAATATTCCCAATCAGCACTGGCATCACTTCCCCCTTTTTCAGACAAAATCAAACATGAAGAGGAAGTCTGAGTTGCAGCGGATCTCTGGCTTGCTCTTCATGTTCGATTTGTCTGAAGGCAGGGACAGTGACGCCAGTGCTGATTGGGCACCGAGTCACGTGTGACAACACCGCACAAGAGCCCCGAGGAGAGAAAGTGCCGACACCGTGGGAATGGTGCCGGTACGGGATGTGAGTATTGTCTATTTAAATCGAGGCCAAGCAAGGGATATGAGAAGTAGTGGACAACCCCTTTAATAACAATGGAGGTTAAAGAAATATTCCCATCTCACACATTTATTTTGCACCCAATGGCCATAGAGAAGTGGTCATAATTTCTAGTAATTTGGTTGAGAATTCCAACCACCTTTCCATTGACAGTGGAGCACATCAAGACCCAGTTCCTGAGACAGACATGGGTCTAATTGGTGGGATCCACTTCTACTATACAGTTACAGCACAACCTGTGGACATGATAAAATGTACAACATGGGAATACCCATTTAATGGCTGACCAAATCCAATTTAGGGTCTCCATGTTACTTGCGTAAGCTCAACACCAGATGTGAAGGCAGCCTTCGCAAACAACGTTGGATCTAGGAGTGCTGAGCCAAGGAGGCTGCTCACACTGCTGTCCACCCAGTATATCTAATCTAAAACTGGAGATGAAAGGTGTGTCGAGGGAAGAGGCTACTCGCATTGCTGTCTACCCTGTCTTCTAATACTAGAGATACCAGCGGTGCCGAGCTAAGAGGCCGCTCACACTGAGGTCCAATCTGTATATTTGATCCAATACTGAAAATACCAGTGGCAATGAATTAAGAAGAGGCTGCTCACACTGCTGTCCACTCAGTGTATCAGATCTAATACTAGAGATACCAGGGCTGCTGGGGTATGAAGAGGCTACTCATACAGCTGTCCATCCTGTCTTTCTGAACTAATACTAGAGATTCCAGGGGTACTGAGGTAAAAAGAGCTTGTTCCAACTGCTGTAATACAGGAGATACCAAGGATGCTGAGGCGAGAAGCAGTTGCTCACACTGCTGTCCACCTTGTGTATCTCATCTAATACTGAAGACATCATGAGGGTTATGGTGGTAAGAAGAGGATGCTCACAATACTGTCCACCCTGTCTATCTGATCCAATTCAGGAGATATCAAAGATGCTGGGGTAAAAAGCAGTTGCTCACACTGCTGTACACACCCTGTCCTTCTGATCTAATACTGGAGATACCTACTGTATTAAACTTTCATACCAAGTTTAAGAATGTGTATAACATTAGAAACTCAACATGTTCCCCTTTTGTCCTGCCATTGACTGATATGATACCAAATATGTACAGTGCCTTGCGAAAGTATTCGGCCCCCTGGAACTTTTCAACCTTTTCCCACATATCATGCTTCAAACAAAGTTACCAAATGTAAATTTTTGGTGAAGAATCAACAAGTGGGACACAATTGTGAAGTTGAATGAAATTTATTGGTTATTTTAAATTTTTTGGGAAATTCAAAAACTGAGAAGTGGGGCATGCAATATTATTTGGCCTCTTTACTTTCAGTGCAGCAAACTCACTCCAGAAGTTCATTGTGGATCTCTGTATGATCCAATGTTGTCCTAAATAACTAATGATAAATATAATCCACCTGTGTGTAATCAAGTCTACGTATAAATGCACATGCTCTGTGATAGTCTCAGGGTTCTGTTTGAAGCACAGAGAGCATCATGAAGATGAAGGGACACAACAGGCAGGTCCGTGATACTGTTGTGGAGAAGTTTAAAGCTGGATTTGGATACAAAAGGATTTCCCAAACTTTAAACATCCCAAGGAGCACTGTGCAAGCGATCATATTGAAATGGAAGGAGTATCATACCACTGCAAATCTACCAAGACATGGCCGTCCCCCTAAACTTTCATCTCAAACAAGGAGAAGACTGATCAGAGATGCAGCCAAGAGGCCCATGATCACTCTGGATGAACTGCAGAGATCTACAGCTGAGGTGGGACAGTCTGTCCATAGGACAACAATCAGTCGTACACTGCACAAATCTGGCCTTTATGGAAGAGTGGCAAGACGAAAGCTATTTCTCAAAGATGTCCATAAAAAAGTGTTGTTTAAAGTTTGCAACAAGCCACCTGGGAGACACACCAAACATGTGGAAGAAGGTGCTCTGGTCAGATGAAACTAAAATCGAACTTTTTGGCAACAATGCCAAACGATATGTTTGGAGTAAAGGCAATACAGCTCATCACCCTGAACACACCATCCCCACTGTCAAACATGGTGGTGGCAGCATCATGGTTTGGGCCTGCTTTTCTTCAGCAGGGACAGGGAAGATGGTTAAAATTGATGGGAAGATTGATGGAGCCAAATACAGGACCATTCTTGAAGAAAACCTGTTGGAGTCTGCAAAAGACCTGAGACTGGGACGGAGATTTGTCTTCCAACAAGACAATGGACCTGTTGAAGTGCATTGGCAAGGAAACGGCTGTTGTCCGTCTTTTTACATCTCTCCCGTGCCGATGCCTATGCTTTGTCAATATGAAATAAAGTGAATCATTTCAAGAGAACGGTGAGTGCCATCCTCCTGTCTTTTTCTTCTACAATGGAAGGGTTCACAAATAAATGTATCCAGGTGTTAGAATGGCCAAGTCAAAGTCCAGACCTGAATCCAATCGAGAATGTGTGGAAAGAGCTGAAAACTGCTGTTTACAAACGATATCCATCAAACTTCACAGAGCTCGAGCTGTTTGCCAAGGAAGAATGGGCAAGAATTTCAGTCTCTCGATGTACAAAACTGATAGAGACCTACCCTAAGAGACTTGCAGCTGTAATCGCAGCAAAAGGTGGCGCAACAAAGTAGTTAAAGGGGACGAATAATATTGCACGCCCCACTTTTCAGTTTTTGTATTTCCACAAAAATGTAAAACAACCAATAAATTTCGATCAACTTCACAATTGTGTCCCACTCGTTGTTGATTCTTCACCAAAAATTTACACTTGGTACAGTATCTTTATGTTTGAAGCATGATATGTGGGAAAAGGTTGAAAAGTTCCAGGGGGCCGAATACTTTCGCAAGGCACTGTATCTGGATACTTACATGTTTTTAATAGTTTTTTTAATAAAGAAACTATAATTTTTATTGGAACTTGGTGCCCTGTGAGATGGATCTTCCTCCTCTTTTTCCCCCATGTCTTTTTATACAGTTATGGTATAAAGTATACAGTGGCATGTAATAGTTTGGGCACATTGGATACATTTACTTTGTATTTTAGGCAAAAAACTTTTACATTTCAAAAAAAATATTACAAAAAGGAAAATGGGCTGATTAGATTAGATTAGATTAGATTAGATAAACTTTATTGATCCCGGAGGAAATTACAGTATTACAGCAGCAGAACAAAGATCAAGAACATTACAAGAACAATACACACTTTACAAAATAAGTCTATATGGACAGCAGATGCGGATAGACTGATGCAAAAGTTTGGGCAATAAGTCTATATGGACAGCAGATGCGGATAGACTGATGCAAAAGTTTGGGCACCCTGCATGGTGTTATGTTTGCATGAAGAATTTGTTGAAATTTAAATGAATATATTCCTCCCTCTACCCGGGAAATGTTCCTGTTCCATTGGCTCAAACAACGCCAAAGCATGATTGATCTACCCCCATGCTTAATGGTTGGCAAGATGTTCTTTTCCTGAAATTGTGCCCTTTTTTTCTACACATACCTTTGATAATTGTGGCCAAAGAATTCTATTTTACCCGCATCAGTCCACAGGACTTGTTTACAAAATTCATCAAGCTTGTTTACATGTTCTTTTGCATAGTTCTGAAGCGGCTGAATTTTATTGGGAGGATGCAGGAGAGGTTTTCATCTGATGACTCTTCCCTGAAGGCCTTATTTGTGCAGGTGTCTGTGAACGGTAGAACAATGTACCACAACTCCAGAGTCTGCTAAATCTTTCTGAAGATCTTTTGCAGTCAAGCGGGTGTTACGATTTAACTCTCTAGCAATCCTACGACCAGCTCTTACTGAAATTTTGCTTGGTCTTCCTTACCTTATCTTGGCCGCCACTGTTCCTGTTAACTGCTATTTCATAATTACTTTTCCAACTGAGGAAAGGGCAATTTGTATTTTCTTATAGCTGCTTTGTGGGCCTCTACCATTTTCAGAATGCTAGGCAGCTGCTTAGAAAAACCCACAGCTGCTGTTTTAAGGAGAGGGCATCATCCACATCAATTATAGAAGGAGGATGGCTATCAGCAGCAGGGAGGGGTATGGAGACCGCAGAAACCACCCCCATCAGAACAGACCAACAGGATTAACGTCCAACATGGCAGAACTTCAAAAGAAAGGGCAATGGCTAAAAGAAAAAAATGTAATAGATGTCCTCTCTAGCTAATAATCTGAAAGATTTGACAATTCCACATATGCTGGAATAAAAGCAGATGAAGGGCACAAAACAAGTTTGGAAATTGGTTAAAAAAAAAAAAAAAAAAAAAGACAATAGACTCTCACCTAATCTCTGTGCAAAAGAACCAGAAGTTGTATCAGATTTATCCCCAAGAATCAGCGAAGACAAAGGCATGGAGTCCTACAAATAAAGAGGGCAAGAAAAATGATTAGACCATTGCTGCCATCAGTCACGCATAATACAGGGAAATCATGCAGGTTGGCTTACACTACAGAGTGCACTGGGACAACAGAGGAGAAGACAAAGGTTTCGGGAGTGACGTGGGACACGTGTACATTTATACATGCAAGTTCTCAAATTAAAAACACAAAAACCGCCCAACACCCGAAATACACAACAGAAAGGGGATTTCTCCATGATAAATGGGAACGAGGACATACCTCCTGTGCACAAGTTCCACATTTGGCAAACGTAACCTAATATATAGTATGGAGATTAAAATATGTCCCTGAACCAACCCTGGGAATATGATACACGTCCATTAAAATGTGGGCTCTTTTCACATACAGAAAAATGCTAGGAAACACGTTCACTGTAGACATTTTGTATTCTTTCCTAATATCTGGATACCAAGCAGGGCTTCCACCATGCTTCCACCAATAGATGCCAGTGATTGCTACAGTCTAGTATAGTAGATCTTGTTACACAAATACAATACTACTGCAAACCAGCAGATGGCGCCATCTAATACAGGTTTTTCTGTACCTTGGTACAGCTCATTAATATATTGCTTGCATATAGAGTAGAGGAGTACAGGATCAGAAACACATGCTATATACTGTAGTCAAATATATATGTTTCTGCCCCAAGTCTTTCCAGTGTACAAAATCCCATAGGTATTCGTTTTCAAGTCTAATTCTTTTTGTCCAATTGTTTGTATGATTCAAAACTACTGTATACCTGGTAATCCACTGGGCTTAGTACTGGCCGAAAACAGTCTTTGTTCTGCTTCAAGGGATGTTCCAGTTTTAAGTTGCAATATCATTAATTAATACATTAGGGGATGCAGACAGAGGCGCAGGTTTTGCCGTTTGTATTCAGTCATTACCTTCTTTTCTCCCTGTTGTCCAAGAGCCATAACTTTTTTTTATTTTACTATCAACATATTCAGGACGAGTTATAGTCTTAAATGTTGCCACTTATTGTACTGGAAAAAAAGTTATTTGTGGGGAGTAATAAAGAAATAAACATATTTCCTTCACTGTTCAAATTTCATTTTTACGTTACATTTAATTTGCTGTACAGTAAAAAAAAAAAAAAGACGATTTATCGATACCAAATGTTTATTCTTTATCACTTTAGAAAACAAACGACAACTGTAAAAATTGGAAATTTGATGTGTCATTCTGAGTCTGAGATCCAGAACTTTATTTTTCCATTGGCTTCTCTCTGAGGCTTCATTTTTTTTTGTAGGGACAGTTGTAGTTTCCATTGGAACCATTTTTAATTTTGGGTTACGCAAGACTTTATGATAGACTGTTCTTCCATTTTTGGGGTGGAGACAAGGGACCATGTTACCGTGCAGGAAAAATAAAGTGATATTTTAAAATTTGAACTTTTACAAAGTTTATTTTATGCAATTTTTTCTTATTATTTCAACAATAGGAAAAGGAAGAGATTGTTTAGTTTTTAATGATAAAGTGGGGGTGCGACACCCGGCACAGCAGCCAATCACCTTCATGGGTGGACTTTAAATACAAGTTAAAAAAAATATATAAAAAGAGGGAAAAGTGAAGCAAAATTGCATTAGCAGGTGAGCCATCAGGGTAGGTCATACAGCATGAAGCAAAGACAAAAGCACCGTATGTCTGAATGAGGCCTTGAGGTCTATTTTCACAGATAGAACTCGTACCTATTACAGTCTTTGGGGCTGTTCACATGCCTGTGTGTTTTTGCCAACCAAGCAGTCTACCCCAAAACACGGAGATACGTTACATTTTGATGGAATCAGGAAACAAACCAGCCAATGCAAACCTGTGGGTCCATTCAAAAAAATATAAATAAAAAATACAATTGGACAATCAACATTCAGAGCCTGTGATGTGCTGTCCAATATTCAGGTTTGGTTGATAGAAGTCTGAGAACACTTCTACGCAAAAAAACTGGTAGAAAAAAAATGACAACAAAAATTCATGAAAATTTGATCCAAAACACAAATGAAAAAAAATTTCTTCATGTTTATACCTACAGGAAAAATCAGCAATGTGTGAATGAGGCCTGAGGTCAGGTTTAGCTAGCTATTATCAGCAGCACTTACAAAGTAATTTTGCCACTAGTGAAGCACGTCAGTGGTCTCATCCACTACACTGCCCTCACTTTCATGTCCCCCATTAAAGTATGCCAACAAAATGCTTCCCCCCAAAACACAGATGAAAGCCCCCACAGTAAATTCCTCCACACACACTATTAAGTCCCCAATACAGTGATGACCCCACATACACAAGGCCCCCAGTCCCACAGTACAGTATAACCCCCCACACACACAGTTGATGGCCCCTAAAGCTCCCCACACTTTGTGATGACTCCTCATCCCCTACAATCAATATGATGGCCCCACAGTATATATCCCCCGAACACAGTATATCTCCAGAATAAGTCATTTATTGACTGAAGTTGAAGCAGCGATGTCATCTCATCCGCCGCACTGAGACGCCACAGTTCAGACGTACAGTGAGAATCACAGGGAGCTGAAAGTTCCATGTTCCATCATTGCGTACAGCTATAGAAAGATATCAGGGCAGGTGTAGGGGCCTGGTACAGCATCGAAGCAGGGCAATCCCCTCCGATTCACGGGCTCCATAGCGACTGACTGGTCTGCCGATGTTGGCAGTATACCACGATTACAAAAAAAAAAAAAAATTTTCTCCACAGACCACCAAAATTTGTTCATGTGTACTTGCACATGGGCCAACATTGCCCAGTGTGCCATCCGCTGCCCTCATAGACAGCACACTGACCAAAAATACATTCATTTGGACATAGCCTACGGAAGGACTAGCACGCAGATTATCTTCTGCTATAGCCCATCAGTGTGTAAGGAATAGCTAGTTGTGCATTCGTACACACTGTGTGCCGTCTATTTGTCGGAACGATTCTTGGCATCCTCCTTAGACCCTTTTTGTCCACTTGTCATTTACATCCAGAGGATCCCCTTTCTCTGGGTGTTTTCCCTCTATCACATCATTTTTGGCTTAGCTTGTACATGATTTTACGAGGCTGGTAGTTTCTGAAAGATTGACCTCCATCTAGTCTAAGGGCTCATGCAGATGTCAGTGGATGACATATGTTTAATCACGGACTGGCCGAGCGTGACAGCCTCATGGAAATACATGAAGTTGTCACACTCCAGTCAAGAGGCCCGCGGCCAGTCCGTGCATTGTGGTCCATGATCAGACGGAGATCCACATACATCTGCATGAGCCCCAACACTGATGATTAGGTCTTGTGTGAGGTCACTCAACTCAATATCGACTCACACCGATCCACAGAAAAAATTATTTTATGCTGCTCTCTGAGGTGATAGTTCTAATTTCTATACAGGCAAGCTGCAGCCATGAGAGGCTAGGTGTCCATCAAAAGATGGCCATGTAAGTATTTATGTTTCAATTGCAGAACTAAAAATCCCAGATGGCCAAGAATTTTACGAACAAATTGGAAAACCATAATAAATCATTAAGATTTCATATTATTTACGTGCTCGGCCCATAATACTAACATGAACACATTGGCAGCATTTACCATGAAATGCAAAATTAAGAAAATTGCAAGTAGACTGAAAGAAGAAATAAATATATCTTTTTTATTTTTTTTTACAAAGAGGGAAAAGGGGACCTATTTTTAAGGAGTGTCCAGGAATTTTTGAATGGTTGGGAAACTTGGCTCCATTCCACTACACAATGACCCACTTTGTGCAAGGGTGGCCTTACTAATAGAATGGAAGGAAAAACCATTTGGCCCTGATGTTTCCAGGTCACTGTACATGACCTAAGGCAGCAAGTAATCATTAGGCGTCAACTGTCCTGGATTGCATGGAACTCCTGGGATGAAAGGGGGCGGACATTTTAGGATGCATCGGGCAGACGTACTGGATGGTTGGGGCTCACACATTCCCAGAAACGCTAATAACTATCTGCAATCCTGACAGCAGTACACAGAGAGCCAACACTCCAAAGTGACCGCAGTGGGCATCATGAGGCTATGTGCCCACGATCTGGCAGTATTTGAACGCAGCGTATGTTTGCCAAGTCCAAAACTCTACGCTTTATTGAACGCAGGTAAATCCGCACGTGTTCACTGAACCGTAGATTACTGCATCCAATACATTCTATTGATGTAATTTTTCTTGCGGAGACTCGCATCTCCGCAAGAGAAATTGACATGCTGCGGTCTTGCTATATGCGCAGAATGTCCACCTCCACAGGTGATCCGCAGGAGTCTGTGCTGTAACATCTGGCCGCTGCGGGTTTGACGCTGCACCTGTGCGCAGCATCCAAACCACAGCAACTCCAGATTGTGGGCATGTACCGATAACCATTTTGCATGGTTTGCTTACTAGCCTTTGTGTTGCATTGCCTATTGCTGGCAGCACACAGCCCTGAATCAGAGTATGTGCACAAGACATTTATTCAGGCAGGAGAACTCGCAGAGATTTTCCTCACGATGAAGACACTTCAGGAAACTCCTTTTCTCTGACATTTCATAATCCTGA
Organism: Dendrobates tinctorius; assembly: GCF_039654945.1. Lineage (NCBI taxonomy): Eukaryota > Metazoa > Chordata > Amphibia > Anura > Dendrobatidae > Dendrobates > Dendrobates tinctorius. The sequence goes on from NW_027361830.1 coordinate 51,224, forward strand.
AGTCTTTTTTTTTAGCATTTTGGGCTTTCCTAGAGGACTTCAGCGACCGCTGGTGGTCTTTTTGAGCTTTTTTCTATTGTGTTAAGTGGTGTCTTTTTACAGATGTTTTCCAGACCTTTTTCAAATGCCATTCAACAAAGAATAAATTACTAACATATTTTAATTTTCTTTTAAACCAAAACCGCTGGCAAAGCTTTGAAAAAGATGATCGGGTGTCTTATCAGCCCTCCTGTTGACTTGTATGGTAAAATATAGAGCGTCTTCAGAGCGGACGGCGCCTGAAGAATAGTCAGCTCACCTCTTCACATCTTTGGAAACCAGAGGCTTTTAAAAGACACTCAGACTGAGCACGTGCAGAGCAGGTCATTTTTCTTATGCTTATGGACATTCTTTTAGTTGGTGCCTGAAGCAAACATTGTGTGCACAAACCAATAAAGAGGTGGCCCATGGCCTATAAAGCCTTTATCAATATCTACCTTTAAGCCCTAATCACTGTCAGTTGTATAATTAAATTCACTACATGTCTCACAATACAGGTATTTCTGGTGTTTTTTTAACTTTATTCCCTGTGACTTTTCGTTTGAGAGGAGATTCAAAAGGGACATCACATGAGGATAGGGCTGCCCTCACCTCGCTGCAGTGTCTCCCTTCCTGAAAAAGGATATCAATGGGGGCTGCACTGCAGTCACTCACTACAGCTATGGTCACCACCATCCCCTGATGACATCCTGGGTCCGTAGAGTTGATCGAGAAATGAATACATCTTCAGTCTCTGCCACCTTTAGGCTGCGTGCACACGCTGCGGATTCCGCTGCGTTTCCGCAGCGTTTTTGGCCGCTGCGGACCCGCAGCAGTTTTAGCTGCGGTGTACAGTACCATTCAAATGAATGGGAATAAAAAAACGCTGTGCCGACGCTGCGGAAAAATCCGCGCGGATTTGCTGCGGTTTTGAATCCACAGAAAGAATTGCATGTCAATTCTTTCTGCGGAAACCGCTGCGGGTTCTTATCTCCACCATTGTGGAGATAGTGAATCCGCAGGACCAAACCGCAGGCAAAACCGCAGATAATCCGCAGGTCTTTGGACCTGCGGATTATCTGCGGTTTTTGCAAAATCCGTGCGGATTAATCCGCAGCGGATTCCGCAGCGTGTGCACGTACCCTTACAGTCTCTGCTTCTAACACCACACTCTCGTTCCCTGAAACTAATTGTCATCAGGTGGTAAAGATAGAAGCAGTGTGAGTAACAGCAGCCCCACCCCTGATGACAATTTGAGAGCTGTGGGGTGAAGCAGCGGTCACTCACACTGCTTCTATCACTGCTCTCAAATGAATCACCCTCAGGAGGCAGCACTGGTGTCACTCACACTGCTTCTATCACTGCTCTCAAATGAATCACCCTCAGGAGGCAGCATTGGTGTCACTCACACTGCTTGTATCACTGCTCTCAAATGAATCACCCTCAGGAGGCAGCACTGGTGTCACTCACACTGCTTCTATCACTGCTCTCAAATGAATCACCCTCAGGAGGCGGCGCTGGTGTCACTCACACTGCTTCTATCACTGCTCTCAAATGAATCACCCTCAGGAGGCGGCGCTGGTGTCACTCACACTGCTTCTATCACTGCTCTCAAATGAATCACCCTCAGGAGGCGGCGCTGGTGTTACACTGCTTCTATCACGGCTCTCAAATGAATCACCCTCAGGAGGCGGCGCTGGTGTTACACTTCTATCACTGCACTCAAATGAATCACCCTAAGGAGGCAGCACTGGTGTCACTCACACTGCTTCTATCACTGCTCTCAAATGAATCACCCTCAGGAGGCAGCACTGGTGTCACTCACACTGCTTGTATCACTGCTCTCAAATGAATCACCCTCAGGAGGCGGCGCTGGTGTCACTCACACTGCTTCTATCACTGCTCTCAAATGAATCACCCTCAGGAGGCGGCGCTGGTGTCACTCACACTGCTTCTATCACTGCTCTCAAATGAATCACCCTCAGGAGGCGGCGCTGGTGTCACTCACACTGCTTCTATCACTGCTCTCAAATGAATCACCCTCAGGAGGCGGCGCTGGTGTTACACTGCTTCTATCACGGCTCTCAAATGAATCACCCTCAGGAGGCGGCGCTGGTGTCTCTCACACTGCTTCTATCACTGCTCTCAAATGAATCACCCTCAGGAGGCGGCGCTGGTGTCACTCACACTGCTTCTATCACTGCTCTCAAATGAATCACCCTCAGGAGGCGGCGCTGGTGTTACACTGCTTCTATCACTGCACTCAAATGAATCACCCTAAGGAGGCAGCACTGGTGTCACTCACACTGCTTCTATCACTGCTCTCAAATGAATCACCCTCAGGAGGCAGCACTGGTGTCACTCACACTGCTTCTATCACTGCTCTCAAATGAATCACCCTCAGGAGGCAGTGCTGGTGTCACTCACACTGCTTCTATCACTGCTCTCAAATGAATCACCCTCAGGAGGCAGCACTGGTGTCACTCACACTGCTTCTATCACTGCTCTCAAATGAATCACCCTCAGGAGGCAGTGCTGGTGTCACTCACACTGCTTCTATCACTGCTCTCAAATGAATCACCCTCAGGAGGCGGCGCTGGTGTTACACTTCTATCACTGCACTCAAATGAATCACCCTAAGGAGGCAGCACTGGTGTCACTCACACTGCTTCTATCACTGCTCTCAAATGAATCACCCTCAGGAGGCAGCACTGGTGTCACTCACACTGCTTGTATCACTGCTCTCAAATGAATCACCCTCAGGAGGCGGCGCTGGTGTCACTCACACTGCTTCTATCACTGCTCTCAAATGAATCACCCTCAGGAGGCGGCGCTGGTGTCACTCACACTGCTTCTATCACTGCTCTCAAATGAATCACCCTCAGGAGGCGGCGCTGGTGTCACTCACACTGCTTCTATCACTGCTCTCAAATGAATCACCCTCAGGAGGCGGCGCTGGTGTTACACTGCTTCTATCACGGCTCTCAAATGAATCACCCTCAGGAGGCGGCGCTGGTGTCTCTCACACTGCTTCTATCACTGCTCTCAAATGAATCACCCTCAGGAGGCGGCGCTGGTGTCACTCACACTGCTTCTATCACTGCTCTCAAATGAATCACCCTCAGGAGGCGGCGCTGGTGTTACACTGCTTCTATCACTGCACTCAAATGAATCACCCTAAGGAGGCAGCACTGGTGTCACTCACACTGCTTCTATCACTGCTCTCAAATGAATCACCCTCAGGAGGCAGCACTGGTGTCACTCACACTGCTTCTATCACTGCTCTCAAATGAATCACCCTCAGGAGGCAGTGCTGGTGTCACTCACACTGCTTCTATCACTGCTCTCAAATGAATCACCCTCAGGAGGCAGCACTGGTGTCACTCACACTGCTTCTATCACTGCTCTCAAATGAATCACCCTCAGGAGGCAGTGCTGGTGTCACTCACACTGCTTCTATCACTGCTCTCAAATGAATCACCCTCAGGAGGCGGCGCTGGTGTCACTCACACTGCTTCTATCACTGCTCTCAAATGAATCTCCCTCAGGAGGTGGCGCTGCTGTCACTCACACTGCTTCTATCACTGCTCTCAAATGAATCACCCTCAGGAGGCGGTGCTGGTGTCACTCACACTGCTTCTATCACTGCTCTCAAATGAATCACCCTCAGGAGGCGGTGCTGGTGTCACTCACACTGCTTCTATCACTGCTCTCAAATGAATCACCCTCAGGAGGCGGCGCTTGTGTCACTCACACTGCTTCTATCACCGACGCCTAATAACGTCTCGTTTCAGAGAAAGAGACTGCAATGTTAGAAGCAGTGACTGTGACGGCGGTGATTGAAGATGGGGTCACTTCTCAATCATCTCAACAGAACCAGGTTCAGGGGACGGCAGTAGCTGCGATAAGTGACTACAGTGCCGCTGATGCCGTCCTGTTACAAGAGGGGGCAATAGTCTGCAGGGAGTGAGTGCAGCCCCAGCTTCCTATGACATCTCATTTGGGACTCCTCTCTGAACTGAAACAATACAGGAAGCAAAGTAAGAAAAACCATATAGGAAAAAGTGTTTATAACATATATATAGATAGATATTTATAAAGAGCTTTCAAGGTTTTGGACCACCCTCAGTCAGTGGGTTGTTCTGAAGGACCGACAGGAGACATTGTAACTCTTTATCTTTGTCTGAGATGATTTATGGCCACAAAAAAATCAAAGTAGAATTTGCTGTGAAGCAAGGAACCTGTAAAAGCCAACCGGTGCAAAATTTATAACAAAACCCAACAGCAAAAGATTATTTCAGCCCAAAATACATGTAATTAAGTTAAAAATAACAATCACTGCCCTCAAAAGGCGGCGGAGGATGACACGTTGGCCTGTATACACACAACCTCTATAGAACAGGCACTCACAAATCTGCTGCACATGGCCACCGCCAGATTACACAGCCTGGCCGAGAACCCGACCCACAGGAAGAAGCAGTCCTGCAGGCTCATGACGTGGAAGTGGACGAGCCGGTCACAGATCTTCTCACTGAAGTTGTGGATAGTGATGGGCCGGTGCGACAGCTCCATGGCTTCCATGCTTCTTCTCTGTGGCCGGTACCCGGCTTCCGGTGACGTCACCGGGTCATAGTCTCCCTGTATGTGTGACACTTCCGCCCACAACAAATATGGCCGCCGAGGAAGTTCCCGGGATGGTATAGCGTGCAGGTACGATGCGTGCGCTCCTCACGGTACGCCGAGCTGTCGTATGGAGTCCCGTCTGGAATATCTGGACAGGAGTCAGTCACAGCCCGCCATTTATGTGTATTAACGCTGCGCTAGGACACAGCCCCGGGTCCTTGTGAGTGGTGTTTTGCACAAGAGCATTTGGTGGCGGATTTTGAGCCTATATGTGTTTAGCAGTTTGTTTTTTAGCCTATAAGCTTATAGTAAAGTGCCAGAATATAAAAAAAACTCCAATTCAGAGCGTGCCGGGGTGTGCAAGACACCAGGAACCCGCAATACTCCGTGAGGAAAAAGAAGCCCTAGGAGAAAGGCCGCAGCGCTTGTGGCGAGTCTCAGGTTTCTCTTATTGTCTAATAGCGTTTAAAAAAAAAGCCGGAAAAACCCAAGTTCGGCTCCTTTCACATGGTGCGTTTTTGCGGCTTTTTTTCTGCACGTTTTCAGCTGTTTCACAGTAGCAGCAATGGCGGAGGTCTCCGAAATCTCATGCACACGTTGTTTTTTTTTTTCTCCTGACTGTTTTGTCAGAGAGCTGCGTCTTTGCAGAATGTCGCTTCTTTCAGTGTTTATTCAGCGCTTTTCGCCCATTCCCCTCCTGCGGAATATGTCGGCGCCATAGAAATAAAATAATTATCATTGCTTTAGTGCAAAAAAAATGCAGGTGTCAGGATTTGCTGCGTTTTTGATGAAAAAAGCTGCTAATGCAGAACTAGATTTTTTTTTTTTTAAGCAATAAACGTTATCAGCACGCACAAGAGACAAATGTGCCCTGGGAAAAACACTGAAAAAAACACAGCAAAACCTAAGTAAAACCTGCTTTTTTGTAAGCATCTTAAACACAGCTTAAATTTTACATTAAATAAATCCACAGCAAAAATGCAATGTGTGAACATAGCCTAAGGGAGGTGTAATGTGTGCAGGCTTTTTTTTTTCTTTTTTTGCATACAATAAGCAAATTCATGAAGATGGGTTTTCCCCCCAAATACTGGTGTAAAATACATTCAGATGTCAAAGTCAGTGAAAAACCCCAAGTTAACAACTTTTTTGGCCATGGTCTTCCCACGGAAAAATACTTGGGGGGAAAAAAACCCTGAAAAATGCAATGTTTTTTGTTTTTTTGTCCAAATTAAGGGAACTTTTCATTGGTTTTCCCAATGCAAACTAAGGCCACCACTGTCAATACCTCTTTTACACCCATGTACCAGTCTGTACATAAATCCCCAATCCCTCTGAGTATCACAAAAAATGCCTTTTCTAATCCCCCAAATGGAGCGGTCCAGTCCAGTGGGCTTCTTTGGTCCTGCTTGGCGGCCACACAATCGCTTTTGTCCTGCCCTGCTTCATGTGGAGCATCTTATGACACTCTGAGGGTCTGTAATGGTCACGCATCACTGTCTCTTCCTCGGCCGTATAAGTGATCTATAGCCGGTGCGGGCAGCTCACGTCCTCTTGATTAACTATACATCTGATGGAGGGGCCCGTGACGCCAGTACTGATTGCGTGCAGGGCTCACGTGTCGTAACAAGCTCACGTGAGAATCGGGAACGCATGTGCTGACGCCGCTGGAACGCTTCCGGCCAGGAGATGCATGCAGGTGCTGTTATTTTATCATGTGGAATGAGGAGGGGTTGTCCTACTAGTAGACAACTCCTATAAGTCACTGAAGAATATCTATTAATATGAGATAACATTCCCCTGGCAAATAATTGAATGTTATTTTCGGTTACCTCTGATAATTATTTGGTGTGTGTGTTTTTTTTTGTTTTTGTTTTTTTTTTTATATATATATCTAGGTCATTGAACAGCAGATATGGCGGGATATCATTCCTTAATCGGTTACCCCTGGATCATTGACTGCATTGCTAATTATGACAGTACAGCTGATAAGCAAAAGCCAGTCCCCGGTCAGGTAGTGGAGGTAGGTTGTGTAAGATTTCATGATTTGTTCCAAATAATTCGGACACGCAGCACAAGTAATGGTCTATGTACGTTCTCTTTCTTGACTCTCCTCCTTGTTACTGTGTCCAATAACGTGGCATACTACAACAACGCCTTAGGCTGGGTTCACACGTGGCGTTTTTTTCGCGTTTCCGCGGCTGTTTTAACCGCGTGATTTTGCCGCGAAAAATAAGCATCCCATGCATTCCTATGGGATTCCGCAATGCTGTGCTAATGCTGCGGTTTTTACCGCGGCGGAATCGCTTCGCGGTAAAAACCGCAGCATGCTCATTAATTTGCGGAATCGCGGCGATCCCGCACCCATAGGAATGCATTGTTCCACTTATTTCCCGCATGTGGCTGTGCACAACATGCGGAAAGTAAGCAGAACATTTGCGGATGGTACCCATGGTCCGGAGGAGAGGAGACTGTCCTCCGGGCTTTGGGTACCATATCCCTGTAAAAAAAAGAATTTAAAAATAAAAAATATTGTTATTCTCACCCTCCGGCGTCCCGCGCAGCCTTCCCGCTTCTCTTCACGCTCCCGTTCCCAGTAGTCCTTTGCGAAAATGCCCGCGATGGCGTCCGATCTCGCGGGATCGTGAAGTCTCGCGGTCATTCGCGCGACGTCATCGCGAATAACCGCGAGACGTCGCGATCCCGCGAGAACTGACGTCATCGCAGGCATTTTCGCAAAGGATTACTGGGAACGGATGCGCGGGACGTCGGAAGGTAAGAATAACACCGTTTTTTATTTTTTTTTTTACATTTTATCTTTTACTATTGATGCTGCATAGGCGGCCTCAGTAGTAAAAAGTTGGTCACACTCGTCAAACACTATGTTTGACGAGTGTGACCAACCTGTCAATCAGTTCTCCAAGCGATGCTACAGATCGCTTGGAGAACGCTAGCATTTTGCAAGCTAATTACGCTTGCAAAATGCTAGTTTTTCCGCGGGAAAATCACGGGAATTTAAAATGCGATTTTCCCGCGGACTGGAATTCCGGAATTCTCGCGGTAATTTCCGCGAGAGTTCCGGTACGTGTGCACTTAGACTAATTGTTTTTATTGTTTTTTTTCTTTAGCAATAATTTGAATCAGTTGAGTCATTCAAAACTTTATTCAGGCATTTCAGTAATGTTTTATATAACTTAATAAATTGGAGTAAAATTAACTTTCTTTATCACTTCATTGGGGGACACAGATTACCATGGGTGTATGCTGCTGCTGCTAGGAGGCTGACACTATGCAAAAACAAGAAAATTGGCTCCTCCCCGGCAGTATACACCCACCGACAGGCACCAAGAACCTCAGTTTGTGCTTAGTGTCTCTAGGAGGCGGACCGGGATCTTCCCAGATCCGCAGTTATGATTTCTTTTTCCTTTTAGGGTTTTAGTCAAATGTTTTTAATCTTTTCTCATTTATTTTTCAGGTTCACCGTCGGGAAACAGGGTGTAAGTACCACCCTGATTTCCCGTATCAGGCGGCTGAGCGAGCAGTGTGGTGTCACCCACATCGCAACTTTCAGTACCGCAGGCAGGACCTTTTCCCTATCACCCTCAGGTGCTATGGGCTGATGACAGGTGGCCGGTCCTTGCCAAAACACCTCCTCACCCCTCTCCCGAGACAGGGCTGAGAGGAAGACGGCGGTCGTCTGTGGTCACCTCCTTCTCTTCTAGCAAGAGGTTAACACCGTCTTCTGCATGATGCGGGTAAGAGGACCTTTCCCAGCGGCCTGCCTTCTACGCATGGGCCCCTGTGGTCATCCTCTTCAGGGACGTCAGGTAAGACTCTGAACGATCCCTCCAGCCCCGCATGTCTCAGGGAGCACCTTCAGTTTCATTCTCTTTTTGAATCTCCCACCCCTGCCAGCCGCGCGCCTCATCCTCAGCCGCGCACTTTTCTATGCAGGGGGACACATCAGCCGGTGATTACACACTCGGGGGGGGGGGGGGGGGGGGGGGGGCTTTCAGAGCGTTGTAAGCGCAAGATCACCTTTATATATCGGCGCCGCAGGCATCTTATCTTCTCGGTGTAGAAACTCAGGCGGGGAGGAGACCGCGTTACTTTCACTTTCAAAAGGCTCCTTCCTCCCCGCTCTGAGCGCGCTCATTTCCACTATCTGAGCGCGCTTTTTTCGCGCTCTTTTTAGCCCATCACAGGGCGCCTTTATCTTTTGGGGCGTCAGCTCCCCTGCTTACAGCGCCCCTCCGCTGTCTTTATCCAACCATGCTCTGGCGCTAAGCTCCTCCCACCGAGTTCGTCAGCCAGCTTCCTCTGCAACTTTTCTTCACTTCCTGCGCTGCTTGGGGATACTTCGGCGTCCTGCTGCTCGTCAGATTCTCGGTAGGTTCTGCTTTGAGGCTCAAAATTGGCTCTCCTCTGCAGTTTCCTCCCTATTTCGTGCGGCCATACGGCGCAGCCTACCTATGCTCAACCCTTCAAGGGTTCTCAGTTTTAGACCCACCGCTACTCACTACGCCTGTGCACGCTGTAAAAAGAAGTGGGCATCAGGTCAGTCGTCTCCCTTCTGCCCGTCCTGCAGCCCTTCAGCTATGTCGGCCTCTCAGGAGCACACAGATTCCTGGGAGGAGGCCACTCCACCTCCCCCCTAGAGTGGGCCGTTGCAATGTCTCAGTCGGTCTCTGATCTGACTAAAGTCTGTCAGTCCCTGGTTCATGTCCTAGAACGTTTACCTCAACTATCTACAGCCACCTGTGTGCCGACCGCCTCTCACGGTGAGTCGCCCACACCTGACCGCGACCTTCAGAGGGACAGACCAGGTGGGAGTTCTAGGAAGCGGGCTCTGTCTAGCTCATCCTCCAGCTCGCGGGGCCCTTCTGCTTCACCCAGGTTTCCGTCTCCTTCTTCAGAAGACGACCTTAGGTCAGACGACGATTCCCAATCGGGATCTAGTTCAGAAGCCGATAACATATCTAAAACACGGGACATGGTCGATAGTCTCCTTTCGGCTATCTTTCAAACCCTTGAAATTAAGCAAGATAAGGCCCCTCCTCAGGAATGTTCTGTCCCCTTTAAACGAGCAAGGCCTCCATCCCAGACCTTTCCAAACCACAAAGAGTTCGATACTACACTATCCAAACATTGGGAGCACCCTGAGCAACGCTTTTCAGGCCGCAGGTACTTAGATGTGCTGTACCCCTTTGATGTGGATTTGCTCACAAAATGGACCAAAGCTCCCGAAGTGGATCCTCCTGTTTCTCGCATAGCCTCTAAGACGGTTATATCCAGGGTGGATTTGATTTAAATCTGATTTAAATCACGATTTAAATCACTAGTCAGTAAGGCTTGATTTAAATCAGTGATTTAAATCAAAGTTTCTACCTAAACTAGTTCTTGCTACTTTAACATGCAAGTAGATGAAGATTTTTAGAATCACTTTTTATTACTTTTTTCTCCCCAGTTTAATGGGTTAATCATTCATATTTGGACACCACTGTTCTGTTGTACTTAGGAAGGAGAAAAAATAATCCTGACCTTAATAACAATTTAAATAGATTTATTCAACTGAAACAATAACAACATTACAGCATAAGTTATTTGCTTAAACAAACATCCATGTTTGTTAACTAATTTGGCTAAACAAAATATATATATATTTTAAGAAACTTAGACTGTCAGCCCAGCCGACACATGAAAAACTTAAATACTACTGTCCCTGCTGTCCTCTGTACCTCACTTGTCGTCATCTTCATCATCATCTTCTTCTTTGTTCCTATTCATAATCTGGAAAAGAAAAACAAGCTTTCCTGCTTTATTGGGTCCCAACCGATTTCTCAATTTAGAATGAATGAGTCCAAAGGAAGAGAATATTCTTTCAACGCCTGCAGAAGAAGCTACTGCTGTTAAAAGTGAAATCATTACTTGAACAGTCTCTAAATCCAAGCGCTTAAGTGACTTCCACCAGTTTACTGGTGTGACCTTCCTTAAAATATCTTCAGCAAACATATATTTCTTGAATGGTTCCCCCTTAGCTCTGAAGTTTATTATAGTTGGCATTAAAGATGGATGATTGCTGGATACCCATGTCATAGCTAACTCCTCTTCCTCAGCACTTAGGTTTTGACCCTGATATTGGATATTGACAATATTTGCCAAAAAATGAGCTGGAGTCAGTGCTTGTCCCATTCGTTTGTTTACTGCTTGTAATTTAATTCTGTCCATGTTTAGTTCTGTTTTTAAGTGTTCACTCAGTTCCTTCCAAATTTCAACAGCATCCGCAATAAAACAGCTATTTTTCTGTATTTTGTTTAAAGCTTGAGAGATGGGTTCCAGGAAGCTCAGCATATGTTCAACATTTCTCTTAAGCCCAATGTTGAGGATTTTGGCCGTGACAGTGCCATCTATTTTATCTCGATTTTCTTCACAAAGTGTCATCAGAATAGGCCAGTTTTTGATATACTGCTCAAAACAGTCCACCACAGAGTTCCATCTAACATCTTGTGGGAGCGTTAGCTTGGTTCCACCCATCCTTTTCAGAGCTGCTGCAGCAAAATGATTATTACGGAAGTATTTAGCATTTTCAACAACATTAGCCTTTATTTCTGGAACACTTAAGTCTTTGGCTAAGAGGTGCAGCAAATGAGCACTGCAACCATATGTTATTAGCAGCTTTGTATTCCCTCCCTGCTCTTCTAAATCTCTTCTCATCTTGGATACGTTTGCAGCATTGTCAGTGACCAAACTGCGTACTAGACATTTGAATTTTTGTTCACATGTCGTTATAGCTTTTACTGCCACTTCTTGTAAGTATTCTGCTGTGTGTGCATTTCCTGACGTATCAGTTGTTTGTGCAAGGAAGACTTTACCTTCTTTTGTTGTTATACAAGCACATACAATAGGATCATTGTGGACATTACTCCAACCATCAATACTTAGGTTAACAATTTTACCCTCCAGAGCTGTTGCACATTGCTCCATTTCTCTGTCATACACTTGATCCAGCAGTTTCCCTGCAACATCAGCTCTGCTGGGTGGACTGTATCCTGGTCTCAGTGACTGAACCATATTAATGAAATGTGGGTTCTCAGTCAGACGGAAAGAAGAGTTCGTTGCATAAATAAACTGGGCAATTTTTTCATCAATCAACTCTTTTTCTAATCTGCTAGTTCTTATCACAAACCTATCTATGGTGGTTCCAGGAGGTAAAGGTTTTTTCTTCCTTTTGGGTGATGGTGATATGTGGCTGTGGGTGTCTGATGATGATGCTGCTAATGAAGCACTATCCTGGATGGATAACTCTGAAACTGTAGAACAGGATGATGGTGATCTTGGAGGTGGATAGTTTCCAGAATCCATGAATTCCCCTAAACAAAAAAAAGTTTCCAGAATCCATGAATTCCCCTAAACAAAAAAAAGTCAATGCTGTTATTTTATTGTTTATACAATTTCTGCTTATTGTACACAACACATCACTGCCCCTGCCCCAAAAGGAATATTTGTTTTTCTTCATAACTGTACCAAATGACAGTAACATGCAGTAATAATAAGAAATATAATTTTTCTCACACATGACAGTTCAGTCTTTAGAAATAGGATTCAATAAAAATGTTTACCAACCTGAAGATCCTGCCTGTTCAGAAGTGTTTCTTTGGTCATCTTCATCACTGCACTTCTCATGATGTTGCCTCATTCGCGCCACCAGGCCTTGCATCTCTTTGTTGCATCGTTTGCATTTTGCACGCATGCCTGCCTTAACGATAGGCGAAGGAGCTTCATTAAAATATTCCCAAACTGGGTCTCTTTTACGGCCTGCTGCCATTATAAGGAAAGAATGTAATAAACCTCAGATCGTACACACAAACAGATCCAGACTTGTCTGTCTGTGGCTATGCTGCAGTATTGTGCTCAAAGTTTCACTTTCATTTTCTTGTCTGCTTGCCCTTCCTCCTCCTCCTCACACTTAGATTCACATTCTTCTTGTGTTGTGCAGATCTATTCCACTCCAAACAATCAGAAACATATTGTCTAACTTCTTGGACTTGGCACTGAAGGGGTTGCTTCTGTATTCATAGGTTTGTAGAACAATAGGATTAAGGTCTTTTTCTCAACTCTGTTCATGTTGTAACATTTTTGCCGTGAAGAAGAGGCTGGGACCTCGGCGGAGTCAAATTCAGTTTTGAGAACTGCGTAAGTAAAGCGAGCGTCTGTGATAATATAGGAGAGAAACTGCCCACTAATCCTACAGAAACCTCTGGAAGAGCATGGTATTGTGAATGTTACTCATATACAGCCTTTATTCTACTGAGTTAAACAACTCAGCTTTATCTCATGATGGAAGAACCTTTGGATGGTAAAATATTTTTTTTTTTTTTTTAATTTTTTTTTTAAAAAAACATTGATTTTTATCCACCCTGGTTCTATCCCTCCCAGATGGGGCATCGCTTAAAGATCCAACAGGCAGATAGAATCTCTGGCAAAATCAATTTTTGAGGCATCCGGCGCCTCCCCCTGTCCTATTTTCGCATCCGCCTGGGTGGCGAAAGTAATTTCAGCTTGGGCTAAAATTCTTCGCAGGGGCATCTTAGCGGCAGCTCCTCATGTGGGTAAATACCGTTTGGCCGCCTCCTTGGATGCGGCCGGGAGCGTAGCAAGGGCTAACTGCAACGTAGTAGCCATACGCTGAGTCCTTTGGCTAAAGTCATGGAATGCAGATACCACTTCTAAAAAGTCGCTTACCAACCTGCCATTCCATGGTTCTAGGCTCTTTGGAGCCAAGCTGGATCAGATAATTTCCGATGCCACTGGTGGTAAAAGCACTTCTCTTCCCCAGTCTCGACCTAAACGTTTTGTTAACAGAAAAGGTTTTCGGCCGTTTAGGCCTTTTCGTCCCTTCTCTTCCACAGAGAGATCTGCCCAGCAAGATCGGCCTTCCGCCTCTAGGGAGCGGGAGCAGAAAAAAACATCTTACAAACCCGCTCCCCGCTGGAGATCGAGAGGATAATACTCCAGGTCTTCAGGCGCCCGTTCCGGTAGGTTTTCCTCCAAGTAATGGGTCACCCCCACCTGGAAATCTTTCCAGGGTGGGAGGCAGACTTTCCTTTTTCAGGGACGCTTGGCTGTCGGTTGTCGACGACGCTTGGGTCAGGGAAATCATCTCATCCGGATACAAAATCGAATTTGCTTCCCCCCCCCACACAGACGTTTTTCCTGTCTCGATCTCCAAGACAGCAGTCCCAGATTCCAGGGTTCTTTCAGGCCGTCTCCTCCCTTCTTGCTGCCGGAGTTATCGTTCACGTGCCTCCAAACGAACGGTTTTCAGGTTTCTACTCAAATCTTTTCATAGTTCTGAAGAAAGACGGCTCCCTTCGCCCAATCCTGGACCTCAAATTGCTCAATCGCCACGTGAAGATCTTCCACTTCAAAATGGAGTCCCTTCGATCGGTGATAGCCTCAATGGAACCCAGAGAATTTCTCTGCTCTGTGGACATACGGGATGTCTACCTTCACGTCACGGTTTGTTTGCAACATCAGAAATATCTTCGCTTTGCGATACAGGAAAATCATTATCAATTTACAGCCCTGCCCTTCGGCCTTGCTTCCGCTTCCCGTGTCTTCACGAAGGTAATGGCAACAGTCATGGCCATTCTCCGTTCCAGAGGGATTCTTATTATCCCTTATTTAGACGATCTGTTGATCAAGGGGTCGTCCCGCCTAGTCTGCCTTCAAAGTCTTCAGATAACTCTGGATACCCTTGCCAGGCTAGGATGTTTAGTCAACAAAGAGGTCCATTCTGAGCCCTACTCAGCGACTGACCTTTCTGGGCATGGAATTCGACACGAATCTAGCCCGTGTGTTTCTTCCGAGGGACAAATTTGCGACCCTTTTGCAAGGGAATCCGAACCCTAAAACGGCCAACGCCCTTTCCCCTTCGAACCTGCATGAAGGTTCTGGGGAAGATGGTAGCTTCCATGGAAGCAGTGCCCTTTGCACAATTTCACCTCCGCCCCCTCCAGCTGTCCCTTCTCTCAGCCTGGGACAAAACCACGTTGTCTCTGGACCGTCCCATTCTCCTCCTTCTGAGTGAGGCAATCCCTGACTTGGTGGGCAATGCCAGCGTCAGTTGTACAAGGGAGGTCCTTTCTTCCGCTTCGGTGGCAAGTCATCACCACCGATGCCAGCCTTCTAGGATGGGGAGCGGTTTTCCATCAGAGAACGGCCCAAGGACGCTGGAATTCCCAGGAAGCTCTCCTCCCCATCAATCTCCTGGAGATCAGAGCAATCTTTCTTGCCCTTCTCCGCTGGCAGCCTCTCCTCGTAGGCAAGCCAGTCCGCATTCAATCAGACAACGCCACGGCTGTGGCGTACATAAACCACCAGGGCGGCACGCGCAGCAGGCAAGTAATGTCAGAAGTGGCATAGATATTGCGTTGGACAGAACGTTACCTTCCGGCGATCTCCGCCGTTCACTTTCCATGGGTGGAAAATTGGGCAGCCAACTTCCTGAGTCGTCAGGGCCTAGCATCAGGCGAATGGGCTCTTCATCCCACAGTCTTCAATCAGATATGCCAGCGCTGGGGCTCACTGGATGTCGATCTCATGGCATCTCGGATGAACCACAAAGTTCCGCGCTTCGTAGCCAGGTCCAGGGACCCTCTAGCCGTCGCTTGCGACGCCCTAGTAATTTCGTGGTCCCAGTTCCAACTTTCTTATCTGTTTCCGCCTCTTGCCTTGATCCCAAGAGTGGTCAAGAAGATAAAATCGGAAGGCATCCCAGTGATTCTGGTGGCTCCAGACTGGCCAAGACGGCCTTGGTACGCAGAACTAGTGAACATGCTCGCGGACGTCCCCTGGAGGCTTCCAGACCGTCCAGATCTTCTCTCGCAAGGCCCCCTTTACCACGAGAATTCTCGGTCTATGAGTTTAATGGCATGGCCATTGAGGCCGCGATCCTGAGAGAATCAGGTTTGTCCAATCAGGTCATTCAGACTATGATCAGAGCCAGAAAACCAGCCTCTTCCCGCATTTACCATAGGTACTGGAAGGCTTTTCCGTTGGTGCGATCAAAAACAGGTTTTTGCAATGTCATTTTCCATTCCATCAATACTTGGTTTTCTCCAGTCCGGCTTAGATGCGGGTCTGTCCTTCAGTACCCTCAAGGGCCAGATCTCGGCTCTGTCTATTCTTTTCCAAAGAGAGCTCGCTTCTTTACCGCAAGTTTAAGACCTTCCTCCAAGGTGTCGCCCATGTGGCTCCTCCTCATCATTCGCCGATAGACCCGTGGGACCTCAATCTAGTCCTTAGCACTCTCCAAAAGGCGCCGTTCGAACCTATTCAAGACATTTCTCTTTCCCTCCTCTCATGGAGGGTAACCTTTTAGATCGCCATTACATCCATCAGGAGAGTTTCTGAGCTGGTGGCTTTATCATGTCATTCCCCTTACCTGATCCTCCATCAGGATAAGGTCGTTCTCGGGCCCATTCCTTCCTTTCTTCCAAAAGTGGTATCCTCTTTCCACATTAATGAAGATATTGTTCTTCCCTCTTTTTGTCCTGCTCATTCTCACCCTCTGGAGAAATCTCTTCACAACCTGGATGTAATTAGAGCCTTGCGGGTCTATCTCGCCAAGACCGCTTCGCTTCATCAATCCGATTCCTTGCTGGTCATCTCTGAAGGTCGCCGGAAAAGGCTTCCGGCATCCATGTCCACAATTGCTCGCTGGATTCGTTCTACCATTCTGGAAGCGTACCGACTTCAGGACAAACGGCCACCTCCGGGAGTGAGAGCCCACTCCACCCGGGCTGTAGGAGCTTCGTGGGCCGATCGACACCAGGCTTCGGCTTTACAGATTTGCAGGGCCGCTACCTGGTCGTCTTTGCACACGTTTGCGAGGTTCTACAGGGTTCATACCCAGGCCTCGTCTGATGCATTTGTTGGTAGGAAGGTTCTGCAGACGGCGGTGGCGCACCGGCCGACCCAAGCCCTTCCTGTTCTTTCATTTCTTTTTTGCTGTTCCCACCCTTGGGACTTCTTTAGAACGTCCCATGGTAATCTGTGTCCCCCCAATGAAGCAATAAAGAAAAATGGATTTTTGGTTCTTACCGTAAAATCTCTTTCTTGGAGCCTTCATTGGGGGACACAGCACCCTCCCTGTTGAAGTTGTACCGTGTTGGGTCTTTGAGTCCCTTGTTGGGTTGGTACATATGTTCAGAGTTTTTCGTTGCCTTTCCTACTGCTTTCTCACCAACTGAGGTTCTTGGTGCCTGTCGGTGGGTGTATACTGCCGAGGAGGAGCCAATTTTCTTGTATTTGAATTGTCAGCCTCCTAGCAGCAGCAGCATACACCCATGGTAATCTGTGTCCCCCAATGAAGGCTCCAAGAAAGAGATTTTACGGTAAGAACCAAAAATCCATCTTTTCTACATCATGTCAATGTAGGTAATGAACCAGGACTAGCCCAGAGAGTCATTGACTTGCTGACACTAGTCCAGGTTCAGTAGCTACAGTCGTGGCCCCTGGACTTCATTGACGGTCCCTGTACTGTTGGACCCTTCACAGTTTGAGCCCCTCTTGGATTTTCCATTTCTCGGTCACAGCTCTGCTTTGCATTGGGCTGTCAGTGAGGTGTCTGAAGAAGCTCAGATTGTGAAGACATGGTTCATTAGCGTACAGCGAGCTGATGTGTCTCAGTTGGTTTTACCCAAATATATGCAGCTTTATAAAACACGAATCATTACTGAAATTTCTGAAGAAAGGTCTAAAAAGCCATGGGCACAGTTAGTGTTTCAGCTGTGACAAAATCCCTTTAAATCTATTTTGGAAGTTAATAAAACTTTAGCTTTCAGTCCCTGTATCTAAGGCTGTGTGCATACCACTATTCATTGCAAACATGCCTAAATTCCTTGCTATAATTCACCATCTCTCCCTTTAGTTTCTGAGGATGCCAGATTGCTCAGTCTATTCAGAAGCGTGCCAGTATCCAGAAACTGTCATCAATATTTCTGACCAGAAGTACTACATCAGAGCAGTCATCACCAAGGAGGCTCAAGAGAAACTAGAAAGGTCTGGAGACTCCTACTATTGTTTTTTTTTCCCCTTTTTGAAGGGTTCCTTATGAAGACGGCCTCTTTGTGAGTGGGAGCTGCTGCAGCAACCTGCTGTAGTTTTGACTTCCCTAATCATGGGTGAATGGCTCTTATCATTGCAGGAGTTCCTTCTGGACAGATTTCATAGCTCTGTTTTAATTTATGGGGGGGAGGGAGGTCTGAGTCAGAGACTTCTTATGACATCTGTTTTTTTTCTAGTTTTATGCAAATAGAGCATAATCCTTGTGTAATGAATAGCTTTGTAGCTGTCAAATATGCCTTCATTTGCAAGATCTCTTTGCTGTCACTGAAAACTAACCATGTCTCCAAGTGAGACGGTAAAGACTTGTTAGTGTTTCTCCATTCCCCCCATATTAAAGGGAATCTGTCACCCCATTTTTGGACTATCAGCTGCCGGCACCGCCATCAGGGGCTTATCTACAGCATTCTGTAATGCTGTAGATAAGCCCCCGATGTAACCTGAAAGATAAGAGAAACAAGTTAGATTATACTCACCCAGGGGCGGGCCGGGTCCAGTTTTGGTCCGATGGGTGTCGCGGTCTGGCGCCTCCCATCTTCTAACGGTGACGTCCTCTTTGCTGACTGTCTTGGCTCCTGCGCAGGCGCACTGCTCTGCCCTGTTTAGGGTAGAGCAGAGTCCTGCAGTGCGCAGGCGCCGGGAGAGGTCCGGCGCGATTTTGCTCTGCCCTCAACAGGGCAGAGCAGTGCGCCTGCGCAGGAGCCACGACAGGCAGCAAAGAAGAGGACGTCATCGTTAAAAGATGAGAGGCGCTGGACCGCAACACCCATCGGACCAAGACCGGGCCCCCCCCCCCCCCCCCCGGTGAGTATACTGTAACTCATTTTTCTTAGCTTTCAGGTTACATTGGGGGCTTATCTACAGCATTACTGAATGCTGTAGATAAGCCCCTGATGGCGGTGCCAGCAGCTGATGCTCAAAAAATGGGGTGACAGATTCCCTTTAAAAATGGCGGCACATTTCTGTTGTGTAGTTACTGTACCTAATGGCCCCCGTTCTGCGTGCACTGTTTCTGTCCCTGAGCTCAGTGTCTTTTCTTCGCTTCCAAACTTGTCACTGCAGAGGTATGGGGTTCTCTGTGATAAGGCTAAACCTCGCACCAGCTGTGATGATGGTAAGGTGTCCAATCGTCTGCAGGACACAGGCAGGGAAGATGTGGTTCAGACTACCCACATACTCCTCATACCTCTGCAGTAGCCATTAGCCTTTTGTAGATGAAGCTTGGGCACCAATATTTGTCCGGTTGTGCTGCCACTGCCTCAGCTCCATTTTAGGTATAGTGATTTCACGCCACTCATATCCGCACCGTGAGCATTTACAATTCTCATACAAGACAATTAATAAGCTATACATCGGATTGATTAAGGCATGGGTTTCATCGTTCTAAATTAACCGGCTCATCCCATTAGTTCCATGCTGATGTACATTGTGCCTGGGTAAACAATGAAGAGGACAATTCTTGAAAGAGCGTTGATCGGCTTTCCACCAAACGTTACATTGTTATTGTCAAAAGTTAAAATTATCCCCAATCCATCCCAGCAGTTAGACCCCAGCAATCCATAGATTGCAGCACTGCAGGCCGATCTTGAATGTAGTGGATCATCACATACTTGAACTCCACTCTGCTTAAAATGGAACTACCAGAAAGAGGCGAGTACAACGCTTGATTTTGTCCAGCAGTACCTCAGACATTGAATGGAGCAGAGGTCGAACACCTCTGCTTCATTCAAAATGAGAATGTAGAGGCGCAATCTCGGGATCACTGAGGGTCTAACTGCTGGGACAGATAGGGGATAACTTTATCAGGTACTAATCAGATCCTACCTATAATACAGTGTGATTTGGTATATTTAGAACAGGGCAGGAACATTCTTCGGCAATATTGCGGCCACACTGGTGTTTGCACAAGGGTGACGTTACTTGTTTCTAATAATGTGAACATAAATATTAACTACTGATTAAAACTAGGGTTCATTTTATTCTTAATTCTTGACTGTCCATATACTATAAACGATCTATGCGCTCTTTAACAAGCGCTGTTAATACAGTAATAGGAAGCGCAGACTGCGCTTGCTCCTCTGGACCCACTGAATGTAGAGAGGGAGCAGCAACTGCTGTCATTGGAGACTTCATTAGTTCTGCTATATAGCTAGGAGGCTGAATATGCCCTGTTACTGGTGCTAAATTTACTAGCCCCAGTGAAAGGGGAAATTGGGTGAAATAAATGATAAAGAAGAAAAAAAAAATAATAGTACAAAAAAAGCCACTGGCAATCCATACAATCTATATCTTGTTACTTGCTAAAAAAAAATAAAAAAGGTGTCTGATATATAAAAATAATTGTTGCCATTTGCCAGAAAATGGTAGAAAATGTTTCTTTGTGGTCATAAAAAATGTGAAAAAACAAACATGCATTTCCTTCATTTTCCCACTGCAAATAGAGTGTATGAAAAAGAGAACATGAAATGAACGTAAAAATGATTCTCCACATATTATGAAAAGTTAAATATAAATGACCTGGCCTTGAACTTGTTAAAGACTCTGTTCTCCTTTTCAGTACTCCTATGTGTAACTATGTACTTATTTTTACTAAACTGGTGATTTTGTTTGTTAAATGCCTGACAACTATTTTCCATTGTTAGTGAAGATGAACACTTTTCATTAGCGACTATCAAGAACAAGATCATCATTTTGAAAAAATTCTGTATGTGTTTCACCGCAGTGGAAGATCTGGTAAGTGCGTAGCTTAGATTTATATCACCCCATCATCACAATATCATGTTTGCAAAAGATGCGTTATCTTTTATACAAGGGTTTCATCACTTCTTATTCTATGAATGCTATTTTTATTAAAAAAAGTTATTCCTCATTTATGGGTCTGTTTTCTTTACAGTATTGTTAAACTTTGTTTTGTATCACTTGGGGACTGTCATCCATGATTTCTGCTCTTATAAAATAATACATGCAGCTGTATGCACTGATGTCCTATTTCACATTGTATAATCTTATATTATTATGATGATCAGTGCCCGGTCAGAAGTAGGATGTCACATTGTGAAAGCTATACCCCAATTAAGGAGCCATAAAGTGAGGCTTTGGATTATAGGGAAAGTACAATTTATTATAGTCTGGCCATGTACTCCTAAAACCAGGACTGTGTTGTCGGTAAGCCAAACCTCCGAATCTTCAATCTCCCGACTCCACAGCACTTCCTCACTACTGAGTATGTACACTGTTCAAAAAAATAAAGGGAACACTTAAACAACAGAATATAACTCCAAGTAAATCAAACTTCTATGAAGTTAAACTGTCCACTTAGGAAGCAACACTGATTGACAATCAATTTCACATGCTGTTGTGCAAATGGAATAGAAAACAGATGGAAATTATTGGGAATTATCAAGACACCATCAATAAAGGAGTGGTTCCGCAGGTGGGGACCACAGACCACATCTCAGTACCAATGCTTTCTGGCTGATGTTTTGGTCACTTTTGAATGTTGGTTGTGCTTTCACACTCACGGTAGCATGAGACGGACTCTACAACAAACACAAGTGGCTCAGGTAGTGCAGCTCATCCAGGATGGCACATCAATGCTAGCTGTGTCAAGAAAGTTTGCTGTGTCTGTCAGCGTAGTGTCCAGAGGCTGGAGGATGCTATCAGGAGACGTAGAGGGGGCCATAGGAGGGCAACAACCCAGCAGCAGGACCGCTACCTCCACCTTTGTGCAGGGAGGAACAGGAGGCGCACTGCAAAATGACCTCCAGCAGGCCACAAATGTACATGTGTCTGCACAAACTGTTAGAAACCAACTCCATGAGGATGGTCTGAGGGCCCGACATCCACAGATGGGGGTTGTGCTCACAGCTCAACACCGTGCAGGATGCTTGGCAATTGCCACAGAACACCAGACTTGGCAAATTCGCCACTGGTGCCCTGTGCTCTTCACAAATGAAAGCAGGTGCACACTGAGCAAATGTGATGGAGTCTGGAGACGCCATGGAGAGCGATCTGATGCCTGCAACATCCTTCAGCATGACCGATTTGGCAGTGGGTCATTAATGGTGTGGGGTGGCATTTCTTTGGAGGGCCGCACAGCCCTCCATGTGCTCGCCAGAGGTAGCCTGACTGCCATTAGGTACCGAGATGAGATCCTCAGACCCCTTGTGAGATCATATGCTGGTGCGGTTGGCCCTGGGTTCCTCCTAATGCAGGACAATGCCAGACCTCATGTGGCTGGAGTGTGTCAGCAGTTCCTGCAAGATGAAGGCATTGAAGCTAAGGACTGGCCCGCCCGTTCCTCAGACCTGAATCCGATTGAACACATCTGGGACATTATGTCTCGCACCAACGGCACATTGCACCACAGACTATCCAGGAGTTGGCGAATGCTTTAGTCCAGGTCTGGGAGGAGGTCCCTCAGGAGACCAACCGCCGCCTCATCAGGAGCATGCCCAGGCGTTGTAGGGAGGTCATACAGGCATGTGGAGGCCACATACAATACTGAGCATCATCTTGACTTGTTTTAAAGACATTACATTCCACTTTAACTTTGTGTGTGACTCCAAATCCAGGCCTCCATTGGTTAATAAATTTGATTTCCATTGATGATTATTGTGTCATTTTGTTGTCAGAACATTCAACTTTGTACAGAACAAATTATTCAATGAAAATATTTCATTCATTCAGATCTAGGA
This sequence comes from Dendrobates tinctorius, assembly GCF_039654945.1. NCBI lineage: Eukaryota > Metazoa > Chordata > Amphibia > Anura > Dendrobatidae > Dendrobates > Dendrobates tinctorius. The sequence goes on from NW_027361830.1 coordinate 73,687, forward strand.
TGTGTTATTTGATTGTTCCCTTTATTTTTTTGAGCAGTGTACATAAAGTGCAGCACAGATTCATCTAAACTAAAGCCGAGCCGAGACAGAGCAGACATTTATAGGACATTTCATAACTTTCCTAAATTCTTATGAAAACATTTGCAGTATATACTGCATTTTACTACTGTACCCAATTTATTATATATTTTAGGAGTTGAAGTCAGTAGATTTTATTCCGACTCCACAGTCCTGCATAAAATACGTCATGGATAGGGAAGAGAAGCACTGTCCTTGCCCTTTTGTTATCTTCCTGAAGCTAAGAGTCATGTATATTTATCTGCCATGGCTATTATTCGTTTTTGTTTTTTCCTCTCCTTTCCAGAGTCTTAACTTTTTTATAACTTCGTCAATATAAACATTTGAGGGCTTGTTTTTTTGCAGGTCGAGTTGTACTTTTGAATGGTACCATTGATTTTACCATATAGTGTACTGGAAAACGAGGATAAAAATTCCAAGTGTAGTGAAATTGCAAAACAAAAAGATGCAATTCTACAATTGTTTTTTTTGGGGGGGTTATTTACCCTGATCACCGTACAGTAAAACTGACCTGGCAATCTGATTCCCCAGGACAGTATGAGTACACAAATGACAAACATGTATGGTGGGTTTTTTTGTTTATTTTTTAATTTAAAGTGAACCTGTCATTAGGAATTTGCTAAACAAACTACAGTGTCAGGTTGGCGCTGTTAAGGGCCCTTTACACATAGCGATATCGCTAGCAATATCGCTAAAGCGTCACCGATTTTGTGACGCAGCACTGATATCACTAGCGATATCGCTACATGTGATACTCTCCTCTGACCAGCTCCCCCGCTGGTTATCGCTGATCGCGCGAGATCGGCCTGGTCCTTTTCTCATCGTCGGCTTCCTGCTGGCGCCAACGAGCGACCCATGGACGCGGGCGGAAGAAGACGTCATCGCTGCATCTGATGGTAAGTATCGACCGCCGACCACTGCTGCATCGCTAGTGAGATCTGCCTGCTTGGCAGCTCACTTGCGACCATTTAGCGATGCACCAGCGATCCTGAGTCATATCGTGGTCGGGATCGCTGGTGCATCGCTAAATGTAACGGGGCCTTTACACTGATTAAAATGATACCTTGATTGATGAAATCAGTCTTGTGGTTGTTTAATCTTCATTTTTAGTTTTCAGTTAATGAGATTCTTGTGCTTCAGGGAGGCCTGAGGGGGGGTCTTTATGTGGTGCTCTACTTACATATGCATCTGTATGGGCTTATGACAGGTCACTGATCCCTCAGTGACCTGCCTCCTATTTAACATATTGCATATAATAGTGTTGGCTTAAAAAGAAAAATTTATATCCAGCGAAATGGCGGCAGCGCCTGCGCAGCAGTATCTATCTCTTGTCAATAGATGCTGCTGCTCAAGCTCCACCGCTGGCACCATTTTGCTGCAGCCAATTGTTTTTTTCTCTAGCAAAACGGTGGTGCATGCGTTGTAGCTTTACGATAGATGTTACTGCAGCGCCGCTGCCATTTACTGCAGCCACATTTCATTTTCCTCCATAAAAATGGTGGCAGCGCTAGATGCTACTGTGCATGCGCTGCTGCCAGTTCCATTTTTCAGGAGGAAAAAAAAAATTATGCTACAGCAAAATGGTGTCTGTGGTGGCACTTGCGCATTAGCATCTATCGGTAAGAGATTCTATTGCACAGCCGCCAGCATAATCTTGCTGGAAGTAAAGTTTTTTCTCCATCGCTTCATTGGGGGACACAGGAACCATGGGTGTATGCTGCTGCCACTAGGAGGCTGACACTATGCACATAAGAAAATTAGCTCCTCCTCCGCAGTATACACCTCACCGACTGGCGTTCAATTAGTCAGTTTAGCTAAGTGGTGTCAGTAGGTGGTGGACACGGGTCTTTCATTAGACCCCTATCTACCTCAGTGTGCGTTGTTCCCTTACAGGTTCCCGGAGGGATACAGAGTGAGCAGTCACATCTGTACTCCCACAAAGAGACCATGAGTACGGCGTGTACTGCCACCCCGTATACTCATAGGTCTAGCCGCAGGATCAAGAGCCTCTGACGCTGAGACAAGTACAGGCCACAGATCCTAGCCTCTGCCTCCTACCCACTCGCCCACCAGAGCCTGTCGGGAGATGGAGGCACGGACGTCCGCTAAGGGGTACGGACGTTTGATTCCTGCTGCATCCAAGGTACCTTTCCTCCACAGCGCTCCAGAATAAAGTCCTGCCTGGGGTCCTAGGTCAGCAAGCGCGGGCTTAGGCGTCGGTCATCACTGCGGCGCCAGCGGTGCTCATGACGCGGCGACAGTGTGGCCTGCGGGATACCACTGCGCCCCTTCGGCGGCCGCCGCTTCTAATTTAGGCCCCTGCTTTATTCAGGCCTTGTGCTGGGCGAGGTCACGCCTCTTCCTTCGGGCGGGCTTTCTCCCGCCCGTCTTTGCCCGTCCACCGCCACACTAAGGCGAATAGAGGCGGCGAATAGTCCCGCCCACTCCCCCAAGCCGTCCTATGGGCTTCGAGCGGGCTGTTCCCAGCTTCCAAGCCGCAGTTGCCCACCTTTTCCGGCCACCTGTACCGCCCTCTACTTCAGCAGAGCGTGGTTTTTTCCTCCCAGGCAGCCGCCATTTTCTACAACCTAAGAGCCGGTCGCCTTTCCTTGTCTAAATCCACCAGGCGCTTCCAGGAGCCATCCCCAAGCAGCCGAACACATAGCTGGAAGTCGCTCCGGTGCCGTGAGTAGCTCTGCACTGCAGACTGACACCCTCCTTCAGCTCTCTGTCCCCTAACCGTCTGGCACTACTTAGTGGGTTAGTTCACCCTGTGTAATTCTAAGCCACTTCGCTCTCGCCCCCCAACTTCCTCTTCTTCCTCAGCTGTGGTCAGTCACTTTGCATGTTCTGTTTGCAAGCGCAAATTTCCATCGGGTCAGTCCTCTCCTCTCTGTCAGGACTGCAGCAACCCCATTGATCCCACCCTTCAGGAGCTCAGCTGTCCCTAGTGAGAGTGAGACCCCTATTCCAGAGTGGGCTTCCTCTCTCAATCTGTGGCAGATCTCACCAAGGTGTGTCAGACCCTGGTTTCTGTACTTGATAAGTTACCCCTGCAGACTTCCGCAGGGCCCAGCAAGCCGCAGGAAGTTCCGGCGGAGCCTACCAACACGGGCCGCAAAAGATCCAGACAGGGACACCGCTCCTAGTCGTCGTCTCGCCCCATAGCCCGTTACAGCGGCCCGGGTCTGCCAGATGCTCTTCTCCTGAACCAGGTGAAACTTTCTCGGATGCGCCCTCCGAGGATGTTTTGGAACTGGACTAGGACAAAATCGTGGACATGAGAGATATGGTCCAGAGCCTAATTGGTGCGAACAACCAAACCTTCAAGATCAAGGACTCGCCCGCGGAACCCACAGATCAGGGTGTTTCGTTTAGGCGGTCTAAACCACCTACCAAGGTCTTCGCTCCTCATTCTGAGTTTCAGAAAATTCTGACTAGGGAAAGAGAGAATCCGACCAGGTGCTTTCAAAGAGGAAAACACCTTGGCGTCTTATACCCTTTCTCGCCGGAGCTCACCGCGGAATGGTCAACTTCTCCTGTCGTAGACCCGCTGGTTTCCAGACTATCTAAAAACACTGTCCTTCCGATCTCTGAGGGAGCATCGCTAGGAGATCGTAACAACAGAATCATAGAATTCTTTGCAAAATCAGCCTTCGAAGCGGCAGCATCTGCCCTAAGTCCGGCCTTCGCTTCTACCTGGGTTTCGAAGGCCATAACCAATTGGGCTAAGGATCTCCAACAAGGCATTCTGGCCGGAGCCCGCCCAGAGCAACTGGCGGACCTCGCAGATCAGATTTCTCATGTGGGCAAATATTTGGTATCTGCCTCCCTAGATGCTGCGTCTTGCGCAGCCCAGGCATCTAGCAACGTAGTGGTGATTCGGCACACGGTTTGGCTTAAGGCCTGGCAAGGAGACTTATCGTCAAAAAAGTCCCTCACCAGCCTACCTTTTCAGGGTTTGTGCTTCTTCGGCGACAAGCTAGACCAAATCATTAAGGACGCCACTGGGGGCACAAGCTCCCTTCTGCCCCAGTCCAAGCCTCGTCGGCCTCCTCCGAAACGTCAGTTTCGGCCCTTTCGACCTTTTCGTCGTTTCACGACTGCAGAGATGCCTTCTCACCAGCAGAGGACACAAGCGCGCCAAGATTGGAAAAGAGTTTCCTTTCAGCCCACTCCTTCCTGGCGCTCCCATTCCTCCCAAGGTAGATCCACCAGGTCTAGACCTGGAAGGTCTTCTTCAGCATGACTGGCGTCAAAACCCCGGCACATCCCACCGCTTGGGCGGCCGACTTCTTGCTTACATGGACGTCTGGCTCGCCTCGGTGGAAGACGCTTGGGTCAGGGAAATTGTATCCTCAGGATATAAAATAGAATTTGTTTCTCGTCCTCGGGATCGATTCTTCGAATCCCGACCCCCGAAAGATCTTTCCTTGGTCCCGGGCTTCCATACTTCAATCGCCTCGCTCCTCGATTCAGGGGTAATTGTTCCCGTTCCAGAAGCAGAGCGCTTCACAGGTTTATACTCGAACCTGTTTGTGGTGCCAAAGAAAGGCGGTACTGTTCGGCCCATTCTGGATCTAAAGTTGCTAAACAAAAGGGTCCGTCTGCGACACTTCAGAATGGAGTCCCTTCGTTCAGTAATCGCTTCCATGGAGGCACAGGAGTTTTTGTGCTCCATAGACATTCAGGATGCTTATCTACATGTTCCCATCTTCCAAGGTACATCAGCAGCATTTCCAATTTGTCGCTCTACCTTTCGGTCTCGCCACCGCTCCCAGGGTTTTTACGAAAATCATGGCCATCAGCGCTGATGGCCATCTTAAGGATCAGAGGTCTCGTACTCTTTTTTTTCCCATACCTCGACGACATCCTCATCAAAGCTCCGTCCTTGCCTCAGGCTCACGAAAGTCTCTCCATCGTTTGCGACACTCTTTCCCGATTCGGGTGGATTATCAACAGAAAAAAGTCCTGCCTGGTCCCAGCGCAACGTCTTGTGTTCCTGGGCTTACTCTCTTTTCTTTGCCTGACGAGTGTCGAAAAGTAACTCTCCGGCGGGATGTTCGCTTGCTTCAGAGTCCCAGGCCCACGTCTCTCCGTTCAGCCATAAGAGTCTTGGGGAGGATGGTGGCAATGGCGGAAGCAATTCCCTTCGCCCAATTCCACTCGAGACCACTTCAGCAGGCCATTCTGGCGCAGTGGAACAGGTCGGTCTCCTCCCTGGATCGTCCTATTCGACTCTCGTTTCGAGTCAGACTGTCCCTCAACTGGTGGCTAACATCACCTCTCCTCTCCCAGGACCGGTCCTTTCTTCTGGTACATTGGCAAGTGGTGACGACGGACGCCAGCCTTATCGGCTGGGGTGCGGTGTTTCGCCATCAGACTGTCCAGGGGCATTGGTTGTCGCAGGAGACAGCTCTTCCGATCAACGTCCTGGAGATACGGGCAATTCTTCTGGCCCTTCTTCATTGGCACAGGCAACTCAGAGGTCTGCCAATTCGGATCCAGACGGACAGTGCCACGGCGGTGGCATACGTCAACCACCACCAGTAAGGCACTCGGAGTGCCTTGGCATTGGGCAGAGGCCTCAGTCCCAGCAATATCCGCAATACACATCCCCGGCGTGGAAAACGAGGCCGCCGTCTTTCTCAGCCGCAAGGGCCTCGTGGCAGGGGAATGGTCCCTACATCAGGAGGTCTTTCATCAGATTTGTCTGCAATGGGGAAGCCCGGACGTGGACCTTACGGCAGCCTGTCTGAACTGGAAGGTCCCACGGTTCGTCTCCAGAACACGCGATCCTCTCGCGGTAGGGGTCGATGCTCTGTCCATTCCTTGGTCACAGTTCGCGCTCCCCTATCTGTCCCCTCCCCTTCCTCTTCTCCCCAAATTGTTGAAGAAGATCAAGGCAGAAGGGGTGCCAGTCATCCTCATCGCGCCAGATTGGCCCAGATGGGCTTAGTTCGCGGACATCGTCAACCTTCTCGCGGATGCGCCTTGGAGGCTTCCAAACAGACCGGATCTGCTGTCTCGGGGTCCGATCTGCCACCCCAATTCTCAGTCTCTCAATTTAACGGCGTGGCCGTTGAGACCCTGGTTCAGAAAAAATCAGGCTTGTCAGACCAAGTAATTCACACCATGATCTGTGCCAGGAAACCGTCATCTTCCAGAGTATACTTTAGAACGTGGAAGGCATATTTTAGTTGGTGCGAATCCAATCGCATCCTGCCTATGGCCTTTTCGCTCCCTTCTATTTTGGCTTTCCTCCAGGTGGGACTGGACGCTGGCCTTGCCCTTAGTTCCCTAAAGGGCCAAGTATCGGCACTTTCCGTTCTTTCCCAGAGGTCGTTATCTTCTCGTCAGCAGGTCAAGACCTTTCTGGAGGGGGCAGCTCACACAGCACTGCCGTATCGAGCGCCCGTAGATCCCTGGGATCTCACTCTAGTCCTAGAGGCCCTACAAGGTCCCCCCTTTGAACCTCTCAAGGAGGTCTCTCTATCCTTTCTTTCTTGGAAAGTGGCTTTTCTTGTGGCCATTACTTCCATCCGCCGTGTCTCAGAATTGGTGGCCCTTTCTTGTCGACCGTCTTTCTTGGTGATTCACCAGGATAAGGTGGTACTACGACCTCAGCCTTCCTTTCTTCCCAAGGTGGTTTCTGCCTTCCACCTGAATGAAGACCTTGTTCTACCTTCTTTCTGCCCGGCTCCATCTCATCCCCGGGAACGCTCCTTGAACAGACTGGACCTGGTCATGGCGATGAGGGTCTATTTGACTAAGACCGAGGCATTCTGGAAGACAGACTCCCTTTTCGTCATACCGGATGGTGCACGAAAAGGCCTACCGGTCTCCAAGGCTACTATTGCTCGCTGTATTAGATCGGCTATCTTGGAGGCTTACCGGATCAAGAGCAGAGTGCTTCCGGAGGTTAGGGCTCACGCCACTCGGGCAGTGGGTGCCTCCTGGGCGGTGCACCACAGAGCTTCTGCGCTGCAGCTTTGCAAGGCTGCAACCTGGTCATCTGTTCACACGTTTGTGAAATTCTACAGGGTCCACACCTACGCTTCGGCGGATGCCAGCCTAGGAAGAAGGATCTTGCAGGCGGCGGTGGTGAGTCCGCTGACCTGATGGAAGTTTGCTTATCCCTCCCCAGGGACTGCTTTGGGACGTCCCATGGTTCCTGTGTCCCCCAATGAAGCGATGGAGAAAACAGGATTTTTGGTTGCTTACCGTAAAATCTGTTTCTCGGAACCTTCATTGGGGGACACAGCACCCTCCCATTTTCACAACTTCTGTTATTATTTTTGTGTATTATAGTTACAGTTGAGTTGTGTTTGTGCTCTACTCTATTCTTCTCCTACTGCTTTCTCACTAACTGACTAATTGAGCGCCAGTCGGTGGGGTGTATACTGCGGAGGAGGAGCTAATTTTCTTATGTGCATAGTGTCAGCCTCCTAGTGGCAGCAGCATACACCCATGGTTCCTGTGTCCCCCAATGAAGGCTCCGAGAAACAGATTTTACGGTAAGCAACCAAAAATCCTGTTTTTTCTCTAAGCTAACAATATTTAATGCACTATGTAAAATAAGAGGCAGGTCACTGAAGGATCAGTGACCTGTCAAAAACCCATTCAGATGCATATGCAAGCAGAGCACCACATAAAGACCCCCACAGGTCGTCGCAAAGCACGAGAATCTTATTAACTGAAAACTGCACATAAAGATTAAACAACCACAAAACGGATTTCATCAACCAAGGTATCTGTCAGGAACACCGCACTGCACTTGCTCACTGAGCAAGTGCACGTGTCCTGAGTAAGAGAAACTGTGCCCTAAGATACCTGTGGAGCAGGGCAGCAGCAGTGAAGATGTGTGCTAGACCAACAGGACCTGAAGCATGTGACTGCTGGGGGCATGGCCTAAACTCCAGAGACCTAGGAGCTGCAGGAAAACTCCTAGAAGGGTAACTACGGGACGAAGTTACCAAGGGGCATAGACAGAGAAGTAAACAGATCAGGCCGGGGTCAAAGCACGAGATAGCACGACAGTACCAAAGGATTAGACAGCACGGATAGTCAGGACGTATCAGCAGTCAGAAACCAGAGAAGCAGATACACAGTACAGATTCAAAAGACAAACTCACAACGGGACAGAACCGGTTTAGAACCTTATAAGCAAGCTAGAAGACAATCACAAGGCACAAGCACACAGGGGTCACCACACTCTGTCAAAGGCAAAAGTATAACTGAAGGGATTGGAGTTTACCAGGGCTATAAGAAGCTCTCCCCGAACTAAAGAGAGGCCACAATAATTAACCCCAGGCGTGCATGTCAAAGCCTTCTCTGGGCTCAAGACATTAACCACCGACTTGCAGGTCAAAACCTGCACTGGGATCATGACAGTATCATTTTAATCAGTATAACGGCGCCAACCTGACAATGTCTGTAGTTTACTTAAAGTGAACCTGTAAGCAGGATTTTGCTGAGTGGTGAAAAAAAATTCCGAAATTTGTATGATTAAAATATTTAGCGTTTGTCACCATTTTCTGAGACCCGTAGTGTTTCCATTTTTGTGAATCTGAGGCTGGGTGAGGGCTTTTGGGGTAGATACGATGTTTTGATTGCCTCTTATTACATTTTATTGCAATTTTACAGTAGTAAAAAAAAAAAAGCAATTCTGCCGTTTTGTTTTTTCTTGTGTTATGCCGATCAGATTAATTTCTTCAATATTTTGATTTACCTGCCATTTCGGAACGCAGCAATAATGCCAAATATGTGTTGTTTCTTTTATTTTTTTTAATCGCTTTATGTATTTGAACTTTTTTCATAACTTTTTTCTTCTTAATAGTCACCCTAGGAGGCTTGAAGCTGCAATTGTCCAATCTTCTGTACTATACTTAGCAGCGCTTCAACCCTGCTATGTGTAGCAAAAATCACAATCTCCTTTGAATGCCAGCCACGAGCCCGATGTTCACAGGAGTATCGTAATGACAGGCCCAAGCCTGGAGCATGTTAAATTCCACTGTCGGAGATTCACAGCTGGAATTAACTGGTTAATAGCAGCGAGCGGAGCGAATGACAGCTGAGTAAATCAGCCATCATGTACGAGGAAAGATGTGGTCTCAGCGTAAAGTGAGGGACGCAACATATGTCGTGAAGAGGTTAAAGACACACTCTGCTACTATGTACACACCTAGACTAATCATTTCTATTATTTGCTATTAATTTTCATCCTTTCTGCCTTTCCATCTATTTATTTTTTTAGAGAAGATGTGAATTTTACCTCACTGTTCAGCATTTCAGTGTACTACCCATGGAGACAAACACAGTGGACATATTAAACTGGTAAGTAGTTTGCTTAGCTCGATCTTGTCATGTTTTTTGTCCTACTAAACCACCTCCATTGCCAGAAAGGTCATATACTGTCTATACCTAACTTTTCTAACTTTGACAAATTTTGCTGTAAAGTTAGATAGCTCTGTATATAAGTAAAATGAGAAATCATGTTGCTGGCACTGTATGTCGTCTGTCACCCTCCTCCCCAGTACTGATACCCACCACCTGGCCTGCCCTTGCATCATTTCACTCTGGGGAGCTGTCTGTCCGCACGCAGTCATGGGATCTCCTAAGAGAGTGGCGCGTGACATCAGGGCAGACCAGGCCATCACTTACACTGCGGTGGGCATCGCTACTATGGTTGTCTGAACCATTGTCCAGGGCAATCCACATGACTGGAAGCCAGGCATTTACTTAGAGGCTGCAGATTAAAATTGTTTTTCTTTTACTTTTGTACAGGAGTGTTTAGCTTTACATAAACATGTTTGGGATGGTTATTGCATGAGTTGCATCACAATGGGGGCAGTTTAGGAGGGCAAAATGATGTGTCAGGATCCCGTTAATTGATGGGCTTTTGTCATAGACACACTGATTGCATATTTCTAGGCTATGCCCTGAATACTTCATTAACAGTGGCTTGACTGCTTTGATCACTGTTGCTCGAAAATTGACAGCAGCCTTAACCCCTTCCAGACATGCGCCACACAAGTACAACTCTGCGGGAATTGCGTTCCCGCAAACAGCAGAACTAGTACGGCGCAGTCTCAAGCTGAGCGCCGCAGTGGTCAAGTGCGGATGTCAGCTGTATATAACAGCTGACACCCCGCAGCAACGCCCACAATCAGTGCTAGCACCGATCGCAGGCATTTAACCCCTCTGATGCCGCTGTCAATAGTGACAGCGACATAGAGGGGCATCGTGCAGGGAGGAGGCTCCCTGCGCGCTTCCATCAGGACGACACGATGTGATCGCGTTGTCCTGATGGTCTCCATGAAGTCTTCCGGCCACAAGATGGCTGCGGTGTCCTGCAGGGAAGGTGTCTTGAGAGCGCCTGCTCAGCAGGCGCTGGCATGCCTCTTTCCCTGCCTGTCAGATCCTGATATGATGCTCTGCAGTGCAATGTTATAACGTAATGTCTCACCCTAGGACAATGTAAAAAAGTGAAAAAAAAAATTACAAAGTGTAAAAATATATATTTTTAAATACCTAACTAAAGAAAAACAAAAAGAAATAAATATTTTTCAAATAAATACATTTATTTATGTAAATAATAACAATAAAAGTACACATATTTGGAATTGCCAGGTCCATAACAACCCGCGCTATAAAACTGTCCCACTAGTTAACCCCTTCAGTGAACACCATAAAATTAAAAAAAGGGGCAAAAAACAATGCTTTATCGTCCCGCCGAACAAAAAGTGCAATAAAATGCGATCAAAAAGACTGATGTAAATAAAAATGGTACAACTGAAATCGTCATCTGTCCCGCAAAAAAACAAGCTGCCATACAGCTCCATCAGCAGAAAAATAAAAAAGTTATAGCTCTGAGAATAAGCGATGCGAAAATAATTTAATTTTTCTATAAAAGTTTTTATTGTTTAAAAGAGTCAAAACATAAAAAAAAGATATAAATGAGGTATCGCTGTAATCGTACTGACAATAAGAATAAAGCAGTGTTACTAATTTTACCACACGCGTAACAGTATATTAAAAAAAAAAAAACAAAGAGCCATTCCTGAATTGCTGGTTTTTGTTAATTCTGTCTCACCAAAAATCAGAATAAATTTTGCAGCAGCAAAAAAGGCAAATGCAATTCTAGGATGTATTAACAGAAGCATACAGTCTAGATCACGTGAAGTCATTATTGCCCTCTACTCCTCTTTGGTCAGACCTCATCTGGAATACTGTGTCCAGTTTTGGGCGCCACATTTTAAAAAAGACATCAGTAAACTGGAGCAAGTTTAGAAAAGAGCAACCAGAATGGTGACCGGTCTGCAAACCATGTCTTACGAGGAAAGGTTGCAGGATTTGGGAATGTTTAGCTTGCAAAAGAGAAGACTGAGAGGAGACTTAATAGCTGTCTACAAATATCTCAAGGGCTGTCACATTGTAGAAGGATCATCTTTATTCTCATTTGCACAAGGAAAGACTAGAATCAATGGGATAAAATTGAATAGGAGGAGACACAGATTAGATATTAGAAAAAACTTTTTGAGCAGGGGGTTGTACCAGATGGCCCTGGAGGTCCCTTCCAACTCTTCGATTCTATTCTAGAAAGCGATTGAAAAATGTCATGTGCCCAAAAATGGTACCAATAAAAACATCAGCTTGTCCTGCAAAAAACAAGCCCTCACATGACTCTATGGACCAAAATATGGAAAAATTATAGCTCTGAAAATATGATGATACAAAAACTAGTTTCAATGAAAAGCGTCGTTTAGAGTGTGACAGCAGCCAAACATAAAAACCCGATATAAATCTGGTATTGCTATAATCGCACCGACCCAAAGAATAAAGTCGCCTAATCACTTATACCATACGAGGAACAGCGTAAAAAATAAAACCAATTCTTCACCTGCTGTTGATTTTTTTCATTCTGCAATCCAAAGATCACAGTAAGGCTCAGCGCACATTTATCCTGCTCTAAGAGCTTACACTGGAGTTTTCATGTAAATCTTTGAAATACGTGATTCAGACAGAACCTCTGGCGGAAGATTCCCTATAATGAGGCAGATGGAGGCACTGTGGACACCAGCTGACCGTGATCGGGCGGTGTCCGTCTTTTTAGGATTGCATAAAGGTGCCGTTGGCCACAGTTTTGTGCATTTCTGAAAAGGACACTGCTGAGCAGAGGCCAGACGGAGTCCAGAGTAACTTTATGGCGAATGGATCCCTCGGGGATTTCATCTGAATCACGTCACTCAGAGATTTAGATGGAAACCCCAAAGTAAGTGGTCAGTGTAGAGCGCCGGATAGCTGTCATCCCAAACATTATGTAAAATGTTCCCAATAAAAGTTTCAACTCAATCCACAAAAAAAGCAAGTCCCCACTTAGGTCTGTCATCTGTTAACAGAAATATAGTGGGCTTCCACGTTACTGGTAGCACAAAGACTCTGAAAAAGCAAAATGTCTCCTCACCCGCCAACAGAAATTCAGCAAATGCCCCCCTGCCTTCTGAGCCCCAGTGTGCCTAAAATACATATAGCACCCACATGTTTGCATGTTTGGCATTTCTGTAATGATGAGAGCCCGCCTAATTTATAGGTGCGGGTCTCCAGAAGCATGAGCTGGGCATAATGTACTGGTCACTACAACGGCAGTTTGTAATTTTCACTCGGCAACATCCATTGCTCCTTGTTTTTGGAAAGCACCCAAGGAGTCAAAATCGTCGCTACATCTATAGATAAATTCCCAAAGTGTTATAGTTTCCAAAATGTGGTCACTTGATGGTCGGATTCTGCTTTTCTAGCGCTTAGGGGCTCTTCATATGGAATCCGCAAACTAGTCTAGGAAAATATTCGCTCCTGGAGGCAAATAGCGCTCCGTCCCTCCCGAGTCACTCCATATGGCAAAGTAGTACTGTAAAGCCACATATGGGGTATTTCTACATTTAGCAGAAATTGTGGGACAAATTCTGGTGCCATTTTTACCCATTTCCCAGTGTGAAAATGTAGAACTTGGGGCTAACACACAATCTTGGTGGTAAAAATGTAAATTATTTTTCTCTAATCCCCTCCACGACAGCACACTGGAGGTTGCCTCCCCATCCCAATTAGGGACAGGAAACAAGAGGTTAAATAGCCGTCCCCTTCCTCTAATCCCCAGTATTTTCCAGTCCCTAATTGGAATGAAGAGGTTCTGTGTGCTCCGTGGATGGGGCCGGCAAATCCCGGAGTCCTACCTAAAAGCCGGGCAGCTGGGGTCGATCGTCCCGGACCTTCCTCCTCGGACGCTGCTCCTGCCACTGGCGGGACCCGCACCATCCTTCGGCGCCCCGGCAATACTGGATGGTAGTAGCCGGGCTGAGAGCCTCCCGTAGCTCCCCAGCCCAGGACTCGCTCCCCCGCGCACCGCATGCTCGCTTCCAACCGATCGGCATGCACCGGAAGTGACGTTCACCGCCGGGTCTGAAGGCGCGATGTCACTTCCGCCTTGCGTTTCACAGTGGAACGCACCGCCATCTTGGCGCGAAATTTGAAATTAAAAAAAAAGAGCAGGATGGCGCTAGGAACTGAGGGGGCGATCTCATCTGATTGGATGAGGTAAAGAAACGTTGGATCTCGGTTTCCTATTTAAGGACCCTGATGGAAGACTCCATGAGGTAGGACTAACGTCTGCATGATGGATGCGTCTTCCCTGAAAGCTGCTTCTGCAGAGCCCAGCGCAAACCCTGGCCCAGTGAGTACACTTGGAAAAGGGTATACCCCTTTTTGGTCCAGGACCCATTCTTAGGGGCCCTCCTCCTTTTCTCTCTTTCAGGGAGACAAGGATCCTGCACCAAAAACGGAAGAAAATACTACAAGCTGCAAATGCGCCATCTGTAGGAAAAAGCTCCCCCCCAATTACAAAAAGCCCTGTGTCAGCAATGCATGGGAAAAATCGTCCGGGAGGAACAACCATCCCTGATGGACGAAGTAAGAGGGATGGTGCGACAGGAGATCCAGTCGTCCCAGTCATTCGGGGGGGGGGACCCTCAAGGAAGAGGAAATATGCCCCTGAGGACATCTCAGATTCCGAACCAGAGTCATCGGTTTCAGCGGATTGGAGGGAAGAGAGTGAATTGACCCCAACCCAGACAGATGATAGGAAATGGTTCTTTCCTCAGATGATATGGAAGAACTACTCTCGGCGGTCAGGAACACGATGGGAGTAGAAGAAGATAGACCACCCCGCTCTGTGCAGGATGATCTATTTGGCGGCCTGAAGTCTAGGAAGAAAATGGTTTTCCCTATCCATGATAATGTCCAGAATCTAGTCTTGGAAGAATGGGAATTCCCGGAAAAGAAGCTCAGGCGAAATGAAAGATCGGTTTCCCCTGGCTGAAGAAGCCGCGAAGCCTTTGACTGAGGCTCCTAAAGTAGATATCCAGGTAGCTAGAGTAGCTAAAAAAGCTACTCTACCCTTCAAGGACTCCTCTCAGCTCAAGGACCCGCTACTTCCCTTCTGAGCTTTGCACTGTGCCTCAAAAGTAGTTTTCGACCACATATGGGGTATCGGTGAACTCAGGAGAAATTGCACAGCGAACTTTGAGGTCAGTTTTCTCCTTTGCCCTTGTGAAAATGCAAAATTTGTAGCTAAAAAAAATTTTTGTGGGAAAAATGTGATTTTTTTTTTTTTTATTTATTTATTTTCACGGCTTAACGTTATAAACTTCTGTGAAGTACCTGGGGGTTAAAGGTGTTCAATACACTTCTAGATAAGGTCCCAAAGGGGTCTAGTTTCCAAAATGATGTCATTTGTGGAGGGGTTTCCACTGTTTAGGCACATCAGGGGCTCTTCAAACTCGACATGGTGTCCACTAATTATGGTATTCCAGCAAATTTTGCATTCAATAAGTCTAATGGCGCTCCTTCCCTTCCAAGTCCTGCCATGTGCCCAAACGGTAGAATTGCCACACATATGGGGTATCAGCATGCTCAGGAGAAATTGCACAATAAATTGTAGGGTCCATTTTCTCCTGCTACCCTTCTGAAAGTAAAAAAAATTAGGTCTAACGGAAAATTTTTATGAAAGAAAAGTAAATGTTTATTTTTTCCTTCCACATTCCAAAAATTCCTTTGAAACACCTGAAGGGTTAATAAACTTCTTGAATGTGGTTTTGAGTACCTTGAGGGGTGCATTTTTTAGAATGGTGTCATTTTGGGGTATTTTCTGTCATATAGGCCCCTCAAACTCACTTCAAATGTGAGGTGGTCCCTAAAAAAAATGGTTTTGTAAATTTTGTTGGAAAAATGAGAAATCGCTGGTCAACTTCTAACCCTTATAACTTCCTAAGAAAAAAAAATTTTGGTTCCAAAATTGTGCTGATGTAAAGTAGACATGTGGAAAATGTTATTTATTAACTATTTTTCTTTACATATCTCTCTGATTTAAGGGCATAAAAATTAAAAGTTTGAAAATTGCAAAATTGTTGTCTTTTTTGGGTATTTTCTGTCATATAGGCCCCTCAAAGACGCTTTAAGGCTGAGTTCACACGTACCGTTTTTTTCGCGTTTCCGCGGCGACATTTTCCACGCGTATTTGCCACAAAAAGGCGAAAAATAAGCATCCCATGCATTCCTATGGGATTCCGCAATGCTGTGCTAATGCTGCGCTTTTTACCACGGTGGAATCACTTCGCGGTGAAAAACGCAGCATGCTCATTAATTTCGCGGAATCACGGCGATCCCTCACCCATAGGAATGCATTGTTCTGCTTACTTTCCGCATGTGGCTGTGCACACCATGCGAAAAGTTAGCAGAACATTTGCGGATGGTACCCACGGTCCGGAAGAGAGGAGACTGTCCTCCGGGCTTTGGGTACCATATCCCTGTAAAAAATAGAATTTAAAATAAAAAATATTGTTATTCTCACCTTCCGAGGTCCCGCACAGCCTTCCCGCCTCTCTCCATGCTCCCGGTCCCAGTAAGCCTTTGCAAGCGATGACGTCCATTCTCGCGGGATCGCGAGGTCTCGCAATCCCACGAGAACGGACGTCATCATGGTAATTCTCGCAAAGGATTACTGGGACCGGGAGCGTGGAGAGAGGCGGGAAGGCTGCGCGGGACGTCGGAATGTGAGAATAACAATATTTTTTTTTATTATTATTTACATTCTATCTTTTACTATTGATGCCGCATAGGCGGCCTCAATAGTAAAAAGTTGGTCACACTCGTCAAACACTATGTTTGACGAGTGTGACCAACCTGTCAATCAGTTCTCCAAGCGATGCTCCAGATTGCTTGGAAAACGCTAGCAATTCTGCAAGCTAATTACGCTTGCAAAATGCTAGTTTTTCCGCGGGAATTTAAAATGCGATTTTCCCGCAGAATGGAATTCCGGAATTCTCGCGGAAATTTCCGCGAGAGTTCCGGTACGTGTGAACCCAGCCTAAATGGGAGGGGGTCCCTAAAAAAAAAAAAAAAAAAAAAAAAATGGTTTTGCAAATTTTGTTGTAAAAAGAAATCGCTGGTCAACTTTTAACCCTTACAACTTCCTAACAAAAAAATTGTTTCCAAAATTGTGCTGATGTAAAGTAGACATATGTGAAATGTTATTCATTAACTATTTTGTGCGATATGACTGATTTAAGGGCATAAAAATTAAGTTTGAAAATTGCGAAATTTTTACCAAATTTCCGGTTTTTTTCACAAATAAACGCAAGTCATATCAAAGAAATTTTGACAGTATCATAAAGTACAATGTCACGAGAAAACAGTCTAAGAATCACCAGGATCCGTTGAAGCTTTCCAAAGTTATGACCTCATAAAGTGACAGTGGTCAAAATTGTAAAAAATTGGCCTGGTCAGGTGAGAATTGGCTTCGGGTGAAGGGGTTTAAAAGTGTTGTTGAACGTCACCTTCACCTACTCTTTGGTCACTACATTTTAGGTGGTAACAACACTCAGACTCCTGCTGCTCACTCATTGATAGTGCATGCTGCCAATTTGATTAATGAGACAACCAGTTTAAAGGCAACCTATCACCAGATATGAGTTACGGCCATCTTCTTTCAGGGTAGATATGCAACATTCTATAATGCTGTATATCGGCCCCCAACCCGACCTGCAAGGGAAGAACAATAACTTTTACCTGAGGGACAGTCCAGTCTGTGGGATGTCACTATTCTTGGTCCGGTACCTCCCATCTTCTTGCGGTGCTGTCCTTCTTGGTTCGTGTGTATGCATCCCTGTGTCATCCTCAGAAGTCTCCTCGGCGTCGCGCTCCTGCGCAGGCATACTTCTTTGCCCTGTTCGCTTTAATTTACTTTATTATTAAATCATTGTTAATTTTTTTTTATTGGATGCTATTATGATATTGATGTTTTGAAACATTATATGTTTTTCAGTAACATGGAACCAGGAGTGAGGAAGAAGATGAAGGAATTGTGGCAGTAAGACTCAATTTTTATTTTGCATCCTCAAACTAGACATGTAGACAAAAGCTCAGAAAACTCTATGTAGCTTATGTGATCTCTTGCCTTACCCTCATGTATACCAGTATTAAAGGGGCATTCCAAGCTTAAAACGTGATGGTTTATTGCTATGATGGGCCTTCACTTTGTCTTTGATACTGTCTAATCCCTCCACCCATCCTAAGGATAGAGGGATCACTGCATTTTTGTATTTCATATTTTTACATTTTTCCAACACAGCATTGCTCTCGGCAACGTGTAATGTAAAAACAGGATTTCACCATTCCACTGGTTGTCACATGACCGCTTATATGTGAGTCGTATATTTGCCGTCACATTAAGACCCCTTTCTCTTTCACAAACCGCATTAAGCCTGTCAGCAACCGTTACATGATAGGTCATGTATTCACCTTTCATGCAGGCTCCGGTGTGGAGCCCGCATGTTTTCTAGCACATCAGCTGATTTGATCAGCTGACATGTGCCCCTAACAGCTTCGGGTAGAATCACAATCGACCCACGGCTGTCAATATGTTAAATCCTGCTGTCAATCTCTGACAGCAGCATTTAACATGATGTCATCGGAAGCTCGTCACAAACCAAGCCCATCGGCACCCCTCTCACGTGATCACCGATGGGTTGACATAACTGGGTCTGCAGGAGACCCATGTGCTTGTCATTGCAAATCTGCTATGAGCGCCGCCCCGTGGCAGGCACTTATAGCAGATGAGCATTTCTGCTACAGTTAGCAGGGCTGAAGCACTGCTATGTGTAGCACAAGCAATCAGATGATCGCAGCTTCAAATCTTCTAAGGAGACTGTTGAAGCAGGTAAAAAGGAAAAACAAATGTTTTAAAAGTATAAAATTTCTAATCACCCCCTTTTCTTTATCGCCTTATTGGGGGACACAGAATACCATGGGTGTATGCTGCTGCTGCTAGGAGGCTGACACTATGCAAAACAAGAAAATTAGCTCCTCCCCGGCAGTATACACCCACCGACAGGCACCAAGCACCTCAGTTTGTGCTTAGTGTCTGTAGGAGGCGGACCAGGATCTCCCCAGATCCGCATCTAACCATTTTCTTTTAGGTTTTGTGTGTGTGTATTAATCTTTTCCCATTTATTTTCCAGATTCTACACCGGGAAACAGGGGGTAAATGTTCACCCTGCTTTCCCATATCATGCGGCTGGGCGAGCAGTGTGGTGTTACCCACATCGCAACTCTCAGGACCGCAGGCAGGACCCTTTCCCTATCACCCTCGGGTGCTACGGGCTGGCTTCAGGTGGCGGGTCCTAGCCAATTCCCCTCCTCACCCCTCTCCCGGGAAAGGGCTGAGAGGAAGACGGCGGTGACTATCCCTTGCAGGCAGAAGGGTTTGGCGCCGTCTTCTGCACTATCCAGATAGAGTGCGGGGCAGAGGACATTCATTCCCAGCGGCACCCACTCATCGCGGGCCCCTGTGGTCATCCTCTTCAGGCATGTGGACGTCAGGTAAGCGCTACCATACAGTCTGGTAAAAAAAAAATAAAAAACAAATAAAAAACAAAAAATTTTATCAAAATTATATTTACTAAATACCCTTATTATTATTATTATTACCTTTATGCATTATTTGCAATATATTTTTTACTTTTAGTTCAGGATATTTGTGTTTTTTGCTTTTTGTTCATACAGTCTGGTAGCAGAGTCTGCTTTGAATTTCCCGCCCATTCTATGCAGCCGCGCGCCTCTCTGCAGCCGCGCGCCTCCCAGCTCTCACGCCGGGTACCCTTCCCTGAAGCAGCAGGCAGCGGGGCCTCTCTCCCTTACCTCCCTCATCTACCGTGGTGTCACGGGCTCATCGCGCCAGGATCAGGGCTGCGGGGGCAGAAAACGGCGCGGCGCTGATTTTTTACTTTCACTTTCGGTCTGCTCCGGTGCGTGCCCGCTGCAGAACGCACGCTTTGTTGGTGCCATTCCTCAGTCCGTCCCCCCGCAGGTCTCAGCCACTCGCGCAGCGCTGCCGCCCAGCACCGCCCATCTCTAAGGTCCTGCACCTCCCTGATTCCTCGTGTGACACATGCCAGGGATCTCAGCTTGGGGGACTCTTCTGCTGTTCTGCTCCACATCAGATAACGGTGCTGGCGACGGTAGGCTCTTATTTTTTTCTGAACCCCTAATTTCAGCCCCCGCGGCAGTACTCCCTATTCAGATACTGGCTGCAGTAATTCTGCAGTCCTTGCATATGTCCTACTCTGCAGGGGCTCCTTACCCTAGATCCATCGCTACCCACTTCGCCTGCGCGCACTGCAAAGTGAAGCGGGCGTCAGGGCAGTTGTCTCCCTTCTGCCCGTCCGGCAGTCCTTCCGTGATGTCTGCCCCACCGGAGCACCCCGAGTCCCGGGATGAGCGCACCCCTCCTCCTCCAGAGTGGGCTGCTGCAATGTCTCTCAGTCCCTGGTCCAGGTCTTGGAACGTCTTACGCAGCCACCTGTGCTCCAACCGCCTCTCACGGTGAGTCGTCTGCACCTGACCGCGACCTCCACAGGGACAGGCCGGATAGGATTGCTAGGAAGCGCGTTATTTCTAGCTCGTCTTCCAGCTCGCAAGGTCCGTCCGCTCTACCCAGGCTGCTTTTCTCGTATCCCTCGTCAGAAAACGACGGGATCTGACTCAGACGCAGATAACATGTTCAAGTCTCAGAACATGGTCGATAGTCTCTTATCGGCCATTTTCAAATCGCTCGAAATAAAGGAAGATAAAGCTCCTCTTCAGGACGGCGCCGTCCCCTTTAAACGAGCAAAACCTTCCTCCCGAAACTTTCCTAATCACAAGGAATTCGAGACCATTTTATCCAAACACTGGGAGCCCCCTGAGAAGCACTTCTCAGGCTGCAGGTACTTAGACGTCCTGTATCCATTCGATGCGGACCTTCTTACAAAATGGACGAAAGCTCCCGAAGTGGGCCCACCAGTTCCTCGTCTATCCTCTTTGAAGCATCTAGCGCCTCTTTCTGCCCTATTTTTTTGCTTCTGCCTGGGTGGCAAATGTCATTTCAACTTGGGCAGAAATTCTTCGCAGGGGCATTCTGTCGGTTGCCCCTCAGGACGAGTTGGAAGTTCTGGCAGACCAAATTAAGCATGCGGGTAAATACCTTTTGGCCGGTGGCGTAGCAAGGGCTAACAGCAATATAGTGGCTGTACGCCGAGGTCTTTGGTGAAAGTCATGGAATGCGCATACCACTTCTAAAAAGTCGCTCACCAGTCTGCCCTTCCATTGTTCTTGGCTCTTTCGGGCCAAGCTGGATCAGATAATTTCCGATGCCACTGGAGGTAAAAGTACTTCGCTTTCCCAGTCTCGACAAAACGTCCTTTCCACAGAAGGGGGTTTCGACCATTCAGGCCCTTTCGTCCCTTCTCTGCCACGGAGAGAGCCACTCAACAGGATCGGCCGCCTGCCACCAGGGAGCGGGATCAGAGGAAACCTTCCTACAAACCCACTCCTCGCTGGTGATCTAGAGGACAATATTCCAGATCTGCAGGAGCCAATTCCGGCAGCTTTTCGTCTAAGTGACGGGTCACCCCCACCTGGAATTTCTTCCAGGGTGGGAGGCAGACTTTCCTTTTTCGCGGATGCTTGGCTGTCCGTTGTCGACGACGCTTGGGTCTGAGAACTCGTCGCATCCGGATACAAAATAGAATTTGCTTCACTCCCGAACAGACGGTTTTTCCGGTCTCGGCCTTTGCGACAGCGGGCCCAGATTCCGGGTTTTCTGCAGGCCATTTCCTCCCTTCTTTCCGCCGGAGTCATTGTTCCCGTTCCCTCAGACGAACGGTTTTCCGGGTTCTACTCCAATCTCTTTGTAGTCCCGAAGAAAGACCTCTCTCTTCGTCCTATTCTGGACCTCAAATTGCTCAATCGCCACGTGAAGATTCTTCATTTCAGGATGGAGTCTCTTCGGTCGGTGATTGCTTCCATGGAGCCCGGGGAATTTCTCTGCTCGATGGACATTCGGGATGCCTATCTGCACATTCCAATTTGTGTGCAACATCAGAAGTATCTTCGATTTGCGTTTCAGGGAGACCACTTTCAGTTCACAGCTCTTCCTTTCGGCCTGGCTTCAGCGCCCCGGGTTTTCACGAAGGTGATGGCGACCGTCATGGCCATCCTTCGCTCCAGAGGGATCCTCATCATCCCTTATCTGGACGATCTTTTGATCAAGGGTTCGTCTCCCCAGGACTGTCTCCGGAGCCTTCAGATAACCCTAGACACTCTCAGCCGCCTAGGTTGGCTGGTCAACAAGGAGAAGTCCATTCTGATCCCCACCCAGCGTCTGACCTTTCTGGGTATGGAATTCGACACGGAGCTAGCCCGTGTTTTTCTTCCAAAGGAAAAATTTACAACGCTGTCCAAGGGCATCAGAACTCTCAAGAGGCCTGCTCCCATTCCCATTTGGTTCTGCATGAAGGTCCTGGGGAAGATGGTGGCCTCCATGGAAGCAGTGCCCTTTGCGCAGTTTCATCTTCGCCCCCACCAGCTGTCTCTGCTTTCAGCCTGGGACAAGACCACGGTGTCCTTGGACCGTCCTATTCGGCTTCCTCTCAGAGTGAGGCAGTCTCTCACTTGGTGGCTACGGCCAGCGTCAGTTCTCCAAGGGAGGTCCTTCCTTCCGCCTCAGTGGCAAGTCATCACCACCGATGCGAGCCTTCTAGGATGGGGAGCCGTGTTCCATCAGAAAGCGGCCCAAGGCCGCTGGAAGCCACAGGAGTCTCTCCTCCCAATCAATCTTTTGGAGATCAGGGCAATTTTCCTGGCCCTTCATTGGCAGCCCCTCCTCTCCGGCAAGCCGGTCCGTATTCAGTCGGACAACGCCACGGCCATGGCGTACATAAACCATCAGGGGGGCACGCGCAGCAAACAAGTAATGTCAGAAGTGGCCAAGATATTACGCTGGGCAGAACGTTACGTTCCGACAATCTCCGCCGTCCATTTTCCAGGGGTGGAAAATTGGGCAGCCGTTTTTTCTGAGTCGCCAGGGCCTAGCGTCCGGCGAATGGTCCCTGCACCCCGCGGTTTTCTCTCAGATATGCGACCGTTGGGGCACCCCGGATGTCGATCTCATGGCATCTCGGATGAACCACAAGGTGCCGGAGTTCGTAGCCAGGTCCAGGGACCCTCTAGCCGTCGCGTGCGACGCACTGGTGACTCCTTGGTCCCAGTTTCAACTTCCGTATCTGTTCCCGCCTCTGGCATTGATCCCTAGGGTGGTCAAAAAGATAAAATCGGAAGGCGTACCAGTGATTCTAGTCGTTCCAGATTGGCCAAGACGGCCTTGGTACGCGGAACTGGTCAACATGCTCGCGGACGTTCCCCGGAGGCTTCCGGACCGTCCAGACCTTCTCTCGCAAGGCCCCCTTTACCACGAGAATTCTCAGTCTCTGAGTTTGACGGCATGGCCGTTGCGACCGCAATTCTGAAGGAATCAGGTCTGTCCAGTCAGGTTATTCAAACTATGATCAGAGCCAGGAAACCAGCCTCTTCCCGCATTTACTATAGGTACTGGAAGGCTCTTTTATCATCGCACCAACGGAAAAAAGTCTTCCCAATGTCTTTTTCTATCCCGTCTATCCTGGGGTTTCTTCAGTCTGGGTTAGACGCGGGTCTGTCCCTCAGTACGCTCAAGGGCCAGGTTTCCGCTCTCTCTATCCTCTTCCAAAGAGAGCTAGCTTCTCTACCACAGGTCAAAACCTTTCTACAAGGGGTTTCCCACGTGGCTCCTCCTCATCATTCGCCAATAGACCCGTGGGATCTCAACCTCGTCCTTAGCGCGCTCCAGAAGGCGCCGTTCGAGCCTCTCCAGGACATTCCTTTGTTCCTTCTCTCTTGGAAGGTCACCTCTTTGATCGCCATTTCATCCATCAGAAGAGTTTCTGAATTGGCGGCCTTGTCATGTCGTTCCCCTTACCTCATTCTCCATCAGGACAAAGCCGTCCTCAGGCCCGTTCCTTCTTTTCTTCCAAAGGTGGTTTCCGCTTTCCATATCAATGAGGATATCGTCCTCCCTTCTTTTTGTCCGGCTCCATCTCATCCTCTTGAGAAGTCTCTCCACAAACTGGACATAGTTAGAGCCCTGCGTGTCTATCCTGCCAGGACCTCTTCCTTTCGTCTGTCCGATTCCTTGCTGATCATCTCGGAAGGTCGCCAGAAGGGCCTTCCGGCTTCCAAATCCACGATCGCTCGCTGGATTCGTTCTACCATTCTGGAAGCGTATCGTCTTCAGGATAAGCGGCCCCCTCCGGGAGTAAGAGCTCATTCCACCCGGGCTGTGGCGGCTTCGTGGGCTGCTCGTCACCAGGCCTCGGCCATGCAAATTTGCAAGGCTGCAACCTGGTCATCTTTTGCACACCTTCACGAGGTTCTACAGGGTTCATACCCAGGCTTCGTCTGATGCTGTGGTTGGTAGGAAGGTTCTGCAGGCGGCGGTGGCTCACCGGCCGACCTGAGCCTTTCGGTTTCTTTCGTTCCTTTTTGCTGTTCCCACCCTTGGGACTGCTTTGGGACGTCCCATGGTATTCTGTGTCCCCCAATAAGGCGATAAAGAAAGATGGATTTTTGGTTCTTACCGTAAAATCTCTTTCTTGGAGCCTTCATTGGGGGACACAGCACCCTCCCTGTTTACGTTGTACCGTGTTGGGTCTTAGAGTCCCTTGTTGGGTTGGTACATATGGTTCGAGTTTTTCTCGTTGCTTCTACTGCTTTTTCACCAACTGAGGTGCTTGGTGCCTGTCGGTGGGTGTATACTGCCGGGGAGGAGCTAATTTTCTTGTTTTGCATAGTGTCAGCCTCCTAGCAGCAGCAGCATACACCCATGGTATTCTGTGTCCCCCAATGAAAGCTCCAAGAAAGAGATTTTACGGTAAGAACCAAAAATCCATCTTTTGCTCCATTCAAAGTAGAACAATAAAAGACAAATCAAAAATACCCAAAAAATGTTAAAATAATCCAATCGGAAACGGCGTAACGAGAAAAATTAATAACGCCAGAATTAAGTACATCCGGCAGCGTCCAACCCGCAACAGCCAGGTGTTTCAGCATAGTGGATGGGATTTCAAGACATCCCATGTCCACTATGCATGCACTGGTGCATGCGGCTCACCTGCAGAGATGAACATGCAGTGCGTCTTTCCAGAAGCAGCATGTCTATCTTGCGGAGACACGAGTCTCTGCAAGATAAATATCACCAGTGCAATGTATAGGACGCGGTGATTCCACACGATTCATTGAACACATGTGGAATCAGCTGCGTTCAAAAGCCGGCTGCCAATTACTGAACGTCTGCACATACCCTTACATGCTACTTTATAAATAACACTTTGAAGTGGAAAGCTGTATTTCAGATGGAGAGGTCTGATGAACAGATCTGGGTCACATGCGCCTCCATCAGCAGCCGTTTTGTGGACTGCAGTGCTCTTAGGGTACTGTTACACTTAAAGATGCACCAGCGATCCCGGCAACGATACGACCTTGTCAGGATCGTTGGTGCATCGCTACATGATCGCTGGTGAGCTGCCAAACAGGCAGCTTCACCAGCGAGGACGCTGGTATCTAAGGTAAATATCGGGTTACTAAGCGGCGCGCGTCACTTAGTTACCCGATGTGTACCTTAGAAACCTGCGTGCTCGTGCCGGGAGGTGCGAGCACACAGGTTTCTAAGGTACACATCGGTTAACTAAGTGACGCGCGCCGCCTAGTAACCCGATATTTACCTTAGATACCAGCTCCCAGCGCCTGCTTAGAGCGCTGGGAGCCTCGCTGATCGTTGGCTCCCGCTGCCACAGGCAGCGATGCGCTCTGGCCAGCGGGAGAGCAACGATAAAAAAAATGGCCCAGGACGATAGTGCACGATCAGCGATACCCGGCGGGGGAGCCGGTCAGTGATCCCCGTCACACACAGCGATCTTGCTGGCGAGATCGTTGTGGCATCACAAAATCAGCGATCTTGCTAGCAAGATCGCTGTGTGTGACAGGGCCTTTAGTCTGAGGAAGGTGCACTAAAAAAGTATAGGAGGAGAACCTGGAATCCGTAGATATTAGTAAGTGCCACAAAATCTAGATACATATGATAAAGTAGCCAATCCCCTTAATCCCTTTCAGACATAGGGCATAATAGTACATTCTATGTTTGGTCACCGTGTATGAAGCTGACTCAGGAGCTGAGCCTGCACCATACCAGTCAGATACTAGCTGTGTTAGATAACCAGAATCTGCCTGTAGTTAAATTTATTTTATATTTTAATAGAATGGATTTTTCTGATGTAATGATACCAAATTTGTGTTTTTTTTATACTTTTTTTTTTTTTTTTATTTCTTTATCTTTAATAGGTAGAAAAGGGGGATGATTTCATTTTTTCTTATATGCACACACATTTTTTTCCTTTCTGACTGTTGCCGCGGGCACTAGTGAGTGATCCATTTAAATGCCACTGTCAGCGATCAGAGCTCAGCTCCGGCCACTGCTGTTAGAGACGGGTGTTGGCTTTGTAACACAGCCTGCATCATGTGGAGAGAGCTCAACTCCTGAGCTCCCTTCAGCGTGGACATAGTGATACATCTATGTGTGCTAAAGGGTTAATTACTTCAACCTAAGTGCATGTAAAAGCGTGACAATGCTATAGTGGTGGGCACAATTTGATGTGCAATTGAATGTATCTCATGAACCTGTGCCGCATACCCCTTTGTGAAAATACTGCAGGTTCAGAAGCGCTGGCTTATTTTACCTATAACCTTTTTTTTTTTCTTTCAGAAACTACATGACAGAGCTTGAAATGAATGGAACTTCACCAGACATGAACTTATCAGGTCTGTATCATCTTGCAATGTATTCCCCGGAAGATATGGATCTGTAATAGCAGTATACATAATTTTATAGAATGATTACCGTATATCTGCAGCTTTTTAGGAGGCCAGACTATGTCGCTTTGTAACTAGGGACAGCTATTCAAGAACCTTGGATCTCCCCTGTGGGAACAGTAATGGAAAAGTAATAGGGGTGTCACTGAGCTTTCTGAGGTGTCCCAGAAAAGTTGGGTTCACATGTTTTTGTTTTCTTTTATAAGATAAATATTTTCTTGTGTTTTTTTTTTTTTTTTTTTTTTTTTTTTTTTACTAAATATTTATCAGAAACGGCAGCTTCAGCCAATGGGATATGAGTAAGAAACAGCTAAAACCATTCCTAACATTTGACATCAGAGGAAAACTCAGTTTCTGTATTTTGGGGGTAATGTCTTCTTAACAATTGGTAAAGCAGTCATGATACCTGTCTCATCACTATAGTTTGCTTCCTGTAAACGTGCTATAAGGTTTCACTGGGTTTAATGTTCTAATTCTTATTATTCTAATAATTAATGCTGCCTGAACCATTAGCAGAGTGAATACGACTCCAATATTGCAGCCACGTATTTTTTACACTGAAATGCTGCGTTGTTTGAGGCAGTATGATTTTAATGAGCAACTGAGGAAGACTTTCCATTTGCGCTAGTTAACTACCGTAGTTCAAGGCCAGCTCTTAAAATGATGGTTTGTTTGAAATGACATAGATGCAAATACAGAGAGTAGTTTGTGTTCCCTTTATTTTGATAATAGAAAAATTATTTTATGTACTGACAATAGTGGATGAAAGTCATTGTTCTTTTCTTTATTTTCTATTATAAATATAGTATTAAAAAGGTTGTTCAGGACTTTTAGACTGATTATCTAGCTATAGGATTACTATTAGATTGGTGGAGACCAGGCATCCATCCGATAAGCTGCTTGCAACTACGTGCGTCGGGATTTACAAAGCGTAAAGAGCTGGAACAACAGCTCCTCCTATACTGTAGAGGCCGCTACTGCTACTTGGCTTACGCTATTTTCAATAGGAGCGGAGTTGTATTCAAGAACAGCCATTACACCGTGTATGAAATTCAATATTTACGGCCTGGTTAACAGCATTTAAGATTATTTTTCTGTCTTTGTTGAATTTTGTGCCCCCCCTCCTTTTCTATTATTTGGCTGTTTTTTAATTTTTGCTGATTTGCCTTTTTTCTTTCTTTCTTTAACCAGATGTTTCTCTGACCCAGTTACTGATGATTGCAAATGAAGAGAAGTTCAGTGCTTTGAAATCTATAGCTGAGCAGTGTCTGGAGCTCAACCCATCTGTAATAGAAGATGTTCCACAGCAGGGCAAGAATTTTTGGAGCATGCAGAGAAAGAGAAACCAAGTACCGTTAATATGGAGAGTTTTTATATAATTCCTAAATTTTATCCATACATAAGTAATAGAAAATGTAATTTCCTTCACACCAATACATTACCTCTAGTTTTATTTATTGATGTGTTGCAGGGAAAGATGCAAATTTTATGATATCCTTCTAAAGCTGCTTTTTCCTCCTAACATAAGATATTGGGATATCCACATGAATTTGCCTAATGTCTGTGCTGCTTGTAAATTGAAGATAAAGAGCTCAGCTTCTCCTAGGCTCTCTTATTCTATTCAGAGGCATTGGTTGTATCAAATAACTCTCCCGCCTTCCCCACCACACACACAAAATGGCCAACACTCTAATTCATTTACCTTGTACTGATTCTGTAGGGCAAGGGTGGGGAACCTTCTTTCAGCCAACGGCCATATGGATATTTATAACATCCTTCGGAGATCTTACAAAATTATCATCTTGAAAATTACCCTGTTGTATTGGGTCAAACATTTAATTAACTCACCCTAAAACGATGGCAGGAGCTGCTTCTATTTGGTGCGACGTCTGATGTTAGGTGGTATGGATGATGTTACTACTAGTTACTGCTTTTCCAGGTTTACATCTGTCTGGTGTGCAGATAACTCCTTGCGATAAGTTTTGTAAAGAATTTGCAGTAGTAAGTTGTGCCGAACACAGAACTCTAGCAGTGGGAGCTCTTCAGTATACATCACACGCGAGACAGAAACACCTGTATTTACACTACATCATACATGGGTTTGTGTCATACACATCGCGGGAGACATGAGGCTGGGGCCTACACATCACGGGAGACATGGGGCTGGGGCCTACACATCACGGGAGACATTGGGCTTGGGCCTACACATCACGGGAGACATTGGGCTTGGGCCTACACATCACGGGAGACATTGGGCTTGGGCCTACACATCACGGGAGACATGGGGCTGGGGCCTACACTTCACGGGAGACATGGGGCTGGGGCCTACACATAATGGGAGACATGCTGTCTTCTGTGGAACGAGAGGGCATTGCACGCTAACTCCGCCCACAGAGTACGTCCTGACCAATGTAATGTTGAATTGCATGCACCGCAGCGTCCTTGAGTGAACAGTGCTTTTGTTTGCTAGCAGTCATCAAAATACAGTTGCCGGCCAGAGACCTTAGATCCCCAGTAATCTGCCCAGGGGCCGAAGAGAGGGTCATCGTGTATGTTCCCCACCCATGGTGTAGGGTAATGTATAGCAGATGGAAACATCCTTAGTGCTGAGACAAAGTTTTAGAAGCACATTACACTGTTGTCCAAGAATAGGCTTCTGCCCATTTGTTTTAGCAATCACTTTGTGTCTGTCAGGATCCTGACAGCACTGGCGTAAAGCCCTCGCTGAGCAGGGACTCACCAGTGCTGTAGGGGTCCCGGGGACAGTAACAGCTGGAAAGTACAGACGCACAGGACCTGAACGCTGAAGTATTAGCAAGCAGGCACGGGACCTACGGTCATGTGACCACAAGGGGGCGGAGCTTAGCGTCCTGCTTGCTAAGTTGGAAGAACACTCAGTCGGGCAAACCAGAGATCATACACAATACGGGCGAACGAGGTACAGGAGGGACAAGCAGATGGGAGGTCAGATGAAGCCAAAGGTCATACACAAGAGGGCGGTGCGGTACAAAAGGGACGAGCAGAAAGCAGTCAAGTCACAAGCAGAGGGTCATATACGAGAGGACGGTGCGGTACAAGAGGGTCGTCAGGCAGAACTCGTAACAGGGACAAAACCAGATCACAACCAAACAAGCAACAAGTTATCAGGCACAAGGCACACGTATACAAGAGGTCACTTAACTCAGCCGAGGGCAGGAGTATAACTGACACCGGACCCAGGTCCAGTGAGCATTAAATAGCCGCCCTCTGCCAGAGAGAGGCAGAAACAATTAACCCCCTGTCTGACCAGGACGGGCCAAAGCGAAACCCCATCCTGGATCATGACAGTGTCACTATGGTTAAGATCAGTTAAACGGTAAAAAAAAAAAAAAGCAGTTTTTATTGGGTTCATTGACCTGGCAACATGTTTTTTCAGCAATACCAAACTTGCAAAGTTTTCTCTAATTCTTTCGTGGTTTAAAGAAAAAAAAAAAACAACTTGGTTTGTGTCACCATTTTCTGAGACCCATAACTTTTTTTTATTTTTCTGTTGATGGAGTTGTGTGAGTTCTTATTTGTTGCATAGCAAGCTGTGATTTTACTGGTAAAATTTTAGGGTAAATACTCTTATTTATTTATTTTACTCATTTATACTGTATAGCGCCATTAATTCCACAGAGCTTTACAGATATTATTGGCACTGTCCCCAATGGGGCTCACAATCTAAATTCCCTATCAGTATTGTCTTTGGAGGGTGGGAGGAACCGGAGTACCCGGAGGAAACCCACACAATCACGTGGAGAACATACAAACTCCTTGCAGATGTTGTCCTTGAACCCAGGACCCCAGCGCTGCAAGACTGCAGTGCTAACCACTGAGCCACCATGCTGCCCACATATGCAAGTTTTCTGTTCAGAGAGGAAGAGTACTAGAACTCTAGTGGCACCAATTTGCATATTTAATTTCCCAGAAGAGCATGCGCATGGCTTATTAGTCTTCTCTCTCCTCACTCTGACATGCCAGGCTTGGCTTCTCACTCTGCACAAGGAGAAATGTTACCCCTTAGGCCCTCGGGGAAATACAAAGTTTTGATCACTTTTTATTGCATTTTTGTAGTGAGGTGATGGAAAATGCAATTTTGATTTTTTTTTTTACACTGTTTAACATATAGATTAATTTCATATCATAACTATATCGGGGTAGTGATATCAAATATGTTTTTTTTTTTTTTTTTAAGTTCTTTAATTTTGAGTTTGGTAAAGAAGGTGGGGTCATTCCATGTCAAGTGATCCAAATCTGAATTATTTTTTTTACTCGATGTCTTCAGATTTTTTTTCTTAGTTTTTTGTAAGTGCTTCTTTAGTGAATTACAATAAGGTTAGCATTTTAATCTGCATTAGTTAATTTTTTATAGATTTATAAAGTTTTGAAACAGTCTGAAATTTGGGCTTATATGATGTTTTTTTTAATCATATCTCGGGTTAGAAATAAGAAAAAGCGATGGGAGAGGCACCATTTTGTTTAGATCAGTGTAGGCTTTAATTTGATATGTCACTAGATTATGTTTGTTGATAATTTGTTTTTGATGAGTCAAATTCAAAATTTTGATGTGCAATTTAAAAAAAAATGTTATAAAATTTTCAAAAAAGGCATATGTGGTACTTGAGTTCTTTGTTCCATTTATACAAGGATTCAAGTTGGACTGTCCTTGGGATCATATTTTTAAGTGTGATTTTCTTTGTACTTGTGGTACTCACCTTTCTAGAATCTGCTCAGGTTGTCTCCATTACTGGGATGATCTGGGAGATGGGACTGGTTTGGTAGAGAGCAGTTTGAGCTCATCTCAGGGTCCAGTCAGCTGTTTGTCGTGTGAAGAAGCAGCCAAAGCAACCCTCCCAATTTCTAAAACAAAACATGAGTTTTTGAAATTTGGAAACATAGACCCTACAACTTTAAACCGCTGGCTGAACAGATCTGAATTCAAGATTTTCTAATTGACATTGTTTTTTTGTTGTTTTTTTTTTTTTTTTAAAGTATGATTCCCATTGAGAGCCCAACTTGAATTTTGGTACAGATGTGGCTAGGAGCATAGACGGCACTTGTGAATTTTTTGCAAATTTAATATCATATTGATTTTTTTCGGAAATGCGTTTTGAAATTTGGCGTTTGATTCCGTATGGGTAAAATATTAACAGCAATACTCTTGTGACATATCTGTTGAAGCCTGCACTGTTCTGAATTGGATGGTGTTTTTCCCATTTCTCCATCTTCTTTCTTGCTTGAGTTATGAGGAGAAACGTAAAGGCATGCAACACAGAAATTTGCATTTTTTTCACAACTTTGAAAATCAATTTAAAAAAAACCTAACATTTATAGGATTTTTTTACTACACATTTTGCATCCCCCTAGCACTGTATTACCAACGAACAAATTTTCAAAAGAAGTAAAAATATAGTGGTAATATCCATTAGTTCACTTGACACGGAATGATCCGGTGGTTGTTTATTATGTTTATTTTTTTCTATACTTATTTTTAAAACCTTATTTGCTTGTCTGTCATCAATCAATACATCAATACTTTCGTAATGCAGTACAGTAAATCACAAAAGTGAGTACACACCTCAAATTTTTGTAAATATTTTATATCTTTTCATGAAGCTATGACACTGATACAATATAAAGTAGTCAGCATACAGCTTGTATAACAGTAAATTTTAGTGCTCTCTAAATAACTCACACACAGCTATTGATGTTTAAATCGCTAGCAACAAAAGTGAGAACACCCCTAAGTGAAAATCGCCAAATTGTGCCCAAAGTGTCAATATTTTTTTTGTGGCTGCCATTATTTTCAAGCACTGCCTTAACATTCTTGGGCATAGAGTTCTTTATAGCTTAACAGGATGCCGCTGGAATCATCTTCCACTCCTCCATAACAACGACATCATTGAGCTGGTAGATGTTGGAGATCTTGCGCTCCTCCATCTTCTGTTTGAGTATGCCCCACAGATGCTCAATAGGGTTTAGGTCTGGAGACATACTTGGGCAGTCCAGGACCTTTACCCTCAGTTTCTTAAGCAAGGCAGTGGTCGTCTTGGATGTGTGTTTGGGGTCCTTATGTTGGATTACTGCCCAGTTTCTGAGTGGATCGTGCTCTGCTTCAGTATGTCATAGTACATGCTGGCGTTGATGGCTCCCTCAATGAACTGTAGTTCCCCACAGCCAGCAGCGCTCATGCATCCCCAAACCATGACACTCCCTCCACCATGCTTGACTTTAGGCAACACACACGTGTCTTTGTACTCCTCACCTAATTGCCATCACACACGCTTTACACCATCTGAACTAAATAAGTTTTTCTTGTTCTCATCAGACCACAGGACATAGTTCCAGTAATGTGTGTCCTTAGTTTGCTTGTCTTCAGAAAACTGTTTACGGGCTTTCTTGTGCATCATGCAGACCAATTTGATGTAATGTGCAGCGTATGGTCTGAACACTGACAGACTGATTGCATTAATCTCTGCAGCAATGCTGGCAGCACTCATATGTCTATTTTGAAGTGACAACCTCTGGATATCTCAACCCATTTTTTCGACTATGTCGAGTCCTGTTCTGAGCAGTACCTGTCTTGTTAAACCACTGTATGGTCTTCTAGCCTATTCCATCTTTAGGTAGAGCAACAATTCTTTTTTTTCTAATCCTCAGAAAGCTCTTTGCCACGAGGAGCCATGCTAAACTTCCAGTGACCAGTGTGAGAGAGAGAACCCCAAATGTAATACACCTGCTCCTTATTCACACCTGAGACCATGTAACACTAATGAATCATTTTACATCAGAGAGGGAAAATGGCTAATTGGGCATAATTTAGCCATTTTCACTTTGTGTGTACTCACTTTTGTTGCCAACGGTTTATAAACATTAATGGCTGTGTGTTGAGGTATTTAGAAGGCACACAAAAGATGGTGCTATTGCAACCCATTGACATCCTGTGATCTCAGGGTAAAGGGTGCCGAAACTGACACCCTATCAGCACTGTGCCATTTAAATGCTACTGTCAGAGATTGAAAGCGTAAGTTTTTAAACAGCCAGCACTGATCACTGCTGCTAGCGGCAGGCTCTGGCTGTATGGCATAGTGTCACCCATCTTGTATGGAGAATCTCCTAAACCCACCCCACACCCGACGTGTGATGTACAGGTTTGGCACATGTGAGAAAATAAACCTTAGTTTGTAAAGGTTAAAAATAAAAAGCTTGAGTGGAGCAATTTTAAGATATGTTCACATGTTACGTTTTTGCAGCATGTTGTTTTAATGCAAATTTTACCTACGTTTCACAGTACCAGCAAAATCCGAGGTTTCAGAAATCTCATGCACACAGGTTGTTTTTTCCTGACTGTTTTGTCAAAGAGCTACGTTTTTGCAAATGCAGCATATCACTTCTTTCAGCGTTTTTCACCCATTGCTAGTCCAAAAAAAACTGACTAAACGCAGGTATCAGGTTTAGGTGCCAAAAACTGATGAAGTTGATCAAATCGGAAGATTTTTTTCTCCTACGCCTCATTGGGGGACACAGAGACCGTGGGTGTTATGCTGCTGGCCACTAGGAGGACACTAAGTAAACCAGAATAAAAGTTAGCTCCTCCCCTGCAGTATACACCTTCTCGCAGGCTGAGATTCTCCAGCTCTTGCTTAGTTACTGTAGGAGGCACTTGGGTCTGGTTTCAGACCCCACCGTTTTTATTTTATTTTAGAATTTTCTATAAATTTTTATTTTTTAATTAACGGAGTGAAGGGGGCGACGGTTCCTTTCTACGGCCCGCTCTCCCCCGAACCAACAACAGGCAAGCACGTGGAGTAAACCTTCATGTACACTTTCCTGCGACGAATGGGGCTGATTCCTCTGACGATGGTTCCCTTATGGTCGGTACTCCACTGATACGAGGGCAAGCG
Organism: Dendrobates tinctorius; assembly: GCF_039654945.1. Classification (NCBI taxonomy): domain Eukaryota; kingdom Metazoa; phylum Chordata; class Amphibia; order Anura; family Dendrobatidae; genus Dendrobates; species Dendrobates tinctorius. Next base: position 108,018 of record NW_027361830.1, read on the forward strand.
CAACAGGACGTAGCACAGGAGTGCATGGAGCAGACCTGAACAGCGCTTTTTCGGATACCCTGAATCAGCCTCAGAGCTCTCCGTCCCCCTACCACAGGATGGATCGATTGAGCAATACCCCCCTGTAAAAATTCCTCCAGCTCTGCTACATCGCCTGGAGGATGAGACTGAAAGACCTTGGACAGCGACGACCTGACTGAGCACAGGAGTGGAGGTATGGGGTCGGGTCCTTGTCCCCGGGAGAAGTGCTGACTTAGCGTCAGGGGCAGTACACTGGTGCCCGGTCGCGGCCCCCTTCGCCCGGCGCTTACTGCGGGGAGGCCAGAAATTTAGCCCCCGGCTTTTTCGGCCTGATAGGCCGCAATTTAAATAGCGCCGCCCTCGATAGCGCCGCCCCCTCCCCTCCCCCGGCACCTACAGTGGGTAGGCCAAAAATTTAGTCCCTGACTTTTCCGGCCTACTAGGCCGCAATTTGAATAGCGCCGCCAGCACTATCGTCACCGCCCCCTCCTCTTGGCGCCTTTCATTCCAAACAAGACGCGTAATTCTAATCTCGGGGGCCATGTCTGTTACCTCTACTGCAGTTAACCCTTTCAGGAGCAGCCAAATTCCGGGTGACGACACAGGGCCACCGTTTTCCTCCCGGGGGACATAACACAGGACCATGGGTAAGCTGCATCTGCCTTCAGAGTAAAGCTTAACCCCTTCCCGGCACATTCCCTGCAGCTGCAGTTAGACTCTGCCGTTAACCCTTTCTGGAGCGCTATGCCTCACTCACAGGAGGCCAAACGGACCGCTAAGAAGCACACTGCGCTTTTCTACCATGTGAACTACCTGCAAGTCAGCCTTACCACAGCGAGCATGACTCTCCAGTGCTCAAGCTAATCCGTTATGCACGGACCGCGACCCGGCCTGCGTCCGAACCGCGCCCCGACCTGCGCTCCAACGCCCCTCGCAGCCGCTGCTGACGGGCCTCCTGCGTCTGGTACCCCCGAGTGGGCTGCATCCCTGTCACGGTCGGTGGAGCCTCTGACCAAGGCTATATTCCCCCTACGGGAGGACTGTCTCTGGCAAAGCGGGCTCATGGCTCGTCCCCTAGTCGCGTTCGCGCCTCAGCATCAGCCACTCCTGTCTCTCGCTCGCCCTCTCCTGAGGTTCACAGCGAGCATAACTCTGATTTTGTATCTGTCACGTCAGCCCCTCAGAATCCCCCAACTGATCAAGAGTCGCTTGATTCTCTTATAGAATCAGTCAACAGGATTCTGAGATTGAATGAGGAGAATATTCCCGCTCCAGCACTCCTCATTTAAGGAATAAGCGTGTGCGCTGGTTATTTACCAGCCGTCCAGTATCATAGGGATCAGCCATAAGTGGTTCACTGGGCAAAAGTTTACTCTGGCTAAATACCCTTTTGATCCAGACCTAATGAAGGATCGATTACAGATCCCTCCGGTGGACCCTCCTGTACCGCGTCTTGCTTCCACAACACTCCTATCTGTTTCTGAAGGTTCCTCGGTCAGAAACCCCTCCGATCATCAAATTGACTACCTTGCCCGTTCAATTTTTTGGAAGCTTCAGGAGTGGCGTTTGTTCCATCCTTCGCTGCAGTTTAGGTCACTAAGGCATGGCCGCTTGGGCAGAAGTCCTGATTACTGCCTTCCAGGGCACCAATCTTCCTCCGGAGACAACCTCTGTCGCCAGCCAGATGATTCACACAGCAAACTATGTAGTAGACGCTTCTTTTCAGGCCGCCAATTGCGCGGCTCATACTGCCGCTAATGCGATCTACCTTATGACGACAAATGGGTCAGGAAGCTGGTATTCTTCGGATATAATATACAATTTCTCCCCCCCCCCCCCCCTCCAACATGAGTTTTCCTTTCCTCTTCCTCCAAGAGAAAGACAAGAGCCTTCCTTCGGGCTGTTCAGGCTCTTCTAAGGGACGGAGTCATCATTCCGGTCCCCCTTCACGAAGGGTTCAGAAGATTTTATTCAGTCCTTCTTTTGTGGTTCTAAAAGAGGACGGGTCCATGCGACCCATCTCTGGATCTCAATTGTTAATCACCTTGTCACAGTACCGCAATTCCAAATGGAAACTCTCCGTTCATTTGTCGCTCCCATGGAAAAGGGACAGTTCCTAGCATCCATCGACGTCAAGAACGCTTACCTTCACATTCCGATCTGCCCGTCCCTCCAGTATCTCCTGCGTTTTGTAACTCACGAGGAACACTTCCAGTTCGTGGCCATGCCCTTCAGAGTCGCCACCGCTACCAGGGTCTTTTACCAAGGTCATGGCGGCTGTCATGCCCATTCTTCACCCTCGGGGAGTGGTACTGTTACCGTATCTGGACGACCTGCTCATCAAGGGTCGGTCCCTTCCAGTCTGCAAGGAATCTGTGGATAACAGTAAATACTCTTTCCCACCTAGGGAGGAAGATAGACTGCAAAAAGTCTCTCCCAGGACCGGCTCACACTTCCCGCGGATTCATCACTCTCCCTCCAGGAGAGACCTAAGCCTTACGACAAGCAGAGCGAACTCTTTCTCAACCAGTTTCGATCTCCATTCGTTTTCAACATGAGAGATCTCGGAAGGATGGTGGCAGCGATGGAAGCAGTTTCATTTGCACAGTTCCACCTCCGTCCCTTACAACATGCATTGCTGTTCGCTTGGGATGAGAACCCATTCTCCCTGGACCGTCGGATTCCTCCGTCCCTGCGGGACAGGCAAGCCCTCAGGGAGTAGACACCGAGGTCCTCCCTGAATCAAGGGAGGTCTTTACCCACAGTAAGATGGTTGGTAGTAACCTCCGACGCAAGTCTCCTCAGTTGGGGCGCGGTTCCTCGTCACCTCACGGCACAAGGTCATTGGTCAACCCGAGAGTCACGTCTCCCCATTAACTTTGGGAGAGAAGAACAATCAGATTAGCTCTAAGGAGTTTCCACCATCTCTTCGCAGGTCTCCCCATCAGGTCTCAATCCGACAACGCCACGGCTGTAGCGTATATCAACCGTCAGGGAGGTTTTCGGGGCAGGATGGCCATGCACGAAGTGAGTCTCCTCTACCATAGGTCCGAGACCAACCATTCGCCCATCTCAGTAAGCCGCATCCCGGGCTTGGAAGATTAGAAGATAGAATTTCTCGGTCACCAAGGCATTGCCTCGGGGAGGTGGTCTCTTCATCCGGAACTCTTTCAGCAGATTTGTCATCGTTAGAGGACTCCGGATGTGGATCTCATGGCCTCAAGACTAAACAGCAAGGTTCCTCGGTTCATTTTCCGATCGCGCGATCCTTGCGCCATCTGAGCGGACTCTCTAGTTCCGCCATAGCTCTGGTTCCGGCTCCTGGACATCCCCCCCCCCCCTTTCTCTTGTTTCCGAGGGTCATCAAGAGGATCAGAGCAGAGGTAGTGCCAGTGATCCTAGTCGCGCTAGACTGACCGTGCCGAGCATGGCATGCAGAACTAACACAACTAGTCGTCGGCGACTTTCATATCATATGGATCTACTCTCGCAGGGCCCGATTTACCACCAGAACTCCGGGGTCCTGTTTTTGACGGCGTGGCCATTGAATCCTGGTTTTTAGCTCAGGCTGGTTTCCCTCACGACGTGATTTCCACCATGATTAGTTCCAGGAAGCCTGTGTCCATGCGCATCTAGACAACCTTCCTTTTTTTGTGGTGCAAGGTTCATGGTCGATCACCTCCGGTATTTTCCATTCTGGCCATATTGGAATTCCTTCAATCCGGATTAATATCAGGCCTTGCGCTTAGCTCGCTCAACGGCAAAATTTCGGCCTTGTCAGTGCTTTTCCAACACAAATTGCCACCAAGCTTCGGCTCAAGACGTTCATTCAGGGAGTTTCCCATGTGGCGTCTCCTTATAGAAGACCATTTGACTCATGGAGCCTTAACCTGGTTCTCGGGGCCTTTCAGGAGGTTCCTTTTCGAATTGCTGCAGGACGTGTCACTGATCGTCCTCTCTTGGAAGGTGGTCTCTCTAGTGGCAACTACGTCAATCAGACGAGTTTCGGAATTGGCAGCCCTTTCCTGCTGTTCTCCGTTTCTGAATTTTCATCAGGAAAAGGTAGTTCTCAGGACGTTTCCGTCCTTCCTGGACAAGATCCTCTCCTCTTGCCATCTCAACGGGGAAATTGTTTTGCTTTCCCTTTGTTCCGGCGCCAGTCCATCGCATTGAGAAGGCCCTCCACACCCTGGATGTGGTTAGGGCGCTGAGACGGTACATCTCGCGGATGGCTCCTTTCCACAAGTCAGATGCCCTGTTCATACTTCCAGACGGGCATAGGAAGGGTCTAGCCAGGTTGATTCGCTTGGCGATTCAGGTATCCTACCGTGTCAGGAACGTACCTGTCCCAGCGAGGATTGAGGCGCGCTCTACCCGGTCAGTGAGCGCCTCTTCGATCTTTCGGCACCAGGTCCGGCAGAACAGGTCTGCAAGGCTGCGATTTCGTCCAGTCTGCATACTTTTACAAAAAGTTACCACATTCATTCTCAGGCCTCTCCGCAAGGCTGCGACTTGGTCCAGCTTGCGTACCTTTACAAACATTGCCTAATTCATTCTCAGGCTTCTACGGATGCAGCTCTCGGCAGACGCTACCTGCAATCGGCAGTACCACGGTGTTCACTCAGTGGTACATGGGGTATTAGCATATGTATGCTCCCCACCCAGGGACTGCTTTAGGATGTCCCACGGTCTCTGTCCCCCAATGAGGCATAGGAGAAATAGGGATTTTTGTGTACTCACCGTAAAGTCCATTTCTCCGAGCCAATCATTGGGGGACACAGCATCCACCCTTTTTAGCCTATTGGCTCACTGTAGCGTTCTTAGGTGTTGATATTGTTATGGTTATTGTTAACTGTTTATGCTCCTACTGCTTTTTTTACCGAACTGGAGAATCTCAGCCAGCGAGAGAATGTATGCTGCAGGGGAGGAGCTAACTTTTTTTCTGGTTTACTTAGTGTCCTCCTAGTGGCCAGCAGCATAACACCCACGGTCTCTGTGTCCCCCAATGATTGGCTTGGAGAAAAGGATTTTACGGTGAGTACACAAAAATCCCTATTTTTTATGCATTAAACCTTATCCGCATGCACAAGATCAGATTTTTTGACTGTTTCTTTACTGCCAAGAGAGCAGGTTTTTCCTTCTGAAAAAAACGCATCAAAAACACAAATTGTAAACATAGCCTTAAAGTGATTATCATTTCACTTTGTGCATGCCTATGGACAACGATATCACAGTGATTAAAAAAAAAATGTAAGCCTAAGAGCAGCACACCACCAACCCACGTCGTGTCAGGGTGGCCTTTATACAGGACAATGATTTTCTGTTGCTCCATATGTATCTGATTAATCTTCATTCACCTAAATAAATGCTATAAACCACACCCCACAATTTGGATCCCTAATCAAGATTTGTCTAAATGTTAAGCCCTCATGTGGCACAGTTCGATCTAAACTCTGTCACGTGTGTACAATCTGATTTACAAGAATTGGTAAAGCTTCTCCTAAGGGAAAATTTGCAGTGTATTTATATATTTTGTACCTTTTTTAGGAGAATGCAGAACGATTTGTTATCCCTTCAGATTTGCTGCTTATTCCTCCACATGAGGAAGCCATTCTGGAACTGATGACAGGTATGTAATACACGTGGCCACAGCATCACAGTGTAAAAACTTAAGCTAATATTTCTAAATGCTAATTTGTCCAATTTTTAGTGTGTGAAATTGGAGGAGTTATGTAAAATATGGCTGCAATTTCTGAACAGCTTTAATTTATTTTAATCCTTTTAACGAAGTTAAATCTAAAAGTTTCACTTGCTACACAGTGTCTCTCAGTATTGGCTGCGCGATGCTGTGAAGCTCACCTTCCGTCAGACTCTTTTAAGGCAGATCTATGCCTTTCAGCGTCAGCTTTGTGCATCTGTTGACGCTCTTTTCGGGTGAGATTTTGACGGGCAGCTCTTTTTCTAACAGTACTGGCTTCACGCTGCAATTGAAGGTGCTGTTCTGTAACCCTACATCTACAAACCCTTTGAGCTTTCAGCCTTTCTTGCTTTTTTTGCCTGAGCTTCCTCTTCAGAAAGTACTTGCTGGTGTTTGGACTACATTATTATTGAACAAATAAGGTTGTAAACTTTTATTGGCAGTTTGTTTGTTTTTTTAAATTGCAGCATTAACTGATAGAGATTTATTTATTGTTCATTAAACTCTCTGTAAACCCTTTTTTTTCATTATGTGTAGTATTTCTTTACTTTGGTTTGTTGGTGCAGGAGAGTTTGTGAGTGGGGTCTTATGTATGTCTTCCTCCCCTGGCTGCTTTCTCTTTTTTTTTTTTTTTGTGTTTATTCTAAATCTTTAATTATATTTTTCTTTATTTATTACTCTTGAAGTAATCTTCTTCCTTTTTTCAGTAGCCTTATGGGCTGCGTTTGCATAGTTCTCTGCTCACAGTGTATTAGAATTAAAATGGCACCGGAGGGTGGGCGTGCGCAGTGCTATGTAAAATTTCAGTGCAATACTTTAAAAAAAAAAATTTGATTTACACTGTATTTATTTTATTGAAGTCTGTGATATTTATTTACATTGGGTTGTTGGTTTGGGATTTTGTAGGTGGGGTTTTTTGTAAGTGTTCTTTCCTTGGCTGCTTTCCTCCTTTTTTTTTTTTTTTTTTTTTTTTTTTGTCTCTCCCTCACTTTGTCCGGGACTTTCTAGATCGGGTGTTATAGTTCAATAAAATGGCAGCAAAGTCAGCACGTGTGCATACTGCGCTTTTGCCCAGCGCGTGCATACTGCAATAAATTCTGTGTAGACCATTTTTTTTTTTTTCTTAGGCTGTGTGCACACGATGCAGATTTGCAGCGGATCCGCAGCGGATTTTACCGCGCAGAAACGTTGCATATCCGCATTGTGATGTACAGTAGCCTTAAAATCAATGGGAAAAAAAAACCGCTGTGCAGACGCTGCGGATTTTTCCGCGGTACAAAATCCGAAGCATGTTACTTCTTTTGTGCGGTTTTCCATCTCCCCTGTCACCAAATCCGCAGTGGAAAGCCGCAGGAAAAATGGAAGAAATCCGCAGGAAAAATGCAGGTCATTTGACCTGCGGATTTCTTCCATTCTGCGCGGAAAAATCCGCAGGGCTAAAAAAGTGCGTCTGCACTCAGCCTCAAAGTCTGTGGTATTTATGTTGGGTTTTGGTGCTGGAGTTTGTGAGTGGGGTCTTGTATATGTCTTCCTCCCCTTGTTGCTTTCCTCACTTTTATTTTGTATTTCCACTGTTAAATTATTTTTCACAACGTTTTTTATTCCCTGTTCAATAAAATGGAAGCCGTCCTGCAAAACAAAAGAAAGACCTTTTTATTATACTCCCCTACAGGATGTTCCGATGGGCATCACTGGTCTTGGCCCAGTGCCTCCTCTCTTCTTGTGATGGCGTCCTCCTTCTCTTCTTTATGTGCATAACTCATCCTACGTCTTCCACACAGTGTGCCCCATCGCTCTCCTGCGCAGGCGCACTTCTTTCTGCCCTGCTGAGGTCAGAGCAAAAGTACTGGCACTCTTCAGCCTTTGCCCACGCATTCGCAGAACAGTACTTTCCTGTGTATTCCACTTTACGCGAGTATGTGTAAGTCATAAATACCCTCTACTCCCGGCTCAAAAAACGGTGAATCCCCACAGTGCGCTCAGTGAATGCATACTAATTGATTTGGACCGAACAAATCCTTTAGTCTTTTTATGAAATCTAAAATATATCCTTCCATCTCCAGTAACTTGCCAGGGGCAGGCTATAAATTGTTCCGTCATAATGCCGTCAATTATTATTTTATGGGACTGTCTAATTTAGAAACCTTTCCCAATCATTCCATTCATCCAAGCCTTATTTTTTTCAACTTTTTAGATTTGCCTCTAAACCTATTTTTTTTATTGTCTTGAATACTGGTGTATTCTGTTTGACTATTCTATTTGACATATATATTATATCTAGGTCAATAATATAGCTGTTGGGGCTATACACCACCATTCTGCTAGTTCCCCTTACGTATTCATGCAATAATGTGAAGCATTGCTAAATAAATATTAATATAATATTTTGGTGGTATCTGCTATTAATATACAATGCTTTTAATATACATTTTGAATTAAAAGCCTTGTATCTTCAGGCGTGCACCAGTTCCAGCCCCCTGCTTTGCGAGGTGGGTAGCTTGGTGGTGGGGGAGGCTATGTCCTCATTAAGATCAACTGTTTGGGCTGCGGAATGGTCACACTGCAGGTCCAAAGTGTGCTCTCTCCCTGGCTGCTCTGCAGGTCCAAAGTGTGCTCTCTCCCAGGCTGCTAGCAGAGTTGGCTTTTCATCAAAAGGGCAGGAGTATTGATGATGGCCGGGTTTAGCAATCCAGCCAGCTTCAGACAGTAAAGCATAGAGCCTGTTCTTCCCGCGTTCCTTGCCTAGCTAACCGACCAGGCTTGGACTGCAGGACATAACTTGGGCATCGAGCTGAGCTGTTCACCACAAAAATTAAGCATCCCTCTATTCTTGAGAACAGATTTTTAATAAGGATTTAATTGTAAAAACAGTTACTTGTTTTCCCTATTTATGAATGTGAGACAGCCACTTTAACCCCTTTCTGACATCCGACGTACTATCCCGTCCACAGTACCCGGGCCCGTATGACCGTGGACGGGATAGTACGTCGGGCCCTTTAATGCGAGTCGCGGTGATCGCATTAAAATTCCGACGCCATCTCACTTTACAGAAGATGGCGTCGGCCTCCCGGGCTGCGATCCCGCCCCCCCTCCCCCCCGGCATCCAGAGCGCTGTGATTGGCTGTTCAATTCTGAACAGTCAATCGCAGCGTTTCTCATTGTTTCAGCCAATCAGCTTGGCTGAAACAATGATGTCCTAGGATTGGAGTACCGATGTACTCGATCCTAGAGCCGGTGCCTGGCAACGCCAGGCACCGGCAAAAAGCCCCCGGATTGGCGCGATCGCCGATCTAATCAATCGCAGCGCACAGCGGCGCTATACCGCCGCTGAGCCCAGCCAGTACCGGCCCGGATCGGTGCTATATTAGCAGGGCCTGCAGGAGCTGGCTGGCGCGATCGATTAGATCGGCGATCGCGCCAACCACAGGGCACAGCTGCGGTCACATGTGACCGCTCTGTGCCCTGCTGGTGACCTGGGCATGACCTGCCTAGGAATCGGAGCTGTGAGCTCTGATCCTAGGCAGTTGCCATGGTCACCAGGCAGATCAGGGATTGGTGGATCAATGTAATCATTCGATCCTACCAATGACAGGTCACAGCAGCGATGTGAACGCTCTGTGACCTGTCTGCAGGGGTCCTCACTCTAGCTGAGGATTCCTGCAGAGAGGTCGGACGCAGCAAGAGCTCCTGTGCTGGGTATTGTGGTGCCACAACTTGTAGCATCACAATCCCTGCAGAAAGAAGAAAGAAAAAAGAAAGAAACAACCGCCAACCGTAAGTGTTCCTGATCCCCTGCCCAATCTATCTTCATCCCCCCATCCCTCCTTCCCCCTCTTTTTACCCCCCTCCACCCCCCTTCATTTTTTTCACCCCCCTTTGTGCCACCTAACTACAACCCTGCCCAATCTCTCTTCATCTACCCCCCTCCACCCCACTTTTGCGCCACCTCCGTGCGCAGCCGCCGAGCGTTGATCGGTGACGCAGTTCACCGATCAACACTCGTGCTCGCTTTTTTTCCATATCCCCCTTTGCGCCACCTCCGTACACACATCCCGCAGCCACAAAACTTGGATAAGTGACACACTTCACTTATCCAAGCTTGTGCCTGCCGTTTTTCATTTTTTTCACCCCCTTTGTGCCACCTAACTACAACCCTAACTGATCCCAGCCTAATCTCTCGTCATCCACCCTAGTTCCCCCTTCCCCCTATTTTTACCCCCTCCACCCCACTTTTGCGCCGCCTCCGAGCGCAGCCGGCGAGCGTTGATTGGTGATGCAGTTCACCGATCAACACTCGTGTTCGCTTTTTTTTTCCTTAGCCCCCTTTGCGCCACCTCCGTACACACATCCCGCAGCCGCAAAACTTGGATAAGTGACACACGTCACTTATGCAAGCTTGTGCCTGCCGTTTTTCATTTTTTTTCACCCCCCTTTGTGCCACCTAACTACAACCCTAACTGTTGATCCCTGCCCAATCTCTCTTCATCCACCCCAATCCCCCATCCCCCCTTTTTTAGGACCCCCCTCCACCCACCTTTGCGCAGCTGCAGAGGGTTGATTGGTGACGCAGTTCATCGAGCAACACTCGTGCTCCCTTTTTTTCTCAGCCCCCTTAGCGCCAACTCCGCACACACACATCCCCCAGCTGGCAAACTTTGATAAGTGACACAGTTCACTTACCAGAGTTTGTGCCTGCCGTTTTCCTTTTTTTTTTTTTTTTTTTTTTCACCTTCCCCCTTGCGCCACCCCGTGCGCACATCCAGCAGCCTAATTTTGATAAGTGACACTTATCAGCTAGGGCCTGCTGTTTTAGACCTTTTTCCACAGCTTTTTCTTTACAGAAAGTTTACACCAATCACTTCCCCCCCCCCCCCCCTCACGTACACATACAGTTTTCAATAAAGTGTACACCCAAGCACCATATTTACACAAAAATGTCATCAAATTCATCCCAACAGAGCTATTCAGTGGAGGAGGCATATGCTATACTTGCCTCCGACACTGATAGTGAGGATGGTGATCCCACTTTTCTTTATTTTTCTGATTCTTCATCCTCCTCCTCTTCCCCTTCCTCATCTTCCTCCTCCTCATCTTCCTCCTCGGGTCCTGCGGAACCGCCACGCAGACGCTCCAGGACAGAAGATGAGGCAGCGCCCACCATGCCCGCAGCTGACCCAGTGCTCCCCGTATGGACCTCGCCCCCCAAAAAATTACGAGCCACTGATTCCTGATTTTGTGGCAGAATCAGGAATCAAGTTTGACACCACCGGCCTCACAGAAATTGACTTTTTCAAAGTATTTTTCTCTGAGGATTTTGTTAGCCTCATGGTGGAGCAAACTAATTTGTACGCTCGTCAATTTTTGGAGCAAAACCCGCGTTCATCAATTTCAAACTGGTCTCCTGTAGACGCAGTTGATTTGACGCAGTTTTGGGGCCTGGCCCTCCATATGGAGATACTGAAGAAGCCGGAAATTCAGTAATATTGGAGTGTTGATATTTTATACAACACTCCAGTGTTCCGAATGGTCATGTCCCGGACGCGTTTTGAGGCCACCCACAAGTTTCTGCATTATACTGATAATGCACAGTGTCCCGCACGAGATGACCCCAACTTTGACCATCTTTTCAAAGTTCGGCCGGTCATCAAACACTTCAACAAAAAGTTTGCTGAAGTGTACGTACCCCAAAGGGACATCTGCGTGGATGAGTCCTTGGTTCACTTCAAGGGAAGGCTGCAATTCCGTCAATACCTGCCCAGTAAGAGGGCCAGGTACGGAATCAAACTCTATAAGCTGTGTGAGAGTACCTCAGGGTACATCCACAAGTTTAGAGTTTACGAAGGGAAGGACACCCGGATTGAACCCCCTGAGTGTCCTCCTTTCCTGGGAGTGGGAAAATTGTGTGGGATCTGGTGCACCCACTGCTGGATAAAGGTTATCACCTCTACACTGATAACTTTTATACCAGCATCCCACTCTACAAATCCCTCTCTGAGCGACGTACTGCAGCCTGCGGTACTGTCTGCAAAAATCAGAGAGGCCTCCCGAAGACGATACTTGGGCAGATGCTCCGAAAAGGTGAGAGCAGAGCCCAATGTAGCGACCACCTGCTGGTGGTCAAGTACAAGGACAAGAGAGATGTCCATCTCTTGACCACCATACACGGTGATGGCAGTACCCTCTGCACTGTACGGGTTACCTCTACACAGGTCCGTAAACCAACATGTGTAGTGGGGTACAACAAAAACATGGGGGGCGTTGATCTTTCCGATCAACTCCTCCAACCGTACAATGCATTGAGGAAGGCCAAGGTGTGGTATAAAAAGCTGGCCTTGCACATCGTCCAAATGGCAATGCTCAACGCATTCCTGCTGTCACAATGTGCATGCCCCAGCGATACATCGTATCTTCAGTTCCAGGAGGTAGTGGTTAAGGCCCTGATGTTTGGCGCTCAGGAAGGAGCGGGCCCCAGTACTTCTGGAACTGAAGGTGCTCGTATTGTACCAGGTCAGCATTTTCCGGGGGTGGTCCCGCCAACCCCAAGAAAAGGTAAGCCGCAAAAAAGGTGTCGAGTGTGTTACAAAAAAGGAATACACAGGGACACCACTTATCAATGCGACACCTGCCCCGAAAAACCTGGCCTGTGTATGAAGGATTGCTTCAAAATGTACCACACCTCCATGCACTACTACCGTAATTTACATTAGATTAGTTGGGGGCACATCTAGATTTGTTCTTTGGGGGTCTAGTATCCAAAATGATGTGCCTAAACAGGGAAAAAACCCACATGTGACATCAGGGGCTCTGCAAACGGAACATGACACCAGCAGACCATCAAAGTCTGCTTTCCAAAACGTCATTGCTTTCCAAAACGTCATTACTTCCCTTTCGAGCCCTGACGTGTGCCCAAACAGTAGTTTTCTCCCACATGTGGGGTATCAGCGTACTCAGGACAAATTGGACAATGACTTTTGGGGTCCAATTTCTCCTGTTACTCTTGGGAAAATTAAAAATTGGGGACTAAATGATCATTTATGTGGCAAGAAAACAGGATTTTACGCCCGGGCATTATAATCTTTAGTGAAACACTTGAGGGTACAAAGTGCTCACCACACATCTAGATAAGTTCCTTAGGGGGTCTAGTTTCCAAAATGGGATCACTTATGGGGGGTTTCTACTGTTTAGGAACATCAAGGGCTCTGCAAACGGAACATGACGCCCGCAGACCATTCCATCAAAGTCTACTTTCCAAAACGTCATTACTTCCCTTCCGAGCCCTGCCATGTGCCCAAACAGTAGTTTTCTCCCACATGTGGGGGGTATCAGCGTACTCAGGACAAATTGGACAACGACTTTTGGCGTCCAATTTCTCCTGTTACTGTTGGGAAAATTAAAAATTGGGGACTAAATGATCATTTATGTGGGAACAAAACAGGATTTTTTATTTTCACGCCCGGGCGTTATAAACTTCTGTGAAGCCCTTGGGGGTTCAAAGTGCTCACCACACATCTAGATAAGTTCCTTAGGGGGTCACTTCTGGGGGGTTTCCACTGTTTAGGCACATCAGACGCTCGTCAAACCCGACATGGTGTCCGATCTCAATTCCAGCCAATTTTAGGTTGAAAAAGTCAAACGGGGTTCCTTCCCTTCTGAGCCCTGCCATGTGCCCAAACAGTGGTTCACCACACATCTAGATAAGTTCCTTAGGGGGTCTAGTTTCCATTTTCTCCTGTTACCCTTTGTTGCTAAAATATCATTTTTGTGACTAAAATGTTAAATGTTCATTTTTTCCTTCCACTTTGCTTCTGCTCCTGTGACGCACCTGAAGGGTTAATAAACTTCTTGAATGTAGTTTTGAGTAGCTTCAGGGGTGCAGTTTTTAGAATGGTGTCACTTTTGGGTATTTTCTGCCATATAGACCCCTCAAAGTGACTTCAAATGTGAGGTGGTCCCTAAAAAAATGGTTTTGTAAGTTTTGTTGTAAAAATGAGAAATCGCTGGTCAACTTTTATCCCTTATAACTTCCTAACAAAAAAGAATGTTGTTTCCCAAATTGTGCTGATGTAAAGTAGACATGTGGGAAATGTTATTTAGTAACTATTTTGTGTCACATATTTCTCTGTTTTACAGGCATAAAAATTCAAAGTTTGAAAATTGCAAAATGTTCTAAATTTTCACCATATTTCTGTTTTTTTCATAAATAAACGCAAGTTATAGCGAAAAAATTTTACCACTAAAGTGAAGTACAATATGTCACGAGAAAACAGTCTCAGAATCGCCTAGATCCGTTGAAGCGTTCCAGAGTTATAACCTCATAAAGGGACAGTGGTCAGAATTGTAAAAATTGGCTCAGTCATGAACGTGCAAACCACCCTTGGGGGTAAAGGGGTTAAAGATCTTTCTATATAATCTTTTAAGAATTTTAGATTTAGTTGGTATCTTATTATGCAGTTACTATCGCAAGGGTCAAATCTCCTATACATGTTATTATTGAAGTCTTGGTGCTCAAATAACAAAAGTTCCTTTTCTCCAGAGTGCAGGTATGAAGGTCCGTGCACCAATGAACCTGCAGATTCTTCTGAAAGAGATAGTTCTTGTAAGTGTCTAATATCCAAGGACTCTGATACACTAAATTAGAATATGTCCATTGTGCTGTGTGCACAGTAGGGTAATTAGAGTGTTTATTGACAACGGTCACAGTTACATAGTAGGTCTCTTAATAAACTCTTCATATTGCATTTATTATTGCCTGCATGCCACTAGATTTTTTTTTTAGCAAGCATGCATGTACCTGGGCTTAGGTCACATTAGGATGACTAGAGAAAAAATAAAATACAGGAATGGGATTGTTCTGATGGAGCAACCAACCCCTGTAAACCGGTCTTGCTTCATATTACATTAAAATACTAAATATATTAATTGTAAGGAACCAGTTATGTTTACTTTACATGGAACTTGGAATCCGTACCTTATGATCAGCAAAAAAAACTTGTGGTGGCGTTTGGCTGCTTCAAAAAGGGAAATCGCAATGACAGGTATATGTTTTTTCATTGATCACCATTAGCTGTGGGACTTCTTACATCTGAAAGTGTGTGCTCTAGTGACTTTGGAATTTGTGTCACCCCTACTTAAAAAATAGCATGTCCAATTGATTTTAGTAATTAGAAAATCTAAAAACTCCCTAATGAATATTAAAAGTTGATGACCAGGCCATTTGCAGTACCTCCATTTCTGACCAAACACATTTTCATTTTTTTAATGAGAGTTTAAAATGTTTTCTTGTTCGGACATTCAAATACCTTATGCATCTTTTTTTCCTAATACATGGGGCCTAATTTTTAATTTCATACTCATTAACGCAGAATTTTTTGCTTATATTTGTGAAAAAATAAAGGAATTGCATGTCTGGTCATAAAAAAAAATGTGAAATACAAAGGAATACTAAACAATAATTTTTTAAACTGGTTTTCCCCTATGAAATAATTATTTACATAAGTCATACACTTTTTTTTTTTGTGAGTGGGGCTAGTAAGTTTTTTGGATTTTTTATCTTCCTGCTTTTTGTTTTTAATTTATCTCACACATTGTGACCCCCATAAAAGACCCTTTGGTGGGTATTTCAACATTTTAAATATAGTTTTTTGTATGTGTTTTACTTGCAACTGAGGCTAGTTTAATAGCCTCAATTACTAGAAATTTAGTCTCCTGGCTGCAGAACTGACTGGTTTTTCTAGGACTACATCCCTTCACCCAGCAAACACTGCTGTGTCAAGAGGAGAAAGCGCTGTCAGTGCTACCTATTACATAGCACTTCATCACTTTGTATACAGCGATAGAGAAAGCAGAGTTGGTAAAAAACAGTCTCTGCCTTCTGTATGGGGAGTCCGGCTGTGTCTGACTCCCGCAGCCTCACAATCTTCTGTAATTGCTATACTGTGCAGTGATGTTTTATAACATCACTCCAGAGCATAATTCAGACTGCCTAGAACCTTTACATTTTATAGGCCATCCAGAAGTAGTTAATAATGGGAAATGTGAATTTTCAATGGTGTTCCCATTTTTAGTACAGGAGCATCTCACAAATTTAGAATATCATCAAAAAGTTAATTTATTTCAGGGTTTCAATACAAAAAGTGAAACTCATCTTATATAGAGTCATTACAGAGTGATTCAAGTGTTTATTTCAGTTAATGATTATGGTTTGCAGCCAATGAAAACCCAAAAGTCATTATCTCAGTAAATTAGAATACTTTATAATACCAGCTTAAAAAACTGATTTTAAAATCTGAAATGTTGGCCTACAGAAATGTATGTTCAGTAAATGCACTCAATATTTGGTTGGGGCTCCTTTTCCATCATTTACTGCATCAGTGCGGAATGTCATGGAGGCGATCAGCCCGTGGCACTGCTGAGGTGTTATGGAAGCCCAGATTGCTTCTTTTTTTTTTTAAATTTGTTTATTAAACATCAGGGTACAAAGAATGCACAACATACACATTAGCTTATGATAAAAGACACCATCCAAAGCACACATGTAGTAAAATATAATACAAAGAAGTTGCACACTCTATAGATGAACAAGGTAATATGTACACTTCCCTCCAGGCATACGTAACGGATAATTATTTATGCATTTTCCAACATATATATCAATCCGATTTCACAAACCTTGTCATATCATGCAATGGTAAGATCTGACTAAAACTTCTAAACTACAGCTAGCACTACATCAACTAATATCTACTATTTCCGCAGCCTAGTTTCCTATATCATTTTGTGTCGCCTGTGATGTCTCAGTCTTGCAAAGTGAGGTGAGAAGAATTCCACCTCTCCCAGATCTTTTCAAATTTACCCGGGCATCCCCTATTTTGGTATAACGTGCACTCATATGGAACAATTGAATTTACTAACTTGATCCAAAATCTAAGGGTAGGACATGAACCCCCCATCCACCGCAGCGCCAGCACCTTCCGCACCATAAGCGTCTCGCGCAAGAAGACCCCAGTATAGCGATCCCAAATCTCCTCCTCCCACACCCCAAACAAGCAGACCAATGGCTCTAGAGGGACAGGGGCCTGCACCAGGGACGTCAGTATTGTAGTCACCTCTTTGCAGTAGTGTAGGATAGTGGGACATTGCCACACCATATGAATGAAATCAGCATCTGGCGAGTGACATCGCAAACATTCTGAAGACTGAAGCCGACCCATCCCGAAAAGTCGCCTCGGAGTCAAATATGATTGATTTATTATATACAATTGTATCATTCTGTTATTAATAGATGGTGATACTCCAATCGGAGACTCCAGAATCTCCTCCCACTCCTCTCTTTGCGCATCAGGGATGAGTCGTTCCCACTTCTTAATAGAGCTTATGGCCGATTCTGCCCCTACTGACAGCATATATGTATACAAGGAGGATATGAGACCCTGGGGGCCCTCCGAATTAAGAATTCCTATCAGAAGTAACTACGAGATAGTACAGTCCACACCTCTGTCCCTCATATGTGATTGAAGAGCCGATCTCAGTTGCAAATAGCAGAAAAACTGAGATCTCGGAATATCATGTGTGGCCTGCAATTGTACAAAAGACTTTAAGGTCCCCTGGTCATACAAGTCACCCACTGAAGAAACTCCACACTGGGTCCAAAAAACAGCGGATGGGTGATTCAGCAGCGGAAAATAGTTATTACTCCACAGAGGCATTTCCGCCATAACATCTTTAAACCCTATTACCTTCTTGATTTGTCTCCATATTAATCGTGCCAGCCGGAGCAGGGGTAACAGACGTGGAACATTAGTTTTTTCCAACTCAAGAAAACCTAATGGGCAATCCGCTCGTGCAGCGTGAAGCAGGTGGCTTTCAGAATTAGGGAGGCAATTACCCGGCATCCATTTATTTAAAGCTTTAGCCTGCCCAGCTAAGTAATATAGGAAAAAATCTGGCAGCGTCGCCCCACCTCCCTTCTTTGGTCTTTGTAAAGTGGACAATTTAAGTTTGGGCCTAGTTTTCCCCCAAATAAAGGACGTGACCAGGGAGTTAAGATTAACAAAAAAGGACTTGGGCACCGCTACCGCACTGTGTTGGAGCGAGTAGCCAAATTTAGGGAGCAGTATCATTTTAATCAGATTAATGCGTCCAGCCACAGATAATGGGAGTCTACTCCACGATGCAAATTTAGTTTTAACCAGTTCCAGCAACGGATGGACATTAAGTTGTAGATCAAGCGTACTATTATTGGATATGTGGATGCCCAAATACTTAAAACTAGATACTATAGGCAGCGAGGAGAGAGCCTCCAGCGGGGGCATCGGGGCATGGGAAAGGGTTAACAGGGCAGACTTTTCCCAATTTATATGTAAACCTGAATATTTACTAAATCTATCGATAAGGGATATCACCTGTGGCAAAGTGTCTTCCACATCATTCAAGAATATCACCATGTCATCGGCATATAGGCCTATGGTATCCACCCGACCTGCTATATCTGTACCTCGGATATTAGGGAATGACCTTATGCGTATTGCTAGTGCCTCAATCGCAAGGGCCAAGAGAGCCGGGGAAAGAGGGCAACCCTGACGGGTACCCCTATGCAATGCAAAAGACTCAGATATAGAATTATTTATTATAATACGGGCCTTGGGTTTCATGTATAATATTTTGATTCATGTTCTAAATTTATTGCCAAAGCCATACCTTTGCAAACATGCGGAGAGAAAAAGCCATTCAAGAGAGTCAAAAGCCTTGGCAGCATCTAACGATGCCAATGCCCATCTGTTGTCTGGCACCAGGGAACTATATTGGACTACTGACTGGACTCTTCTGATGTTAATAGAAGTACTTTTACCAGGCATAAAACCCGTTTGATCTGGATGTATAAGATTCAGTATAATTGAATTCAGTCTAGTAGCTAGAATCTTGGTGAAAATTTTATAGTCCACATTTACTAATGAAATGGGACGATAGGATCCATATTCCAAAGGGTCCTTCCCCTCCTTCCGAAGCACTATGATATTAGCCCCGTGAAAGGACTCAGGCATAGAATTCCCTTTCCATATTCCACGAAATACCTTTACCAAAAGTGGCGTCAATATATCTCGATACTTCCTGTATAGTTCAATAGGTAACCCATCAGGTTCAGGGGCCTTCCCAGAAGCCATATCTGTCATAGCATTATCTATCTCCTCTGCGGTGAACTCGGCATCCATAAGGGCTCGCTGTTCCGAATCTAATGTGGGGAATGATATATCTGACAAATAGTCTAAACACCCCAAAGTGTCAAAGTCACTTTTAGATTCATATAATGACCTGTAGTAATCCTGAAAGCAGCCAAGAATATCCTCGGTCGAAGATACCAGTGTACCGTCCACCCTACGAATCTGCAATATCGTATTAGAGGTGTTATGTTTGCGCACCAAATAGGCCAAGAATTTGCCCGTCTGGTTCCCCAATTCAAAATAGGATTGGCGGGTGAAGAATAGTTTGCGCTTAGATTTAGTGTCCACATGCTGAGTATATAACCTCTGGGCAGCCAGCCACTCACTCCTGTTCCCGCTAGTCTGGTTAGATACATATGTTGCCTCTGCGTCTTTCAGTCGTTGCTCCACCTCGTCATCCTCCCTTGCAGTCACCCGCTTAATATAAATCGTGGAGGATAAACAGCCCCTCAGGTATGCCTTAAGGGCGTCCCAAAATAAATTAATATCCTGGGGTTCCAGAAGGGACGCGATGAAGCAATTCAACTGATCAATCGTTCTGTCGGGAGACCCCATCAGTTTCAACCAGGAAGGATTTAACTTTCAAGCTATCCCACTGTTTACTTGCCCATATTTGAGTTTAAGGATGACCAGACTATGGTCTGAGATCCCCCTACTTCCATGTTCTATATCAGTCATCCACATTGCCAGACCGCTAGAACCAAATATATAGTCTATACGTGATAGAGAGCGTTTAGTGGATGAGTGGCAGGTATATTCCCTTAACTCAGGGTGACGCACACTCCACAAATCCAGCCACCCGCCACCCCCCATAAATGACGACAACTGGGTTGTAGTCGTTGGAGAGGACCCCCCAGTCGCTCCATCATCCAGCCTCAATTTATCAAGGTGATTGTTCATGACCATATTAAAGTCGCCCATATAAATAACATCTGCGTCTGGGTAGTTAAGGGCAAAACTCATTGCCTTCTGTAGAATGGATATACGAGCCGGAGGGGGGTTATAAATACATAAGACCACATATTTCCTGGTGTTTATCAGTGCATGGACAAAGACAAAACGACCCTCGGGATCCCTCCGAGTTTCCCTCGCCTCCCATCTGACGTCTTTATGTACCAACAGCGAGACCCCCCTCGAGTAGCTGGTATGTAATGTATGGGCAGACCATTGTACCCAGGGTTTCTGCACGCACCGCGCTGTATCCCTAGTCAGGTGCGTCTCCACCAAGGCCACAATGTGCAGGCGATAATATCTGACCTGTGAAAAAACCTTGATCTTTTTTCGAGGAGTTTTTATTCCCCTCACATTCCATGTCATACATATTAGCTCCGACCCCATATTTTACTCCACTGAACATGGTGCATAGTATTACCCGGGCAAAACTTAGAGACATCACTTAGAGGCCGAT
The DNA here is from genome assembly GCF_039654945.1 of Dendrobates tinctorius. NCBI lineage: Eukaryota > Metazoa > Chordata > Amphibia > Anura > Dendrobatidae > Dendrobates > Dendrobates tinctorius. The sequence continues at coordinate 128,362 of NW_027361830.1, forward strand.
ATTGTTGTTGATTGCGATTATAACCTAAAAAATACCAAAAACCACTACAGAAAAAAAAACAGTGAAAAAACAACAAACAACATAGGAGCAGAGTCCTGTACTCCCATCACTAAACAAATAAGGGGATACCATCACTGAGCCCAGTGTCCGGTCTTGTTGAAAGCCTGAACGCCTTCGAGTAAAGCTCCAGTCAGCCGATAAATAGAAAAATACTGGCCAGCAATAAATGCACTAGGATTCTTTTTCAGCAGACCCTCCATGGGATCGCAGCCACTCTGCCGCCTCCGCCGGGTCTGTAAAAAACAGAGTAGAACCCCCGTGGACCACCTGGAGCTGGGCCGGGTAAATCATCGAATATACAACATTTCTCTCCCGAAGATGTGTTTTGACCTCCGTAAACTGTGCCCGTTGTTTCTGGAGTTCCGCAGAGAAATCTGGGAAAATCGAGATCGTGGCATTATTGAACTTGATAGGACTCTTTTGCCGTGCCAGACGTAGAGCCACGTCTCTATGCAATTGAGGATGTGCGCCAGAAAGGGTCTAGGCGGGGCTCCAGGAGGAAGAGGCCTAGTAGGGGCTCTGTGAGCCCTTTCCACCGCAAAGATTGAGGAGAATTCATCGCCCAAAGTGGTTTTAAGCCAGTCTTCTAGAAGTTGCTCCGGGTGTTGTCCTTCCAATCGCTTTGGCAGGCCTATTATTCGGATGTTGTTCCGTCGCATTCTATTCTCCAGGTCGTCTGCTTTTTGCCTCCACACATTCATGGAGCCCGCCACTTTCGTTAGTTTAGCTTCCATGGGTGTGATGGTGTCCTCTACCTGGGATACTCGCGTCTCCACCTCCGTAATGCGGCCCTTCATGGCTTGCATATCCTGTCGGAGGCGTCCCACCTCGGTATATACGTCCTCTATCTTCCAAGACAGAGACGTCCTGGTTAAGGAGATGGCCTGCATGAGTTGTTCAGATGCCTGCTTAAGGGTTAATTCCTCCTGCTCGCTCTCCTCCCCACCCTCAGAGGGTCGGCTCTTACGCTGAGCTTGTGAGGGATTACTTTTATTAGATCTTGAGCCCTCAGCATGGTCTAATCTGGCATATTCCTTTAACCTCTCAGCCGCTGTTCCAGATCCCTTGGAGTGGCTCATTTTAACACACCAGTGCGCAGCCGGGTAGTAGAGACAATGCACTCCAAAGCCCCCTGAGTCAGAGTTACAGGATGGAGAATAGTGATTAAATGGTGGCTGCAGGGTCTCAGGAGCAGCACCGACCCACAGCGTCTCACAGCGAGGCAGTGTCCAGCTCCAGGCGGCAGACAAGGGCCCTGTAACTCAGGGAGAGACCCCAGGACCAAACAGGGGCAACAGCCAAGGAGGGGATCTAAGTCCCTACAATGGTAGCGCCGGCAGGGTAGGCAATATAATAGAGCAGGCAATATAATAGAGAGGGGAGCGCGGAGCCCAATCTTTCAGGGCACACACCGTTTGCTCCCCTCAGTCAGTATCTCTCTCACCCTCCTGCTGCTCCCCCAGCGCTGCATCAAAGGAGCCCGGCGCCGCGTCTCACACATGCAGAGCGCGCGCCTTCAAGTTGGCCGCCGCTCTGTGCAGGCCCCGCCGGCCGCTCGAATCCTCTCAGCCGCGGGCACTTCAAAGATCCAGTCCCGCTCACCCGCGGGGGTCCAGTAGCGCCCCCAAGTCCAGAGGGGTCAGAAGACGGGTGAGTACATCGCCAGAATGTGGGTCTGCTGGCCGGATAATCCACAGGATGGCAGGAGCTCTCAACAGCGCGTCCTCACCGCAGCGCTACATAGCCACGCCTCCAGCCCAGATTGCTTTGATTGCTGCCTTCAGCTTGTGTGCATTGTTGTGTCTGGTGTCTCTCATCTTCCTCTTGACAATACCCCATAGATTCTCTATGTGGTTAAGGTCAGATGACATGGCTCCCGAAATCATCATTGATTGTGGAAACTTCACACTAGACCTTGGAAATCAAGGTCCCAATGTCTGGAGGATAGAATGGAGAGACCGACAATCCACGCTGCTTGAGGTCTAGTGTGAAGTTTCCATAGTCACTGATGGTTTGGGGAGCCATGTCATCTGCTGGTGTAGGCCCACTGTATTTTATCAAGGCCAAAGTCAGCGCAGCTGTCTTACCAGGAAATTTTAGAGCACTTCATGCTTCCCTCTGCCGACAAGCTTTTTGGAGATAGAAATTTCATTCTCCAGCAGGACTTGGCACCTGTCCACACTGCCATAATTACCAATACCTGGTTTACAAACAACAGTATCACTATGCTTGATTGGCCAGCAAACTCGCCTGACCTTAACACCATAGAGTATCTACGGAGTATTGTCAAGAGGAAGATAAGAGACACCAGACACAACAATGCAGATGAGCTGAAGGCTGCTATCAAAGCAACCTGGGCTTCCATAACACCTCAGCAGTGCCACAGGCTGATCACCTTTAAGCCACGCCGCATTGATGCTGGAATTGATACCAAAAGGATCACCGACCAAGTATTGAGTGCATTTACTGAACATACATTTCAGTGGGCCAACATTTCGGATTTTAAAATTATTTTTTCAACCTGGTGTTCTAAAGTATTCTAATTTACTGAGTGACTTTTGGGTTTTCACTGGCTGTAAGCCATAAACATCAATGCAGAAATGTCCGCAGCATTTCCGCAACTCCCCGCCGCGGGTAAAACGCATGCGGAAATTGCAGGCATTTTCCTACAAAATACAAGCGTTTTAAGCTTGCAGAATGCTTGCGCTTTTCCACCCGATTTGAAGCATTACTTGGAAAAATGATTGACAGGTTGGTCATACTTGTCAAGCATAGTGCTTGACAAGTGTGACCAACTTTTTACTATTGATGCTGCCTATGCAGCATCAATAGTAAATGATAGTATGTTAAAAATAATAAAAAAAAAAAATAAAAAATGGAGATATACTTACCCTCTGTCAGCCCCCTGAATCCTCCCGGCCCTCAGCCACACTGCTGGCAACTTCTGTTCCCAGGGATGCATTGCACGAATGACCTCTGATGACATAGCGGTCTCACGAGACTGCCATGTCATCAGACGTCATTCGCGCAATGCATCCCTGGGAATGGAAGTTGCCAGAAGCGCCATGAGGGCTGGGAGGACTTCGGAGGCCGACAGAGGGTAAGTACCGTATATACTCGTGTATAAGCTGACCCCCTAATTTTGCCACAAAAAACTGGGAAAACTTATTGACTCGCGTATAAGCCTAGGGTGGAAAATGCAGCAGCTACTGGTAAATTTCAAAAATAAAATTAGATACCAATAAAAGTAAAATTAATTGAGACATCAGTAGGTTAAATGTTTTTGAATATCCATACTGAATCAGGAGCCCCATATAATGCTTCATACAGTTCATGATGGGCCCCATAAGATGCTCCATACAAAATATACCCCATATAATGCTGCACAAAGGTTAATAATGCCCCCATAAGATGCTCCATAGAATAATGTGCCCCATATAATGCTTCATAAAGGTTATGGCCCCATAAGATGCTCCATAGATTATTCCCCCATAAGATGCTCCATAAAATGCTCCATAGATTATGCCCCATAAGATGCTCCATAGATTAGATTATGTAGAAAAGATAAGAAAGGATGGCACTCACCGTTCTATCGTGAAAATTCTTTATTGGTTAAAAGGCATTGGCTCGGGAGGAATGTACTGAGGTTGGACAACGGCCGTTTCACACACTTGCGCTTCAGCAGGTCCCAAGTACGTTCAGTACATTCCTTCCAAGCCAATGCCTTTTAACCAATAAAGAATTTTCACGATAGAACGGTGAGTGCCATCCTTACTTATTTTTTCTACATAATCTGATTTCAGGTTTTTCATTGGATTGAGCACCCGTACTGATGGTTTTATGGCGTTCGGTCCAGGTGCGTGATTTGGATTGCAGTCACGGAACTGCTTTGGGGTTAAGGAGCAGTGCCGAACCCTGTCTTTCACTTGGATGCTCCATAGATTATGCCCCCATAAAATGCTTCATAGATTATGCCCCCATAAGATGCTTCATAGATTATGCCCCCATATGATTCTCCATAGATTATGCCCTCATATGCTGCGCCATAGATTATGCCCCCATTTGCTGCCCCATAGAATATGCCCATATGCTGCCCCATAGAATATGCCTCCATATGCTGCTCCATAGAATATGCCCCCATATGCTGCTCCATAGAATATGCCCCCATATGCAGCTCCATAGACTATGCCCCCATATGCAGCTCCATAGACTATGCCCCCATATGCAGCTCCATAGACTATGCCCCCATATGCAGCTCCATAGACTATGCCCCCATATGCAGCTCCATAGACTATGCCCCCATATGCTGCTCCATAGACTATGCCCCCATATGCTGCTCCATAGACTATGCCCCCATATGCTGCTCCATAGACTATGCCCCCATATGCTGCTCCATAGACTATGCCCCCATATGCTGCTCCATAGACTATGCCCCCATATGCTGCTCCATAGACTATGCCCCCATATGCTGCTCCATAGACTATGCCCCCATATGCTGCTCCACAGACTATGCCCCCATATGCTGCTCCACAGACTATGCCCCCATATGCTGCTCCATAGACTATGCCCCCATATGCTGCTCCATAGACTATGCCCCCATATGCTGCTCCATAGACTATGCCCCCATATGCTGCTCCATAGACTATGCCCCCATATGCTGCTCCATAGACTATGCCCCCATATGCTGCTCCATAGACTATGCCCCCATATGCTGCTCCATAGACTATGCCCCCATATGCTGCTCCATAGACTATGCCCCCATATGCTGCTCCATAGACTATGCCCCCATATGCTGCTCCATAGACTATGCCCCCATATGCTGCTCCATAGACTATGCCCCCATATGCTGCTCCATAGACTATGCCCCCATATGCTGCTCCATAGACTATGCCCCCATATGCTGCTCCATAGACTATGCCCCCATGTGCTGCTCCATAGACTATGCCCCCATGTGCTGCTCCATAGACTATGCCCCCATGTGCTGCTCCATAGACTATGCCCCCATGTGCTGCTCCATAGACTATGCCCCCATGTGCTGCTCCATAGACTATGCCCCCATGTGCTGCTCCATAGACTATGCCCCCATGTGCTGCTCCATAGACTATGCCCCCATGTGCTGCTCCATAGACTATGCCCCCATGTGCTGCTCCATAGACTATGCCCCCATGTGCTGCTCCATAGACTATGCCCCCATGTGCTGCTCCATAGACTATGCCCCCATGTGCTGCTCCATAGACTATGCCCCCATGTGCTGCTCCATAGACTATGCCCCCATGTGCTGCTCCATAGACTATGCCCCCATGTGCTGCTCCATAGACTATGCCCCCATGTGCTGCTCCATAGACTATGCCCCCATGTGCTGCTCCATAGACTATGCCCCCATGTGCTGCTCCATAGACTAGGCCCCCATGTGCTGCTCCATAGACTAGGCCCCCATGTGCTGCCCCATAGACTAGGCCCCCATATGCTGCCCTATAGACTATGCCCCCATATGCTGCCCCCATAAGATGCTCCATATATTATGCCCCCATTTGCTGCTGCTCTAAAAAAAAAAATAACGACATACTCACCTCTCCTCCTCAGGACCCGGCACCTGAGATATTCACCTGTCCGGGGTCCATCGCTGCTCACCGCTGTCTGCTGCTTCCTGTGTCAGTGACTGTTCAGCCAGCAGAGGGCGCGGCGCACACTAACCACGTCACTGCGCCCCCTGCTGCCTAAACGTCACTGACACAGGACGCAGCAGACAGTGGTGAGCAGCGATGGACCCGGGACAGGTGAATATTAGATATACTTACCCCCTCCTGGCACGGTCTCTGCAGCTCAGCTTCTCTGACTCCTACGGTCTCCGGCAGCTCTTCCTTCCTTCAGCGGTCACATGGTCTCCTCTCCTCCAGACCCTGGGTACCATCCGCACATGAAGCGCTCACTTAACGCATGGTGGGCATAGCCACATGCGTAAAGTGAACATTTCAGTGCAATCCTATGGTGGCGGAATCACCGCGATTCTGCAGAAATAATGGACATGCTGCGGATTTTACCGCTATGTGATTCCACAGTGGTAAAATCTGCAGCACTGCCACAGCAACTCCGGAATCCCATAGGATGGGAATGCGTTTTTTTAAGCGTTTCCGCTGTGGCAAAAACGCGGCGGAAACGCAAAAAATGCAACGTGGGCACACAGCCTCACAGAAATAAACCCTTGAAATAATTGATCACTCTGTTTGTAATGACTCTATAGAATGAGTTTTACTTTTTGTATTGAAGAACTGAAATTAACTTTTTGATGATATTCTAATTTTGTGAGATGCATCGGTATGTGCCATATAGTGTGTTCCAGATTTGTAAGTCGTTTTACGTATTTGGGTATTATTTGGTGCTGAGTAGTGATATGGGGACTAATACACGGGCTTTTGATATATACTTTTTGCTTGTGCAGACGTGCAGTAGAGATTTGTTTTGTCTTGTGCTATTGGAAAAACACTGTTCAGAATACCAAACCCTTGGGATCTTTTTATAACCTTTGGGATTGGCATAATTATAAACAGAATTTCTATATTTTTCTGTATCTAAGTAACTAGTGAACTTGCAGGTAGCCAAACATGTGGAGTGCATAATATTTATTTTGGGAACATGGTATTTTCTCAGTATCAGTCTACTGATCTCGGTGCTCGTAGTCACTTTAAAAAAGGTCTTTGCACTTCAAGACCTTTACCAACCAAAACTCAAGATTGTCTCTAAATCTGCAATGTGTGTCCTTTTTAAGTTTTGTCAGCTAATTTCTGTTCTCCCCTAATTGATCAATTTATTCCAGCACAACCATACAGTACAGCGCCATCTACACCTTATGAGGAACCCATAGAAGAAGAGCCAAACGGTCAATCTCAAAATCCCTGGAACAAGCTACAGTCCATTTGCGTCAGCATTGCTACGAGTTCTGGTGAGTATGATAGCATGAGATGATCCCTTAATGAAATAAAAGTCCACAAGAAACCATAGTATTTTTATTAATTGAGATATATATTAGTGGTAAGCACAGTACAATAAAATATGGCAAATATGACATTAATTAGGGGACAGCAATGTCTTAATTTGTAGCTGAAACACTAAAAGGAATTAAATCGACCTGTTGCAGTGGGAAAACAACGTGATTCCGGATGTGTAATTTTATTGCTTCACTAGGGGACACGGGTATCCATAGGTGTTTGCTTCAGTCGCTAGGAGGCTGATACTAGGCCAAAAAAGTTGGCTCTTCCCTAGCAAGGTGGTACACCCACCAACTGGCGCAAAGCTTGTCGGTTTTAGTTTAGTGTCTGTAGGAGGCAGACTTGGGTTTGATTCCAGATCCGTCTTTTTCTGACTCTTCAAGATGATAAAGGCGGACGGAGTTCCAGTAATCTTAGTGGCCCCAGAATGGCACAGAAGAGCCTGGTACACAGAGTTAGTCAACCTACTCGCAGATATATCCTGGAAACTCCCAGACCGACCAGACGTACTCTCTCAGGGTTGTCTCTTCCACCAGAATTCTTGGTCTTTTAATTTAATGGCATGGCTGTTGAAGCCACAGTCCTGAGGCATCCAGGCTTCTCATCCCAGGTCATACAGACCAAATAATGGCAAGGAATCCCTCGTCTTCATGCATTTATCATCGGAACTAGAAAGCCTTTTATCGCTGGTGTGAAGACAGCCACACAGCTCCCATGTCTTTTTTCCTGTCTCCCATGACGGCACAGATGAGAGAGGGGATCCACGCAGTCAGGACAGGAACCCTACTGAAAATAAAAGAGCGGTGCCTCTCCCTCGCTTCAGTTGGGTTTCCTGTCCTGACAGGGACCCGTGCGCTGAAGACGGCGGTGTCAAGAAGTTCATACCTGCCCACCCCTGTGCCAGCGTGGAAGAACAGGCAAAGCCTGTGCACTGGGCTTCGGAGGTGGAAGCGCCGTGTGGGCGTGGGTGCAGCAAGGCACCTCCATGTCTGCCGGCATCCAGGAAGTCCAGGAGGGGCGGCCGCTTCTGGGTCACGCCCCTCTGATGTCACGCGCAAGGCACGCTGGGAATAGGCGAGCCCGCATAGCGTTGGGGGCGGGCGCCAGATCCAAGATGGCGGCACCCATGGAAAAAACACCGTGCAGTAGAATCCATCCCGGCGGCGTGGCAGGGGAGGAGAGGCTGTCGATGGGCACCGGAGAAGGTGGGGAGTGCAGTGGATCCCTCATAAAGGAGGGATGACCACTCGTGCCCAGAGCTTGATAATGGAAGTGGGGCAAGAAGAGCCGCAGCAGCAGCCTTTTCTACAGGAGCTCTCGCCATATGCCTTGCCGAGCCGCCAGCATACCAGGAGTAGCTGCTCGAGTGGTAGGAGCGGCAGTCGTCCTGACTGGCAAGACCCTTCAACATCCAGAAAGAACGTGTCACGTGCATCTGATCAGCCTCCGAAATCGGTACCCTTGATTGACAGCGGTGGTGAGTGATCTATGTGAATGTCACCCTTATGGTAACGGGGTTCCATATTTCTGCTTGATCACTAGGGGTCGAGGAAGTCTAGAGGCAAAACAAAGAACAGTAGTTCAGTGGCAGAAAAATTTCTGCGCTGACTGTATAAGTAAAACCATATGGGTTGAGACCTCTGATTTTGTCACTAGCCTTAGGGCTATAATACAAGAGAAGGTAAAAGGCTCCTTAAAGGTAGCCCTTAAAAAGACGGGTAAAATAAGCCACAAAAGGGATTCTGATTCAGAGGCCTCTCTAGTGCAGGAAGGTCGGGAAAGATCCCTGTCCCCCTCCGTCTCCTCTTCCTCTCCTCAGTCCTCAGAATCCTCCTCGGACAGCGATATAGGGGGTCGTTCGTGTTTCCCAACAGAGGACGTACAAAAAGGTGGTCAAAGCCATCAGGTCTACAATGGGCCTTAAGGAGGAAAAAACACCTAAGTCATTGGAGGATGTTATGTTCGGAGGGCTGGAAGAGAAAACGCACCTTCCCTGTCAATGACAAGATAAAGGCTTTAATTGACAGGGAATGGAAAAAGCCAGAGAGGTCGGGTATCTTACCTTCTACATCAAAGAGGCGGTACCCATTTGAGGAGAAATACTCCGAAACTTGGGAAAAGATCCCGAAAATTGATAGTGCCGTGGCTAGGTCCTCAAAAAAGTTATCGCTACCATTAGAGGACTCTGGCGTGCTGAAAACCCGCTTGATAAAAAGGCAGATGGCTTCTTAAAACACATCTGGGAAGCCATCGGCAGAGGGGGTTAAAACCGGCAATAGCTGGTACTTGTTCCACCCGTGCCCTCATGGTCTGGCTACAACAAATAGAAGACCAAATTAGGGATAAAGTTCATAGGGATGAAATACTATCGAAAATTGGTACACGGAGCAGCAGCTTTTCTAGCGAATGCCTTGGCAGATTCCGCAAGATTAACAGCTAGAGCGGCAGGCTTGTCCAATGCGGCAAGACGTGCCCTGTGGCTTAAAGGATGTCCGGGGGATTTGCCATCCAAACATAGACTGTGTTCCATCCCATGTGACGGTCAATTCCTTTTCGGCAAAAAACTGGAGGAAATTTTGGAGCACGCAAGGGTTAGGAAGAAAGGCTTTCCCCGATTTCCTGGCGAGTCCAAAAAAACATCCTTTCGGAGGAGTAAATTTAACAGGGGTCGTTATTGGGACTTTAAGAAAAGAGAGGATCGGGCTATATGTTTAAAGGGCCCTCCACGTCCTCCAAAAAATCTACCCAATGACATCAGGTCAGAGGTAGGGGGAAGGCTTTCTCTCTCCTTCTCATCCTAGGCAAAAATCTCCCCCAGTTCATGGGTCCTAAGTATAATCAAGGATGGTTTAAAAATAAAATTCATCCGTCCGCCCAGGAAATCTTTATAATGGCGCCCAGGAGAAACAACTGGCCCTGGAGACGGCGGTCTTGGGACTAGTGCAGAAACAAGTCCTACAGAAAGTCCCATCTCAGGAAGAAGGAATGGGGTTTTACTCCACCCCTCTTTTTGATACAAAAACCAAAGCTCAATCAGTGGGTAGACAATTGCTCCTTCAAAATGGAGTCAATCAATACGGCCAAAAAAATCGTGTTCCAGCACTGCCTCATGGTAGTGATAGACTTAAAAGATGCCTACTATCATATCCCAATCCATCGGGAGTATCGGAAGTACTTAAGAGTAGCACTCTATGTCCAAGGTCAGGTCAAACACTATCAATACACAGCCCTTCCGTTTGGCCTGTCTACAGCCCCCAGAGTTTTCACCAAAGTGATGGCCGAAGTAATGTCATTTCTTCGTTCCTGGGACATAGTTATCGTCCCATACCTGGACGACTTCCTTGTGGTAGGGAGGTCGGAGACCCACTGCACTCAGCAAGTAAAGGAAGTGACGTCAACTCTAATAGAATTGGGATGGATAGTAAACATTCCCAAGTCAAGATTAACACCAGTAAAGGTGCAATCCTTCCTAGGGTTAATACTGGCCTCCAAGCGACAGCTCTGCCTCCTACCAGAGAACAAAGTGGCCAAGATAAGGGGCCTAGCTTGCACAGCAATACAAAGGTCGGCTATGACACTGAGGAACGCAATGTCCCTTTTAGGCTCGTTGACATCATGTATACCCACGGTAGGGTGGGCACAGTTTCATCTAAGACAGCTGCAATGGGAATTTCTGTCAGCACAGAAACAATTGAAAAGGCATTTAGAAGGAGACCTATATTTCTTTGTGAAGAGAAAGAAAATATAGGATGGCACTCACCGTTCATGTGAATCAAGTCACTTTATTTCACATACACAAGGCATCGGCATAGGCACGGGAGCAATGTGCTGGAAGACTGACAACAGCCGTTTCGCAATCAATACGCTTCTACAGGTCCTATGCTCAGAATACAGGTGATGCAAATAAAACACATGTGAATAATAACTCCTCCCCTTCACCTGAGCATGTCTTGTGACTCCTCTACCAAAAAAACTGTTTAATGAAAAAAACTAGATAAAAAACATTTCCCTCTACAGCACTATAATACAATTAAAAAAAAAAAAAAAACCTCTTAAATTTTTTTTTTTTTTCTCCTTCCTTTATATTAAATATTCAAAGGAATACAGCCATATCTACCTTTTCATTTAACCCTAATGGACCTGTGGCTTTAGTGCGGAGAATCCATCTAGCTTCAACCTGCAAAAGACGCTTATCATGATTCCCTCCATATTGCGGTGCAGAAACTTTCAATACCAGCAAAACGCAGTGCCTCCGCATTTCCACCATGGATTTTCCTCATGTGTTCTATAAGTCTAGGGACTCCTTTTCCTGTGGTAATTGAATTAAAATGTTCTCTAAACCTGATGTAAAGAGGCCGAATTGTTTTGCCAATGTAGAAAAAACCGCATGGGCAAATAGGACATAAACCACAAAGGCAGTTTTACATGAGACAAATTCTTTTACCTCGTGATACACAGATCCCATTTTTACAGTTTTTGCACTCAGATTAAAGGGGCACCAAGGACAATTCTTGCACTTGAAGAGGAGGAGTTATTATTCACACATGTGTTTTATTTGCATTACCTGTATTCTGAGCATAGGACCTATTGAAGCGTATTGAGCGCGAAACGGCTGTTGTCCGTCTTCCAGCACATTGCTCCCGTGCCTATGCCGATACCTTGTGTATGTGAAATAAAGTGATTTGATTCACATGAACGGTGAGTGCCATCCTATTTTTTCTTTCTCTTCACAATGAAATGTTCTGTTTTTTCAACATGGGATTGAGCACCCGTTCCAAGTGGGATTAAGGTGTTTTTTTATTAATGTGAAAAATATATGTGCAGACATCCATGGTATTTTTCCACACAACGGTGCCGGATATCTATTTTCTCAATTTGTGGACAGACCTATATTTCTCCAAGGCCGTAAGAGATTCCCTACTCTGGTGGACGGTAGAGGAGCATCTAACAGCCGGTGTCCTGTGGCAAAAACCAGTCAAGGACATCACTACAACAGATGCGAGTGCTACAGGGTGGGGAGCACACCTGATATCCCACTCAATATAAGGAACCTGGTCCTCGCTAGAAAGGGATCATGGTTCAAAAGTGAAAGACCTGTGGGTGAAACATTTTCTCCCCTTACTTCGGGGCCGCCACACTCGAGTCATGACGGACAATCGTGCAGTGGTAGCTTTCATCAACCACCAGGGGGAATGAGATCCCGGGCCTCATGGAAATATCAAATCTACTTTTCCAATTAGCAGAATAACATCTGTTATCCATCACGGCACTGCATGTAAGAGGCGTCGAAAATAAACAAGCAGATTTCTTGAGTCGCAGACACCTAAGACGGGGAATGGTCCCTAAACCCCCAGGTTTTCCAACAAATAGCACAAGCTCGAGGCAAATCAGAAATAGACCTGTTTGCCACCTCACACAACAGAAAAGTCAGGAAGTTCTGCTCACTAAATCCAAAAGAACACCCATTCGCAGTGGATGCCATCAAATTCCCTGGAAGTTTTCCCTGGCCTACGCATTCCCCCCTATAATGATTCCGATAGTAGTCAAGAAAATCAGGGAAGATCAAGCGAGAGTAATTCTCATAGCTCCATCTGGCCGAGGAGGCCTTGGTTCTCCCTTCTGAGACTAGTCAGTAACAGATCCATGGATCTTAACCGGAGGTTCCAGACCTGCTTTCCAGGGACCAGTGGTCCACTCTCAGTTGAAGGGCTTCCATCTGGCAGCCTGGAATTTGAGAGGGCACTACTCAGTCGCCAGGGATTCTCACCAGGGTTAGTCTCCACCCTGTTGAAGAGTAGGAAACCTATAACATCTAGAATCTACGGTAGAACGTGGAAAAAGTTCCTTGACTTCCTGGGGAACCCTTTAGGAGATGTAGCTCCAGTGGGACCTATCCTAGAGTTTCTACAGGCGGGGCTACAACTCATGTTAGCAACCAGCACCCTCAAAGTCCAAGTCTCAGCTCTGGGGGCCCTATATAACTGCAACCTAGCGTCCAATAGGTGGGTGTTCCGCTTCATAAAATCTTGTGGTAGGTCTAGGCCGGTCATCATCCCAAAGATACCACCCTGGGACCTGAATCTAGTCTTGGAGGCTTTAACCACAGACCCCTTTGAGCCATTACAGAAGTTGTCACCAAAACTACTCACACTTAAAACAGTGTTACTAGTAGCCTTAACATCAGCCCGTAGAGTGAGTGACCTACAAGCTCTGTCTGTATGCCCTCCATATACTCAGATTTTTGATGACAGAGTGGTTCTAAGACCAGATCCGGCCTATCTCCCCAAGGTGGTCCTCAAGTTCCATAGGACTCAGGAGATCTCCTTGCCATCATGTTGTGATAATCCTAGGAACCCTGGAGAGCAAAAGTTCCATACGTTGGATGTAAGGAGGGCCATACTACAATATATGAGAAAATGGAAAACGGTCTTAGGAGCGCAGGAAAGAGACTCAGACGAGAGATGGGGTTAAACCACAACACGTTTCGATGGAGGATCCGTCTTCATCAGGTGGATTCCACCTGATGAAGACGGATCCTCCGTCGAAACGCATTGTGGTTTAACCCCATCTCTCGTCTGAGTCTCTTTTCTGCGCTCCTAAGACAGTTTTCCATTTTCTCATTGCTCCTATCCTCCATCGGAGGTTTTCGGCTGGAGCTGCGGTGGAGACCTGACATTCTAATCTGCCCCTGGGTTGCTTCCTAAGCGCTCCTCTATGACCGCTTATTACTGACTCTAATATTACAATATATGTCAGTGACTAGTCAGTGGAGGAAAGATCAGTCCCTGTTTGTAGCCTTTCAGGGTAGTAGAAAAGGGTACGGGGTAGCCAAGAGTACCATTGCCAGATGGATCAGGGAGGCCATTATGTTATCCTACTCTGCATGTGGTGCTCCGATTCCAGAAGGCATCAAGGCTCACTCTACCAGAGCCATGGCTACCTCCTGGGCAGAGAAGGCTGAGGTATCGATTGAGCAGATTTGTAAGGCCCATTACTTGGTCCTGTCCTTCGACCTTTTTCAAGCACTACCGACTTGATCTATCTTCCTCTACTGACCTAACCTTTGGTAGAAGGTTGCTACAAGCGGTGGTCCCTCCCTAAGGTGTCTTGTTCTACAAAAGTCTCTCGTGTGCCGTCATGGGAGATTGGAAAACACCAAGGTTAGTTACCGGTAGCCGTTTTTTTCGGAGCCCATAACGGCACCTGTATATTCCCCCTCCTTATCACTCCTTTGGTGTGCACTATAGTTTGGGTGCTTTTTTAGTTAAATATAATGTGATAGTTTTACCATGTGTACTAACCCATGTGTACTATCTCATGCTCTGTAAACCAACTGAAGCGGGAGAGAGGTACCACCCTTTTATCTTCAGTAGGGTTCCTGTCCTGACTGGGCGGATCCACTCTCTCATGTGTGCCGTCATGGGCTCCTGAAAAACCGGCTACCGATAAGTAACCTTGGTGTTTCCCTTTGATCCATCCTGACGCTCTTACAATCATGGCCAGTGTCCGGTTTGTATCTTAGTACAGGTCTCAGCGCTCTCAATTCTGTTTCAACAGAATTTGGTCTCTCGTCCTCAGGTCAAGACCTTCCTTCAGGTCTAGTGCTACAATATCATCCCCCTGTGGATCTGTGGGACCATAGCCTTGTTTTAAGTGTTTTTCAGAGACCTCCCCCCTCCCCCCCTTGACCCATTCAGGACATCACATTTCCCTTCTCCCCTGGAAGGTTGCCTTTTTGGTTGTAATCATTTCCATCAGACGGGTCTCAGAATTAAAAACTCTATCTTGCCTTCCCCCTTTCTCATTCTCTACCAGGACAAGGTGATCTTTCAACCAATTCCTTCTTAAGGTAGTCTCCTTCAGACGTTCGGATGCCTTGTCATTCCTGAGGGTCACCGTAAGGTACCCCCTTCCTTCAAGTCTACAATCGCCCGCTGGATCTGCTTGACTGTGTTTAGACGTATCGCATTAAGGATAGACCACCTCCTCTGGGAGTAAGGGCCCACTCCACCCGTTTGGTGGGGCCTCCTGGGCCATTTGCCACCAGGCTTTCTGCAACCCAGATTTGCAAGACCGCTACCTGGTCATCACTTAAAATATTTGCAAGATTCTACAGGGTACATACGAATGCATCAGTAGATGCTGGCCTGGGTAGAAAGGTTCTGCAAGCAGCAGTTGCCTGACCTGATTTGAGCACAATATTTTGTTCCCTCCCTTGGGACTGCTTTAGGACATCCCATGGTTACCTGTGTCCCCCAAGGAAGTGATAAAGAAAAAAGGATTTTTGGTACTCACTGTAAAATCTTTCTTGGAGCCTTCATTGGGGGGACACAGCACCCGCTCTAGTTTATGACTCTAATGGGCTTATGTGTAGGTCTTTGTTGTTGCTTCTCCTACTGTTTTTTCACTCTGACAAGCTTTATGCCAGTAGGTGGGTGTACCCTGCTGAGGAGGAGCTAACTTTTTTTCTCATTAATGTACATTCTGCACCCCATCTTGACTGAAAAAAAAAAACAGAAATGTAGAAATTTTTGCCAATTTATTAAAAAAGAAAAACTGAAATATCACATGGTTAAAAGTATTCAGACCCTTTTCTCTGTATTGAGTAGAAGCACATTTTTGAGCTAGTACAGCGATGAGTCTTCTTGGGAATGATGCCACATGTTTTTCACACCTGGATTTGGGGATCCTCTTCCATTCTTTCTTGCAGATCCTCTCCAGTTCTGTCAGGTTGGATGGTGGACAGCCAGTTTCAGGTCTCTCCAGAGATGCTCAATTGGGTTTAGGTCAGGGCTCTGGCTGAGCCAGTCAGGAATGATCACAGAGTTGTTCTGAAGCCACACCTTTGTTATTTTAGCTGTGTGCTTAGGGTCATTGTCTTGATGGAAGGTGAACCTTTGGCCAAGTCTGAGGTCCAGAGCACTCTGGAAGAGGTTTTCATCCAGGATATCTCTGTACTTGGCCGCATTCATGTCTCCTTCAATGGCAACCAGTTGTCCTGTCCCTGCAGCTGAAAAACATCCCCATAGCATGATGCCACCACCATGCTTTACTGTTGGGATTTTATTGGGAAGGTGATGAGCAGTGTCTGGTTTTCTACACACACACACCGCTTAGAATTATCACCAAAAAGGTCTAGCTTCATGTCATCAGACCAGAAAACCTTATTTCTCTTAGTCTGGGAGTCCTTCATGTGTGTTTTTTTTTTTTTTTTTTTTTTTTTTTTTTTTAGCAAACTCTATGCGGACTTCCATTTGTGTTCCACTGAGGAGAGACTTCTGTCTGGCCACTCTGCCATAAGGGCCTGACTGGAGGAGGGCTGAAGTGATAGTTGACTTTGTGGAACTTTATCCCATCTCCCTACTGCATCTCTGGAGCTCAGCCATAGTGATCTTGGGGTTCTTCTTTTCCTTTCTCACCAAGGCTCTTCTCCCATAATTGCTCAGTTTGGCTGGACAGCCAGGTCTAGGAAGACTTCTGGTGGTCCCAAACGTCTTCCATTTAAGGGTTATGATGGAGGCCACGGTGCTCTTAGAAACCTTGAGTACTGCAGAAATTCTTTTGTAACCTTGGCCAGATCTGTGCCTTGCCACAATTCTGTCTCTGAGCTCCTTGGCCAGTTCCTCTGACCTCCTTAATCTCACACCAGGGCTGTGGAGTCGGTAAGCCAAACCTCTGACTCCACGACTCCGACTCCCTCATATACGGCTCATGTTTAAGTGATAAATTTACTGTAGTAAAATGGTACCATCAGGCTTTTAATCATTATTATGATGCAAGAATCAAGCCATTTACATAAAACATAAAGTATATTTATTGGAATACAACTTTAGAACACATTTTTTTTTAACATATTTACAATTTATTATACACTATGCCAGTAAGTGGGGGGAAAAAAACAGTTTTCAGTAAAAATGTACTGAATAACATTTGTGCAGTCTATGACTTTGTTCTGAGAAATAGTATCGCCTCCCTCAAGTCCTCATTCATAGATGACCTCAAATCTGACCTAATTATTTTAAGGCTAGAGAACAACCTCTCTACAATAACTTGGGTTGCTGGCAAAGCAGTAACCACATAGACAACATCTCTAACAATTTCAGGGTATAAAGGAATTTCCGGGTATAAATAAATTGCCTCGTGCACAGTCAGTTTAGATGAACGATTGAACTCTTCTACTTCTTTGAGAGCAAGTGAAAAATTTTGCTGAAATATGGTCAATCTGTTTTCTATGGGAGTGGAATCTTTTTCCCTGTGGAAATGCTTTGCTTGCTCCATGTCATCCAAATACTTGTCGAAATCAAACTCCTCATCGGATAAGGATGAAGAAACAGCGGCAGCAGCACTGGCAGGACCCGAGTCTTCTTGCTCTTTGCTGTCCTGTCGCCCACTCATCCTAACTGCTGCCTCAATCAGAGCTTCTTTTCCTTTAGTAAGCTGTTGATCTCTCCATTTCAATGAAGCAGCAATGCCATCTGTGATTAAACCTCCTCTTTGGGACAGGCAAAGCAACAAGTTCTTCCACTCCTTTATAAAAATGCCAGGAGTTAAATCCTCAGCTTGTAACTTTTTAGTAACTGTAATTGGATAATGAAGGACTTCCTTCACTTCAGCCACCTGTGTCCATTGACCTTCATGTATTGTTACCTGAGGGTTGGCCATATATACAAGGAAGGGTTTCAGCTCAAGCAATCTATCATTAAATAGGTGCTGCCCCACAGAATAGCTTGATCCACAATCGCCCCTTTTCCAGCACGTCTCTTCAAGATGGAATCAATTTTAGGGGTTCTGGCAGCATTAGCCGATTTCCTCACTTTGCTAATCATAGCTCTAGCATGTCCCTCTTCCTGATTATCTCTTATTGCCAGCTGCATCATGTGCCCAACACAGCGCATGTGATGAATAGGAAAGAGGTGTGAAGCAGCTTCCACAAGATCATCTAATTGAAAAGAATCATGTTGCTGTTCTTCTGTAATAATATCTGTTTGTTCCTCCCTTACGGGAACAGGACTGTGGCCTTCCATCTCCAATATACTGAATGTGAAATGTTCTTCTAGCTGCTGTTCACCTTCATTATTCTCGTTCATCAGTTTAATTGTACTTATCATGCTTGAAACATTCAGTTACAATAGCAAGAACCTGTTGTTTTGTGAGTTCATAATCTTGCAGGACTTTTTCCACTAAGGTCTGGAGGAACTGACTGCTGTGATTAGCTTTAGTGTCTTTTACTGCCAGCGTCGTAACAATTTTTTTGTTATCACAAATATATCAACCGTTGATAGAAAAATAGTCCACTCTGTGACGTGTGCAGGCATCCATTTTCAGAAACACAGAGAGTCTCTTGCAAGTCTTTTTAAGATCTTCCTTTTGGTTAAGGGCTTCTTCAATCACTAATTTTCTAATACTTTCTCTTTCCAGAGAAACGTCAAGTTTGCGGGCCATTTCTCCATTAAGAGCTGTAAAAGCAAGTTGTGCAAATAGTGATAATGGTACACTGTCCTTCACAACAAGCTCGATGGGCTGTCTTTTAAACACATCTGCTGTCATTGTTACAGTAACTTTACTTACAAAATATCTTGTAACTGACGTTTGAGACGCTCTTTCCTCCTCATTTGCCTGGCAGGAAGTGCTGGTCTCTGGTTACCTGGTGCTGCTGTGATCTTTTTCAATCACAACTATGTAAACTTCTGGGTTGCATCATTGTAAATGTCTTTTTAGATTGGAAGCTCTTGAAGGAGCATTTTTAAAACTGCCTTAGTATGCACTGATTTTGGCATCACAGCATTTGTTTTCATCTGGGTCACTTATACACTGACACACAAAATGTTTTTTTATCTTGATTCACTGTGAAATGCTCAAATACAGCTGACTTCATAAGATGCTTCTTGGACATTTTATAATTATGTAAATTTGCTTTCAAAATAATTTTGTCCTGTAAAAAAAAAAGGTATATTGTAATGCTTGCAAGAATAGGGAATCATGCACTGTATGATTTAGGATAGAAATAAATCAATCTTTGCATAAATCAATAGGACAGATAAGTATAAAGTTTGTAAAATATGTTGTTAGATAGCTTTACTCTGAACTTTCAATGTCAAGCTTGTCTCAGGGTACAGCTCACTAAATGCTTCACATCATATTTCTTCACAGTCTATGAAGAGGGGAGGAGGGAGGGAGCATGTTTGTTCTGAATCATATTCCAGAGCGCGCACACACGCATATATATGTCCTCATCGATCCTGTTCCTGTATTTCCAAATTTGAGATGTTAGAAAACAGTTTTTCCCCTTATATTCTATGTATAGTGTATACAAGTCATCACAGCAGCTAATTTCTCCAAACATGAGCTAAGAGGAAAAGCAAACTAAAACATCAAGCATACAGAGACAACATATACTGGACTATGGATTTATGCACAGTTTTTTGAAAGTTTAGATATGCTTTAAAAAGTACTAACCTTCCTTAATCCTGCTTTCCTGTTCACTCCAGAAGTTCTGAGATGAAAGTAGGCTTTCCTTCACTGTGTGTTTATTTGTCCCCTTATCTGTAGAGGAGGAAGAGGAGGAGCTTCACAACTTATCATGAATATAAACTGCAGCACAGATTCATCTCAGCTGAAAGTCTACACTTTAGATCAGGAGTAGGAAAGACATTTATAGGACATTTCCTAAGTTTCCCAAATTCTTATGAAAAAATATTCCCCACAAACTGCATTGAACTACTGTACCCAATTTATTATATATTTTAGGAGTCGGTCCATTTTATTCCGACTCCACCAAAATGGGCTCCGACTCCACGACCCCGACTCCACTGCCCTGTCTCTCACACAACCCCGTCTCTCACACAACCCCAAAAATGCACCAGGCAAAATTGTTGGCACCCTCAACTTGATATTTGGTTGCACACCCTTTGGAATGAATAACTGCAATCAGTTACATCCCATAACCATCAACAAGCGTCTTACACCTCTAAACTGGAACTTTGGACCATTCATCTTTTGCAAACTGGTACAGGTGTCTCATATTTGAAGGGTGCTTTCTACCAACAGCAATTTTAAGATCTCACCACAGTTATTCAATGGGATTTAGATCCAGATTAATTGCTGACTACTTCAGAACTCTCCAGCACTTTGTTTCCCTCACTTTATGGGTGCTTTTTGAAGTATGTGTGGTGACGCTATCCTGCTGTAAGAGCCATGACCTAGGATGCAAACCTAGGTTTCTGACATTGGGCACTAAATTGCGACCCAAAATCCTTTGATAATCTTCAAATTTTACAATGCCTTTAACACAGTCAAAGATACCCAGTGCCAGAGGGAGTAGATCAACCCCAAAACATCTTTGGACCTCCACTATATTTACCTGTAGGTACTGTGTTCTTTTCTTTGTAGGTCTCATTCCATTTTTGGTAAACAGTAGAATGATGTTCTTTACCAGTAAGCTCTTTTTTGATCTCATCTGTCCACAAGATGCTTTCCCAGAAGAATTTTGGTTTACTCACATTTATTTTGGCAAACTGCAGTCTAGTTGCAGTTGGGTCCTTCTGGATCTTCTGCCATAGCATTTAATTCAAATGTCAACAGATACACCCTGAGCCTGCAGGACACCTTGAATTTCTGTAGAACTTGATTAGGTATGCTTACCCACCATCCAGACTATCCTGCGTTGCAACCTTTCATCAATCTTTCTCTGCCATCCATGTCCAAGGAGATTAGCTACTCTGCCATGGGTTGTAAACTTCTTGTTTATGTTGCGCACCATGGACCAAGGAACATCAAGATTTCTGGAGGTGGACTTGTAACTTTGTTGATATTGTTCAACAATTTTGGTTCTTAAGTCTTCACAGTTCTCTTCTCTTTCTGTTCTCCATGCTTAGTGTGGCACACACAAACACTTCAATGATTGAGTCAACTTTTCCCCTTTCTATCTATTCAGGTGTGATTTTCATATTGCCCACACCTGTTACTTGACACAGATGAGTTGAAACGAGCATCAAATGCTTGAAACAAAGTTGTTTACCTATGGAATGGCGCCAACAATTTTGTCCAGACCATTTTGGGGGGTTTGTGTGAAATTATGTCCAATTTGCCTTTTTTTCCTATTTTTTTGTTACATATTTACATAGTTAAGGTTGAAGGGAGACTTTAAGTCCATCTAGTTCAACCCATATCCTATCCTAACTTGCCCTAACATGTTGATCCAGAGGAAGGCAAAAAAAACCCATGTGGCAACAGTAAGCTTCACATTGGGGAAAAAAATTCCTTCCCGACTCCACATACGGCAATCAGACTAGCTCCCTGGATCAACGCAATATTAAGGTAACTAGTGTATATACCCTGTAATATTATACTTTCCAAGAAAGGCATCCAGTCCCTTCTTAAATTTTAGTAGGGAATCACTCATTACAACAACATATGGCAGAGAGTTCCATAGTGTCACTGCTCTTACAGTAAAGAATCCGCGTCTGTGAGATTGCTTAAACCTTCTTTCCTCCAGACGTAGAGGATGCCCCCTTGTCCCCGTCACAGGTCTAAGAGTAAAAAGATCATTAGAAAGGTCTTGGTATTGTCCCCGCATATACCGTATATACTCGAATATAAGCCGAGATTTTCAGCCCGTTTTTTTGGGCTGAAAGTCCCCCTCTCGGCTTATATTCGAGTCATATACACCGAGGGGGAGAGGGGCGGGGGTGTCAGGTCATACTTACCCGTCCTGACGCTGTCTCTTGAGCCCCCAGCTTCTCCGCGCTCTCTGTTCCTGCCTTCAGCGGTCACGTGGTACCGCTCATTAAAACTCATGAATATGCGCATATTCATGAGTTTTAATGAGCGGTATCACGTGACCGCTGAACGCAGTAAGAGAGAGCGCGGAGAAGCTTGGGGCTCAAGCGACAGTGTCAGGACGGGTAAGTATAGCGATACTCACCTGTCCTGCGTCCATGGCTGCTTGCTGCTGTCTGTCATCGGTCAGTGACTTGAGACAGCAGAGGGCGCGGTGACGTGATTAGTGCGCGCCGCGCTCCCTGCAGTCTGAACGTCACTGACTGATGACGTGGCAGATAGCGGTGAGCAGCCATGGACGCAGGACAGGTGAGTATCTGACACCCAGCGACGGAGAGGTGAGTATGTCATTTTTTTTATTTTTACATGCTGCAGCAGCGGCAGCATATGGGGGAATAATCTTTAGGAGCTTCTAATGGGGGCAGTATATGGGGGAACAATCTATGGAGCTTCTTATGGGGGGCAGTATATGGGGGAATAATCTGGAGCTGCTTATGGGGGGCAGTATATGGGGGAACAATATGGAGCTTCTTATGGGGGCAGCATATGGGGGAATAATCTATGGAGCTTCTAATGGGGGCAGCATATGGGGGGCAGTATATGGGGGAACAATATGGAGCTTCTAATGGGGGCAGCATATGGGTGAATAATCTATGGAGCTTCTAATGGGGGCAGCATATGGGGGAACAATCTATGGAGCTTCTTATGGGGGCAGTATATGGGGGAACAATCTATGGAGCTTCTTCTGGGGACACCATATGGGGGAATAATCTATGGAGCATTTCCCACCCTAGGCTTATACTCGAGTCAATAAGTTTTCCCAGTTTTTTTGTGGCAAAATTAGGGGGTCGGCTTATACTCGAGTATATACGGTATTTATACATTGTAATAAGATCACCCCTAAGCCTTCAATTCTCCAAACTAAATAACCCCAAGTGTAATAACCTGTCTTGGTATTGCAGACCCCCTAGTTCCCTAATAACCTTGGTCGCTCTTCTCTGCACCCGCTCCAGTTCAGCTATGTCTTTCTTATACACCGGAGACCAGAACGGTACACAATATTCTAAGTGTGGTCGCACTAGTGACTTATATAGAGGTAAAATTATGTTCTCCTCATGAGCAGCTATGCCTCTTTTAATGCATCCCATTATTTTATTTGCCTTTGCAGCAGCTGCCTGACACTGGCCGCTAAATGTGAGTTTGTCGTCCACCCATACACCCAGGTCTTTTTCAGTGACCGTTTTGCCCAGTGTTTTACAATTAAGCACATAATTATACATCTTGTTCGTTCTACCCAAGTGCATGACCTTACATTTATCCCCATTAAAGCTCATTTGCCGTTTATCAGCCCAAGCTTCTAGTTTACATAAATCCTCCTGTAATATAAAATTGTCCTCCTCTGTATTGATTACCCTGCAGAGTTTAGTGTCATCTGCAAATATTGAAATTCTGCTCTCTATGCCCCCTACAAGGTCATTAATAAATATGTTAAAAAGAAGCGGGCCCAAAACTGACCCCTGTGGTACCCCACTGCTAACTGTGACCCAGTCCGAGTGTGGTCCATTAATAGCCACCCTTTGTTTCCTTTCCCTGAGCCAGCTCTTAACCCACCTACACATATTTTCCCCTATCCCCAATGTTCTCATTTTATGTATCAACCTTTTGTGTGGCACCGTATCAAAAGCTTTTGAAAAGTCCATGTACACTACGTCCACTGCATTCCCTTGGTCCAGTCCGGAACTTACCCCTTCATAAAAGCTTATCAGATTAGTCTGACCGGAACGGTCCCTTGTAAACCCATGTTGATATTGGGTCATAAGGTTATTCTTCTCCAGATACTCCAGTATAGTATCTCTT
Source organism: Dendrobates tinctorius (assembly GCF_039654945.1). Classification (NCBI taxonomy): domain Eukaryota; kingdom Metazoa; phylum Chordata; class Amphibia; order Anura; family Dendrobatidae; genus Dendrobates; species Dendrobates tinctorius. Next base: position 152,043 of record NW_027361830.1, read on the forward strand.
AGAAAACCCTCCAGGATTTTACCCACAGTTGAGGTTAAACTTACTGGCCTATAATTTCCAAGTTCAGTTTTTGTCCCCTTTTTAAATATTGGCACCACATTTGCTATTCGCCAGTCCTGTGGTACAGACCCTGTTATTATGGAATCTTTAAAGATTAAAAATAATGGTCTATCTATGACTGTGCTTAATTCCTGCAGTACTCGGGGGTGTATCCCATCCGGGCCCGGGGATTTGTCAATTTTAGTGCTTTTTAGACGCCGCCGTACTTCCTGCTGGGTGAAGCAGGTGACATTTAACGGAGAATTTTTATCCCTGATCACGTTATCCGTCATGGGATTTTCTTGTGTAAATACTGTTGAAAAAAAGTCATTTAGCATATTGGCTTTTTCCTCATCCACCATTTCACCCAGACTATTTTTAAGGGGACCAATACTATCATTTTTTAGCTTCTTACTATTTATGTAGTTAAAGAATATTTTGGGATTATTTTTACTTTCTCTGGCAATGAGTCTCTCTGTCTCAATCTTTGCCGTCTTGATTTGCTTTTTACAGAATTTATTTAATTTTCTGTATTTATTTAATGCCTCATCACTACCTACTTGCTTTAATTCTCTAAATGCTTTATTTTTATCTCTTATTGCGCCCCTTACAGCTCTATTTAGCCATAGTGGTTTCCTCCTATTTCTAGCATGTTTATTCCCATATGGTATATATTGTGCACAGGTCCTACTCAGAATGCTAATAAACGTCTCCCATTTTCTTTGTGTATTTTTATGTCTCAGGATATCGTCCCAGTTAATTCCACCAAGATCATCTCTCATCCGTTGGAAATTTGCTTTCCTGAAGTTTAGTGTCCTTGTAACCCCTCTACTACACATCTTATTAAAGGATACATGAAAACTTATTAATTTGTGATCACTATTACCCAAGTGACCCCCAACCCTTACATTTGATATGCGGTCTGGCCTGTTGGTTAATATTAGGTCTAGCAGTGCCCCCCCTCTTGTTGGGTCCTGAACCAGTTGTGAAAGGTAATTGTCTCTCATAGTAGTCAAAAACCTATTACCTTTGCTGGAACTGCAGGTTTCGGTTCCCCAATGTATTTCAGGGTAGTTGAAGTCCCCTATAATAATGACTTCTCCTTGAGTCGCAGCTTCATCTATTTGCTTTATGAAGATATTCTCTGTTGCTTCCAATATTTTTGGAGACTTATAACAAACCCCTATCAGTAATTTATTATTTTTCCCCCCTCCCCTTATCTCCACCCACAGGGACTCTACATTTTCATTAGACTCATATATATTATCACGAAGGATGGGTTTTAAGGATGATTTTACATATAAACACACACCTCCCCCTCGCTTATTTGTTCGGTCATTTCTGAACAGACTATAGCCCTGTAAATTAACCGCCCAGTTGTGGCTCTCATCCAGCCATGTCTCAGATATCCCCACCATGTCATAATTATGTTCCAACAACATTAACTCCAATTCCTCCATTTTGTTGGCAAGGCTTCTGGCATTAGTATACATGCACTTTATGTATCTCTCTGTACCTCTATTCTTTCTTAAATTATTAACTGTTCTAACCCCACCCCCAATGTCATTATTTGTGCCCAGGTCTCTATCTGCACTGTCTTCCCCTCCTATGAAAGGAATACCCTTCCCCCCCCGTCCCTAGTTTAAACACTCCTCCAACCTTCTAGCCATTTTCTCCCCCAGCACAGCTGCACCCTCCCCATTGAGGTGCAGCCCGTCCCTAGCGTAGAACCTGTAGCCAACTGAGAAGTCGGCCCAGTTCTGCAGGAACCCAAACCCCTCCTTCGTACACCAATTCCTGAGCCACTTATTAACCTCCCTAATCTCCCGTTGCCTCTCTGCTCTGGTGTGGCACGTGGTACAGGAAGTATTTCCGAAAATACCACCTTGGAGGTCCTTGCTTTAAGCTTACAGCCTAATTCCCTGAAATCATCTTTAAGGACCTTCCACCTACCTCTAACTTTGTCATTTGTGCCAATGTGCACCATGACCGCTGGATCCTCACCAGCCCCTCCCAGTAATCTGTCAACCCGATCAGCGATGTGTCGGACTCGAGCGCCAGGTAGGCAGCACACCGTTCGACGATCCCTGTCTTTGTGACAGATTGCCCTATCTGTTCCCCTAATAATTGAGTCTCCCACTACCAGAACCTGTCTGGCCTGCCCTGCTCTCCTATTTCCCCCCTTACTGGAGCAGACACTCCTCCGGCTTTCAGAGGACATGCCTTGCTGCAGCAGTGCTACTCCTGCACTAACACTCCCCTCATCTGCCAACTTAGCAAACTTATTGGGGTGTGCTAGATCAGGACTAGCGTACCTGGTGCTCTTCCCTCTACCCCGCCTTCTAACTGTCACCCAGCTAGCTGCTTCATTGTCCTGCAGCTCCAACCTAGCATCCCCCCCCTCATCTATCCCATTGAGCGTCTGCTCAGTGAGCAGAAGACTCCTTTCCATATTGTCTATGGATCTCAGTGTTGCCAGCTGCACATTTAGATCCAGTATCTGGGCTTCCAAATGCACAATGTGCTCACATCTTGCACAGCAGTATGCACCCTCGACCGGGTGTTCAAGGATTTCATACATGCGGCAAGACGTGCACTGGATGGCATTGGCAATAGTGGAGCACATCCTAATGGGGATTGCACCAGACAATAAGATAAGCAAAAATAAATGTGTTGTTGAAATACACACAAAGGAAATGTGTTTAGCAAAATGTGTAGTTGCAATCATTTACTGAAAAAAATACCGTATTTTTCGCTTTATAAGATGTACCTGATTATAAGACGCACCCCCAAAATTTGTTGAAGAAAAAGAGAATTTTTTTATGTTAAATGGGGTTCTGTCTTATAATGCCAGTGTCCATCTTACAAATCATATATATGTCCTTCATCCTGGTATCTATTAAACCCCCATCCTGGTACATGGCCGCCCTGTGCTACTGGCACATTGCCCCCCTGTGCTGCTGGCATGCACATGACTCCCCCATCCCATCCTGGATATGCCCCCCTGTGCTGCTGGCATGCACATGGCCCCCACATCCCATCCTGGATATGTCCCCTTGTGCTGCTAGCACGCACATGGCCCCCACATCACAACCTGGATATGCCCCCTGTGCTTCCGGGCCGCACATGGCCCCCACATCCTATCCTGGATATGCCCCCCTGTGCTGCTGGCACACACATGGCCCCCACATCACATCCTGGATATGCCTCCCTGTGCTGCTGGCATGCACATGGCCCCCCCATCCCATCCTGGATATGCCCCCCTGTGCTGCTGGCACGCACATGCCCCCCCCATCCCATCCTGGATATGCTCCCCTGTGCTGCTGGCACGCACATGGCCCCCACATCACATCCTGGATATGCCCCCCTGTGCTGCTGGCACACACATGCCCCTCCATCGCATCCTGGATATGCCCCCCTGTGCTGCTGGCACGCACATGATAAAATAACTAAAGGTTAACTCACCTTCCGATGATGGCTCCGGGCTCCCTGCTCCCCCCTCGGCTCTTCCTGTGTCTGTGCTGACATCCAGGAGCTGCTCATACAGGCATTTCACTGTAGCTGCAAGACCTTCCATCACATGACCGCAGTGCTGCACACTGGGAGTCACGTGACCACAGGTCCTATTGGTACAGACACAGGAAGAGCCCGGGGGGAGATAGGAGCACGGAGCCATCATCAGAAGGTGACTATAGTGGCGGGGCAGTGGGGGGAGAGTGCAGGCACATGCAATAGGCGCTGCTCCCCTGTCCACCAACTCGGCGCGGCTTCAGCACCGAGGTGATGGACAGCGAGTGCAGTGAATATTACATGAGCCTAATGAGCGGGAGCACTGACCACCTTCTGTCTCTGCAGCCTGCAGCCAGCCCCCTGACACCACTCCAGAGCCGCCCCCCCTCCTCTACAGCACACATTAGGATTATAAGACGCACCCCCCACTTTCCCCAAAATTTGGGGGAACAAAAGTGCGTCTTATAATCCGAAAAATACGGTAGTTCATTTTCTGCAACAATTTCAAGGGGAGCAACACTTTTCGGCCATGACAGAAGATCATTCTTAAGCATCCACTAGATATACAGTCTGAACAGTACAATGGAAAACATTACTTTATTGTTCTTGTGTCCATATATAATGTGTCAATACACATTTTACTAGCTGTAACTTTTGTATTTGCTTTTTTAGATTCCCAGCCAAAGTGTTCGTCTTCTGTTTCTCAGAAGAGCAGGGAAAATGACGCTGTATCAGATACAGACAGTAGCACTCCCGAAATATTCACACATCATGCAGATGTACCCATGAGTGACTCCTCTGATGGCAAGAGTGAGATTTCTCCTTTGATGTTTTCCGAACATTCTTCCAACCCAGAACAGCCCAGTACAAGTAGACCTCAGACTGACAGTGCCAGCAATAATGCTAGCCCTAACTGCAAACAAGGAGGAAGTGTACACTCCAGTGCTGCCTCTTTCAATATAATACCACTTACTCAAGACTCATTCAGTGATTCACTACAGAGAAGTTTGTCAACAGGCAATGAAGTTCAGATAAGTCCAATTAAGTCTCATATGTCAGAAAGTAAAAACAGCTCTGCCTCTAAAAGAGACCGCTCCTTCCTCAGTAATGAGAGCAACAGAGGGAAAAGCTGTGTTCTGGGCACACGGAGACCCTCAAAGAGGAAGTATACTTCTGGGGATCCAGAGAACACACAGTCAGACTTGGCACAACTGGAACCTGCAGACATTGAAAAGCCAGATTGTGTGACTACTACCGTGCAATCTTGTGGCGAAAATGACACAGTGTCAGATAATGAGGATGGTGTAAATTTCACTGAAGTCAGTAACCAGATAGAAAAAAAAGAGGCAGCAATCCCTGATGGAAATATCAAGCAAAATAATAATAAGTCTGAACAACCTGTTAAATCACATAATACACAATGCAATAAACTTGGCAGAAAGAGAATAAAAGCACACAAACCCAGTTTACTCTTTGTGGCCAATCCAACAATCCATGTATCTAAAGATTCTGCGAATGGGCCTACAACAAATAAAGACCTTATACAGGAAGCACCATCTAATGCAATGCATGGATCGTCATCTTTCCAGGTCAAAGAGAAAAACCCAGTCTCTGTCATGGAAATAGGACGGACTAAATTGGTGAGGAATGTTACTGCTAATTGTTGTTGTAACTACATATTCACAATGAAATGCATTCAATTTCTCAGATTTGGCCACAGTCTTAAAGGGAAGGTGCCGCAATTTTATATAATTTGCAAAAAAAGAGTAAGTAACAAAACATGTTGTTAAAGCAAATGTTGTACTAACTAGGATTTATGGTTTGTTTGTAATAATGTTTTAATGTAGCCACTGGGCGCTGCATCTTGATTTGCAGATCTGTGGAGGACTCATACAGTCTGCAAATATGGCCATCCCTGGACATAGGAGACTGCGGTCGGCTCCCGACCCCACCATGCAGCCTCATTAGCAGTGAACTGGGCACGCCCCTGTGGGCTGCACCATTCACTGCTGTAGGTGTGGCTGGGCGCCATTTTACTGTAGCCTAGTGCTATCTGCTGAGCTCCACTTTCTGCACCGTGCTTCATGCTCTGTCTCCGCCTCCTCACTCACAGCCCCAGTGATCTCCTGTAATCTGACACCTTTGCTTTTATGAGAGCTTTTATAGCTGTCTGAGGAGGACAGTGACATATACAGCCCATAGTCTAGTGTATAATTGGGGGGGGGGGGGCTGGAAGTTTCACCAGTGTGGGCATATCTGTAATACTGTCTCCTGTGATACTGCCTGCTGAGCCGTGTATCTAATCCTCTCCTGTGTGATACTGACTGCTGAGCTGTGTATCTAATCCTCTCCTGTGTGATACTGCCTGCTGAGCCGAGTATCTAATCCTCTCCTGTGTGATACTGACTGCTGAACCGTGTATCTAATCCTCTCCTGTGTGATACTGTCTGCTGAACCGTGTATCTAATCCTCTCTTGTGATACTAACTGCTGAACCGTGTATCTAATCCTCTCCTGTGTGATACTGTCTGCTGAGCCGTGTATCTAATCCTCTCCTGTGTGATACTGACTGCTGAGCCGTGTATCTAATCCTCTCCTGTGTGATACTGTCTGCCGAGCCGTATATCTAATCCTATCCTGTGTGATGCTGTCTGCTGAGCCGTGTAGCTAATCCTCTCCTGTGTGATACTGTCTGCTGAGCCGTGTATCTAATTCTCTGCCGTGTGATACTGCTCTCCTGAAATACTCTGTGCTGCTGTCACCCTGCTGGTTTTATGTGTGATCTACATGGTGGTATTGTGTATGATCTATATGGCGGCATTGTGTGTGAAGTATATGGCAGTATTATTTGTGATCTGCTAAAAGGGGACCCATTCTAGGGTGGTTCTGGCTGAGCACCTGCAGACGGGTCAGGGGTAATAGGTGCAGTCAGGGGAGGGCTGGGGAGGCAACTGAAGAGAGAGGGGTCTCATTTTTATCGTTACTGTATGGCTCCATTCCCCCCCAGCCTGCTTCCCAGCGTCACCCCGGACTGCGCCTGTCGCCTCGCTTTCACACATCGCCAGGACCGAATCTGAGGAGGGGAATGGGGTCTTTGCATGCAAAGTCTGGATCAGAACAGGCCATCAATCAGCAGAAATGTTTCCTGGATTTCTGTGCTGCTGTCTCCCTGCTCCTCCCCCATATATCTCCCTCTGTGCCCCCCATAGACCAGCGCACTGCTCTCCTGAAATACTCTGTGCTGCTGTCACCCTGCTTCTCCCCCATACATCTCCCTCTGTGCCCCCCATAGACCAGCACACTGCTCTCCTGAAATACTTTGTGCTGCTGTCACTCTGCTCCCTCTACCATATATCTCTCTGTGTACCCCACATAGACCAGCACACTGCTCTCCTGAAATACTCTGTGCTGCTGTCACCCTGCTCCCTCCACCATATTTCTCTCTCTGTGCCGCCCATAGACCAGCACACTGCTCTCCTGAAATACTCTGTGCTGCTGTCACCCTGCTCCCTCCACCATATTTCTCTCTCTGTGCCGCCCATAGACCAGCACACTGCTCTCCTGAAATACTCTGTGCTGCTGTCACCCTGCTCCCAGAATCCTTGCTGCCTGCCATCCTCGGTGACCGAAGACCCCATTCCTCTCCTCAGATCCTGTCCTGGCGATGTGTGAAAGCGAGGCGACAGGGGCCTGATATATGGAGGAAGGAGCAGCACAGAGTATTTCAGGAGAGCAGCGTGCTGGTCTGTGGGGGGCACCCTGTTCGGTGCCAGGGATTGTACATAGAGCGCTGTGTTTTATACACATGGATGGACCATCTTTTTGTCTGCTTCACAGAAATCCAGGAAACATTTCTGCTGATTAGTGACCTGTTCTGATCCAGACTTTACATGAAAAGACAGTCAGTAACTTTGCAGGCCCCATCAAAATGGCTGCTCACTGTGTTCCTAGATGTCATCCTCTCTTTTCCCTTAGCAAGCACCCAGTAGGGGAGGAGAGGAGTGACACCACACCCATGTCAGCAGATTCCGCCCATACAGTGTCCATTTTAGGGCATGATCATATATCAAAATCAAACATCATGGACATGTACGCCCACAATTACTGCAGGACAGTAATGTGAGCTAGTTATACGCTAGGTTTTTGTGCCAAATTTCAGTATCTGCTCCCCCTAGTGTTAACAAGTGGAAATGCCAAACTTTTTATAATTATTTTTCATATTTTACAAAATTAAAAACAAATGATAATATTTTTTAAGAAAATGTAAACATTAATTCTTTACATTTTTTCAGTTGCTGAAAATTTTTTTTTGGGATGGCACTTTCCCTTTAAAGACTTTACGATGTGACATGGATCCAGTACATCCTCTTGTACAAGCATGTGATCACGACAGCCAATCACTGGACACAGCAATGACTCGTTGTGCACAGCTATGCTTTGCAAATGGCTGAAGTGGTCACATGCCTGTCCCCCTTGGAAGAGGAAACATGCAAACTGTTCGATCTAAGCAGAATTATAAGAGTAGTATATCATCCCATGCTCACTTGCAGCTGTCAATGAGTGTATGCAGCCAGTACTGACACTGCAATTATAAGAGGCCTGGAAGTTTCATGATTCTTCATAAAACTATTACCTGCAAAAAGTTTGTTTCAATGATTTGCAGGATGGAAAGGTTGTTAAATGTTTTCAGTAGTGATGTGAACTGTGTTTGCAGGTCTGGATTAAAATAATAAAGCAATACCAAAGAAATAAGCTGGAACACATGTTGGTATGTAGGTGCACATTCACACTCTGGCCATTTATAAACATTACCTAGGATAAAAACTAATCGGTGAATACCCTGCAGTAATGAATTAGTAATAGTACATTTAGATAACATAGGGTACTTAGTTGACAAGATTTTTATCAAAAGCGTGTAAAAGCTACCCACCTTCAGAAGGTGTTCTCAATCATGATGGTCCCTAACTCTAGTATCTCAACTTGCTATTGCCAGCCAGTGGTGTGGAGTTGGTAAGCCAAACTGCGCACTCCTACTCCTCGATTTCCTTGATTCTGACTCACTCATACATGGCTCATGTTTAAGTGATAAATTTACTATAGTAAAATGGTGACATCGGGCTTTTCATCACCATTATGATAACATAATCAAGCTACTTCCTGTTCACTCTAGCAGTTCTGAGATGAGTGAAGGAATTCCTTCCCAGTGACTTTTCTCTGATATGTAGAGGAGCTTCACTACTGAGCATGTACATAAAGTGCAGCACAGATTCATCTCAACTAAACCCTAGATACTTAGATCAGAAACAGAGCAGATAGTTTATAGGACATTTCATAACTTTCATAAATGTTTGCAGAAACATTTAGAGCACACACATACTGCATTGTACTACTGTACCCAATGTATTATATATTTTCAGAGTCGGTCCATTTTATTCCAACTCCACCAAAATTGACCATGACTCCACAGCACTGGTGCCAGCAGGACAGCAGCTAGACAGGAGCAGAGCAGGACCACGGCCCAACCGTTAAAACACCTGCCCATGAAGAGTCATACGGACCACTGAACTAAAATAATATTAGACATAACTCCGCATCAGAGAGAACTAAGTAATGCGCTTTAGTCACAAAGTTGCTTAAAGTTTTATTTAGTTGGTGGTGGATGCCCTTCAATACAAGGTAACTAATTCTAGATGAATTTAAAAGTATTTGGAGAGTGCCAGAATTTTCATAATTTTAGATTTATTTACTAGTTCAATCACATCTCAAAGGATGTGTAAACTTTCAGCCTTAAAGCGATCCTGTCAGCTGGATTTTTCTAAGTAAACTACAGGCATTGTCAGGTTGGCGCCTTTACACTGATTAAAATGATACCTGTGTTGGAAGTTTTCAGTTAATGATATGCTCGTGCTCAGGGGTGGGACTGTAGCCAGAGGCCACCACAAAGCACAAATAGTCTGTCACTCTCTTTGTCTCTATGATGAGAAACATGTTTGTGCTTTGGGGCGGCCTATGGCGTCTTTTGTTTCTCTGGCCTAGAGCACCAAGATATGATTCTGCCTACCGTCTCGGCCCTCAACACGAGCATCTCATTAACTAAAAAGTTCTAAGGGTAAGATCACACTAGGCGGTTTTTTTTCTGCAGGAAAGACGCTGCAGAAAAAAGCATGTTTTTCTTCTTTTTTATGTAGTTTTTGAAGGTATGCTAGATTTGTCTCTTGTGCATGCTGATAAAGTTTAGTATTGGAAAAAAAAAGTCTTATTCTATTGAATCCAGTTTTTGGCAGAAAAAACGCAGCAGAACCTGATACCTGCGTTTTTTCAGTACCCATTCATTTCAGTGGATAAAAAAACACGAAAGAACAAAATCCTGATGACAAAAAAACAAGGTGTGTGCATGAGACTTCTGAAATCTAATAGACCTTGCTGGTACTGTAAAACGCAGCTGAAAATTTGCTTAAAAAAGCTGCAGAAATGCCTAATTTGAACTTGGCCTAAAACTGATTACACAAGAACCGCAAGATTGATTTCTTCACCTGAAGTATCATTTTAATCAGTATAAGGGTTCATACTCACTTGCGAGAGACTCGCACGAATACCCGGCACTGCATAGAAGTACATGTAGCCGCACGCTCTGGGCGGCAGTGCCAGGTTTTCATGCGAGGGGCAAGTGAGTATGAGCCCTAATTTACAGTGCAAACCTGACTGCCTGCGGTTTACTTAGCAAAATCCTGCTGACAGGTTTGCATTAATATACAAATAAGAATACAGCAGCACTTTGTATACGCTAAGATATATACAACCATTGACTATAAGAAACTTATACTGCATTACTGCTATATAAAAATGAAGGTACTTAGTTCACAAATTGGCAAATTCATGTGTGCCCATCAGACTTGACAAGGTGACTTTTTTTCTAGCAGGAACAACACCAGCCAGGTGGTGCTGGTCAGTTTTTTTTTTTTTGTTTTTTTTTTGTACTTTACTATTGGATGTGGTGTCTGCCTCTGTATTTGGCTGAACACCCCTTCCTTAAGCCCAGGGCTGTGGAGTCGGAGTCGTGGAGTCGGTAGAAATGTACCGACTCAGACTCCAGCTTTAAAAAAAATGTATTAATATTTCATAATTGAACTTTCATATGAATTTTATAAATGTTACTCAAATATATATGTTCTATCAAACTATGAACAACAGTGATAAGCAGTTCTGCTGGAGATAGAGACATTTCTTACTTCTTGTGTGTCACTGTTCTCCACTGCCCTTATCTAATCTTATACTTGGTTACCCTCATGCTGCCCCAACCCCCCTACTTACAATGTATGAAACTGAAAGTGAAAATGTGTTGCAAATTCTTAGTAGTAAAGCTCCTCCTCTAGACTAGATCATACTAGGTGTGCGTCTTCCAAGCATCTCACAGCTGCCTGCTACTCAGAAGAGGAAGACTGTAAGAAGTATTATCCTTTCAACAAACTTTGCATCAGTTAACTGTGAGTACATGAGGAATAATAACAGTATTACTGACCACTATATCAGTTGTACGACCTGGCAATAATTTAGTACAATTGTTTTTAGGAAAAACAATTGTCATTTGGATTGTGAATGCAGAATTAAAAACCTGAGAATGTCAAAGAAGCATCACATTAAATCAGCTGTATTTGAACATTTCACCATCACTCAAGATAGAAAACATTATGTCTGTCAGTGTATGACAAATGATCCAGACGAAAACAAATGCTGTGAAGCCAAGATGAGTGCATATTCAGGCAAAGATAAAAATGCTCCTACCAGAGCTTCTAATCTAAAGAGACATTTACAGCGCTTTCATCCAGAAGTACTGAAAGCATTGGATGAGAGAGACTGCATCCAAACCAATGAACCAGTGCCCAGCTCTTCCAGCCAAACAAAGGAGCAGAGAACTTTGCAGCCATCAGTTGCAAGATATTTTGTCAGTGACAAAGTTACTGTGACAATGACAGTAGATACATTTAAAAAACAGATCATAGAGCTTGTTGTAAAGGATAGTGTGCCTATTTCATTATTTTCACGACCAGCTTTTATGTGTCTGAATGGGGAAATGGCCCGCAAGCTTGGTGTTTCTCTGGAGAGAGAATTAGAAAATTAGTAATCGAAGAAGCTTTTAAACAAAAGGAAGAACTTAAAAAAAAAAAACTCTCAAGGGACGCTTTCTGTTTCTTAAAATGGATGCCTGCACACGTCACAGAGTGAACTATTTTGCCATCAATGTCCGATTTGTTTGTGACAAAAATGAAATAGTTACCATGACATTGGCAGTAAAAGACACCAAAGCTCATCACACCAGTGAGTTTCTCCAGGTCTTGGTGGAAAAGGTTCTGCAAGACTATGAACTTAAAGAGCAAGTTCTTTCTGTCGTAACTGACAATGCTTCAAATATGATAAGTACTATTAAGCTAATGAATGAGAGTAATGATGGTGACCAGCAGCTAGAAGAACATTCTGGGTCCACAGACACAGAAATGTTTGAAATAGAGGAACACAGTATTGTAACTGAGGAGCAAACTGAAGTTGCTTCAGATGAACAGCAACATGATAGTTTAGATGATCTTGTTGAAACTGTGTCAATATGTTCTTTCTTTCATCACATGCGCTTTGTTGTGCATACGCTACAGCTGGCTATAAGAGACAGTCTGCAAGAAGGACATGCTGCTGCACTGATTGGCAAGGTGAGAAAATTGGCTACTGTTGCCAGAACCCCTAAAGTTGACTCAATTTTGAAGAGACGTGCTGGAAAAGGGGCAATTATTGATCAAGCCACACGATGGGGCAGTACTTACTTAATGATTCAGCGCTTGGTTGAACTGAAAACCTTTCTTGTAGACATGGCTAACCCTCAACTGACGCTAAATGAAAGTCAGTGGAATCAGGTGACTGAGCTGGAAAAATTGCTAGAGCACCCATTTACAGTGACTAAAAAATTACAAGCAGAGGACTTAACTCCAGGTATTTTCTTGTAATTATTTTATTAATAAAGAGAGATTACAGCAATACAGAAGCAAAACATGTTCAAATTATGAGGTACAAGTCTGTATGTAGAATTACAAAGCATTAATTATACAGTTTTACTCTTTTCAAAACAATATAACACTTAACGAGGTAAATAACCTAACTAAAACTAACCCATTACATAGGCAGGTATCCTTGATGCTCTAGGGCATACTTTACAAAGAAAAACAAGCTCTTGAGGTTCTCCGATAAAAATATTAGTGAAGAGGCCCGATGAACCGCCCCCACCAGAATGTCGCCTCAGCCGATACGACGCTCTCTCATGTACATCTGTTGCAATTATGACCTTAGATAGTTTGAAGAAATTGGCTCAGTGGCCACCAGGGCTCAATCACTCCTCGCTACTTGGCCGCTGTGGCACCCCCCAGCCTCCCCGCAGTGTCCTGTAAATGTATCCAAGGTGCCCAGGTTTTCTTAAATTTCTCATGAGATGACGAGTCCCAACTCGTGAGCTCCTCGAGTCTAAACAAATCTCTTATTTTACGTTTCCACTCTGTCAGAGTCGGGGGGGTTTGCTGTTTCCACCTAAGGGCGATCAATTGTTTTGCCGCTCCCAGCATCAATGGCGCTAGCTCATGCTTCTTAGGTTGGAAATTTTCTGAAGGTAAGGATAAGAGTGCCTCCGCCGCAGTCAGGTCTGCCTTAAGTATGCTAAGGTTCTTCATAAACCCCATGACATCTGACCAGAATTGAGCAAGAGTAGGACAGAACCAAAAAATGTGAGACGGGTTACCCCGCGACTCCCCACACCTCCAACACAGAGGGGAGCTAATCAGTCTCAAATGATGCAGTTTTTCTGGTGTGTAGTACCATCGCGATAGTAACTTATAAGCCGACTCTTGAAATAGAACACAACGGGAGAAGCCATGAGAAGCAGCACAGATCTTTTGTTTGTCCAGTGGGGACTCCAGGTATTTTCTTAAAGGAGTGGAAGAACCTGATGTTTCGCCTGTCCCAAAGAGGAGGGTTAATTGCAAGTGGCATTGCTACATCAATGAAACGGAGAGAGGAGCAACTATTACAAAATAACATTCTTTTGGCAGCTGTTTATGTAGACCCAATGCATCGGATTCTTCTAGATGATCAACAGCTAAGTAAAGGAAAAGAAGCTCTGTTTGAAATAGCAGTAAGGATGAAAGGGTTGCAGAACAGTCAGGAGGAACAAGAAGAATTTGGTCGTCCTGCCACATCTTCACCCTCATCATCAACTGATGAAGAATTTAATTTCGAAAAATATTTGGATCACAAGGACCGTGCAAAGCATTCCCGCATAGAAGAAGAGTCATCCCCATCAAGGAACACAGCCAGTACATTTCAGCAGAATTTTTCATGTGCACTAAAAGAAATTGAGAAATTTGACCGTTCATCAAAAATAACAGTGCAACAAGCGATTCCTCTGTATCCTGACATTGTCAGAGATGTTGCCCGAGTGGTTACTGCTTTGCCACCAACACAAGTTAGTGTAGAGAGGTTGTTCTCTGCTCTCAAAATAATTAGATCAGATTTGAGGGCATCCATGAAGGAGGATCTGACAGAGGCAATACTTTTTCTGAGGACAAATTTATAGATTTCTTCTTATTAACTGCATAAAAGTGTTTATTGCATATTTACTTACAGTTTAGAAAAGTTTATAAAAGTTATTTGCTATATTCTAATTGTATTCTAATAAATGTAGTTTTTGCTCTAAGTGGTCTGATTACTTATATGATGGTGAGAAACTGAATAAGCACGATGATTAATATTTTACAACAGTAAATTTGTTGTTATGAATTGGCCATTTATGAAGGAGTCGGAGCCAGAGCCTGATAAAATCCAGGAGTCGGAGTCGCAACTGTGGCTTACCGACTCCACAGCCCTGCTTAAGCCTAAGGCTGTTTTTAATTAGTGCTGGAACCTACACCTTATAGTTGTAGATTTTTTTTCTCTGGAGAGGCATGTATGATAAATATTATGTTTAGGCTACTACCAAAGAAATGAAAGGTCGCCTTGTCATGGCAGGTGGACACACACATATTGGCCAATTTGTGCGTTAAGTAGCTTCATTTTATAAGTAAATTCTTTTAGCAGTAATGCAGTTTAAAAATCATGTATTTTATATTTGCATACATCTTAGCTTATATAGAGTGCTATTGTAATCTGTTCTGTACTTTATGCAGCAAGAGCAGCTTGCACGTGTTCACATTTGTTTTATTCTGTTCAGAGGTGAAGGTTAGTTTTTTTTTGTACTAATTTTCAGCTTTAATTCTAGGGATTTTTCAAAAATATTGATCCTTTAGGAATCGCGATACAACTAGTTTATACATACTGTAGTCTGTCTTATTTGCTCAAACTCAAAAGTAATTGGATAAAGTAACATACCGTAAGTATTATTTTTTAATACTTGGATGAACTGCTGCAGGTTTGACGCTGCATATTTATGCAGATATTACAGCATAGTGGATGGGAATTTTAGAAATACCATGTCCAATATGCATCCACAGGCACCCACGGACACTGAGATGTGGTGCATGTATCAAGACCTCAGCACAAAAATTTCACTTGTGGAGACTCTAGTCTCCACAAGAGAAATTACATCAATAGAAATGTATTGAATGCGGTAAATCCGTATGGTTAAGTGAACATGTGCTGCATCCAAAGCGTTGCTAGTTCCGGATCGTGGGCACTCGAGCTTAAAGTTATTGACTGCCTGAAGCCTGGAACACATAGACAAATACTGAGTTTGATTTTTTGCCCTTGCTGGCTTCAGTTGCTGCTTGTTTGTATGTCTATCTGCCTTCAGTGTTGTCTTCAGTTAAGGTCCTGTCACACTAAGCGATACGGCTAGCAATATCGCTATAACGTCACTGGTTTTGTGACGTTATAGCGATATTGCTAGCGACATCACTATGTCTGATACTTACCTCCGACCGCTCCCCGCTGGTAATCGCTGATCGCGCGAGAACATCCTGGACCGTTTCTCGTTGTCAGCTTCCTGCTGGGCTTCCTGCTGGCGCAGACGAGCGACGCGCGGACGGGAGGACGTCAGGATCGCCTCGTCTGACAGGTAAGTAGCGACCCCTGCTATGTCGCTGGTGAGATCTGCCTGTGTGGCAGCTCACTAGCGACCACTTAGCGATGCACCAGCGATCCCTACCGGGTCATATCGCTGGTCGGGATTGCTGGTGCATCGCTAAGTGTGACAGTACCTTAAGTGAAAAGCATGAGCAATCAGGATGAGGTCAGGTCCCTTGCCCATTGAAGAATGTTCCATTGCTTTAACTTCAAGGTTAATTCGCATCACTGCCGAAACATGCATTTAGGAACTAAGCACAGCCGTGTCACAATGTTTGCGTTACTCCCATTGAATTGAAAAGGAGTTATGGAAATAGCGTAGCACCATTAACTACATTGGAGTTACTCCAACAGCATTGCTCGCTCACTTTACATCTGGATAAACCTTCTGAATTTACATTCATGAAGTTTTTTTTTTTCCGTAAAACAATCTGTAGTAAAAATAAAACCTAGAAATCTTAAAATTCTTACACTGATCACTGTTGCTTTTTTTAGACCCTATCTTCCTGTTTCAGGAAATTACACACGTACATAGCCAAAATGAATAGAGTCTGACCCATCTAATGAGCATGTGCAAAGGTCATTGTGAAGGAAGGGGTAGCAGGATCTGCTGTGACATTGCCTATTGTAAACTGTTGATCCTTTCTTACTAGTTATGTTTTAAGTGTTACCTTGCATTGTCATCTTGCCTCCAATGTTAAGTAAACTGCTGTAAACTCTTTCTGAAAGTACAGGAAGTATGAGCTTAAAAATATCCTAGTAGCCAGTGTGAAAATTGCAAGATTGCTAGTTTAGTTTTTTAATTAAGATTGTGATATGGAAAAAAACAAGATTTTGGCATAACTTCTAAGAGTAAAGTTGCCAATTATTATATCTGGCACATCTTTAGACTGTGTAGTCTAAAGTTCCTCCATGCACTTTAAAGCGATCAGCCGGCCGCTATCTTACCAATTCTCCCATAAGCTGTTTTCTCTAAGAGAAAGCTGACCACAAACATCCCTGACAGCAGCTTATCCCTTAAAGAGCAAAAAGATTGGCAGCAGGGTTGTGGAGTTGGAGTGGTATAAAATGCACCAACTCCTAAAATATGCAATAAATTGGGTACAGTAGTACAATGCAGGATGTGCTGTAAATGCTTTCATAATAATTTGGGAAAGTTATGAAATGTCCTATAAATGTCTGTTCTGTTCCTGATCTAAGGATCTCAGCTTTTAGTTAAGATGAATCTGTGCTGCACTTTAGGTACATGCTCAGTAGTGACCAGTGCTGTGGAGATGAATCTGTCCTGCACTATATGTACATACCTGAGTGAAGTTGGCACCCCATGTTCTCAAAAGATGAATAAAAATACACCATTTGTTTGTGCTGCGTTTGTGCTGGTTTGTGCCGCAAAAATGAACGTTTGCGCCGCTTTGGTTCCAGAGATATTGCGCGTTATATTTTTATGAAGCTCCGCCCACTTTCCACCCCATGTTCTTAAATTTTAAAAATGAATACACCATTTGTTTGTGCTGCGTTTGTGCTGGTTTGTGCCGCAAAAATGAACGTTTGCACCGCTTTGGTTTCCGAGATATTGTGCGCTCAATTTGCTGAAACTCCACCCACTTTCCACCCCATGTTCTTAAATTTTAAAAATGAATACACCATTCGTTTGTGCTGCGTTTGTACTGGTTTGTGCCTCAAAAATGAACGTTTGCGCCGCTTTGGTTCCAGAGATATTGCGCGTTATATTTTTATGAAGCTCCGCCCACTTTCCACCCCATGTTCTTAAATTTTTAAAATGAATACACCATTTGTTTGTGCTGCGTTTGTGCTGGTTTGTGCCGCAAAAATGAACGTTTGCACCGCTTTGGTTTCCGAGATATTGTTTGCTTCTGCAGTTTCTTCTACGGACCAGGTAAGAACATCTGTGGACTGCTGGTGCCCTATTTACATTCTGCCACTACCAGCTGTAACCCTAGGGCCCCCACCCTAGTCAGGTTGGAGACAGGATTGAGACTAGGGAGATGGTGGTCGGGTGGATCGCCCTTGCGGGTGTGAAGTCTGACGGTCTAGTTAGGGTTGCAGCGTAGGGAATCTAGATCGGCGGGGGCACCAGTGGTCCGCACCTGGTCTCAACGTTATTAAATTATTGTATATATTTTCTGTTGTGGTTTCTCAGCCAGAGGTGTGTCTGACTTTTCAGCTGCAGTCTTATTGGTTATTTTTGTCACGTGAGTGTTGGCTGTCCTCTCCCTGCTGACGTCACCTTGCAGGGAGGGTTTTAGGACCCAGTGGCTCCCATAGTTCCATCTGGGCCTGCTGAGGGGTTTTGTTTCTTTTTTTATATTACCCAGCAGGCCTAACACATTGTTTAGCCAAATTACGTTGCACTATAAAAAGAATTCCAGGGAAAAAAAAGATTGTGATTACTTTTGACGTTGGCCAGTTTATGTAAAGTGACTGTCATCTTCTATGAAAATCTTTGCATAAATATGCAATGACCGTAGACATCACCACTTTGTGTGTGATGGCTTTGGATTGCAGTGTGAATATGGCTGGGTTAACATTACATTTGGGCATACTGGGCATACGCTCCATTCATTTCTATGATCTGGCTGGGGTCCGCAAGTGACCCTAGTTGGCTCATTTTTGCTCCATATGTGGTTTTCTTGCTGGACTCAAAACCGTGGTAGACCATGATTTTGTGTCTGGCTCAAAACAAAAGTATTGTTATTTTAATATAGCTGTCCAACTAAACAGGACCTTCAGAGCTTAATAAATCTTTGCAAATCAAACACAGATAAAAATGGAATTACCAATAACAGATGAAACTTTGTAGACAGCAGAACTGTTTAAAGAACCATGAAACGGTTTAATCATAATGGGAAATCCACATTAACAAAATGTTAACAGAATAAAAAAATATTGGTAAGGCATATTTTAGGTTATTTTAAACATACACTTTAAGCACCAAAACAACCTTAGAGGAAAGCATTACTAACACTTTGTTTGGTGCCAGGATACTTTTAAACTTTCCACAACAATCTTGGAGCCTGTGACTTGCCACGGGACTCATGATGAGACAGATTCTCCACATATTCACTCCTCCTTTGTAAATATTACAACATGGGGTTGTATCTTGGTCTTTGCAGAGGCTGTTGTAATAAAGTCACACAGGTCATCATATTTCTCCCAGCCATTAAATTTTCTTCTACAATAGGCAACATAATGACCAAGAGACATATTGCCAGTTCCTGGAATGAAGGCAACAACCCCTCGTAGCACAAATGAATGACTGTCCAGATGTATGTTCACAGGTATTTCGGACAGTGTATACTGTGTTTCTGCACTTATTTCAATACAAAGTACTTGTCCAGTGGTGCAGCTGTGCGTGACCGAACCACTGCAAAGGAATTTCAATGAAGATGCATCCTGAATTTTCAAGCCATCTGGACACTCTTGAGGTGACTTTAATGGCTTTAGACATTTTGAAACATTTAGGTGTAGCCCATCTTCCAATGCTAGCTGAAGTTTACTAAGTCCATTAGTTTCTAAAATATGTATATTGATTGGCAGAAGAGGGATTGCTCTTGAATTAGCTATATTTCTATTGCAGTACACAGAAGAACACTGTGTTTTAATTATTACACTTGGTACCTGTCTCATTGTCATTGAGATTATGTGTGCAACATTACATTCAGCATTGACCTGCCTCACACCTGACTTCAGCTGAACATATTCAAATATTCCAGACAGTATTTTAGCCCTCATTGCATAAACTTCCTTTCCAACTCCCTTTGTCACAATTGTCTGCACCAATTCAAAAATTTCAACGGTGTTTTCTTTGATGACATAATTGCAAAATAATCCACTGTCCCAGAATGCACAACAAAGACACTGGCAAAATGAATCAAATGCACAGGTATTAATGATACTTATAAGTTTTTTGTTTACTTGTATTGGTTTTTTAGCTACATGGTTACCATTTTTCAAAATGCTCACCTTTTTTTTTCGGTTAAATTTTGTGTCCATGTGCAGCAACTCGGAACATGGGGTTAGGTAGGACAATCTCTTTTTTGGAGGAATACTGAGACCTTTCCAATTTTCAACAGGCTGCTCCTGCAAGCTACTTTCATCACCCAATTTTATGTGAACTTGTGAATCCTCCTCACAGTTGCTGTTTTTTTGCCCATTCTCTTGGCTCATATTTTCACTGCTTTCGGTTTTCTTTATGGGAGCTGAGGAAAGTCTCATTTTGCCTTCCATAAATTCAAGGTGACGAATTACAAATCGGTCGGTTCTAATAGGGAGACATTCATGTTTAAAGAGTCCATTTTTTATGTTCTTAAATTCAGCCTCAACATTTGCAGAACTTGCTGTCATGTTCACACTTTTAAAGTGTGGAACCATTATGGCTGTCCAAAGTGGAAGGTAACATGCCATTCTTAAAAGATTTGGAACAAGTTCTGGAAGGAAATGTAAATTGTCTTGGTCACCATGATTTGCTGCAAGCATCTTACTCCTTTCACAAATTTCTGTTGCCCATATTTTCAGGTCTGTTTGGCATGGTTGAATTGGCTCATCCTCTTGTTCTTTCATCTCTACTCCATAGTCATCTTCAGTGACAGTGGGTAAAACACGTCCCTCTGCAATCCGTCTCTTCAGTTGAACTTTGCTAGTCTCTGATAAAACTGGTGTGCCTCTGTCATCATTCCCTTCTGATTCACTAAAAGCAACAACTGAAATTGAATGAATGAGTTCTCTCGCATCATCAAGTGATGTAGACTGTAGAAGTTGTGCCATTGCTCTGAGATAGAATTCCCTTACTCTGTTTCCAGCTTGCCTCAGACATTCCCATCGGCTAATAAGCTTGATACAGTGCGCAACATCAATTCTAATAAAGCATGGTGGTAGTTTTGATGCAACATTCCTGGTCAACACTCCAAAACACTGATTTATATATGTCTTCAAGTCGGGGTAAGGAGTGAAAGCCTTAACTAGAGCTCCAAGCAAAGCGAGGGAGAAATCACAAACTGCTTCCTTTGGAACAGTAGCACCTGCTTGTTTCCATTCAGTCAGCCATTGTGCTATAGAATTAACAGTATGGCTCTCAGAAAGCATCTGCACTACTGGGATATGATCTCCACTCGAACACAAAACCCCTTGGTACAAAAAGATGTGTGCAGAAATGCCAACAGGTCTTTTTAGTTTTCTCACTACTGAACCTGTTGCATCAAAACTTACATAGGAACCCAAGTTCTTTGACTTTATTTGGTAGACTTGCATCTGAGACTTGGTCCAGTAATGGCAAAAAAATTTATCTAGACCAATGTTGTGTATGCTTCCAGTCTGAGGAACACTGTATTTCAGGAGATGTAATGAAAGAATTGGGTCCTTGTGCATTAACTCTCTTTCGCCAATCTCTTGCTTGGCTTTTCTTAACGTTGCTAGATTTGGTAGATTGCTAGGCTCAGGGTCACCAACATCCATAACTTTATAAGCCTCAGCTGCTCGCCATACATGTGCTTGTTTTCGTCCTTCCCAGAGTTCTTTTGACAACCTTTTTCTTTAATCTCCTGATAATTTACGTTTTGATTTTCCTGTGTGGAGACTGTCATCAATATTGCAGATCATACACTTAAGCACTACTGGCTTAGCAATCTCTGGTATTTCTTCAACTTTTATGGATAGTTGTGCATCACACTCTGTGCAGCACCCTGTTATATCTATGTAGTTAGATACAACATTTGGATAAACCTTTGCCCTCCTGAATTTAAGTGTGCACGATGACTTGATATTTTTCCAGATCTCCTCATTCAATATGTGAGTCCATGTACCAGGTTTTAAGATTGTGTATTCTCTTTTATCAGCATACATAGATTTGTCATTGTAAATTACTTTTTCAGGCCAAATTTTGATCCAGCTCTGAAAAGAAAGACTGAACTCAAACTGAATGTCATAGCACTGAACTGATGAATGACTCTCTGTTCCTTCTGAGCTCTCACTGTTGGAAGGTTGTTTTGGGATATTTGTAAAATCTTTGTACAGACCAAGGGCTTCCCATACATTGTGCCGATTTGTCTTTACAAACGTGTAAAGGTTTTTTGGTGACATTTTGTTATTTAATTTTTGACACAAGTCTACCCATACTTTTTCTGAGGGGAATGCTATTGCCTGTCCTGTAATAATTTTTTCATGTGAAGAACAGATGACATTTATAATGTCATCATAGTCACAGGCTGGCTTCCTGGGCATCTGATCAAAACAAAAAATGTTTTTATTAGTTTTACATGCAGTGTATTATATGGAAAATAATTGATTACATAATTTTTAATAGTTAAGATACAGTGGTCCCTCAACATACAATGGTAATTAGTTCCAGGTGAATCATCGTATGTTAAAACCATACTGGAGCAGCAGGTGATGCTGCATTCAACAGAGTCCTTCATATGTTGAAATGATCGTATGTTGGGGCCATTGTATGTGTTGAGGGATCACTGTACTGAGATTAAATAATCCTATTCTTAGCATGCTCACTTCTCTCTACTTTTACAGATGAAAAGTGTATTGTGTATCTCTGCCTCTCCCATAGTAATAAATGGTGGGGGCGTGCCTGCCACAGCAAAGCCCTGTGGTTGGCAGTCACTCTGCACAGGGCGGTGATTGCTCCATGCAGGGGAGCACTGAGGGCCACTGCAGGAGATTGCAGGGGGTCCCAGTGGTCAGTACCAAACCCCCCCCCCCCGGGGGGTGGGATAGGGGATAGTTTTGCAGCAGAGTACTCTTTTAATGGGTTAAAGCATTACTGTAATTACAAACAACTTGATGTGTTGGAGAACTACAACCCCCAGCATACCCGGACAGCCTTTGACTGTCCGGTCATGCTGGGAGTTGTAGTTTTGCAACACCTGCAGGCACCCTGCTTGGGAAACACTGTTGTAGACAGATAAAAGAACAACTCCATGATTGAACTAAAGTTTCTTTGCTCAGGTAATAGCTTTGCAGAAATCTACCAAGATAGTTTAGCACATTTTCAGTTCAAATAAGTAAGTACACTTGATTTACCCTGGGAGTCTCTCAGCTAGTAGTCAAATTGTTAGGCCTTTCCCCAAGTTACAGTGTGTGGGGGAGGGGCATCACAAGCAGGAAATCGAAATGAAGTATGGGGTCTAGTAAGGAACAATTTATACATTTTTTTATTATAAAATTGCTATGGCTAGCCGGTGTTTTTCATTTCTTTTTATCTCCCTTTATCCATATATCAGTTACAGTGATTTGAGGCACAAAGTCAGTGCGAGATACAGCACAAACGAATGATGTATTTATTTATTTTTAAAATTTGAGAACATGGGGTGGAAAGTGGGTGGAGTTACAGCAAATTGAGCGCACAATATCTCGTAAACCAAAGCGGCACAAACGTTAATAAACCAAAGCGGCACAAACGTTTTTTTTTGCAGCGCAAACCAGCACAAACGCAGCACAAACGAATGGTGTATTCATTTTTAAAATTTAAGAACATGGGGTGGAAAGTGGGTGGAGTTTCAGCAAATTGAGCGCACAATATCTCGGAAACCAAAGCGGTGCAAACGTTCATTTTTGCGGCACAAACCAGCACAAACGCAGCACAAACAAATGGTGTATTCATTTTTAAAATTTAAGAACAGTGGGTGGAGTTTCAGCAAATTGAGCGCACAATATCTCGGAAACCAAAGCGGTGCAAACGTTCATTTTTGCGGCACAAACCAGCACAAACGCAGCACAAACAAATGGTGTATTCATTTTTAAAATTTAAGAACATGGGGTGGAAAGTGGGCGGAGCTTCATAAAAATATAACGCGCAATATCTCTGGAACCAAAGCGGCGCAAACGTTCATTTTTGCGGCACAAACCAGCACAAACGCAGCACAAACGAATGGTGTATTCATTTTTAAAATTTAAGAACATGGGGTGGAAAGTGGGTGGAGTTTCAGCAAATTGAGCGCACAATATCTCGGAAACCAAAGCGGTGCAAACGTTCATTTTTGCGGCACAAACGCAGCACAAACGGTGTATTCATTTTTAAAATTTAAGAACATGGGGTGGAAAGTGGGCGGAGCTTCATAAAAATATAACGCGCAATATCTCTGGAACCAAAGCGGCGCAAACGTTCATTTTTGCGGCACAAACCAGTACAAACGCAGCACAAACAAATGGTGTATTTTTATTCATCTTTTGAGAACATGGGGTGCCAACTTCACTCAGGTTATGTACATGCTCAGTAGTGACCAGTGCTGTGGAGATGGATCTATGCTGCACTTTATGTACATGCTCAGTAGGGACCAGTGCTGTGGAGATGAATCTGTGCTGCACTTTATGTACATGCTCAGTAGTGACTAGTGCTGTAGAGATGGATCTATGCTGCACTATATGTACATGCTCAGTAGTGACCAGTACTGTGGAGATGATTCTGTCCTGCACTATATATACATGCTCAGTAGTGACCAGTGCTGTGGAGATGAATCTGTGCTGCACTATATGTACATGCTCAATAGTGACCAATGCTGTGGAGATGAATCTGTGCTGCACTTTATGTACATGCTCAGTAGTGACCAGTGCTGTGGAGATGGATCTATGCTGCACTATATATACATGCTCAGTAGTGACAAGTGCTGTGGAGATGATTCTGTCCTGCACTTTATGTACATGCTCAGTAATGACCAGTGATGTGGAGATGAATCTGTCCTGCACTATATGTACATGCTCAGTAGTGACCAGTGTTGTGGAGATGAATCTGTCCTGCACTATATGTACATGCTCAGTAGTGACCAGTGCTGTGGAGATGAATCTGTCCTGCACTATATGTACATGCTCAGTAATGACCAGTGATGTGGAGATGAATCTGTCCTGCACTATATGTACATGCTCAGTAGTGACCAGTGCTGTGGAGATGAATCTGTCCTGCACTATATGTACATGCTCAGTAGTGACCAGTGCTGTGGAGATGAATCTGTGCTGCACGTTATGCACATGCTCAGTTGTGACCAGTGCTGTGGAGATGAATCTGTGCTGCACTTTATGCACATGCTCAGTAGTGACCAGTGCTGTGGAGATGGATCTATGCTGCACTATATGTACCTGCTTAGTAGTGACCAGTGCTGTGGAGATGATTCTGTCCTGCACTTTATGTACATGCTCAGTAGTGACCAGTGCTGTGGAGATGAATCCGTGCTGCACTTTATGTACATGCTCAGTAGTGACCAGTGCTGTGGAGATGAATCTGTCCTGCACTTTATGTACATGCTCAGTAGTGACCAGTGCTGTGGAGATGAATCTGTGCTGCACTATATGTACATGCTCAGTAGTGACCAGTGCTGTGGAGATGAATCTGTCCTGCACTATATGTACATGCTCAGTAGTGACCAGTTCTGTGGAGATGATTGTGTGCTGCACTATATGTACATGCTCAGTAGTGACCAGTGCTGTGGAGATGGATCTATGCTGCACTATATGTACCTGCTTAGTAGTGACCAGTGCTGTGGAGATGATTCTGTCCTGCACTTTATGTACATGCTCAGTAGTGACCAGTGCTGTGGAGATGAATCTGTCCTGCACTATATGTACATGCTCAGTAGTGACCAGTTCTGTGGAGATGATTGTGTGCTGCACTATATGTACATGCTCAGTAGTGACCAGTGCTGTGGAGATGGATCTATGCTGCACTATATGTACCTGCTTAGTAGTGACCAGTGCTGTGGAGATGATTCTGTCCTGCACTTTATGTACATGCTCAGTAGTGACCAGTGCTGTGGAGATGAATCTGTCCTGCACTTTATGTACATGCTCAGTAGTGACCAGTGCTGTGGAGATGAATCTATGCTGCACTATATATACAGTGGGGAAAAAAAGTATTTAGTCAGTCAGCAATAGTGCAAGTCCCACCACTTAAAAAGATGAGAGGCGTCTGTAATTTACATCATAGGTAGACCTCAACTATGGGAGACAAACTGAGAAAAAAAAATCCAGAAAATCACATTGTCTGTTTTTTTTTCATTTTATTTGCATATTATGGTGGAAAATAAGTATTTGGTCAGAAACAAGCAATCAAGATTTCTGGCTCTCACAGACCTGTAACTTCTTCTTTAAGAGTCTCCTCTTTCCTCCACTCATTACCTGTAGTAATGGCACCTGTTTAAACTTGTTATCAGTATAAAAAGACACCTGTGCACACCCTCAAACAGTCTGACTCCAAACTCCACTATGGTGAAGACCAAAGAGCTGTCAAAGGACACCAGAAACAATTCATCTTTTGAGAACATGGGGTGCCAACTTCACTCAGGTTATGTACATGCTCAGTAGTGACCAGTGCTGTGGAGATGAATCTGTCCTGCACTATATGTACATGCTCAGTAGTGACCAGTGCTGTGGAGCTGAATCTGTCCTGCACTATATATGTACATGCTCAGTAGTGACCAGTGCTGTGGAGATGGATCTATGCTGCACTTTATGTACATGCTCAGTAGGGACCAGTGCTGTGGAGATGAATCTGTGCTGCACTTTATGTACATGCTCAGTAGTGACTAGTGCTGTAGAGATGGATCTATGCTGCACTATATGTACATGCTCAGTAGTGACCAGTACTGTGGAGATGATTCTGTCCTGCACTATATATACATGCTCAGTAGTGACCAGTGCTGTGGAGATGAATCTGTGCTGCACTATATGTACATGCTCAGTAGTGACCAATGCTATGGAGATGAATCTGTGCTGCACTTTATGTACATGCTCAGTAGTGACCAGTGCTGTGGAGATGAATCTGTCCTGCACTATATGTACATGCTCAGTAGTGACCAGTGCTGTGGAGATGATTCTGTGCTGCACTATATGTACATGCTTAGTAGTGACCAGTGCTGTGGAGATGAATCTGTCCTGCACTTTATGCACATGCTCAGTAGTGACCAGTTCTCTAGAAAGGAATCTGCCCTGCACTATATGTACATGCTTAGTAGTGACCAGTGCTGTGGAGATGAATCTGTGCTGCACTTTATGTACATGCTCAGTAGTGACCAGTGCTGTGGAGATGAATCTGTCCTGCACTATATGTACATGCTCAGTAGTGACCAGTGCTGTGGAGATGATTCTGTGCTGCACTATATGTACATGCTTAGTAGTGACCAGTGCTGTGGAGATGAATCTGTCCTGCACTTTATGCACATGCTCAGTAGTGACCAGTTCTCTGGAAAGGAATCTGCCCTGCACTATATGTACATGCTCAGTAGTGACCAGTGCTGTGGAGATGAATCTGTCCTGCACTTTATGTACATGCTCAGTAGTGACCAGTGCTGTGGAGATGGATCTATGCTGCACTATATATACATGCTCAGTAGTGACCAGTGCTGTGGAGATGAATCTGTCCTGCACTATATGTACATGCTCAGTAGTGACGAGTGCTGTGGAGATGAATCTGTCCTGCACTATATGTACATGCTCAGTAGTGACCAGTGCTGTGGAGATGATTCTGTGCTGCACTATATGTACATGCTCAGTAGTGACCAGTGCTGTGGAGATGGATCTATGCTGCACTATATATACATGCTCAGTAGTGACGAGTGCTGTGGAGATGAATCTGCCCTGCACTATATGTACATGCTTAGTAGTGACCAGTGCTCTGGAGATGAATCTATGCTGCACTTTATTATGTACATGCTCAGTAGTGACCAGTGCTGTGGAGATGACATGAGACAAGAAAAGATCACGCCCATATATCAAGGGAGCTCAATTGTATATAGGATAAAAATGAATAACACTTTATTAGCCAACTTTAAAAACAAGCAGAGAAACACACAATTTTGTTAAAAACATTTAAAATACAGCAAAGAAAAAAGGCCTATAATGAGTCATGCCTTTGCATAGAGGCAATGACTTACCACACAAAGTAATCCCCAAGAAGGTATGTATAATACAGCCACTGTCAAAAAGTATTGCACATATAAATGACTAAAACCTTTCTACGGCTAAATACATGTAAACAATACCAGATAAATTCTATATGATTATAAGGTGCATGTAGACAGTACCATATGGGCCCAAGAATACACACAGAAAAGTGTGTGAAAAACAGTAGTGACCAGTGCTGTGGAGATGATTCTGTGCTGTACTTTATGTACATGCTCGGTAGTGACCAGTGCTGTGGAGTCGTAGTGGAGATGAATCTGTGCTGCACTTTATGCACATGCTCAGTAGTGACCAGTGCTGTGGAGTCGTAGTGGAGATGAATCTGTGCTGCACTTTATGCACATGCTCAGTAGTCACCAGTGCTGTGGAGTAGTAGTGGAGATGAATCTGTGTTGCACTTTATACACATGCTCTGTAGTGACCAGTGCTGTGGAGATGAATCTGTGCTGCACTAAATGTACATGCTCAGTAGTGACCAGTGCTGTGGAGATGATTCTGTGCTGTACTTTATGTACATGCTCGGTAGTGACCAGTGCTGTGGAGTCGTAGTGGAGATGAATCTGTGCTGCACTTTATGCACATGCTCAGTAGTGACCAGTGCTGTGGAGATGAATCTGTGTTGCACTTTATGCACATGCTCAGTAGTGACCAGTGCTGTGGAGATGAATCTGTGTTGCACTTTATACACATGCTCTGTAATGACCAGTGCTGTGGAGATGAATCTGTGCTGCACTATATGTACATGCTCAGTAGTGACCACTGCTGTGGAGATGATTCTGTGCTGTACTTTATGTACATTCTCGGTAGTAACCAGTGCTGTGGAGATGATTCTGTGCTGTTCTTTATGTACATGCTCGGTAGTGACCAGTGCTGTGGAGATGATTCTGTGCTCTTCTTTATGTACATGCTCGGTAGTGACCAGTGCTGTGGGATTGGTGTCAAGGAAATTGACTAGTTGGAGGTTTGGCTTATCGACTACATCTCCCTGATTGGTGTTCTGATATTGGACATGTCGGATCCTTCTCTTCCCTGACATGACGAGGTGGGGTCCCCATACACAATAGGCTGTTGGCCAAATCCATCTAATGTGTCTGGATGACTTCAGTTTACGCCATCCTTAAAACCGAATCAACCTCTATGATAGATTTGGCATATTTTAAGATGGTCTTGTCTGCACTTTTTAAAAGTTATGGATTAGTTAACCAGCCCCAATAGCTTATGAGGCATTACAGGTATACCCCAATGACGTGTTTATAGTTGGACACTAAGGCCGGGGTCACACTGGCGAGAAACTTGCACGAGTCTTGCGTCTCAATAACCGGCACTGCCGCCAGCACTCGGACTGGAGCACTCAGCGGCATAGAAATACATGCAGCCGCACACTCCGGTCCCGAGTGCCGGCGGCAGTGCTGGGTATTGAGACGCGAGACTAGGCCGAGTTTCTTGCAAATGTGACCCCGGCCTAACAGAGTTTTTCATATACAAATCTATAGGATCTGGAGTGTCTGCAGACATGTAGCAAAGAAAAAACACTATTGAGCTACCCAGCCCTGGTTGCTCTCTTAAAATCTAGTCTAAGCAGGTTTTCCCACCTCTGTAGACATCTTTCAAGATCTACTTTTATCTTAAATGATCTGCATTGCTTTTTTTTTTTTTTTTTAACCTAGTTAATATAATAGGATTAATCAATTACCTATCTAGTGTTAATGATTAAATGTTCATCTTAGTTTACAGAAAATTGTCTAGAATTGTTGCAGCGAACCATTACTGGAGAAGAATTAGGCTGTGTGCACACTTTGCATTTTTGCCACAGAGATTTATCAAAAAACCCTGAAGGGTTTCCTGATGCCAGCAAAGTGAATGAGAATCTTGAAGTCTCATGCACACATTGACTATTTGTGACTTACAGATTTGGTGCAGATACAAATCTACAACATGTTAGTTTTTGCAGCATTTTTTCACTCATTAAGTTCAATGAAGTCAGTAAAAAACGCAGGTCTAAAAATTATTGCAGATTGGCTGAGTTTTTGTAGCATTTTTTACTCTATAAAACGGAGGTGTGTTAATAGGAAAGGATGTAATTTCACCAGGAGGAAGAGGAAACTTCAATTTTGTGTGTAAAGGTTGAGTACATACACACAGATATATACATCCCCGGCAGATATATAATTATATTAATATAATTTTATAATATGACGTGAGGTTGTGCAAACAAAAAAAAAATATATATATATGCAGTGGGGCAAAAAAGTATTTAGTCAGTCAGCAATAGTGCAAGTTCCACCACTTAAAAAGATGAGAGGCGTCTGTAATTTACATCATAGGTAGACCTCAACTATGGGAGACAAACTGAGAAAAAAAAATCCAGAAAATCACATTGTGGGTTTTTTTTTTCATTTTATTTGCATATTATGGTGGAAAATAAGTATTTGGTCAGAAACAAGCAATCAAGATTTCTGGCTCTCACAGACCTGTAACTTCTTCTTTAAGAGTCTCCTCTTTCCTCCACTCATTACCTGTAGTAATGGCACCTGTTTAAACTTGTTATCAGTATAAAAAGACACCTGTGCACACCCTCAAACAGTCTGACTCCAAACTCCACTATGGTGAAGACCAAAGAGCTGTCAAAGGACACCAGAAACAAAATTGTAGCCCTGCACCAGGCTGGGAAGACTGAATCTGCAATAGCCAACCAGCTTGGAGTGAAGAAATCAACTGTGGGAGCAATAATTAGAAAATGGAAGACATACAAGACCACTGATAATCTCCCTCGATCTGGTGCTCCACGCAAAATCCCACCCCGTGGGGTCAGAATGATCACAAGAACGGTGAGCAAAAATCCCAGAACCACGCGGGGGGACCTAGTGAATGAACTGCAGAGAGCTGGGACCAATGTAACAAGGCCTACCATAAGTAACACACTACGCCACCATGGACTCAGATCCTGCAGTGCCAGACGTGTCCCACTGCTTAAGCCTGTCCATGTCCGGGCCCGTCTGAAGTTTGCTAGAGAGCATTTGGATGATCCAGAGGAGTTTTGGGAGAATGTCCTATGGTCTGATGAAACCAAACTGGAACTGTTTGGTAGAAACACAACTTGTCGTGTTTGGAGGAAAAAGAATACTGAGTTGCATCCATCAAACACCATACCTACTGTAAAGCATGGTGGCGGAAACATCATGCTTTGGGGCTGTTTCTCTGCAAAGGGGCCAGGACGACTGATCCGGGTACATGAAAGAATGAATGGGGCCATGTATCGTGAGATTTTGAGTGCAAACCTTCCATCAGCAAGGGCATTGAAGATGAAACGTGGCTGGGTCTTTCAACATGACAATGATCCAAAGCACATCGCCAGGGCAACGAAGGAGTGGCTTCGTAAGAAGCATTTCAAGGTCCTGGAGTGGCCTAGCCAGTCTCCAGATCTCAACCCTATAGAAAACCTTTGGAGGGAGTTGAAAGTCCGTGTTGCCAAGCGAAAAGCCAAAAACATCACTGCTCTAGAGGAGATCTGCATGGAGGAATGGGCCAACATACCAACAACAGTGTGTGGCAACCTTGTGAAGACTTACAGAAAACGTTTGACCTCTGTCATTGCCAACAAAGGATATATCACAAAGTATTGAGATGAAATTTTGTTTCTGACCAAATACTTATTTTCCACCATAATATGCGAATAAAATGAAAAAAAAAAACAGACAATGTGATTTTCTGGATTTTTTTTTCTCAGTTTGTCTCCCATAGTTGAGGTCTACCTATGATGTAAATTACAGACGCCTCTCATCTTTTTAAGTGGTGGAACTTGCACTATTGCTGACTGACTAAATACTTTTTTGCCCCACTGTATATTATAGAGAGAGGGATAATTTGACAAGTCCACGACATATAAAAGTGCCTTGCATATAGCTTATTGTACTGCTAAGTATTAACCAAATAAATAAATGAATGAAAAAGGTGACATGGGGTTCCCCCCATTTTTTTTCTAGCCAGCAAAGGTAAAGCAGACAACTGGAAGCTGATATTATCAGTTTGGGAAGATCCATAGTTATTGGACCCTTCCCAGCCTAAAAATGCCAGCCGACAGCCGCCTGAGAAGTGGCGCATCACATTAGATGCTCTAATTCTGGCGCTTTACATTGGCTCTTCCCGATTGCCCTGGTGCGTTGGCAATCGGGGTAATGGTGCTTTGGGATTGATGTCATCTGTGAATTGTTCAAAAACATAGCTGAAATCAAGCCCTGGTGTTAGTAATGGAGACACCTCCATTACTTATCTAGTAATAACACAAAAAAAGAAAACTTTAATGTGTGAGACCCAGCGACTCTGAAGGGAGGTGACCGCACTGAGGTTATGTCTCGGAAGTGGCTGTTTCCAAAGCTTATGGAGCATCAGGACAAGGCTCCATAGGCTTTGTACGTTGAATTTGGTGGACTAAGTCGGACCTGAGTGAGATTTTTTTTTTATTTTTAAAATGGTGAACAATGGAAAGTGTGAGAGAGTGTTTAAAGTATTTTGTGTGTGTGTGTTGGGGTTTTTTTGGGGGGTTATCACTGAATTAGTAATGGGGGGGTGTCTGATAGATCCCTCTCCATTACTAACACCACGGCTTGATGTCGGCTGTTTTTGGACACTTCACAGCTGACATGAACGCCAAGCGCCATTACCCCGATTGTCAGGGCAATCTGGAAGAGTCAAAGTGAATCTTCAGAATTGGAGCATCCCATGTGATGCTCCACTTCTGGGGTGGCTGTGCGGTGGTATTTTTAGGCTGGAAAGAGCCCAATAGCCATTGACCTTCCCAACCTCATAATATCAGCTGTCTTATTTAAGTTTGCTGGTTCCAAGAAATGGGAGGGACCCCACTTTTTTCATTTATTTAATAGGTTAAAAGATGTACAATAAGCTCCAAATGCAAAGAACCAATGTGTCGTGGGGTTGTGAAATTATGTTTTATTTATTTTACTCATTTATATAGTGCCATTAATTCCGCAGCGCTTTACAGACATTATTGGCACTGTCCCTGATGAGGCTCACAATCTAAATTCCCTATTGTGCTGTCCATCACCCAACGTACTAGCACAACGCTCTTCGTCAGGTGAAATTATTTTTAAGCAGTCTAAAAACATCATTGCCCTCAGCTGCACATCGTCTTGTGTTTTAATATTATAATTATTATTATAGCACCATTTATTCTATGGCACTTTACATGTGAGGAGGAGTATATATAATAAAAACAAGTACAGTAATCTTAAACGATACAAGTTCCAGAGTACGGGTGATGCGTGGGAGAAATTTTTTGCATGCATGTTAACAGGACTTGTGCTACTGAGAGTATTATGAGCCTAAACACACTGAACTATCTATTGCTCATAGTTCTGTGCGCATAGGACATGCAGTCTGCCTGTCTAAACAAGCTATTAAGCTCTAGCCGATCAACAGACCTGTAGCCGATCAGTCCTTTAATGCAGCAGTTCGGGAGGTGTAAACCCACCCTTGTATATTCACAGAAGGCTGAAAACCTGTACAAGAAAAGTATTTCTTGATGGCAGAAGTATTGTTTGTTGATGTGTAAAAACTTTAGGCTGTTTCAAATTTTTCATGGTTGGTCTGTGAGTCATTTCACCAGTCAAATGTCTGCCAGGACCTGTTGCCTGGTTTTGGTTGTCATTGGTGGGTTGAAAATCTATAATTCAGAATAAATCACTTTTCAACTACAGCAGCCAACAACTGAGCAATTCCAACACAGTAGATCAACTTTTTTATTTCTGCTATTTGTTGGGATGCAAGTCTTTCAGTAGAAAATAAGTACTTTTATTCGGACTCCCATGACAGCACCACGAGAGAGGGGATCCGCCCTTTAGGAACAGGAAACCTACAGATACAAAAAGGGCGGCACCTCTCCCACGCACCAGTTGGTTTCCTGTTCCTGAAGGGACGGGATCCTACAGAAGACCAGGATCCCAGGCCGGCCGGCCGATACAGGTAGCGGGGGGGTCTCCTACCTCGGCCTGGTGCGGATCCCTGGAAGACGCCACGGTGGCCCAGGATGGGTAGCACGGCAGTGGCGTAGTCAGCAGGGAGCGGCGTCCGGAGGATGTCCGACTCCAGAATAAAGGCCGCCGCCGGTGAGTATATTCCCCCCCGGGGGGCCCCCGGATCCGGCGGCGCTAGTGCGGTGGCCGGCGCGCTGCGGGGGAGGCTGCGACCGGGGAGCGCAGTATTCCGAAGCTCCCGGGCGTCCCGCGTGACTTCCGGTCAGGCGGGGTCGCGGTGACGTCAGGGGGCGGCCGGAGGAGGTGCTTCCGGGTCGGCGGCGCCACTGCGCATGCGCGAGAAAAACAAGATGGCGGCGCCCATCGCAAACGCCGATGAGCGTCGGCTCTCCGACCGGGTGCGGCGCCAGCTGGGGAAGG
This sequence comes from Dendrobates tinctorius, assembly GCF_039654945.1. Taxonomy (NCBI): domain Eukaryota; kingdom Metazoa; phylum Chordata; class Amphibia; order Anura; family Dendrobatidae; genus Dendrobates; species Dendrobates tinctorius. The sequence continues at coordinate 186,004 of NW_027361830.1, forward strand.
GGGCCCGGTTAGGGGGGGAGGGGCGCGGCACGCATACTGCTGTCCGGAGGAGGGGTATAAAGGCAGGACCCTGGCAGGGTGCCTTGCCTTGGCCACATTATTGCGAGCAGTAATGGAGAGCGAGCAGCAGCGGCGGCAACAGCAGCAACGACGGCAGCAGCGACAAACATCCCTGCCGCCCCTGGATGACCTTCAGCAGGTCAAGCATAAAAAGAAAGAGTCACGTGGCAGCGAACGTGCGGGACGAAGTGATCAGTCCAGCCATAGAAGCTCCTCTAAGCAGACAGGAGCATCGTCTGAGAAGAACCCCCCTCATCCTCCGGTACTTGATTGTGGCACTGGTAAGTGATCTTCGTGAAAGTTCACTCAGTGACGAGGCCCCCCTTCTGTGCTTTATTCTAGGGGAAGAAGGCTTCAAGTAAGGCTAAACACAGGGAATGCGCACTCTGTGCATGCCCATTACCGGACTCATGCCCTAAAAGATTGTGCCCCCCCTGTATTCAGCAGACAGTGGTGGAAGAGTCGCCCGCAGTAGCAGCGAGTTTGAGAGACATTGTTAGGGCGGAAATGAATGAAACCCTAAAGTCACTGTCCCAGCGGGAAACTATAAAGGGCGGGGTCCCGGTGGAGTCCGATTCCTCGGCAGAATGGAGGAGAAGTAGAGACTCCCAGGCTTCATCTCCCTCGTCCTCCTCAGGAGAAGAGGACTCTGGGCGGTTTTGTCTGCCTCTTGACCGGGTAGACAAGCTGGTCAAAGCAGTCAGAGGGACAATGGAAGTAGAGGAACCTAAGCCCCAATTATCCATGCAGGATGTCATGTTCAGGGGGCTGGAGCAGAGGAAGCATAGAGTCTTCCCGTTAAATCAGAAGATCCAAGATCTAATCCACAGAGAGTGGAAAAACCGGATAAAAGAGGGTCGCTACCACCAGCCCTCAAACGCAGATATCCCTTCGATGATCCGGCAGTAAATACTTGGGACAAGGCCCCCAAATTAGATGCGGCCATTGCAAAGGCATCGAAAAGATCCTCGCTGCCCTTTGAGGACATGGGATCCCTTAAAGATCCCCTAGACAGGAAGGCAGACACCTTCCTTAAGAATACTTGGGAGATGGCAGCCGGTTCCTTAAGACCAGCAGTGGCGTCAACATGCACAGCCAGGTCCATGATGGTCTGGTTGGACCAGTTGGAGTCACAATTAAAACAGGGTACGTCAAGACAAACAATTCTTGGGGCCCTACCAACAATCCAAGAGGGAGCAGCCTTCCTTGCAGATGCCTCGGCGGATGCAGTAAGAATGGCAGCCAGAGCAGCAGGTCTCTCTAATGCGGCTCGTAGAGCCCTGTGGCTAAAGTGCTGGCAGGGAGACATTCAAACCAGGGCGAAGCTTTGTACTATTCCGTGTGAGGGGGAATATTTGTTCGGCGCAGTCCTGGACGAACTGCTTGAGAAGGCTGGGGACGACAAGAAAAAATTTCCAAATCTCTGGCCTACATCCTACCGACGCCCATTTGGTAGAAGGAGATTCCGTCTGGGGAGAAGGCGCAATTCTTCGCCTACTAGAGACCGTCCCAGATGGGAAGATAGAAGGAGAAGAGGTACGGGCTACATGTTTGGACGCTCGTCTAGAGATCAAAAGAGACAAGATCAATGACTAGCAATTCCCGTGGGAGGTAGACTATCACCCTTTCTTCCGGCATGGTCACAGATTACAAATAGTGACTGGGTGCGCAATGTAATATCCACCGGGCTTAGATTGGAGTTTACCCAGGTCCCGCGGGATACCTTTAAATCTACTCCGTTAAGATCTTCACCCCTCGAACAAACAGCTTTAGAAGCGGAGGTCTTGAGCCTATGCCAGAAAAACGTCCTGATAGAGGTTCCAGAAGCTGAGAGAGGAAGAGGGTTCTACTCTCCCTTATTCCTGATCCAAAAACCTGATAAGACATTTAGAACGATCATTAACTTACGTTTCCTTAATAAGTTTTTGGTAAACCGTACTTTTAAGATGGAGTCCATCAATACGACAATAAAAATATTGTTTAAAGGGTGTTTTATGGCAGTCATAGATTTGAAAGATGCGTACTATCATGTACCTATCCATGCAGACTTCCAGCAGTTCCTGAGGGTGGCGGTTTCAATAGACGGCACAGTCCGTCATTATCAATATAGAGCCCTTCCCTTTGGTCTCTCAGCAGCGCCCCGGGTATTTACAAAAATAGTGGCCGAAGTGATGGCGCATTTACGGGAAGTGGACATCCTGATTGTTCCATATTTGGATGATTTTTTAATTGTGGGAAAATCAGTGGGCCATTGTACATCCCAGATAGAAAGAGCTAAGTCCAGGTTAGGAAACCTCGGATGGATATTAAACTACGAGAAATCCCGACTCCAGCCCTCAAAAATACAAAAGTTTCTAGGCTTACTATTAAATTCAGAAACTCAGCAGTGTCTGTTGCCATTGGATAAAATGCAAAAGATACAGCAGCAGGTTCTTCGGGCGGTTGATAATCCTTCTATGACCCTCAGACAGGCCATGTCCCTGTTGGGATCTCTAACCTCATGCATCCCAGCAGTTAGGTGGGCACAATTCCATACTAGAGCCCTTCAGAAGGATGTCCTATTTAATAGCAGGGCCTTAAGACACTCCTTACAAGGTCAACTGTTGCTAAGCCCCTCGACTGTCACATCGCTTAGATGGTGGCTCGATGATAAGAACCTAGCCTCAGGGGTGCCCTGGATAACGCAGATAACCCGTGTTATTACCACAGACGCTAGTCCCTTCGGTTGGGGGGCCCATATGGGGGACATAGTGGTACAGGGACAGTGGGATTCGGATACGGAGATCTCATCCAACCAAAGAGAGCTACTGGCGATAGAGCAGGCAGTCAAAAAACTCATTATGTACCTACAGGGCCATCACGTGAGGATACTCTCGGACAACCAGGTAGCGGTAGCATATATCAACCACCAAGGTGGAACCCGCTCCGACGCCCTGATGCGGACAACAGAACGTCTCCTTCAAATAGCAGAGGGAAGTTTTCTATCTTTGACGGCGCTCCACATCAGAGGAAAGGACAACGTAAAGGCAGACTTTCTAAGCCGCAAGACTCTAAAGCAAGGAGAATGGGCTTTGAACAGGGATATTTACCACCAGATTGTCCGCAGATGGGGTCGGCCAGAGGTAGACCTCTTTGCCACCAGAGAAAACAGAAAAGAAAAATCGTTCTGTTCTCTGAATCCCAGGGAAAATCCACTGGCAGTGGACGCCCTCCTGATAAGATGGAACTTTTCTCTGGCATACGCCTTCCCGCCATTAAATCTTCTACCTCTGGTAGTAAGGAAGATCAGGGAAGATCGGGCAAGAGTTATATTAATTGCCCCCTTTTGGCCCAGGAGGACCTGGTTCGCGTGGTTGAGGACCATGTCTGTATGCGATCCCTGGGTGCTGCCGAACCTTCCAGATCTCCTCTACCAGGGGCCAGTCAGCCACCCACAAGTAGCGAGACTCCATTTGACGGCGTGGTCTTTGAAAGGTCACTGTTAGAGGATAGAGGGTTCTCCAACAAGTTAATTGATACCCTCCTAAAAAGCAGGAAATTGACTACCACTAACATTTATGCTAGGACCTGGAAGCGATTCCTGTCCACCTTTCAGTTTGACGCCAGAGACGGAATTCCCACGAAACATATTCTGGAATTTCTCCAGAAGGGTCTCGAATTGGGTCTCTCCACAAGTACATTAAAAGTACAAGTTTCAGCCTTAGGGGCCTTGTTTGCATGTGATATTGCCAATAACTATTGGGTAGCAAGGTTCATCAAAGCAGCGGCTAGATCGAGACCCATACACAAAGACAGATGTGTACCTTGGGACTTAAATTTAGTCCTTACGGCCTTGACAGAAAGACCATTTGAACCTCTGGATTCGGCCTCATTAAAGATTATATCTCTTAAGGCAGCTTTTCTGGTGGCGATAACATCCGCATGTAGAGTGAGCGACATACAGGCACTTTCCAGATTGCCCCCTTACACAGAGTTCTTACAGGATAGAGTAATCCTAAGGCCAGATCCAGCATACCTTCCCAAGGTAGCATCACAATTTCACAGGACACAAGAGATAGTTCTGCCTTCCTTCCTCCCTAATCCGACCAACCCTAAGGAGCAAAAACTTCAGGCATTAGATATTAGGAGATGCTTACTTAAATATTTAGCAGCCACGGATCCTTGGAAGAAGGAGAATGCATTATTCCTATCCTTCCAAGGTCCCAGGAAAGGTTGTAGAGTATCAAAACGCACATTAGCGAGGTGGATTAGGGAGGCTATCTCTCTTGCCTACACAGCAGGTGGAGGTCCGGCTCCGCAGAACCTGAGGGCGCATTCCACTCGTGCCATGGCATCGTCTTGGGCAGAAAGATCTGGAGTGTCAATTGATCAGATATGTAAGGCGGCCACCTGGTCATCTCCTTCCACCTTTTTTAACCACTATCGATTAGATATGGGTGCCTCTTCAGATCTCACCTTCGGGCTAAGGGTGCTGCAGGCTGTAGTCCCGCCCTAAGTTAGTTTACATCTCTGTAATTCTCTCGTGGTGCTGTCATGGGAGTCCGAATAAAGTATTAAGTTACGTACCGGTAACGGTATTTTTCGGAAGCCCATGACAGCACCCTTAGTTCCCTCCCTTGTTCACATATAGGGGTGCACTCCTTTAGAAGATTGTCCACAATTTACGGTATGTGGGAGATGGTGTAAAAGAAAAAAAAAAAAAAAAAAAAAAGAAAATGTTTCTGCTATATAGGGTAGATAGGTTGTATATATTATATGTTGTGTACTAACCATGGTAGCCTCTCAAGCTCTGTAAACCAACTGATGCGTGGGAGAGGTGCCGCCCTTTTTGTATCTGTAGGTTTCCTGTTCCTAAAGGGCGGATCCCCTCTCTCGTGGTGCTGTCATGGGCTTCCGAAAAATACCGTTACCGGTACGTAACTTAATACTTTCATGTACTGCTGACTACATCCAACATGGTGGATCAACTTTCTCAACACCTAATTATTGGCAAGTATCTGTCACACTCACTTGTCAATGGGTGGCACCCATGGTCACAGAAAATGGTCTAAATTGCCTTTTTCAGGCATGAAAATCTTTAGTGTATGGCCAGATTGCATCCACTATAGTAAGCTATAGTTATGCATTTGAAAAAGGAACTTTAATAAATATATGTATATAAAAAAGTTCAAATAATATTAGTAAAATATGGTAGTGATTATATTTCTTTTTCTACAGGTCCATCGGGATGGAACACCCTTTCAGTATAAGTACAAGTCGCCTTCTGAAGACCTCTGTGCCCATGTAAAAGCTATACAGTGAGTTATATGTGAATAAATAAACCTACAAGATAAGCTTGTGACACATGTACATAAAAAGTACAACACATACTATAATAATATGGAGGTAAAGTGGGGATTTTTATTTTCTAAAATCCAACAAAATATTTATTTTTTTACAACTGCACATTAGATCACCAGTAAGAACAATTTCTTGTATTCTACTTATAGTTTCCTTGTTGATGCAAATTTTGGAATAAAAAGTTAAACGGGTTGTCCCCCAATTGCTGTGGGCCAGGGACGCTCACCAATTTCATGTCAATAAGTGGTGGTCGATCATGCTTACATCCACTCCATTCATTCTTAAATTGAAACGGACAGCTGATAAATGCTGCTTCATCCACGGGCAACATGTCTCATACCTGGCTGAGATATATAGCCAGTGCCTGTTTGACTCTGAAACTGTGCAACTTTTCAATGAAAAATATACTTTAAAAGTAATTGGGGTACTGAGCAGCGCTGGAAACTAATAGGACACGCGGGTCCCAATGACGTCTCCCCACTCACTGCTCTGGATTGACAGGTCTCTGCCTACGTCCGCATGTAGTCAGAGACCTGCGGATTTTAAAACCTGTTTCTCTGAAATGCCACAGTGTTTCGTAGTCGAACTTACCTGGCTAAGAACATACATGACCGTTGGTCAGGCATGTGTCAGCTGTCAAGTTCACTTTCATAGAACCACCAGAGATGCCAAGTGCAGTGTTTGGCTAATCTTCAGCACTGCTTCTAACAATGAATGGAGAGAATTTGCACTTGATCGACCACCTCTCCATTCACAAGGAAACCTCAGGATTGGTGGGGGTCTCAGCAGTCATTGGGAAACTATCCTGTGGATAGCGGATACCTTCCAAACTTAAGACGATCTCTTTAACTGATGCTAGATTGCCCTACTGGATTTTCAGACAGACATAAAAAACCAAATTGTTCTTTTGAAGGTAGGAAGGAAAATCATCTAATAATACTAAAGTTCTCCAAGCAGGGCCAGACTGGGACTAAAATTCAGCCCTGGCATTTGAAATTACACAGGCCCACTAGTCACATGGTGACTATATAATATCTGTACACTTGTAGGTTACAAGAAGTGAGAGGAGATTAACACGACTATATAACATGTAGTCAGAGCTGTGCCCAGTATTTCAGCTCAGTCTTATTTATTGCTTTTAGGTACAGTACTCCTCCCAAAGCTCTGTCCCCTTTTGTATGCACGGTGACAGAATTCCTGGCAGAACTGCTATCCATTGGGCAACCAGACCCCCTGGTCATAGCTGCCCCTATCATACCTCCCAACTTTTGAAGAAGGGAAAGAGGGACAAAGGCTGCGGCGCGTGCAAGTTTTAGGCCACGCCCGGTCACACCCATTTCGCAACTAGTCACACCCATGTCCACGCTGAATCTCACCCATTTAGCACTGCTGATCACACTGACTGGTACTGAGGGCACAGTGGCTGGCATTATGGGCACACTGACCGGCACTAAGGAAGAGAGAAAACAGAGAGAGAGAGAAAAAAGAGAGAAAGAAAGGAGAGCGAGAGAGAAAGAAAGAACAAAGAGAAAGAAAGAAGTAAAGAAAATAAAGAAAGAACGAGGAAAGAAAAAGAACAGAGAGAAAGAAAGAGGAAAGGAACAGAGAGAGAAAGAAAGAACAGAGAGAGAGAAAGAAAATGAGGGAAAGACAGAACAGAGAATGAGAAAGAACAGAGAAAGAAAGAAAAAGAGATAAATAAAGAAAGATTCTATAAAGATACTATAGCAGCCCGGCTCCCATTGTAGTGCTCACCTGAGCCTCCCGATGCAGGACATATCATGATCCGCTCACTTGGCCTGCATCCCCGATTTGAAGGTGATCCTGCTGTCTGCGCTGTCGGAGGAGGACACGGTGATGGTTCTCAAGCATTCCTGGTTCCGTCACAATCTCCTCAAGAAATTCTCATTTCCGGTCAGCTTCCAGCACATCACTTCAGGTGGAACGTCATGTGTGTGTGTTTTAAAATGCTCCTCGGGGCTCCGCCATGTTTTCCTGTGTCCGTGGGAAAAGCCCGCTTTGTATGCTTCGTACACACTTGGCTCCGCTCCGTACATCCCGTACACATATGGCTCCGCTTCGTACATTCCGTACACACACGGCTCCGCTCCGTATACCCCATACACACGGCTCCGCTCCGTACATCCCGTACACACATGGCTCCACCTCGTGCACACGCTGCTCCGCTCCGTACACCTCGTGCACACGCTGCTCCGCTCCGTACACCTCGTGCACACGCTGCTCCGCTCCGTACACCTCGTACACATACGGCTCCGCTCCGTACACCTCATGCACACACGGCTCCGCTCCGTACACCTCGTACATACACATTGCTCTGCTACATCTACCCTGTAAACCCCTCCTGACCCCACACATACGGTACCTACCTCATCCAGCACCATGACAACAGCACAGCAGAGTCTTGCAGACACCAAAAGGCAAGGCTAAGCGCACAGGACCTTTGATGAGGTCACAGGAGGGGCGTAGTCAGGGGTCACATGATCAGGGGTCTGGACTAAGGCTCCTGATTATGTGACCCCTGACTCCTCCCCTCCTGTGACCTCATCACAGGTCCTGTGAACAGAGAAGAGAGCAGGCAAGCGACGATGAGTGGCTGCGGGGGGGAGGTCTCATGCTACGGCGAGGATGGGGTGCGTGGGGGGGGGGCGTGGTGGCTTATCTCCCTGCAGTGCGGGAGGGTTGGAAACTATAACCGCCGTGCCCGCAGAGGGCTGGCAGCAGGAGCAACAGCCAGGCCAGTGGCAGCATCAGCTGGCAAGCGGCCAGATGATCGGGCGCTGCCGCCCGCGGCCCACATGACAGCGGCCCAGCGGGAAAATGCCCGGTTGGTTATATTACCAATCTGGGCCTGTCTCCAAGTGACAAAAAATAAATACTACTTATGTAAGAATATAATTTCTGCACCACCTTTGCCATGTTCCTGCGTTTGTCAGCACCACAGACTTTGAGGTGGATGTGTATATGTGTGACCACCACTCTACTTAAACGCGACCGGGGTTTCCTTAGTTCTGAAGATCAAATGACTCATTTACCAATGTAACCTATATAAATTGTGAACCATGCCAACCAATCATCAGTTTACCCACCATGTTTCAGATTTTTTTTTTTTTTTTTTTTTTTTTATCTGAAAAATATAAATTATTGAAATACTAGCATGCTTCAGAGAAAAACATACCTGGCTACAGAGAAAACAAAGGGCCTGATTTATCAACATCAGAATACTAGCATAAAACACCCTAAAATGTCGAAAAACGTTTGCGCAACATGAATGTGTGCACAATAATTGCGACTTTTGAAGTACAAAACGCCAGTCTGCCAGTCTTAATGATTCAGGCCTATAGTTTAAACATCCAGCCTGGGACTATATGGAGAAAAGTGACAAGTCCAGAGCCATCCCCAACCCTCTTCTACCTGCACCTCTCTAGATGTCTCTCTTATGTGTGTACATAGAGGTAGTGAATGGACGACAGCCGTTTCACGTCGAGTAGGCGCTGCTTCCTGCTTCCAAGTACATTCCAGAAGACAACGTGTTCCAGGCATCTGCCAAACCGGATTGACAACTCCAGATACGCCATACTTTGCAGCACTTCACGTATCAGACTTGGACATGGTGATCTCAGACTTGTGTGCAGCTGCTCAACTATGAAAACCCATTCCATGAAGCTCTGGTTATAGCCTTCTTGTTCTGATATTTTTCCAGGGATAGTTTAGTATTCTGCATGAGTAATACAACAGAGGATAAGTGAATTTTAGGTGACTTAGCATTTGGGAGCCCTACTCTCTTAGGCTCTCATATCCATTAGGCCAAAGTTAGCCAAATCCTCCAATGGGATTGGCCTACAACTTAAGATGATAAGCAGGCCTCAGCAGATGATGATAAAGAAGAAAAGGATATGGCCATTTGGATTCTCAATGGACAATACTGTTTTTATTTTTTATTTTAAATGTACAGAAATGAATGTTCACAGTCATGTATAAAATAGACAAATGGGTGGCACACAGATGACAAAATGGATGAAACTCGGATGATTTTTCATACGTTCATCTGACCCCATCTTATAGCTGAGCTTCAGAGGAGAACTAAGATGACAGATAAGGGGACCTTCAGCAGGCTCTTAGCTGCCACATTAACACATTGGTTCCCTGAAGTTCTATTTGTGCAGCTTCATCACTCCTAATAAGTTATAGTGTGTAACTTTGTTGTCTTTATTTCATCCAGGATTCCGGCGGACTTGTGTGAATGGGCTGTAAAGATGCTGTCAGAAGACCAAGAAAAAGTTCTGTAAAATGCAGTATTTCACAGCTTATGTTTACTGCACATTTAATGAATAGTAAGAACAAGTCTGCAGCTACACTGTGACTTTTTCCACAACACAAGTCACACTGCCAAAGATTGCTAGGTGTCACTGCTACATCGCATCGCTATGTCCCATTGTGACCACAACAAGTCGTAAAAAAAAAAAGTACACAATTTGAAATTTTTGCGACTTGCTTGTTACGGTACCTTCAGGGTTGCAATGTGACCTCATTCAAATGTTTTTGAGCTTCGATGTAATGTGAAGTTGCCGTTTGGCCCTGCTTAAACCTTTTAATCAGTCAGTCATTCCCTGGCAATGTTTCACTCTACTTTTAAGGTGCATCCACGCTTGGGATTTTGAGGCACATCTGCAGAAAAAGCTACAAGTCTTGTATGTGGGTTTTGAATGTGGTTTGCCACAGTTTTTGCCATATTCACTGCAAAGAATAAACATCCATGGAGAGAATCGTCAAAATAAGTAACGTTCTGGCACTGCATGTGTATTTCAGCCCAAATGTTTTTGTTATGCGTTAATGACATTTAGTATGTTTTCAACCATTTTGCTGTAATCTGGTTAGGCTCTGCAATTTTGGATTCTGCAATCCTGAATTAAAAATGTGCAGAACTATCATTCCATACTCCAAGTCCTGTTATACTTGTATGTGCAGGATATTTGTGTGTGGTAAGCAAAAAATCAATTTCCAAGCTACTTTTACTTAAACTTTTTTAATTTAAAGGCATCCCAACTCTATGGGACCAATTCATCAAAACTCTCATGCCAGAAAAGCTTTGCAAAGTCGCAAAATTTAGGCACAACTCTGAGTTGTACCGAAATTTTGAGACTGTTAGCGCCAGTTCAGCTCAGCTCCACCTAAATGGACGGAACTGGGATGGAGCCATGGTGGCCGCCGGTCGTCATTTTCAAAATTCCTGCAATTTATTAATGGCGGAGGCATGGTGGCCGCCGGTCGTCATATTCAAAATTCCTGCGATTTATTAATGGCAACATTTATGACCAGAAGTGTGATTGCGGACAAGCATCCACATCAGATGCACATGACAAAGGTACGGTCCAGCATTCGTTCATCATTTGCATATCTTTACTTAAGAAAAGCCTAGTCTACATTACAACAGATGATTTGCATCTGACAATGGCATTTTTTTTAAGTGGCCCCCTTTGTGTGACCTTCTCTAAGTAGTATTGCCAGGATCTCTCCATATTTACATATAATATTGTTGCATAAATTGTATACTTTGTGGCGACATCACACTGCTTATCTGAATTTTAAGAAAATCTGTCATCCCTTGTTTCGAATATGAGCTGCCGGCACCGACATCAGGGGCTTATCTACAGCATTCTGTAATGCTATAGATAAGCCCCCGATGTAACCTGAAAGATAAGAAAAACGAGTTAGATTATTCTCACCCCGGCGTCCGGTCCGATGGGTGTCGCCATCCGGTCCGGCGCCTCCCATCCTGCAGCGATGACGTCCTCTTCATTCCTGCCCGTCCCGGCGCCTGCGCACTGCTCTGCCCTCAACAGGGCAGAGCAGTGCGCCTGCGCAGGAGCCACGACAGGAAGGAAAGAAGAGGACGGCATTGTATGAAGATGGGAGGTGCCGGACTGGACGGTGACACCCATCGGACCTGACCGCACGCCGAGGTGAGTATAATCTAACTCCTTTTTCTTATCTTTCAGGTTACACAGCAGAATGCTGTAGATAAGCCCCTGATGTCGGTGTCAGCAGCTGATACTCGAAAAATGGGGTGACAGATTCCCTTTAAGCGACACATACCTGTACCTGAATTACCTTAAAGGGTTGTTATCCTTGTATGAGCTGTCCCCGCATAGGTCTTAATCCATGCTTGGATTACTGTGTAAATATTGTATATAATGCGTGTGTGTATATAAAATATATATATATATGTGTAAATACATATCCATCTTTTCTTTCTCCATAGCGACATTAGGAAAAAGACTTGGAAGGGGTCGAAACATTCAAATAGTTTGTCGCTCACCTTTAGAATGTCTGTACATATGTCTGATTTTCTACACATGAAATAAAAAATGTTGCATATTCTAAAAAATGTTGCATATTGAAAGAAGTGTGCAATGAATTGCTATCTATTAAATAGTTCCAGGGATTTTACATCCCACTTCACCTGCACCACAAACTACTCAGCGGAGAGCATTCCAATTTCTCTTCCAAAATAAATGAAAAAATAATAGCTCACCCCTCCCCCCAAAAAAAAAAGAAATTCTGCAAATGCCCCCCTCCGTTCTGAACCACACAGTGTGCATAAACCACATATAGCGCCCACATGTTTGGCATTTCTGTAGTGATGAGAGCCCGCCTAATTTACAGGTGTGTGTCTCCAGAGGCATGAGCTGGGTGGGCATAACGTACTGGTCACTACAACAGCAGTTTGCAATTTTCACGCAGCAACATCCACTGCTGCCTGTTTCTGGAAAACTCCCTGAGTCAAAATCGTCACTACACCTGTTGATAAATTCCCAAAGGGGTATAATTTCCAAAATAGGGTCACTTGAGGGGGGATTCTGCTCTTCTCACACTTGGGGGTCGGTATATGGAGTGCACAAACTACTTTAGGAAAATCTGTACTCCAGGAGGCAAATAGCTCTCCATCCCTGCCGAGTCTCGGCATGAGGCTAAGCAGTACTGTACAGCCATGTACAGGGAATTTCTGCCTTCAGAAGTGACAAATATTGGTGCCATTTTTACCCATTTCCCAGTGTGAAAATGTAAAATCTGGGGCTAAAACAAAATTTTGGTGGTAAAAATGTAATTAATTATTTTGTTCTTTACTGCCCAATGGTATAAAATTATGTGACCAACTTGTGGTGTGAATATGACACAAAATCTGTGCTCTAAAAGCCAAATGGCGCTCCTGTCTTCTCAGCCCTGACTTGTGGCCTAACAGTAATTTCTGATGACATAGGGTATCACAGTGTTCAGGAGAAATTGCGCAATAAATTGTGGGGTCAATTTTCAACTATTAAACCCTTGTGTAACAAATTTGAAGCAAATAAAAAAAAAAAAAAAAATACATTTTTAACACTAACTTCCACTTCCCAATGTTCTGTGAGGCGCCCATGGGTTTTAAATACTCACTACATCCCTAGTTAAATTACTTATGCATGGGAGTTTCCAATATGGGGTACTGCTGTCCTGGTACCTCAGTGGCTCGGCTAATAGAGCTGACAATCTATTCAAACGGAATTGGCGTTCTAAAAGCCAAGTAGCGCTCCTTACCATCCAATCCTATGGGTTTATCATTCTCAACACACACCTTCCCTTCTGAGCCTTGCCAGGTGTCCAAACAGAACTTTTGCCTATGTGTGAGGTATCGTCACACACAGAAGAAAGTGGGTAAGTAATTGTGGGGTCCACCCTTTATTGTTGGCTCTTTCAAAAGTGAAATAATTTGGGGCTAATGCAATATTTTTGTGAAAAAATACATTCTAATTCTCGATATGACGACCTAACGTTATCAAATTCTGTGTAGTACCTGGGGGGATCAAAATTACCCTAAATAAAATCCTTTTATAGGTGTTTCCAAAATGTGGTCACTTGTTGGGTGCTGTTTGGGCACCTTAGGTGCCCTGCAAATACTACAATTTATTATAGCCAAATTTGTGTTCCAAATTTCAAATTGTGATCCTTCACTTCCAAGCCCTTATGTCTGTCCAAACAGAGGTTTCTCACCACATGTGGGGTATCATCATGCTCAAATGAAATTAAGTAACAAATAGTGGGGGTCATTTTGTCGTGCTGTCAATTGTAAAGATGAAAAAATTGTGGCTAAAACTTTTTTCATTACACTTTGCATTAAAGAAGCACTCCTGCCATCATAAATGTTATACACTTAATATATTTCAATCATATTACATAGTTTCCAATCAATATTATATTGTGTATTTTGTCTGCCATTTTTTCTTTTGGTCACTAAAGGGTTAAATAGTATTGTTATGGCAAAAATGCATCACGCACTAATGTGCTGCATTTATTCCCCGTTCACATTCTAGGGCAGTGTCGTTCTGTACTGGGATCCCATGATCCTCACAATGTCACTGCCCAAACCCTCTCTGCAGCTGGAATTACTGTACCCTGTGAACGCCCTGAAGCCCCTGACCGGTTTACATGCTTCCCCATCATTGTGCATTGCATCCACTGCTTGGGTTAAATAATGGGGAGGAGAGGTTTCTCAACTGTGTTCTCTGTTGCTATTTTTGAGTATGCAATAAGTCATAGAGGCCGTTCAGCCCCTTACATTTTTTTCTCCAAATGATGTAATATACTGTAAATTGAGCCATACTCAACTACCTGAACCCTGATGTTTTCTGCGTTCCTAGATGGTATCTTTATGCAATGTTGTATCAATCTGATATTACTGAGGGCAGCATACACCATTGAGATTACTGTTACTGCCAATGTCTGGTGCAACAGTCACATGTCTGTATCAAATATCAGCACTGAAGGCCAGGATACAGAATGGCCAGAATTGACAAGGTAACTACAACTAAGTTTATTCTATTATGGCAGTCTGAGGTTATAGGCAAAGATTTGAAGATGGTGGACGACCCATTAATTAGTTTCAGAAGTATCTTTAAAGGAAATCTTTCAGCAGGTTTTTGCTATTTATTCTGAGATCAAAATGATGAATTGGTAGAGACCCTGATTTCAGCGATATATCACTGAAGGACTATTTGCCTTGTGCTATGTAGTTTTAGCGCTCTGCATAACTCTGTCCCCACCACTGATTGGCAGCTCCCTGCCTATGTACGGTGTACACAGGAAGCTGTTAAGCAATTGTGTGGGTGGGGTTATACAGAGCTCAACAGCCAGAGAATTAGTAGATCTCTGTATAGTGCTGCAGAACGGTAGTCATGACCGAGATACTGTCCGGTAATGCTCTATCACTTTACATACAGTGTCCCAATCCCAGTGTGCCCTCAGGTGAATGGTGCATCACACTCATTTGTAGGCCATAGGGTTATGCTGTCTCCAGGCCTCCATCCTCAGGAGCCGCCGCACACAATTCAGGGGACACCTAGTTCTTTACAACAACCAAACATTTACTGGTCAGTTAAAGTTCATCAGGTGGTGACGTGTGGGATAGGGTACAGTATTTCATGTTTCTTCCTTCCATAGTACAGTACCTCTTCAGCCATGCCACTTGTTCGTCCTGGACTTACCCCTAAGCCCACTGACTCCATCAGCCTCTAGGATTTCCTGTCCTCTTCAGCAGTTACCCTGACTGACCAACTGCCCCACCACGTAATTCCACGTCCACTGACCTCAAAATGTCAGAAGACCAGGCCAGCTCCTTTTGTACCTGGCCCAAGGCCTATGCTCCAGAGGTTACCGGAATGTCCATCAGGGATGTCAGTATGGCCTCGCACTGCCCCTAGCAGCCCACCGCACCAGACCTTGACAGTCCACATCCTTACAGCAGCAGAGAAAACTGATTTAACCAAAACTGCACCGAACAGACCAGTAAGTGAAACATGGCTGGAATATCCCTACATCACGCTGCTCTCAGGTTACCTAGCAAAACCCTGGTGATAGATTCACTTTAAAAGTGGAAAAAAAAGTGATTCACTTTACAAAAGTAAAAGGAAAGTCAAAGATGCTATAGGATATTTACAGGATGTTGAGAAGGCCAAACTTTTAAATTCCTATTTTGCATCTGTTTTCTCTCAAAGAAAATTTAGCATCAACTGATCTTCACTGTCCTATTAAGGGAATAGAAGAATCCAGGATATCTATAAATAGAAAGATAGTGAGGAAACACTTGGCTAACCTAAATGAATTCAAGTCTCCAGGTCCAGATGAATTACACCCCAGAGTACTGAAGGAGATAGCAGAAGAAATTTTTGAACCACTCTCCATAATCTTTGAAAGTCTTGGAGAACAGGAGAAGTCCCAGAAAACTGGAGAAGACCAAATGTTCCTATCTTCAAAAAGAGCAAGAAGGTGGACCCACGGAACTATAGGCCAGTGAGTCTGATTTCTATACCAGGAAAGATCTTTGAACAAATTATTAAACAACATGCATGTAAGTACCTGGATAAGAATGAAGTGATTTAAACAGAGTCCGCAAGGGTTTGTAACAAATAAGTCATGTCAGACTAACTTAATTTCCTTCTATGACAGAATCACTGACTGGGTGGATCAGGGAAATGCTGTAGATATACTATATCTTTAGCAAAGCTTTTCAAAAAGTATCTCACACAATCATTAAAAAAAAAATGACTAAGTATGGAATGGACAAGGCAACTGTTAGGTGGATTCATAACTGGCTTAGGTCGGTTTCACATTTGTGGTTGTGTCCGCAGTGTTTCATCCGCATGCATGCGTCACGTGTAAATATCTTTAACATGGTGTACGCATGGACATGCATTTGCATGCGTTCACCTGCGTTTTCATACGGTTGCCTCGTTTCACGGTGTGCGGCAGGGCACGGCGAACGCATCATGTTGCAATTTTTGCGGCGTCAAATATCCACAGTCATCTGCATGTGGATAACTGCGGATGAAGTGCGTAAAAAAACGCATTATCTATGGGAACAGAAGCGTACACAACAACATGCGTACGATTTGCGTACGCCAGAATTTGCATAAGCAAATTAAATTTAAAAAAATCGCCTGGAAATAGCATTGGCCTATTGAACGCAAACATATTAGCATGCATTTGCGGACTCAACCGCAAATGTGAACCTAGCCTTAGTGATCGGACCCAAAGAGTTGTCGTAAATGGCTGCACATCCTTTTGGAAGAATGTCTTAAGTGGGGTACCACAGGGCTCTGTCCTGGGCCCTGTATTGTTCAACATCTTTATCATTGATTTAGATGAAGGAATTGAGGGTAAACGGATTAAATTTGCAGAGGACACAAAGCTAGGAGGGATAGCTAATACTAGAGAAGAGAGAGGATTCAAAAAGATATAAATAAACTGGAGCAGTGGGCAGCAACTAACAGAATGTTTTTTAAAGGAAAAATGCAAAGTACGACATCTGGGCAATAAAAATGAAAAAAGCATATACAGAATGGGAGGAATAGGGCTAAGCAGCAGCATATGTGAAAAAGACTTGGGTATACTAATAGATTACAGAAAGAACATGAGTCAACAGTGTGATGCAGCAGCAAAAATGGCAAATACAATTCTGGGATGTATTAACAGGAGCATACAGTCTAGATCACGTGAAGTCATTATTGCCCTCTACTCTTTGGTCAGACCTCACCTGGAATACTGTGTCCAGTTTTGGGCACCACATTTTAAAAAAGACATCAACAAACTGGAGCAAGTTCAGAGAAGAGCAACCAGAATGGTGACCGGTCTGCAAACCATGTCTTATGAGGAAAGGTTGCAGGATTTGGGAATGTTTAGCTTGCAGAAGAGAAGATTGAGAGGAGACTTAATAGCTGTCTACAAATATCTGAAGGCCTGTCACATTATAGAAGGATCATCTTTATTCTCATTTGCACAAGGAAAGACTAGAGGCAATGGGATGAAACTGAATGGGAGGAGACAGATTAGATATTAGAAAAAACTTTTTGACAATTAGGGTGATCAATGAGTGGAACAAGCTGCCACAAGAGGTGGTGAGTTATCCTTCAATAGAAGTCTTCAAGCAGAGGCTGGACAGACATCTGTCTGGGAGGATTTAGTGAATCCTGCTTTCAGCAGGGGTATGGCCCAGGAGGTCCCTTCCAACTCTACCATTCTATGATTCTATAAATAAAGGATAAATCCACAGAAGGGCTTTTTGTTTCCTCTTGATTTAGTAAGGGAGGTTTTTCCATGTTATTTTAACCATAATATTTTAAGATATTTTTAATTTTCTTACTTTCCAAATCTGTCCGTTTTATCCCATTGCATATTATACTATGGAAACATTGATTCTACTCTTCAGATTGTAGTGTCACTTATAATTTGTCCCTTTATAGATCAGAGTCATTACCGTAAATCTATACTCACATGTGCTACTAAATGAACGGTCATTTCTGAAGCATCTGGAGACTGAAATGCATTTATGGGACTGTCTCGATACATCTGCTGCTCTTCAGATTCTCCTCCCGAGGGTAACATGCTCACTTGTCACTTCCCTTTATGCCCCTGTGCTTGAGCAGCTGATGAGGTGTACGTATAATGTGTGTTGTGTATTCTGGCACTTATTCATCACATACCAGCATTGCTGATTAAGTATGAACTGTCTGCTCCATTCTCAAATAAGTAGCAGATGGTGATGAGAAGAAAAATGAGTGTCCTGCAGGCTCGCCATCACTTTATAAGAGAACTGCTGAAAATGCTGCCGTAGGATAGTGGACTATGATCATTGGGGTCTATACTTCTGGAGCTTAGCAAATCTAGCCCCATGCCACTAATCTGAATTACACATACAGTATGTGCACTGGATCAATATGAGAAGCAATTATAGATTGAACCATCCCTACAAGTATTAATAATGTTCTTTGGACCAGCCATAATAAACTGCTCACTGATGTATTATACAGATGTTACACTGCTGTACAGAGTGCATGTGTCCTTGTATGCACAATGTAGAGCATTAAACTGACGCCGATTGACATTTTTGTCAATCGGCAGTAATTTATTAACCTGTATAAACAAACTGCGGAGCGTCAGGAGCGAACTGAATGATCATTAACAGGTCTATGAGTATTCATAGGCTGCCTTTGCTCTTGGCCGCACAAGTCGTGTTTACCACAGGACAATGTGTTGTCGAGAAGAATGATCTTTCCAGCAACAAAAAGATCATCTCACCTGACGAACGAGCGGCACCTAGTTACATTTCATGATTATTGTACAATGCAATGTGTAATGTAAATGCACTAAAACACTTAATAAAGCTACATTCCCACAGTGAGTATTTGCTGAGTTTTTAATGTTACAGATTTTCTGCACTTATTGAGGCCGGTTTCACACGTCCTGATATTTCCGGTACCGGAGATAACCGTGTCAATTTGTCACATTCGTGTGCTATCCGTGTTTCCGTGTGTACCATCCGTGTGTGATCCATATACTGTGCGTGTATTGAAACAATTTGTTTCAATGTTAACCCTATGACTTTTAAAACGCACACGGATGCCATCCATGTGCGGTACGTGATAACACCGACCCATTGACTTGTATGGGTCCGTGTGATCCGTGCTGTTGCTCAAAAACGGACATGTCAGCGTGTTTTGCATACGGACACACAGTCCTTGAAAACGCTGACATGTACAAAGACCCACTCATTTGAATGGGTCTACGTTTGTCAGTGTCTTCGGTACATTAGAGAACTGTCACCACACGTACCGGAGTCATTGACGTGTGAAACTGGCCTAAGTAAATTAGGTTTCTTGTGTTTTTTCATCGCTTTAAGTACTTTTTTTTTACATGCGTTTTTGACGCTGTCATTTTTTCTCTTTTTGGTATGTCATGTTTTAAATTTTAGATAACTGCTTTATTTTTTATACAATACGTCCTGGCATATGTTTTTGACTTCACCTTATTGAAAGTCACCAAATACGTATGTGCATTTTTACCTGTCGTTTTTCTGCATGTAATGCAATTCTATGGGGAAAATCTGCACATAAAACTCACGCAAGAGATAGTGACATGTTGCGGATGTCAACCTCGCACTGCAGGTCAATTTATGCAGCATATAAAAAGCACAGTGGGCCTGATATTTCCACGAATTGTACGATGCTGTTTGTTTTGCAGCATTGAAAAACTCTGTGGGTTCTTGACCTAAGGCCACGTTCACACTATCAGTATTTGGTCAGTATTTTACATCAGTATTTGTAAGCCAAAAGTGGAGCAATCAGAGGAAAAGAATAGAAACACATCTCCACTTCTGTATTTATCACCCATTCCTGTTTTGGATTACAAATACTGAGAGAAAATACTGACCAAATACTGAAGGTGTGAATGTGGCCTAAGGGCGAAGTTCCAATGAACAGGTTACTCTGGTGACATTACATTCAGTGCTGGTAGAGTATGAGACGTCCTTCCGCAGCTGCTCCCCTATTGAAATGTCTCAAATATTTTAAATGCTAACTTTATGACATAGTGATTATGAGGATATCTGTAGACTTGATTTAGAAGCTTCCAGTTCAGGAACCAGGGAATTTTACATTACAGATAGAGTCTACAAGGGAATAGAGGCATCTCGCTGCTTTACATTCTCCATATCATACAGGGAAGATGTGGGTACACACAGCACCATCTCCTTTCCATTCAAATCTAAGTAGAAAGGATTCAACAACAATATGGGTCCGGTAATAATCACATGTAGCTTCAAAATGGGCCCCAAAATCAATTTCTCTGCTGGGCCGTCGTCATGCCAGTCTAACAATGAGCGTGCCTGTCGCTAATTTATGCTTTTCTCAGGCAGACAGTGGAGTTCTAGTGACAGATTCCCTTTTTCACAGTCTGTTTTAATTGGATGAAGTTGACCCAGTGCTACTGTTGTTTTGACCATTCAAACATCTCTATGATCTAAGTCTAGAAGGCTTTTTCTATAGCAGATAACACAAATCCCTTTTCCTGATGGACAACAATGTGAAAATTCTGTTCAGTCTCACTAATCTTCATTTCACGCTGGTTATTAACTTTCCTACTCATAACATTCACTTTAGATCTAATTTTGATCTGTATATTTACACACCATTTGTGTATTCAGAAATAGATTGTAACTAGTGATGAGCAAACTGCTAGGTAATACTGGGATATCACTCAAGTACAAAGGAGGAATTGACACTAGGCCCACCCTACAGCTATATGCAAATACCTGTTAGAGGTTATCCCTGTTATAGTGGAGAATCAGCTGTAAAACACAGGCAGCTCTTGCACATCTACTGTGCGCCACCATAACTGGGATGTACAATTATGGTAGTTTACATTAACCCCTTAGCGACAGAGCCAGTTTGCAGCTTAATGACCAGGCCAATTTTTACAATTCTGACCACTGTCCCTTTATGAGGTTATAACTCTGGAACGCTTTAATGGATCCTGCTGATTCTGAGAATGTTTTTTCGTGACATATTGTACTTCATGTTAGTGGTAAAATTTCTTCGATAAGTCTTGTGTTTATTTATGAAAAAAACAGAAATATGGCAAAAAAATTTAAAATTTTGCAATTTTAAAACTTTAAATTTTTATGCCCTTAAATCAGAGAGATGTGTCACATAAATTTCTTAATAAATAACATTTCCCACATGTCTACTTTACATCAGCACAATTTTGGATGCAAAATTTTTTTTGTTAGGAAGTTATAAGGGTTAAAAGTTGACCAGCGATTTCTCATTTTTACAACAAAATTTACAAAGCCATTTTTTTTAGGGACCACATCATATTTAAAGTCATTTTGAGGGGTGTACATGACAGAAAATACCCAAAAGTGGCACCATTCTAAAAACTAGACCCCTCAAGGTGCTCAAAACCACATTCAAGAAGTTTATTAACCCTTTAAGTGCTTCACAGGAACGAAAGCAATGTGGATGGAAAAAATTAACATTTAACTTTTTGGAAAAAAATTACTTCAGAACCAATTTTTTTTATTTTCACAAGTGTTAAAAGAGAAAATCAACCTCAAAATTTGTTGTACAATTTCTCCTGAATACGCCGATACCCCAATGTGGGGGTAAACCCCTTTTTCAGCACGCGGCAGAGCTCGCAAGGGATGGAGCACCGTTTGACTTTTTCAACGCAGAATTGGCTGGAATTAAGATCGGATGCCATGTTGCGTTCGGAGAGCCCTTAATGTGCCTAAACAGTGGAAAACTCCAACAAGTGACCCCATTTTGGAAACTAGACCCATTAAGGAACTTATCTAGATGTGTGGTGAGCACTTTGAACCTTCAAGTGCTTCACAGAAGTTTATAACGTAGAGCCGTGAAAATAAGAAATCCATTTTTTTTTCCACAAAAATGATCTTTTCGCCCCCAAATTTTTATTTTTACAAGGGTAACAGGAGAAATCATACCCCCACAGTTATGCGATTTGTCCTGAGTACGCTGATACCCCATATGTGGGGAGGAACCACTGTTTGGGTGCATGGGAGAGCTTGGAAGGGAAGGAGTGCCATTTTGGAATGCAGACTTTGATGGAATGGTCTGCGGGCATCATGTTGCGTTTGCAGAGCCCCTGATGGGCCTAAACAGTGGAAACCCCCCACAAGTGACCCCATTTTGGAAATTAGACCCCTTAAGGAGCTTATCTAGATGTGTGGTGAGCACTTTGAACCCCCAAGCGCGTCACAGAAGTTTATAAACGCAGAGCCGTGAAAATAAAGTCTTTTTTATTTCCACAAAAGTGATTTTTTTAGACCCCCAAAGTTGGTAAATAGTGGAAACCCCTCAATTCTTGCTCCAACCCTAACCCCAACACACCCCTAATCCCAACCCTAACCCTAATCCTAGTTCGCCCTAACCCTAGCCCAACCCTAACCCTTAACCCTAGCCCAACCCTAGCCCAACCCTAACCCTTAACCCTAGCCCAACCCTAACCCTAGCCCTAACCCTAGCCTAACACTAGCCTAACCCTAACCCTAGCCTAACCCTAACCCTTATGGAAAACTGAAAAAAAAAAAAAAAAAATTTTTATTTCATTGTGTGCGCCTATATAAGGGGGTGATAAACGGGGGGGGTTATGTACTATTTTTATTATTTTGATCACTATGATCGTTTATCATAGTGATCAAAATAATGAATGGAATCTGCCAGCCGGAGCCAGCAGATTCCCGGCGGGCGCACTGCGCATGCGCCCGCCATTTTCAAGATGGCGGCGCCCATCGGATGACGCCGGCGGGCGCGGGACCACCGGGAGGGGACGGAGGACAAGGGAGAGGTACCGGGAGGGGACCGGGGGGATCGGGGACCCTATTTCTCTATCCTCTGATGTGCGATCACATCAGAGGAAAGAGAAATTAAATGTAAAATCGCGGCTTTTTTTTTTTTTTTTGCGGTCGCCGTTATAGGGTTAATAACGGCGATCGCAAAAGCGGGGGTCGGTAAAAACCGACCGATTCATGTTCTCTGGGGTCTCGGCTACCCCTGGCAGCCGAGACCCCGGAGAAAATCCGACACTGGGGGGCGCTATTCACTTAAATCACAGCGCCGTGAATTAACGGCGCTGTGGTTTAAGTACCCTTAATTACCGCCGTTAAAAGGCGTATCGGCGGTCGTTAAGGGGTTAAAGGGGTTCTTTGGTTAAACAAACCATTCCATGGGCTCCACAGGATCAGTGATAACTTATTGATCGTTAAGGTCCGACCATTGGAAACCGCACCGATCAGAAGAATTGGGAAATTTTAATTGACAGGATACTTTTATCCCATTTTAAAATGCAGCAGCAGGTGGGATGTCTGACCGCTGCTCCATTCATGCTCTTTGCGGATCCAGAAAAAAATAAGAGTAGCACTCACAGCCACTGACGACCACAGATCCATTCATTCCAAGTCACAAATGCCACTCCAGTCTAATGGGGACCAAAGCTCCACATTCTACCAATCAGTGAGATTCCCAGCAGTCAGACCAGCACCAATCAATAAGTTATCACTTATCCTGTAGAGAAGAGATTACTTGTTTTCATCAGAGAACCCTTTAATATTTAATTATTAATGGAAATAATCTAATTTATATCAGAGAGAACAAATGACCTCCATACACAACACAATCCACTATACCAATACCACCACACCGTGACCAGACCACATATTACCATGATATAGTGACAGAATAATACAACATATTGTGCTAAGGAGAAATACAGCCACACCATGAAAAAAAAACCGTATTACCAGCTCATATTAACCAAATAATTCCACATACAAGGGAGAAATACCGCCACATGGTGACCAGAACACATGGTGACTGAATAATACCACATACAAGGGACAAACACCGCCACTCCGTGACCAGATCACATAGTGACCAAATAATGTCACATACAGGGATGAACACTGCCACCCCATGACTGGACCACATGTTACGATATAGTGATAGAATATTACAATACTAATCGTTAATAAAAAGACAATACTAACAATATTGTTATTACCACCAATTACATTATACACAGCCACTCTGTGTATAGTGTAAGTGTACAGTGACTCACCAATGACAATATACACAAACTGTATATACTATATGTAGTGTACAGGTAATACAGATATCACCAGTGACATTATACTGTACATAGGAGCTCTGTGCACAGTGTGTAGTGTAAAGGTAATACAGGGATCACAAGTGACATTATACACAGGAGCTCTGTATATAGTGTCAGTGTACAGGTAATACAGTGCTCACCAGTGACATTATAAACAGGAGCTCAGTATATACTATATATAGTGTACAGGTAATACAGATATCACCAGTGACATTATACACAAGAGCTATGACTATAGTGCCAGTGTACAGGTAATGGTGATCACCAGTGATTTTATAAGCAGGAGCTCAGTATATACTACATATAGTGTACAGGTAATACCCACACAAGCTTGGTCCCGTCTCTGCTAGGTGGATGGGCTGAGGAAGGGAATGAGAAGGAAGAAAGGGAGGAGGAGGAGATGGAGAGTCTTCATCATGGTGGAGACAGGAAAGTGTTGGCTGTATGGAGCTTGACACATATGGCCGACTTTAGGTAGCCTTTCCCATGACTCTAGTGTTATACTAATCTTGGCCAAAAAAGAGTACTGTTGGTTCACCCAGCTAGACCCATGCTAAAAGGAGAACCTTGCAACACTCCTTCCTGAGGCGGAGAGGTCTACTAAAATGATGCTATACCTGAAGCCATTGGAAAATATGTTGAAAAAAAATCCCATCAGACAACGCTAGTGGCAGGGGGGCAAGCTTCCTTTCCTAAGCATGGAGGAGAGGTGAGGGAGACATAAACCAGGTACAGCAGACGCACGGGTACAGTGTCAGAGGCCTGGGCCAACTTCATGATGCCCTCCCAGCGTCCCTGATAACCATAACCGGGTATTTTTGACAAGCAGGGAAAAGTTTTTAAAGATGATCAGGCAATACCTGGATGACCAAACCATCATACTCGCTAATTCCTCTGCTATCTTCAACTATCGATTCTCAAAGCTGGACATCTGGCATGACCTGTCCCTCTATGCCTTGGAGGTGATGTGCTGCCCTGCTGCTAGCATCCTGTCTGAGCGGGTTTTTAGTGCCAACAGGGGGATCTTTACAGACAGGCACTTTTGCCTGTCAACAGAAAATGCTGACAGGCTCACTCCGATGAAAATGAACAAAGCCTGGATTAACCCCTACTTTTCCACACTATCAGATGACAGCAGCACATAAAGTGTTTTTAATATTTAAAATTTGAATGAGACCCTCCATTGTTGCCTTCAAGGAAGTATGGATATCCCTCCTTATAATTTGTTTCTGGCTTTGCACTGTGCAGGCCTTTGAGTGTAGGAGTACACTTTATTAAAGGGAACCTGCGTAGGGGAAGTGGATTGACCTATGGACCTGTCTGCAGTGGGAAGGTAAAGGTACAATGTGCATGTTTATATCCCCTGGGACTGCCCCACATTCCCCCAGGGTAAGGAACCCTGCAGCGCTCATCTGAAGAGTCCATGACGGTCCACGGGACCTGAGGAAAATTTTTTTGGGGGGCGCTTGTTGCGCTCCTATAGCAGAACTACTATGGGGAGAGTGGGCACTTGTGGCCCAGGGACTTCCAGACATTCAGGGGGCCCCAGGGAAGTGGGGTGCCCTACCACTGGCAAAGAACGGCCGTCAGGAGATGGCCCGGAGCACCGTTGATGTTCACGGACTACCGGGACTGCTGCGCAGCTCGGGACTGTTCTGCGTCCCCTCGGGGTAAGAAGCCCTGTGCCTGACGCAGAAGGGATGTGTTGGGGGTACTGTTCATAAAGGAAGGGGGCGCCCTTGCGTTAACAAATGTTTTCATAGTGGTAGTTGATAACGGCTATACAAAGATTTGGGGGGTTTTTATTGTGAATATTAGTAGATATACTGAATAGCTAACAGAGAAATACCTAATTAGTAACGTAAGGTAGATATAGAATGTGTAGTGGAGATAATTACGTGCTGTACGTATTAGAGGTAATTTTTAGGACATATATAAGATATGCTAAATAGTTAAGGGGGAAAAAGTTATATATTAGCAGAGATAGGGGATAGCTTAAGTGTTGTAGGATGATAAACACTTTAAAAAGTTGCTGATAGATGGTTGAATGTACATGTTGAAGAAAAAGTGAATGGATAACGGAAATAGTGAGTTGTTTAAAGGTAGTATATTAGGATGATAATCAATGTAGAAATGTGCAGGGAACAACGTAAATGTTGTACCCATCAAAAGTAATGTATGATGAAACTATGTATAGTTATTTTGAAATGTTATCTGTATAAAAAATGGAGCTTCTCAACAGGTCCCGGGTACTAAGTAGAAGAGAAAAATGCCGACCATGACTGATTTAAACTGAAGGGACAAGACAGAGTGAGGACTTGAAACAGACAGCGGTCCATAGACCAGGTCCTGAGTACCACAAACACCCCAAAACGGAAGAGGGAAGCTTGCGTTGACCAGATAGGCCGAAGCCTCGGTCGATGCGCTCCAAATTGTAAAATGATGTTGAAGGTGAGAAAAGTGGGAGGTGCGCATCCTTTGAGAAATCCGTATGGTCCTCTCCCAACCAGAAGGAGTATGCACCGGCTAGTGGCCATAAGCTACTCGGAGCATGACGGCCACCGGTCTGGTTTGGCTCCCCGTGTACCATGGGCTTTGCTGAACGACCGGTCAGACAAAAGGAAGGTGGGGAAGCTTCAGAAAGAAAAACGACAGACGAGATTGTCGAGGATGATAATGGTAAAAGGAAATTGGTATGTAGGGGAAGTGGATTGACCTATGGACCTGTTTGCAGTAAGAAGGTAAAGGTACAATGTGCTTGATGTGGACTGCTGTATATAAATGTGGGAGACAGCTAGTGACAGTAGAGGCTGGTGAAGTACTGGGGTTGGCCACTAGGGGAAGACCAGAGACACCAGGAAAAGAAGACTGTGTAGTACTGTAGTTTGGCCACAAGATGGAAGCAGGGAGCAGTGAGGAAAGGGCTTAACATCAGCTTAAGGCTACAAAACTGCAGAGTCATGGGGGGCAGAGTTACAGGGGCTCTAGAGGGGAATTCCCAGGGAGGGGAATACAAGAAGGGGTAGAGAGTTCCAGAAGCAAGCCAGTCCAGGAGGAGCTCAGGAGAAGAGAAGGCAGAGGGGAGAGATGGATAGAAGAGGAAGCTCCAGAAGGGACTGAGGAGAGAGACGGTCAGTGGGGGTGGTCCTGACAGGAGAGCCGCAGGACAGAAAGAGCCCGGGGTACCAGAGACGGACGGACTCGGACGGGTGAAACACTGTGTTGGTAGGCCTAGGGCAGCCACAGTGAAAGAGCCACGAGGGACGTCGATCAGGACAGAGAAGAAGGTGAAAGGTACTCGGGCCTATGTGTGGAGTTTGTCATGCGGCTGCTGTCTGGTGCTGCGGTTGTCGAAAGGACGGCCAATAAAGAGGACCTGTTGAACGCACCTCAGTTTCTGTCTCAAGTCTGTTCGGCGGCAAAAAAGGGACCACCCTCCCAGGCGGCACACTTACCTACACCTGTCAGGTCCTACATGCCCTCCAACCCAGCAGCATTCAGCTATGATTAAACTCCCTGCCTAACCAGCCCTGTGTAATTGAACTCAGTTAAATAAATGCTTTAAAAAAGCATTTATAATGTCCCCGTTTCTTATGCTAATGAGGGCTTTGATTATATTGATGGGGCGTTAATTTCCCCAGACTAGTCAGCCCTCTTTTCCTGTGGGTGTGGTAACAAATTTGCACTAGTCGGTCTCATCGCCAGCTCATGCAAATCTAGCGCATGCGCACCGCTCATTTTGGCAGTGTCAATGCATCTTTCAAGCCGAGTGTACACTTTCCGGCTTCAGAGACGCACTGTGCATGACCGGAAGTTTTGAAGATGGCTTCCGGTCATGCGCAATAAGCCTCTAAAGCCAGGAAGCATACACTTGGCTTCAGAGATGTGTTGATGCTGCCGAAAATGCATATGTGCATTTGCATGAGCTGGCAATGAGGCTTGCTCGTGCAAATTATGGTTCCATGCCCACAGGGGCATGATAACATGGAAAGAGGGCCGACTAGTCTGGGAAAACTAGAGCCCCATTGACTAATCTGAGCTTTGATCACACCCATCCAGCACAGAGAACAGCTGGTCGGCAGGAGTGCAGAGTATCGCACCCACACTGATCTGACATTGATGACCTATCCTAAGGATAGGTTATATAAAGTACTAAAGAATGTCTTTGTCTGAAAAATTAAATGCGGATTTACAAAAGAATTTGTGTCAGAAATCGGAGGCTGAACCTTTGAATTACTGCTTTAGATTTGCAGTTTGACATGACTTGGGTCCGCATCCAGAATCACCATAGTCGCAAAATCTCCCATGTCTCGTCTAGGCCCCAGTAAAGCTTCTGCATCGCTTACTGGGAGTAGTAAGTCTTAATAGCAAAATCAGCTTTAACAGCATTCCTGCATCTGCACATGTCAAAAAGCAAATGAGAGCAGTATTTGCCAGCGCTTTCAAGTTCTTACTCAGCGACAAATTGTGGGAAAAGACTAGGTGCTTACATGGACAAGTGATTGCTGGTGATAGAGGAAAAAAAGAAGAAAAATGCAGCACTCACCAATAGAGCTGAAAAACTGTGAGTCTTTATTTCACATGAATTCCATCAACAGATATGTGGACATGCAGGACGTTAGAGGAATGCAAGGGGAGGGAGGTGCCGGACAACGTCCATTTCACGATTACTCGTTTCTATGGGTCCAGGTAGAAGCGAGTAATTGCGAAACGGCGCTGTCCGGCACCTCCCTCCCCAAGCATGCCTCTAACGTCCTGCATGTCCACATATCTGTTGATGGAATTCATGTGAAATAAAGACGCACAGTTTTTCAGTTCTATTGGTGAGTGCTGCATTTTTCTTCTTTTTTCATGACACATTGAAATATTCATGTTTCTTCATGCAAGCACCTCCGTTTTTTGACTGAACTGTACACCACAACACTTCAGATAAATAGCTCCGTCTGTTAATGTGGTGATTTGTGTGCCATAGTCTGCCGTTCATCTGTGTGCTTTCTTGCTGAGATAGATAGATAGATAGACAGACAGATATATGAAAAAGAGAGACCTCTACTACCACCAACTAAGAAAGGCCTCCAAGATAAATTGTAAATCCTGGAAAAATTCAACTCCATACGAGCAGAACACATCAATCCAAAAAAAAAAAAAACCATGGTGGTCCAGAGGTGAAATGATCAGCCCAGCATCCGACATTTTTGCTACACAACTACCCGCTCACTGGTACTGATAGATTTCCAGGCCCAGGTAACTATGGCTATTAGTGAGGTATGAAGGTATGTAGAATCTTCTATGCCATCCACAGGACCACAGAAACCCTCTACCACCTGAAGCCACCAGTGGTGGTCTGGCTAAAAATATTTGATTCCATCATCACCCCATTCCTCCTGTATGGCAGCGAAGTCTTGATACTTAGGGGAAAGAAGTTAGAGGAAATGAGTATGTATTTTTGCACTCTGGTAACTCACAGTTCTTTTTCTTTTGGGCTCTACCTGCTACAGAATTTTGCGAGAAATAAATCCTGTCCTTTCCAGACAACTGCTGCAAATTGCATAGTTCTCATAGCGATAAAATGTCCAATACACACTATCTCCCATGTATAGCGTCTTCCATGCAGCCGCCCAGTGCCACGCTGGTGACCTGACACCAGATGCAATCGATACTGGGCCAGATTCCGGGAGTCTGTGTGATTAGGTCACCATGATTCATCCTTTAACTCGATCGGTGAAGAACCATATGCTCTCATCATAGAAGTGTAACACTGCCAGAGGGTAATGGCAATCATTCTGATGTTGTCTCGCATGGAGCATGACTTTATGGGCTATTTATATTTATTTTTCGGAAATGCAGAACGCACAACAACACACGCGAGTATGCTTCTATAACATGGGGACAAGCCATCGGATTTCAACAAATTGCAATTAGTAAACTGATTGATAGTAACAAGGCTGTGACCCAGTCCTCCTGTGATAGAACAATACCTCTGGAGAGTGACATCATTTTTGTAAGGTTTCCAGGAACAGCGTCTTTCTCTCATTCCTGCAGTGTGTGAACTAATTCTCGGTCTCTCATTGTGCTTTGTGTGAGGCTGCCCCTCCTTTGCTGCAGTACCAGAAAACAA
The DNA here is from genome assembly GCF_039654945.1 of Dendrobates tinctorius. NCBI lineage: Eukaryota > Metazoa > Chordata > Amphibia > Anura > Dendrobatidae > Dendrobates > Dendrobates tinctorius. The sequence continues at coordinate 216,035 of NW_027361830.1, forward strand.
AAAAGCTGCAAGCTCGAAAGCTTGGAGTCTCCCTCAAAGGGCCACGTGCAACTTTGTAGGAAGCCCCTTTCTCTCCATGAAAAACTGTATGAACCAATATTAGCATTATTTAAATCACAGGTGTATTTCCAGTATTATGTGTGATCACTAGTAATGAGCGAGCACGAAAATGCTTGACGTGCTCATTACTCGAATCATGCAGGTAGGACTTTTGGATAGTATCCATTAATAGAGCTCGAATTCTTCTGACCACCTTTCTGAAAGCGTGGCTACAGTAAGAAAATGGACTGTATTCCTCCAGTGAGCAGCCGCCATACATTTATAGAGGCGAACCGGAGCGGCTTCAGTTTCAGATGTGTTGCAGAGCTGACAAAGTACCAGGGCGTGCATATAGCACTGTGTGCTAAGCGGTCACATGCAGGGTGTGCTTACAGCACTCACTGTGTACTAAGCGGTGACATGCAGGGTGTGCTTACAGCACTGTGTACTAAGCGGTGACATGCAGGGTGTGCTTACAGCACTGTGTACTAAGCGGTAACTGTACGGGGTGTGCTTACAGCACTGTGTGTACGGGGTGTGCTTACAGCACTGTGTGCTAAGCGGTGACATGCAGGGTGTGCTTACAGCACTGTGTACTAAGCGGTGACATGCAGGGTGTGCTTACAGCACTGTGTACTAAGCGGTAACTGTACGGGGTGTGCTTACAGAATTGTGTACTAAGCAGTGACATGCAGGGTGTGCTTACAGCACTGTGTACTAAGCGGTGACATGCAGGGTGTGCTTACAGCACTGTGTACTAAGCGGTGACTTGCAGGGTGTGCTTACAGCACTGTGTACTAAGCGGTGACTTGCAGGGTGTGCTTACAGCACTGTGTACTAAGCGGTGACATGCAGGGTGTGCTTACAGCACTGTGTACTAAGCGGTAACTGTACGGGGTGTGCTTACAGCACTGTGTGTACGGGGTGTGCTTACAGCACTGTGTGCTAAGCGGTGACATGCAGGGTGTGCTTACAGCACTGTGTACTAAGCGGTGACATGCAGGGTGTGCTTACAGCACTGTGTACTAAGCGGTAACTGTACGGGGTGTGCTTACAGAATTGTGTACTAAGCAGTGACATGCAGGGTGTGCTTACAGCACTGTGTACTAAGCGGTGACATGCAGGGTGTGCTTACAGCACTGTGTACTAAGCGGTGACTTGCAGGGTGTGCTTACAGCACTGTGTACTAAGCGGTGACTTGCAGGGTGTGCTTACAGCACTGTGTACTAAGCGGTAACTGTACGGGGTGTGCTTACAGAATTGTGTACTAAGCAGTGACATGCAGGGTGTGCTTACAGCACTGTGTACTAAGCGGTGACATGCAGGGTGTGCTTACAGCACTGTGTACTAAGCGGTGACATGCAGGGTGTGCTTACAGCACTGTGTACTAAGCGGTAACTGTACGGGGTGTGCTTACAGCACTGTACAGAGCATGCTTACAGCACTCTGTACTAAGCGGTGACTGTACAGAGCATGCTTACAGCACTCTGTACTAAGGGGTGACTGTACAGAGCATGCTTACAGCACTTTGTACTAAGGGGTGACTGTATGGGGCATGCTTACAGCACTGGAGGAATGCGGACTTCCTCCGTGAAGCTCCGTCCACTGCTGCGCCTCCTCTGTTTAGCTCCACCTCCGTCAGCATGCGGCCTGCGTATCCTATCTTTAGCATTGGGTACGCAGGCCGTGCCGATGTATGCGGATGCCTCCACATGCATCATTTTGATGGTGCGGCAACCTGCACTGAACGCAACATGTTGCATTTTGGTGCGTTCGCCGCACCGTCAAAACAACGCATGCGGAGGCATCCGCATACATTGGCACGGCCTGCGTACCCAATGCTAAAGATTGGGTACGCAGGCCACATGCCGACGGAGGAGGCGTGGCAGTGCGCGGAGCTTCACGGAGGAAGTCCGTATCCCTCCGCAGCTCCTCCATGCCCTAGTGTGAAACTAGCCTAAGTGGTAACTGTATGGGGCGTGCTTACAGCACTCTACTAAGCGGTGACTGTATGGGGCGTGCCTACAGCACTGTGTTTTAAACGGTGACTGTATGGGGCGTGCTTACAGCACTTTGTACTAAGTGGTGAATGTACGGAGCATACTTAGAGCACTGTGTAGTAAGCGGTGAGTGTACAGGGTGTGCTTACAGCACTGTGTACTAAGCGGTAATTGTACGGGGCGTCCTTACAGCACTGTGTGCTAAGCGGTGATTGTACAGGGTGCGCTTACAGCACTCTGTACTAAGCGGTGACTGTTGTGAACTCTCTTAATCTGACTTCTGAGTCGGGGCTCCCTTTGGTGGTTACAGCGGGTAGTGGAGCGGATCGTATTGACAGAAGTCTATCACCTGAAGACGATGATTGGAAGTCAGGGATTACAGACTGGGAGGATTTAAGTGAGCAAGCTTCCTTCAGTTGCTGCTGGTGATTTGTTTATCTTCCTGTGCATTGTGAAGTCTGCTTTTTCCCCTCCTTGGTCTTGCATCATTCAGATAAGGCCTGTTTCACACTTCCGTTTTTTCAAATCCGTCAAAATCCGTTGTTTTTCGTAAAAAAACGGATCCGCCATTTTTTGCAGGATCCGTTTTTTTTGTCCCATAGACTTCCATTACGGTTACCGCAGATCCGTCAAAAAAACGGATCCGTTTTTAAAAAAACGGATCCGTTTGCATCAGTTTCCGTCAAAAAAACGGAAACGGATCCGTTTGGCGGACACAAAAACGGAAGTGTGAAACAGGCCTAAGTTATTTGTTTGCTGAATCTTTTGCATTTGATATAGTTTTTGCCTTTCTTTGCTTTCTGCTTTGCTGCGTGGGTTCAGCATTATTCCCTGCTGGGATTTGTGCTGGACCCCGCTCTTATGTCACAGCTTATATTATTCTGTTCAGTATTGCTAATCCTCTGTTATATTAGTATCTTTTGCTTTGCTTCCAGTTCACACCAGAATGCTGATCTAGTGGGGTAGAGGTCGTGTGGCCTCAGTGTTTTTGTATATCAGACGTGTTGGATTTTTTAGGGTTTTGCGTGATTGCAGACAGTATCTTTTCTGTCCTGTTCTATCTAGACAGTTTGGACCCCATCATTTGCTCACTCTATTTACTGCCTGCGTTTGTGCCTCATCTTGTCTCACCGACAATATATGTTTGGGGGCTTTCTATTCCTTTGGGGTTCTACTCTGGGACAGTTTAGCTTTCCCCTTTCTTGCTTTAGGCTTAGTTAACTCTTTGGCTGTGCCGAGGCCTCTAGGGCATCGTAGGCATATCCCACGGCTAATGCTAGTTGTGTTGTTAGGTTTAGGGGTCTGCAATCCGCTAAGTTGCCAACTTTTCTGGTTTCCTGGTTGCTTGGCTAATTCCCTGGTAATCCTCCTCGGTGACCGATTCATAACAGGTGACTGTATGGGGCGTGCTTACAGTACTCTATACTAAGCAGTGACTGTACGGGGTGTGCTTACAGCGCTGAGTACTAAGCGGTGACTGTACGGGGTGTGCTTACAGCACTGTGTACTATGCGGTGAATGTATGGGGCATGCTTACAGCACTGAGTACTAAATGGTGACTGGACAGGGCGTGCTTACAGCACTGTGTACTAAGGGGTGACTTACAGGCGTGCTTACAGCACTCTGTACGAAGCGGTGATTGTACGGGCGTGCTTACAGCACTCTGTTCTAAGCGGTGACTGTGGGAGCGTGCTTACAGCACTATGTACTAAGCAGTGACTGTACAGGGTGTGTTTTCAGCACTGTGTATTAAGTGGTGACTGTATGGGAGCTTACTGCGGTGTGACGCTTTGGGTATACCTCCTTGACTGAAAGCTGGAGGATGCTGGGAAGAACAAAGTTCATTTTCTCCAGGCAGCCATGCTACTACCGTGAAGATTAACCCTATATCTGCAGGCTAATAGTTTGGGGACATGACAGATTCCCTTTAAAAAGGATGTCTGTTATATAAGGCAAAGAAAAGTCACAAGATAGTGACCGAGCATGGGTCTCTGCTTAGAATAACTATGAGCTGTACCATGCCCTGGCATTCCACGTAGTGGGCAGTATAGTGTCCGTGCTGTCGCAAAGACCACTGAGGTAACGGGCAGCTTTTACCAGCCTAGTTCTGGTGGCTTTTACATGATCATGAAGCCATTGAAACATGCAGCATTGTATCCCACCATCACCACTATGGAGCTGCTATCATCTCTGGCACACATCCAGAGACCACCCCAGAGAGCTGCTGGCACATTGCTCTGTCAGTGATAGCTGCAGCCTCCCCCTCAGTTCAATATTGAGAGAAGGGTGGAATAGTGGGGGATGGGGTGAGGGATTCCAGAACTGCTTAGATATTGATATTACTCCTGTCTGGAGCTGTGAGAGCGGCTATAAAGGACAATGTAATACTACCAGTCTGCCCAGCACAGACCTCCAGATCCAGACACCCCCTTTTTTCTTTATTTGATGGGGAGACAATGCATTACCACCCAAACCTTGTCCTGCCCTTGTAAGCCCTCCTTGTGCCCCATCCCCATTACATCATCCAGCCCAGAGACAGTGCGAGTGAATGGGAGAGTGGAGGAGGGTCCATCATCTTCATCATCATCCTCCTCCTCCTCCTGCCTACCCTGAATATCCATATCTCAGTGCAGAGGAGCAGCCTCGCCACCCCAGACACCGCCAGGCAGGAGCAGCAATAGGCAGGGACTGCAGGAGAGGACGGGCTGATCCCAGCACAGGAGCCAGGCAGGGACCGCAGGAGAGGACGGGCTGATCCCAGCACAGGAGCCAGGCAGGGACCGCAGGAGAGGACGGGCTGATCCCAGCACAGGAGCCAGGCAGGGACCGCAGGAGAGGACGGGCTGATCCCAGCACAGGAGCCAGGCAGGGACCGCAGGAGAGGACGGGCTGATCCCAGCACAGACTTACCCACACACCGCAGCAACCATGCGTGAGATCGTGCACCTTCAGGCTGGCCAGTGCGGCAACCAGATCGGCGCTAAGGTAAGGTGGCTCTCCCTGCAGGTGTGTGCCATGGGGGCTTGTACTATGGGAGGGTTTGATAAACGCTGCCTAGATCGTGTCTCCCAGTGGCAGTGATGTGTAAGGTGGTCCTCAGTGAGCAGGCACTGGGTGGGGTTCTCAGGCACCTTCTTCACTAGTTGTGGGGGGAGGTGTGTTAGCTCTTTGTGCTAGTCGCTGAATTGAGCTTGCGCAAAGGTTGTCCTGGCAACACAACATGCCTGCTTCCATTGTATCCTTATGTGTAGCAGCAAAATGTTATACAGTTGTATGTAATAAACACTGTGAGATGAGGGGTCTGATCCTAGCGATCGTCACTGTGAGATGAGGGGTCTGATCGTAGCGATCGTCACTGTGAGATGAGGGGTCTGAACGTAGCGATCGTCACTGTGAGATGAGGGGTCTGATCCTAGCGATCGTCACTGTGAGATGAGGGGTCTGAACGTAGCGATCGTCACTGTGAGATGAGGGGTCTGATCCTAGCGATCGTCACTGTAAGATGAGGGGTCTGAACGTAGCGATCGTCACTGTGAAATGAGGGGTCTGAACGTAGCGATCGTCACTGTGAAATGAGGGGTCTGAACGTAGCGATCGTCACTGTGAGATGAGGGGTCTGATCCTAGCGATCGTCACTGTGAGATGAGGAGTCTGATCGTAATGATCGTCACTGTGAGATGAGGGGTCTGATCCTAGCGATCGTCACTGTGAGATGAGGGGTCTGATCGTAGCGATCGTCACTGTGAGATGAGGGGTCTGAACGTAGCGATCGTCACTGTGAGATGAGGGGTCTGATCCTAGCGATCGTCACTGTGAGATGAGGAGTCTGATCGTAATGATCGTCACTGTGAGATTAGGGGTCTGATCCTAGCGATCGTCACTGTGAGATGAGGGGTCTGATCCTAGCGATCGTCACTGTGAGATGAGGGGTCTGATCTTAGAGATCGTCACTGTGAGATGAGGGGTCTAAACGTAGAGTTACCATCTGGGGGGATGATCTGATGCACCAGCTTCCCTGATAATCCCTAATGTGCAGGGCTGCAGAGCAGACCCCAGTACAGGGGATATAAGGGTCTGGCTAGCCATATTCCGAACACTTGTTCCTCTTCCAATAGATCTGTGTGTGAATCCCATTAGGACATGCTCGGCCTCACAATGAGATGTGTAATCCATCCCTTCGCTGTGCTCTGCAGACTGTCGCACTGGGCGTGGTGTGCAGTCACTCCGCTCATTTTTCATGTGGCTGATTGTACAGAACCGTCTCCACAATCCTCTGATACATGAGCATCCGATGTGTAAGGAATAAACTAGAAATGAATACATCGATGACCGCTCCTTTTCTACTTTATTCTGGTGGTTGGATTTTGACGTCTGCTTTTCACTTTCTTTATTTTCCTTTCGCGCCATTGAACATGAAATATTATCTACTGCAGTCTTGAGATAAAAGCAAATATTAAAAATGCTGATTTTCTTTCTTCCAGTTTTGGGAGGTTATTAGCGATGAACACGGCATTGATCCTACCGGCAGTTACCATGGCGACAGTGACCTGCAGCTGGAGAGAATCAATGTCTACTATAATGAAGCCTCCGGTAACCCACTGTCTACTTCCCTTGGAGGTCTATGTATTAGATATTCATCACTATAAGGCTTTTATCAATAATTGATATTCTATCCACAGGAAATAAATATGTACCCCGCGCCATCCTGGTGGATTTGGAACCCGGCACAATGGACTCCGTGCGATCAGGACCATTCGGGCAGATTTTTAGACCCGACAACTTTGTATTTGGTTAGTATTCCTGTTATCATAGTTGGTTTCATACTAGGAATAGTGTGAGATATTCTATAAGAACCAAAGTAGAAGTATTTTAGGATCAAACATTCAGATATTGCATAAAGTACAGTAATTCAGACGAGATTTATGAAGAAAAATAAAATACACTTAAATCCTAAATTTTACTTTAGGATTGCTTAGGGAACAGACTCACCTTCTCCTTTAGGGTTGACCAGTAACAATCCAATATTTTTCCTGTGATTTAGGACGACATTGCTGTTCTATTCATTCATAAATTTTTCATTAAAGCTCCATAATCTCATTTTACATGTTACACTTTCATTATATTGTGTCAGACCCAGTGATCTGGCCACTTGTATTCGTCAGTGGTTTTTTGGTGACTTCTTATAAAGGAGGTTGAGAAATATTAACATGAGCAAAACTGTTGTTTAACCCCTTCACCCCCAAGGGTGGTTTGCACGTTCATGACCGGGCCAATTTTTACAATTCTGACCTGTACCTTTGAGGTCATAACTCTGGAACGCTTCCATGGATCCCGGTGATTCTGACATTGTTTTCTCGTGACATATTGTACTTCATGTTAGTGGTAAAATTTCATTCAAATAACTTGCGTTTATTTGTGAGAAAAACGGAAATTTGGCGAAAACTTTGAAAATTTCGCAATTTTCCAACTTTGAATTTTTATGCCCTTAAATCACAGAGATATGGCACCCAAAAAACTTGATAACTAACATTTCCCACATGTTTACTTTGCATCAGCACAATTTTGGAACCAAAATTTTTTTTTGTTAGGAAGTTATTAGGGTTAAAAGTTGACCAGCGATTTCTCATTTTTACAACACCATTTTATTTTTACGGACCACATCACATTTGAAGCCACTTTGAGGGGTCTATATGATAGAAAATACCCAAAAGTGACACCATTCTAAAAACTGCACCCCTTAAGGTGCTCAAAACCACATTCAAGAAGTTTATTAACCCTTTAGGTGCGTCACAGGAATTTTTTTGAATATTTAAAAAAAAATGAACATCTAACTTTTTTTCACAAAAAAAGTACTTCAGGTTCAATTTTTTTTGTTTTACCAAGGGTAACAGGATAAATTGGACTGCAAAAGTTATTGTGCAATTTGTCCTGAGTACGCTGATACCTGATATGTGGGGGGGAACGACTGTTTCGGCGCATGGCAGAGCTCAGAATGGAAGGAGCGCCGTTTGACTTTTTCATTGCAAAATTGTCTGGAATTCAGATTGGACGCCATGTCACGTTTGGAGAGTCCCTGATGTACCTAAACAGTGGAAACCCCCTACAAGTGACCCCATTTTGGAAACTAGACCCCCCAAGGAACTTATCTAGATATGTGGTGAGAACTTTGAACCCACAAGGGCTTTACAGAAGTTTATAACGTACAGCGGTACAATTAAAAAATCATATTTTTTCCACAAAAATGATCGTTTCACCCTCAATTCTTATTTTTCCAAGGGTAACAGGACCCTAAAAGTTATTGTGCAATTTGTCCTGAGTACGCTGATACCCCACATGTGGGGGTAAACCACTATTTGGGCGCATGGCAGAGCTCGGAAGGGAAGCAGCGCCATTTGACGTTTTTGGCTGGAATTGAGATCGGACACCATGTCGCGATTGGAAAACCCCTGGTGTACCTAAACAGTGGAAACCCCCCACAAATGACACCATTTTGTAAACTAGACCCCCCAAGGAACTTATCTAGATGTGTGGTGAAAACTCTGAACCCCCCCAGTGCTTCACAGAAGTTTATAACGCCCGGGCGTGAAAATAAAAAATTCGTATTTTTTCCACAAACATGATCTTTTAGTCACCATTTTTTTATTTTCCCAAGGGTACCAGGAGAAATTGAACCCCAAATGTTGTTGTCCAATTTGTCCTGAGTATGCTGATACCCCATATGTGGGAGAAAACTACTGTATGGGCACACGTCGGGGCTCGGAAGGGAAGTAGTGACATTTTGGAATGCAGACTTTGATGGAATGGTCTGCGGGTGTCATGTGCATTTGGAGAGCCCCTGATGTACCTAAACTATTGAAACTCCCCACAAGTGACCCCATTTTGGACACTAGACCCCCCACGGAACTTATCTAGATGTGTGGTGAGCACTTTGAACCCCCAAGTGCTTCACAGAATTTTATAACGCTCGGACGTGAAAACAAAAAAATAATTTTTTTCCACAAAAATGATATTTTTGCCCCCAATTTTTTATTTTCCTAAGGGTAACAGGAGAAACTGGACCCCAAAAATTGTTTTGCAATTTGTCCTGAGTAGGCTGATACCCTACATGTGGGGGTAAAACACTGTTTGGGCGCATGTCAGAGCTTGGAAGGGAAGGAGCACCATTTGACTTTTTCAACTCAGAATTGGCTGGAATTGAGATCAGACGCCATGTTGCATTTGGAGAGCCCCTGATGTGCCCAAACAGTGGAAACCCCCAATTCTAACTCCAACCCGAACCCCAACACACCCCTAACCCTAATCTCAGCCCTAGCCCTAACCCTAGCCCTAACCCTAACCCTAATGGAAAAATGGAAATAAATACATTTTTTTTATTTTATTATTTTTCCCTAACTAAGGGGGTGATAACGAGGGGTTTGATTTACTATTTATGGCGGTTTTTATGTTTGGCGGCTGTCGCACGCTAAAAGACGCTTTTTATTGTAAAAATAGTTTTTGCATCACCACATATTGAGAGCTATAATTTTTCCGTATTTTGATCCACCGAGTCATGTGAGGTCTTATTTTTTGCGGGACGAGTTGACATTTTTATTGGTACCATTTTCGGGCACGTGACATTTTTTGATCGCTTTTTATTCCGATTTTTGGGACGCAGAATGAACAAAAACCAGCGTTTCATGAATTGCTTTTGGGGGGGGGGTGCGTTTACACCGTTCCGCGTGCGGTAAAATTGATAAAGCAGTTTTCTTCTTCGGGTCAGTACGGTTACAGCTATACCTCGTTTAGGTCTTTTTTTATGTTTTGTCGGTTTTATGCAATGAAAACTATTTTATATAAAAAATAATTATTTTTGCATCGCTTTATTCTGCGAGCTATAATTTTTTTATTTTTTCACTGATGATGCTGTGTGGCAGCTCGTTTTTTGCGGGACAAGATGACGTTTTCAGCGGTACCATGGATATTTATATGCGTCTTTTTTATCGCGCGTTATTACACTTTTTGTTTGGCGGTATGATAATAAATCATTATTTTTTTTGCTTCGTTTTTTTTATTTTTTAAGGGGTTCGCTAAAGGGGTTAACTAATGGGACAGTTTTATAGGGCGGGTCGTTACGGACGCGACGATACCTAATATGTGTACTTTTATTGTTTTGTTTTTTTTTTCAAAAAATTGATTTATTTGGGGGAATATTTTTTTTTTTTTTATTCGGCGATTTTTTTTTTTTTTTTTTTAAATTATTTTAACACTTTATTTTTATTTATTTTTTTACTTTATTAAATAGTCCCAGGTGGGACATCACTGTTCTGTGACAGATCGCTGATCTGTCACATCACAGATCACTGTGACAGATCAGCAATCTGTCACAGGCAGTGCACAAGGCTTCCTCATGCCTGCGCTTTGCAGGCACTGAGGAAGCCAGCTTCCTGCAGGCCCCCGTCGCCATCTTGGATTCAGGTGCCTGCAGGAAAGGAGCCCCCGGCAGCAGCGCTGCACATTGCGCTGCCGTGGGGGGCTCAGGGAAGCACGGAGGGAGCCCCCTCCCTGCCGATGCTTCCCTTTAAACCCCGGGACACCGCGATCATGTTTGATCGCGGTGTGCAAGGGGTTAACGTGTCGGGGGCGGTCCGTGACCGCTCCTGACACATTGTGCCGGGTGTCAGCTGTGATAATCAGCTGACACCCGGCCGCGATCAGCGGCGCTCGCCACGTGGGCGCCGCTGATCGCGGTAGACGTACTATCCCATCCATGGGCATAGGGGCCCGGGTCCCATGGACGGGATAGTACGTCGGATGTCAGGAAGGCGTTAAATTGGGAAAATCAGAAGCGGTTTCCATTAGAGGGTGACGGCCATGAGTGACAGCACTGCTGTACCGGCTCTGCCAGTCCGCCTGATCGCTGGGTAGACTCCTGCTATCTACAGTCACCTTCACAATCATCGCAGCAGAACCACAGTAAATGCATTTTTTTAAACAATGGAATGGAATTTATACATGGACATATTTTCCCTTTGCTCAGCAATTTGCTAATGGAAATTTTTTGCATTTCCATTAAAGGTGTTAGGCTAATTTCACACTTGCTTTTTTTTGCAGCGCGTTTTTCCTGCAAAAAACGCATTGAAAAAACGCATACAAACGCATACAAATGCTGCGTTTTTTTCAAGCATTTTTATGAGCATGCATGAAAAATACGCAGCGTTTTTATGCATTTGTATGCGTTTTTACCGCGTTTGCGGTTTTTTCCAACATTAGGTGGCCCCTCACACTAACCCAAACCATGACTTTACTAACCCTAACCCTGACCCTGACCCTAACCCTTAACCAAACCATACTAACCCTAACCCTTAACCAAACCATACTAACCCTGACCCTAACCCTGACCCTTAACCAAACCATACTAACCCTAACCCTGACCCTAACCCTTAACCAAACCATACTAACCCTAACCCTAACCCCCCTTAACTGACCCTAACTCTAACCCAAACCCCTAAATTCCATTGTCAAACTAATGGTAAAAAAAAAAAAACGCATGCGCAAAAAAACGCATACATAAGCATGCCAATGCGCACATATGCGCACCCATAGACTTATAATGGGTGTCCTGCTGTAAAAAAACGCATTGCGCGCGCATGCGTTTTTTTGAGGCAAGTCGGACGCCCAAAAAATGCAACAGGATGCATTTTGTGCGCCCGAGCGCATACCGCAAAAAAACGCATGCGCGGAAAAACGCATACAAACGCATGTGTATGCGCACATAAGCGCATCCCATGCAAAGTATAGGGAAAAAAAACGCATGCGTTTTTTAGCGCTAAAATCCCGCGAAAAAAAACGCAAGTGTGAATCCAGCCTTACAATACAAGTAAGTGTACTGAGCGAGGCCTCGCACACTAGATGGCTTCTGCCCGGACATATGTACAGTGGGTATGGAAAGTATTCAGACCCCTTTAAATTTTTCACTCTTTGTTTCATTGCAGTCTATTGGTAAATTCAAAAAGTTCTTTTTTTCTCATTAATGTACACTCTGCACCCCATCTTGACTGAAAAAACAGAAATACAGAAATTTTTGCAAATTCATTAAAAAAGAAAAACTGACATGGTCATAAGTATTCAGACCCTTTGCTCAGACACTCATATTTAAGTCACATGATGTCCATGTGATCCTCCTTGAGATGGTTCTACTCCTTCATTGGAGTCCCACTGTGTTTAATTAAACTGATAGGACTTGATTTGTAAAGACACACACCTGTCTATATAAGACCTCACAGCTCACAGTGCATGTCAGACCAAATGAGAATCATGAGGTCAAAGGAACTGGCCAAGGAGCTCAGAGACAGAATTTTGACAAGGCACAAATCTGAACTAATCAGCAAAGCTAATAAGGAAGACTCAAAGTCTTAAAAAATTCAATTTAAAGAGCAGACAAAAAGGCAGCAACACTTACCTACCCAGATCTTGGAACAAATCAAATGCACTACAGGGTGCAGCCAGCCCATAAAGCAAGATGTTAGCAACACAGGTGCAAAATACCAGATCAACAGCCACTCTCCACCTACCCATTCCTGGAAGGGGTGACTGCCCAGTATACAATTGCACAATAAAGGCCCTCATAGGGTGTTGTTCACCCAAGGGTACTGCTGTCAGGAAAACCGCACTGCACTTGCTCACTGAGCCAGTGTGCGTGTCCTGAGTTGAACAAACTATGCTCAAAGATACCTGTGGAGCGGGGCGGTAGCGGTGGAGATGCGTGCTTCAGGTAAACAGGACCTGAAGCACGTGACTGCTGGGGAGTGTCTGGGGGCGGAGACAAGCCCCAGAGCTCCAGAGAGCGGTGCTTGGGCTACAGATGCCCAGAGAGTAGTCGGGCAGGTGCAGGTCTAAGCCAGGAGATGGCACGGTACAGGAGGGGCAATACAGGGACGTGGTCAAGTCATAAAGCAGAGTCTGGAAACCTGAGATAGCAGCGCGGTACAGGCAGGAGCAATGGAACAGAAGGTTAGGGACAGGCAAAGGTCATAACAGAGAGGCAAAACAAGTACAGAGGCAGGCTGCAATATCAGAAACAGGAACGGACCAGGTCATACATGAGCAAACATACACAGGCAGACAGTATTCACAGATACACAGGGGTCAGGAACTAAGCCGAGGTCAAAAGTATCACTGGCAACTGACAGAGCCCAAATGAAGCTATTTAAAGCCCTCCCTGAACCAGAGAGAGGCCAAAAGCATTAACCCCTTCAGCACTAAACCAGAATTCACATACAGATCATTACAACTGCATAGTGTTTGGTTCGCAGCCTATTAGCATGCCCCTACGTTTCGATTAAGCGGGCTGGCCAGCACACTCTCAGTGCATCACAGTGTGAACACCCATCATGCGAGATGAGACATGTTTTGGCTTGGCTGCACCCCTAAAAATATAGTGCCAAAAATAGTGAGGTATTAGTTGATATTTTGGCCAAAATAGGTAAGCTTGTAACCCGCACCAAGGGTCCCCACGCTTACAAGTCCCTACACTTAACTAATTAGCAGAGCCACTAAAGAAGACTCAGTCTTCAAAAATTCCATTTAAACAGCAGACAAAAAGGCAGCAATACTTATCTGCCCAGATCTTGGAACAAATGCAGATTTTCCAATGTTACAAAAGAATTTCTGCAGTATTCAAGGTTCCTAAGAGCACAGTGACATCCATAATCCTTAAATGGATGAAGTTTGGGACCACCAGGAGTCTTCCTAGACCTGACTGTCCAGCCAAACTGAGTAATCGTGGGGGAAGAGCCTTGGTGAGAGAAGTAAAGAAGAACCCCAAGATCACTGTGACTGAGCTCCACAGATGCAGTAGGGAGATGGGAGAAAGTTCCACAAAGTCAACTATCACTGCAGCCCTCCACCAGTCAGGCTTTTATGGTAGAGTGGCCCAACAGAAGCCTCTCCTCAGTGCCAGACATATGAAAGCCCTCATAGAGTTTGCTAAAAAACACATTAAGGACTCCCAGACTATGAGAAATAAGAATCTCTGGTCTGATGAGACGAAGATAGAACTTTTTGGTGATAATTCCAATCAGTATGTGTGGAATAAACCAGGCACTGCTCATAACCTGCCCAATACAACCCCAACAGTGAAACATGGTGGTGGCAGGCATCATGCTATGGAGGTTGTTTTCAGCTGCAGGGACAGGACGAATGCTTGCAATTGAAGGAAACATGAATGCGGCCAAGTATAGAGAGATCCTGGATGAAAACCTCTTCCAGAGTGCTCTGGACCTCAGACGTGGCCTAAGATTCACCTTCCATCAAAACAATGACCCTAAGCACACAGCTAAAATACTAAAGGAGTGGCTTCAAAACAACTCTGTGACCATTCTTGACTGTCCCAGCCAGAGTCCTGACCTAAACCCAATTTAGCATCTCTGGAGAGACCTGAAAATGGCTGTCCACCAATGTTCACCATCCAACCTGACGGAAATGGAGAGGATTTGCAAGGATGAATGGCAGAGGATCCCCAAATCCAGGTGTGAAAAACTTGTTGCATAATTCCCAAGAAGACTCATGGCTGTACTAGCTCAAAAGGGTGCTTCTACTCAATACTGAGCAAAAGGTCTGAATACTTATGACCATGTGATATTTCAGTTTTTCTTATTTAATAAATTTTCAAACATTTCTACATTTTGTTTTTTTTCAGTCAAGATGGGATGCAGAGTGTACATTAATGAGAAAAAAACAAACTTTTTTGAATTTACCAAATGGCTGCAATGAAACAAAACGTGAAAAATTTAAAGGGGTCTGAATACTTTCCGTACCCACTGTATAAAACATACATCATCACCATTCCTGTCTCCGACATCGGTGAATCCTCGTAACGTGTAGTGCGTGTGCTGGGGGGATTCAGAAGTCTGCAGTTACTGTGAATTATTAATTTATAATGGACAACCCCTTTTTAAGTAATTTCGTGCAAAACATTTCTACCACACATTGCTTTAGTACACAGATCACCCATATGGACACCTGGATTTTCAGACAGACAATGAGGGAATTTATCAAGCTAACTGCATAAAAAAATGCAAAAGAGGTCTTTCTACTGTTTGTACACCAAGGGGGCACCACTTAATCAAAACAGGCATGGCTTAACAAGTGACATGTGCGCCAAAGAATGTCGCAGTTTGGTGCAAATATTTGACCTGAAATTAGTCAACTAAGAAGTGGTGTAAACTTCGAAAAGACAGTCTAAAGATAAGCCAGTATCCACTTCATACAAATGCCAAAACTTGATTGTACCACTATCTACTTTCTTCAACCCTGTCTGGAAGGGAATCAGCGAGTCCTGCATTCTCGACCTGTGGATTATTGGCCCTTGCAGCACTCAAATTCTCATTTACGGGAAGCAGGTATTTGAACGTCCTCTCACTGGCCAGGGGCATAAATATAGTAGGTGCAGGGGTTGCAATCGCACCTGGGCCTTGGAGCTTAGGGGGCTAAAAGATCCCCTCTGCCATTTTGAGACTATTAATATTAAAGATCTGTGATAGTTGTGGGCCCCATTGGCGCCCATGGCCTTCAAGTGCCACCACTAAGCATAGCCAATTTCCTATATTGTTTGTACCGATGCATTAAGGCTATGGTCACACTATGAGCTTTTGATGTTGCAGAATTTCTGCACCTATTATTGAAATTAGGTTATGGGTGCATTGCACTTGAAAGCAATAGATGTGCTAGCTCTACTGCGCATAATGTTTTTCCCATGCGATTTATCTGATCTTTTAACCACAATCTTGGACTTTCTATTTATCCACAAATTAGAAGGTTGTTTTTCAAGTATCCAATTTCTGCATTGGTGGTTCTAGCTACCTTTTTTGGCTACTAATCTTGGATTTCTTTAGCATCTTGGCAAGGATCCCACCTACCACGAACAAAGTAGATGTTTTGTTCACCAGCACAAATTAGCAATATTGGAAGACTACACAATATTCTTATGTGGGCTGCTGAATAAAATATCCACTTTGTTAATGGAAGTTGTAGCTCCTTGACCCAAGATTGGAAAGCAAAAAAGGCAACTGGAAGCTGCCATGGACCACTTGGTACAGATATGTTCACTAGGATTTAATATCTTGTGACTGTTTGCTCATCCAGCGAAACTACGTCCAAAAATCTGCCTTCCATGATCAGCTTTTAAGTTTGTGTGTGCTGGGAAGACCAACATTCTTCAGCTCTAGATAGCAGGACTCATTTATTCCATTCTAGACAAGTTCCCTTTAAGGCCTTGATGAAAGCAAATAATGGTACAATTCACAAATCACTAGTAGTACAGTTAGGCCGGGATCACGCTACCGTGTGTGATGTGAGAAACTCGCACGAGTCTCTCGCATCAACACCCGCCACTGCCGCCGGCACTCAGGACCAGAGCTGCGGCTGCATAGAAATATATGCAGCTGCAGCTCCGGTCCTGAGTGCCAGCAGTAGCGCCGGGTGTTGATGTGAGAGACTCGTGCAAGTTTCTCGCATCACACACGGTAGGGTGATCCCGGCCTTAGCGCTGTTCCTCCGACACCAGGTGCTGAAGATTGCTCTCATGATATTCCCCTGCTTTGCCAGCAATCAGCGCAAGCAAGAGACAATGGTGAGAGTTATATTCAACTGATAACCGCAAGAGCAGGCTGCAGCTAATGGGACTATTACTCCCATCAGCCTACACCAGCTGCCAATAACATCAGTGGGAATATTCATCAGCCATCGCCTGTACTATAAATCAATACATAAACCAGCATGGGTTCCCCTGTATTTTTGATAACCAGCCAGGCAAAATTGACATTTGCGTGCTATAACCCTCAGCTGTCAGAGTTATCATGGCTGGTATCAAGCATAGAGGGGTCCCCACGCTGTTTTTATAATTATTTTAAAAAATTTAAAAAACCAGCATGGTGTCCCCCTCCATTTTTGACAATCATCCTTCCTATTGCAGACAGCTGGGGATTGGTATTCTCCGGCTGGTAAGGGGCCATGACCCTCCCAAGCCTAAAAATAGCAGCCCGCAGCCGCTCAAAAAGGGCACATCTATTTTATGCAACAATTCTGGCGCTTTGTCCGGCTCTTTCCACTTTCTCTGTAGCGTTAGCAAGTGGGGTAATATTTGTGAGGTTGATGTCAGCTTTGTATTGTCTGGTGATATCAACCCCACGGCTTTGTAATGGAGCGGCGTCTATAAGTTGTATTGTAAATAAAGACACAGCAAGTATAAAGTCCTTTATTTGAAATCAAAACAAAGCACACTTTTTTCCTTTTTTATTTAAAAATAACAAACACAGTTATACTCTCCTAACACCCATTCCATTGAAGCCAACGTCTACTGTAATAAAATAAAAATAAAAAAACAACCATATCTCTCACCTGTTCGACGTTCTGTTCCACGCCGTAATTCATGTCTAGGGATAAATAGTTTTCAATCTGGACGGTGCCTAGATGCGATGCGACTGTACAGACTGAGAACCACTGATGAATGTGCTGCTGAGAGTGCAGCATCAGTGAAGAGCAGTGACCTCATCAAGGTCACCACTAATCACTAAGGCTGCGTTCCCAGCTGGGCTGAACTGCGGTGACCTCAGCTCCATGAGAAAAAGTCACTGAGTTCACCGCAGATCTTGGATCTGCGGTGAACTCACCTGAGCTGAACTTACCAGCCTGAGAATATCAGTCTGCTTTATGAAGGCTGGTTGTCAAAAATGGGGGGACCCCCACCCAGTTTTTTTTAAATGATTTATTTAAATAATTTAAAAAAAAAACAGCGTCTATTCTTGATAACCAGCCTTGCCAACGCTGACAGCTGAAGGCTGCAGCCTGCAGCTGTCAGTTTTGCCTGTCTGGTTATCTGAAATACAGGGGAACCCACGCTGGTTTTTCATAATTTTTTTTTCATAGCGCAGACAGCGGCTGTTGAATACTCCCATCAGCCGCCGCCAGCTTTCACATTTATTAGCGGCAGCAGGTGTAGGCTAAAGGGAGGAATAGTCACATCAGCCGCCGCCTGCTCTCAATGTTATCACTTCAATATAACTCTCCACATTCTCCCTTTCTCTCACTGATCACCGTCAGAGCAGGGGAGAGTGAGGAAAGCGGCCTTCAGCACCCGCCACCAGGGAACAGCGCTAACTTTACCCCTGCTTCCCAGGCACCGATATGTGTGGTACTGATGCAGCACACAGTTGCCACACGTATGCCACAAGAATTGCACACACGGACACTGATATCTCCAATACTGTTTTTCTTTTTCGGTACTGGAAATATCAGGACGTGTGAAACCGGCCTCACAGAGTCTGTACAACCTCTCTCAATAAGGTGTACATAATAGAATAACAGATTATTGACAACCCTTCATAAATATTATTAAGCCTGTAGCCCCTTTCAATCACTTAACGCTCCATGACCTAATATAAATATATTATACAACTGACAATGACTTTTATCAGCAGCGACCGGTGGAACCTATCACCTCTGCTGTTGGCCTCTTAAATGCCACTGTCAATTAATAGCAGTGGCATTTAAGTGCAGCAATCTGACTTGGTTTGTTCAGGTGCCCATCAGCCCCCGTGCTTGCCATTTTAATTTTCCTGTGAATTCCAGCAACAAGCTGGGCGTCCTAGGAGTCACTTACTATATTTTTACTGTATACAGAAATACTATAGGTATTGCTGTTTATACTGTTTATATTACAGCTGATCAGGTTTAACCCCTTAGTGACAGAGCCAATTTTTTCCTTAATGACCGAGCCAATTTGAACAATTCTGACCACTGCCACTTTATGAGGTTAAAGCTCTGGAGTGCTTCAACGTATCAAACTGATTCTAAGAATATTTTTTCGTGACATATTGCACTTCATGTTAGTGGTAAAATTTCTTCGATATGGTTTGCATTTATGTGTGAAAAAATGGTAATTTGGCAAAAATCTTGAAAATTTAGCAATTTTTAATCTTTTAATTTTTCTGCCCTTAAATCAGAGAGTCACATCGCACAAAATAGTTAATAAACAACATTTATCACATATTTACTTTACATCAGCACAATTTTGGAATCATATTTTTTTTTGTTAGGACGTTATAAGGGTTAAAAGTTGACCAACGATTTCTCATTTTTCCAACAAAATTTACAAAACCATTTTTTTTGGGACCACCACACAATTGAAGTGAGTTTAGGGGGGGTCAATATAACAGAAAATACCCAAAAGTGACACCATTCTAAAAACTGCACCCCTCATGATGCGCAAAACCACATTCAATAAGTTTATTAACCCTTCAGGTGCTTCTTGAGAACTAAAGGCATGTGAAAAGAAAATATATTTTGGAACCAAATTTTTTTATTTTTACAAGGGTATCGGAAGAAAGTGAACCACAAAATTTGTTATGCAATTTCTCCTGAGTGCGCCGATACCCCGTATGTGGGGGAAAGCCACTGTTTGGGATCATGGCAGGGCCCTGAAGGTAGGGAGCACCGTATGACTTTTTGAATGCAAAATTGACCGGAATCAATGGTGGGCACTTGGAGACCCCCTGATGTACCTAAACAGTGGAAACCCCCCAATTCTAACTTCAACCCTAATCCCAACACTCCTCTAATCCCAATCCTAACCATAACCCTAACACACCCCCGAAACCTAATCTCAACCCTAACCGCAATCCCAACCATAACAAAAACCATAAAACCAACCCTAACATTAGCCCAACCCTAGCACTATCCCTAGTCCCAACCCTAGCACTATCCCTAGTCCCAACCCTAACCCTATCCCCAAACCTAGCACTATCCCTAGTCCCAAACCTAGCCCTAGCCCTAACCATAGCCTAACCCTAATGGGAAAATGGAAATAAATACATTTGCTAAATTTTATTATTTTTACCTAACTAAGGGGGAGGGTTGATTTTAATAAATTGGCCGTAGGATCAAGTTCTATCAAAGTAAGGCAGGATAGCCCTTAAACAGAGCTTTTCTGTGACATGATTTAATCCTATTTTTTGGTCCAAATGACACAACTCTGATCTGAAATGTTCACACATTGGTGTGTAGGAATTTTTACCCTGAGAGTTTGCAAAGTTGCATAGCATATCTTGTTAGGACTCATTAACTGAATATAATCTGTTTCCATTTTAGGTCAGAGTGGTGCTGGAAACAACTGGGCCAAAGGTCATTACACGGAAGGAGCAGAACTGGTAGATTCAGTTCTAGATGTGGTGAGAAAAGAATCTGAAAGCTGTGACTGCCTGCAGGGTTTTCAGTTGACCCATTCCTTAGGTGGTGGCACTGGTTCTGGTATGGGCACACTTCTCATCAGCAAGATTAGAGAAGAGTACCCTGACCGAATCATGAATACATTTAGTGTGATGCCATCACCCAAAGTCTCAGACACTGTAGTTGAACCATACAATGCCACTCTTTCTGTACATCAGTTGGTGGAAAACACAGATGAAACCTACTGCATAGACAATGAGGCTCTGTATGACATATGCTTCCGCACTTTAAAGCTAACAACACCAACTTACGGTGACCTCAATCATTTGGTATCTGCAACCATGAGTGGGGTAACAACCTGCCTTCGTTTCCCAGGCCAACTCAATGCAGATTTACGAAAACTGGCTGTCAACATGGTGCCTTTTCCACGACTGCATTTTTTTATGCCCGGCTTTGCTCCACTTACTAGCCGTGGCAGTCAGCAATACCGTGCCCTGACTGTGCCGGAACTGACACAACAAATGTTCGATTCCAAGAACATGATGGCAGCTTGTGATCCTCGTCATGGACGCTACCTTACTGTGGCTGCTATCTTCCGTGGAAGAATGTCCATGAAGGAAGTCGATGAGCAGATGCTCAATGTCCAAAACAAAAACAGCAGCTACTTTGTAGAATGGATCCCTAATAATGTGAAGACTGCTGTGTGCGACATTCCACCACGAGGCCTCAAAATGTCTGCCACATTTATTGGCAATAGCACTGCCATTCAAGAGCTATTCAAGAGAATCTCAGAGCAGTTTACAGCTATGTTCCGCCGAAAAGCCTTCTTGCATTGGTATACAGGTGAAGGAATGGATGAGATGGAATTTACTGAAGCTGAAAGCAACATGAATGATCTGGTATCAGAGTACCAGCAATACCAAGATGCCACTGCTGATGAGCAAGGAGAGTTTGAAGAGGAAGAAGGAGATGATGAAGCTTGATGATAAGAAAGGCTTTTGTTTCTTAGAAATACAAGGCACAGTTTCCGAATAGCTAGTATGAAGTCTACGGCAGAATTGTGTTTGAGCATGTGTTTTCTTTTCCATGGTCGGTGACGTCAGGATTGTTGGGTTTTTTTCCTTAACCATGTTGAAAGTTGTTTAGGCTCTCCTAATTCAGGAGAAGATTTATACTAGAAGGATGTAGAAGTGATTGACTGCTCTTAGATGTTGTTTTGCACTGGAGATCATAAAACAAGTTTTTGTCTGCTCTGTGTTGTCTGTCTTATTTATTTTTTTATAGTTTGATAAAACTTGTAATACCTCTTTTCCAAATACATAATTTTATCAATACTATTAAAAGCTAACAACCATTAAATATTCAGACACAATAAAATTACCTGTGAGCTTCAGGCCAAAACCCCCCAAAAATGCATAATGCACAGTGATGGATGCAGGCATGACAGAGAAAAATCACCAAAAATTACTCAGATAGATACCTACTGACCACTCAGTATAACCACAAATGGACTGCAAATACAAAGAACCCACCTGTACAATTAATATCGGCTATCTATCTAACCATATGGTAATAAAAGGAGTGAGTTACACAAAGGAAAAAGAACCTTCTCACCCATCTGCCAAGTCCAGAGAAGGTCCTTGCACATCAGTCCATGTTGCAAAGAAATGTCTGTCCAATAGAGCACAGTTTAGAGATAACCCTATGATGCCCTTAAAAATGTAAGGCCCTGGTTACCCCCAAAAAACTCCCGCCCCGACATGGACAGTCCACAGTTGTCGATTTTAGGGCTATGGTGCCAACATCCCAGTAGTTGATAAAGCATCAAGCAAGTCAATAACCATTATGATGCTAAATCCACTGTACAGTACATCGCAAAAGTGAGTACACCCCTTACATTTTTATAAATATATATTTTCGTGGGACAACACTGAAGATCTCACACTTTGATACAATGTAAGGTAGTCCGTGTACAGCTTAGATAAGTTGTGTAAATTTGGTGTGCCCTCTAACTCAACACACAGCCATTAATGTCTAAACCGCTGGCAACAAAAGTGAGTACACCTAAATGAAAGAGGCCAAACTGTGCCTAAAATGTCAATATTTTGTGTGGCCACTATTGTTTTCAAGCGCTGCCTTAGCTCTCTTGGGCATGAAGTTCACCAGAACTTCACAGGTTATCACTGGAATCCTCTTCCATGATGACATCATGGAGCTGGTGGATGTTCGAGACCTTGTGCTCCTCCACCTTACGTTTGAAGATGCCCCACTGATGCTCAATAGGGTTTAGGTCTGGAGACATTCTTGTCCGGTTCAGCACCTTTACCATCAGTTTCTTTAGCAAGGCAGTGGCTGTCTTGGAGGTGTGTTTGGGGACGTTATCATGTTGGAATACTGCCCTGTGGCCCAGCTTCCGAGGGGAGAGGATAATGCTCTTTCATAATGTCACAGTACATGTCTATTTTTTTATTACTTATGTCCATGGTTTTACAATAAGGCTGGATATATGGCCAAAATTCAATGTCCCCAGTCCACAAGATCGTCTCCCCGGGGCCGGTAGTGCCACTGCCCCCCGTACAAGGCAATACTCACTGTCTCCCAGCTTTTGGTTGGCTCACAGATTTTGTATCTCCTGCCTGTATAGTGTGCAGTCACAGTCCACGCTACTTCAGATGACAGGTAACACAAAGTCCATGTGTGCAGCAGCAACAGTTCCAATTAAGAAAGTTCCTGAAATCCAGACGACAGATCTCTCAACAGTAGCACACGTGTCCAGCATAGTCAGCAACAGATCTCTAAAACTCCACAGGCCATCCATGTACTCCAGGACGCCATCTTCAGTTCTCTCCCTTGGAAGTCACTCTCCCAACTCCTGACTAAACATGTGGCTTCTTTTACTCCCTCCCTCCCCCTTAAACATTTTCTTTAAGCTGAAAGAATTAAATATATTTCATAAGCCCATCACTTGGGACTGCATGTGGGACCCCCTGTAGTGATGGCTCTCCTGGATCTACAATCCCCATCCACGCAATGAGACTTTTGGCTGAAAGATCAATGGCATGATAGTTTCTTGATTGCTACTCTTGGGTCTGGCCTTGTGTACTGTATACATAAGATCTAACCTGCATGTCTTCCTTTGCTTACTGTCACTGAATGGAAACATTGATTCCTGAGGCTAAACTGACTGTCAAGCAAATCACTCATAAAACAGCAAGCAAATTTCTAATAAAATACAAAAATAATATTAACGCAACCCGTGCTCTGTGCTGGAAGAAGTCGTAGAGCTGTGTACTCCGCTCTTCGTGCATTGGTCCAATAGTCTCCAGTCTTTGGCCAGCTCCTCACATTGGCATTCATGGTTGCCTCAATGAACTGTAGCTCCTCACAGCCGGCAGCACCCATGCAGCCCCTAGCCATGATACTCCCACCATGACACCATCAGAGTCATTAAATAAGTTTATCTTGGTCTCATCAGACCACAGGACATGGTTCCAATCCTAAAGGTACTGTCACACTTAGTGATGTACCAGCGATCCCGACCAGCGATATGACGCGGTTAGGATCGCTGGTACATCGCTAAGTGGTCGCTAGTGAGCTGCCACACAGGCAGATCTCACCAGCGACATCGCTGGGGACGGGGGTCACTACTTACCTGTCACACTAGGCGATCCTGCGTCCTCCCGCCCAGCTCCACGCACGTCGCTCGTCTCTCCACAGGAAGCGCCGCAGGAAGCTGACGACGAGAAGCAGTCCTGAACGTTCTTGCGCGAACAGCGATAACCAGCGGGGGAGCGGGTCGTAGGTAAGTATCACACACAGCGATATCGCTAGCAATATCACTATAACGTCACAAGTTATAGCGATATTGCTAGCAATATCGCTTAGTGTGACAGTACCTTTAGGCCGGGGTCACACTAACCTGCGCAAAATACGGTCAGTATTTTACATGCGTAATACGGATGAATGGCCCCTAAACAGTGATCCGTAATCAAGGTGTGGTCGCGTATTTTGCGCATGTAAGCATCCCTATGTAATCCGTATGGCGAGATTTTCTCGCAGGCTTGCAAAATGGACATATAATGGAGCCCTATGACAGGGTTTCTAACAGAAACCAAAGGATATAGACACATAGAATGCATATATATATATATATATATATATATATATGTATTCTATGTGTATATATCTATTCTTTCATTTCTTTATTAAAACTGTCAGTGTGAGTTTACTGTAAAGCGCACAGAATTGCCGGCTTTGCTAAAAGACACCTGGTGCGTATTTCTCGCAAGTCACATGTGTGGTCCGTGTGTAATCCGTATTTTTTGCGCACTCATAGACTTGCATTGGCGTACTACGGCCGTAGTACGCTGACAATCGCAGCATGCTGCGATTGGCACGGACCGTAGAATACGGATGAGAAATATACGGCTGGTGCGAGGGACCCCATAGAGAATCATTGGTCTGTGTCTAATGCGTGCTTTTAGCGCCTCTCACTCGGCCGTATTCCTCGCCAGTGTGACCCCGGCCTTAGTCTGCTTGTCTACAGAAAACTGCAGGCATTCTTGTGCATCATCTTTAGAAGAGGCTTCCTTCTGGAATAACAGCCGTGCAGACCAATTTGATGCAGTGTGTGGCGTATGGTCTGAATACTGACTGACTGAACCCCCACCCCTTTAAACCCTTAATGACTAAGGGTATTTCAGTTTTTGCTTTATCGTTTTTTGGTCCCCTTCTTCCCAGAGCCATAACTTTTTTATTTTTCAGTCAATATGGCCATGTGAAGGCTTGTTTTTGCGGAACAAGTTGTTCTTTTGAATGATACCATTGGTTTTAACATATCGTGTACTGGAAAACAATTCCAAGTGTAGTGAAATTGCAAAAAAAGTGCATTTCACAGTTGTTTTGTTCACTAAATGCTAGAACTGACCTGTCATGATTCTCCAGGTCATTATGAGTTCATAGACACCAAACATGTCTAGGTTCTTTTTTTATTTGAGTGGTGAAAAAAAATTCCAACGTTTACTTAAAAAAACAAAAAAAAAAACGCCATTTTCCGATACCTGTAGCATCTCCATTTTTTTTTTCTTGATTTGGGGTTGGGGCTTATTTTTTGCGTGCCAAGCTGACCTTTTTATTGATACCATTTTAGTGCAGATACAATCTTTTGATCACCCATTATTGCATCTTAATGCAATGTTGCTGCAACAAAAAAAACATAATTCTGGCATTTTGACTTTTTCTCTCGTCACGCCGTTTAGCGATCGGGTTAATTCTTTTTTTATTTTGATAGATCGGGCGATTCTGAAAGCGGTGATACCAAATATTTGTATGTTTGATTTTTTTTTATTGTTTTATTTTGAATAGGACGAAAGGGGGGTGATTTGAACTTTTTATTTTTTTTAATAACATTTTTTTTTAACTTTTGGCATGCTTCAATAGCCTCTCCATGGGAGACTAGAAGTTGCAGCACTTCGATCACCTCTGCTACACACAGGTGATGAACAGATCGCCTGTGTGTAGCAGAAATGCTCACTTGCTATGAGTGCCGACCACCGGGTGGTGCTCGTAGCAATCTGGCTATGACAACCATAGAGGTCTGCTGGAAACCTCTGGTTGTCATGCTGACCCATCAGGGACCCACGATCATGTGACGGGGTCACCGATGGGCGGGATAAAGGACGGGCTTCCGGTAAGCATGAGTTAAATGCCGCTGTCAGAGATTGACAGCGGTACCTAAGTAGTTAAAAGCCGCTGGTGGATCGCGATTACACCCACGGCTGTTGCAGGCACATGTCAGCTGTATAGATCAGCTGACATGTTCCCGGAAAGGTGAGGGCTCAGCACCAAAGCCCGCTCCAAACGGGGCGTCCAAAGTGGGCGTACTATTACACCCAACGTCAGAAAGGGGTTAACCTCTGCAGCAACACTGGCAGCACACATATCTCTATTTTGAAAAGACAATCTCTGGATATGATGCTGAGCACGTGCTCTCAACTTCTTTGGTCAATTATGGTGAGGCCAGTTCTGAGTGGAACCTGACTTGTTAAACCGCTCCATGGTCTTGGCCACCGTGCTGCAGCTCAGATTCAGGGTGCTGGCAATCTTCTTATAGCCTAGGCCATCTTTATGTAGAGCAGCAATTCTTTTTTTCTCAGAAAGCTCATTGCCATGAGGAGCCATGCTGAACTTCCAGTGACCAGTATGAGAGAGTGTGAGAGAGAGAACCCCAAATTTACCATACCTGCACCCAATTCACACCTGAGACTTTGTAACACTGAGTCCCATAACACAGGTGAAGGAAAATGGCTTAATTGGGCACAATTTGGCTATTTTTACTTAGAGATGTACTCACTTATGTTGTCAGCAGTTTAGACATTAATAGCTGTGTGCTGAGTTACAAATTTACATGGTTACACAGGGTGTACACCGACTACTTTACATTCTGTCAGTGTCATATCTTCAGTGTTGTCCCATGAAAAGATATAATACAATGTTTACAAAAAATGTGAGGGGGTACTCACTTTTGAGATATATTGTTGATCTTTAAGGGCATACTAGGGTTATCTCTAAACTTTGCTCTTTTGGCTAGACAAGTCTCTGCAACATGGACTGATGTGCAAGGACCCTCTCTGGACATGACCGATGGGTGAGATGGTTCCTTTTTTTCTCCTTTTAGTCACGCATGGTTAGATAATCACAATATTAACTGTATAGATGTCTGCTTATATGTCTGAGCATTTTTTTTCAGTTTAAGTGACTTTTTCTGTCATGCCTGCATCCATCACTAAGGATTCGGTATTTTTTTCTGTTTTTTTTTTTTTTTTTTGCCCATGGCTCACGGATAATTTTATTATGTATGAAAATTTAATGGTCATAAATTTTATCAATATCTATTAAAAGTTATGCTGATAGATTACCTAGTTTAGCGAGTTCACTGGTAGTTCCTGCCACGTTAACACAGGAGTGTCTCAGTTCCCATTAAATCTTTTACATTATAAGATTCATAAATAAAAGGATTATTCCTTGGATCAGATTGGTGGCTCTGTGCTTTTCAAAACTAAAATCATAAATCTTTGCAAATAGACTTGTTTAATAAAAAATACCATTCCTCATTGCTCACTCTCCTAAATATCCATTTCCCACTTTGTTTATCTTACATTGCTATTCAACACGTCCTCCAGAAATTATTTCCTTGCTGCCAAGAACGTGCAGTCTTTTCTTCCTATTCTCACGTGCTCTAGAAGGAGTAAAAACTAAGCATGTGCTCTGGGAGTAAAAACTAAGCATGTGCAGTTTCCCCTTTCAGCTCAGGGCCAGCATGTGCAGAGAAAAGTTGTGTGCCTCTGTGTCCTAGTTTTCCCCTGCAGTCAATAATTATCAACTGGTTGTATCAAAGATGTAGCCAAGTGTGTCCAAAGATACATTTGAACCATCCATAAAATAACAGAGAAATGTGAACAACGCACAGAACACGGAAGTGCTAGAACACACTGGTTGCTTCTTGGAAATGTACTTTGTGCAATAATGAAAGCAGCAAGAATTGGTGATCAGTATTAAATAACCAAGAGTAAGATTCTTATAGCATGATGATGTCCATTTCCACAAAAACTATAAGGGCATTGTTTTTCGGGGGAAAGAAGGATAGTGGGATAGCCCCTTTACAGATTGAAGTCTTGTAGTTGGACACAGAAAGTTAAAAGTTTCCATTAAAAGGAATAATGTCAGAGACACCGCACTGCACTCGCTCACTGAGCCAGTGCGCGAGTCTTGAGTACAGAAACAGTGCTAAAAGATACCTGTGGAGTAGGGCAGCAGAGGTGACAATGCGTGCTTCAAACTATTAGTGTCAGGGTCCAGTCAGCGCCGGAAAGTAAAGAGGCACAGGACCTGCGGACACTGAAATTAGCAAGCTGGCACAGGACCTATGGTCAGGTGACTGCAAGGGGGCGGGGCTTAGCGTCCTGCCTTCAGATATGACAGGACACCATACAACAACTCAGAGTCAGGCAAAACGGAGGTCACAACAGTATGGGCAAACGAGGCACAGGAGGGACAAACAGACGGGTAGTCAGACAAAGCCAAAGGTCATACACAAGAGGGCAACGTGGTACCAAGGGGACGAGCAGAGAGAAGTCGGGTCACAAGCAGAGAGTCATACACGAGAGGTAGCGCAGTACAAGAGGGCCAGGCAGAACTCGTAACAGGGACAGAACCGGATCAAAACCAAACAAGCAAGCAAGATATTAGGCACAAGGTCAACTAACTCAGCCGAGGGCAGGAGTATAATTGACACTGGACCTAGGTCCAGTGAGCATTAAATAGCCGCCCTCTGCCAGAGAGAGGCGGAACAAGTAACCCCCAGTCTGATCAGGGCGGGCCAAAGCGAAACCCCGTCCTGGATCATGACACATAAATTGCACATGGCACGACAAATTTAGAATAGGAACATTAGATCTTTCTATATTAAGTCACCTCATGGTAAATGCACTTAAAGGAAATCGGTCAATAAAATCAACTCTCTAAAGTCAATTACATGTGGATGCGGGTATTTTAAATATAAATCCATCGACACCTTTATATTTTCTACCTGTAGCTGCATTCCAGAGTAATTGGTGTGCATACGCAAATGATATGTTAAGTGCTCCATTCATGTTAGAGCACTTAAGGAGCCGCTGCCTCCGGAGGTGGTCTCCCAACTAGCATCAGCTTCTTTAGGTTAATTGATAATAATAATCTTTATTTTTATATAGCGCTAACATATTCCGCAGCGCTTTACAGTTTGCACACATTTTCATCACTGTCCCCGATGGGGGCTCACAATCTAAATTCCCTATCAGTATGTCTTTGAAGTGTGGGAGGAAACCGGAGTACCCGGAGGAAACCCACGCAAACACGGGGAGAACATACAAACTCTTTGCAGATGTTGTCCTTGGTGGGATTCGAACCCAGGACCCCAGCGCTGCAAGGCTGCAGCGCTAACCACTGAGCCACCAATTGATAGCTTACTGCCTGTGTGACATCAGGCAGCAGACATGCAAAACAGATAGTGAACTATCAATCCAATTGAGCATGCATTTCAGTTGTTAAAGACTAAACTTCAGATAGAAAGGCCCACAAACAAACAGCAACTGAAAACCACCGCAGTGAATGTCTGGCAGAGCATAAAAAAGGAGGAAACACAGCGTCTGGTGATGTCCATGATTTCAAGACTTCAGGCAGTGATTGCCAACAAAGGGTTTTCAACCAAGTACTAGAAATGAACATTTTATTTACAATTATTTAATCTGTCCAATTACTTTTGGTCCCTTTAAAAACTCCTAAACCCTTCATCCAATTTTAATGTGGATACCCTCAAATGAAAACTGAAAGTCTGAACTTCAACTGCATCTGAATTGTTTTGTTTAAAATTCATTGTGGTAATGTCTAGAACCAAAATTAGAAAAATGTTGTCTCTGTCCAAATATATATAGACCTAACTGTAATAATTGAAACCAGACGAATCCAAGCAATACAACTTAACTCCCGACTAATGCAATCGTTCACGAGTCCTTAACATCCGGGGACCCGATAGTAGAGGTCAATTCGGAGGGTCTTTCATTTTTTAACTTTTAAGAAACAGTATAATAATGATCTTTATTTTTATATAGCGCTAACATATTCCACAGCGCTTTACAGTTTGCACACATTTTCACCACTGTCCCCGATAGGGAATCTAAATTCCCTATCAGTATATCTTTGGAGTGTGGTAGGAAACCCACGCAAACACGGGGAGAACATACAAACTCCTTGCAGATGTTGTCCTTGGTGGGATTCGAACCCAGGACTCTAGTGCTGCAAGGCTGCAGCGCTAACCACTGAGCCACCATGCTGCCGTATAGGAAAGAAAAGACAGAGCAGAGGAAGGAGAGCAGTTGAAGTGAAAAAAGAGAGTGGGGGAAAATAAGTAACAGAGCCAAGAGAGGCAAAAAAAAAGGAGAGGGAAGGAAAAAACAAGGGGGTAAGGGAAGGATTACCCACCCGACCAAGTCCCCCTTCATGACCTTTGATGTAAGTATACATCATGGTTGGAAAGAGGTTCACAACCTACGACGTAAACTTAAGTAATGGTGATCATGCAAGCACAGAAGCTGTGCCTGCTGGATTGCTGCTGGGAGCTGGGCTTAAGTGATAACTTAAGTGATACAACTGTCCTAATGGTTAACCCCTACAGTGAACTCCATAAAAAATTAAAATGGCAAAAAATCTAAGTTACTTACCGGTAATAGGATTTTCCCTTTACCTATGATAGCACCACCTGAGTGAGGATGCGCCCATCCAGGAAGGGAAACCCACTGAAATAAAAGGGCAGCACCTCTCCTCTGCATCAGTTGGTTTACAGAGCATCCAAATAATTATTAGCACCAGTGGCATAACTACAAAGCTATCGGCCCCGGTGCAAACTTTCAAATGGGGCCCCCCCCCAATGCCAAAATACACACGTGGCTCCACTCCGCACACCTCGTATACGCGTGGCTCCGCTCCATACACCTCATACACCCTCGGCTCCGCTCAGTACACCTCGTACATGCTCCACTCCATAAACCTCGTACACACGTGGCTCTGCTCCGTACGCATTGTACACGCTCTGCTCCATACACCTCGTACACTTGCGGCTCCACTCCATACACACACGGCTCCTCTCCGTCCACCTCATACACATGCGGCTCCGCTCCGTACACTTCGTACACACGCGGCTCCGCTCCGTACACACACGGCTCCGCTCCGTATACTTCGTACGCACACGGCTCCGCTCCGTATACTTCGTACGCACGCGGCTTCTCTCCGTACACCTCGTACACATGTGGCTCTGCTTCGTACACACACGGATCCTCTCACCTCGTACACACACGCCTGCGCTCCATACACTTCGTACACACAGCTCTGCTCCATACACCTTGTACACAAATGGCTGTGCTCTGTACACCTTATACACACACGGCTGCGCTCCGTACACTTCGTACAAACACATGGCTGCACTCCGTACACCTCGTACAAACACACGGCTGCGCTCCGTACACCTTGTACACACACGGTTGCACTCCGTACATCTCGTACACACACGGCTGTGCTCCGTACACCTCGTACACACACAGCTCTGCTACATCCACCCTGTAAACCCCTCCTGACCCCACACATAAACTTACCCTCATCCAGCAGTGCACCATGACAACCAGCACGGCAGAGTCCTGCAGACACAGAGGCTCCTGATCATGTGACATCTGACTCCTCTCCTCCTGTGACCTCACAGGTCCTGTGTGCACAGAGCAGCCATCCTGTCAGGCCAATTGTAGCCTGGCAGCTAATCAAAGAATGGAGCTGCACAGCCAATGAGCGGCTGCAGCTCCGTAATTGGGTCCCTAAGGACTCCGGGCCCAGTCGCAGCTGCGACCGCTGTGACTGCGGTAGTCCCGCCCCTGATTAGCACATACTTTCACCAAATTATCACCACACTCTTCATTTAATCATTCAACATAAAAAGTGCACCCACAGGCAGTGATAAGGTGGGAATATAAGGGTGCTGTCATGGGTTCTGGAAACTCCCATTACTGGTGACTAACTTAATATTTATAGAGAATAACAATCCACTTTAAGGGGACCACCGATTGTAAAACCCTTCTACCAAAACTTAGGTCAATTGAGAAGGATAAGTCCAGCCTGTAGTGTCTATAGGAGGTTGAAGAAGAGGACCAAGTTGCTGCCTTATATGTCTGGTCGATGGACACGTC
Source organism: Dendrobates tinctorius (assembly GCF_039654945.1). Lineage (NCBI taxonomy): Eukaryota > Metazoa > Chordata > Amphibia > Anura > Dendrobatidae > Dendrobates > Dendrobates tinctorius. The sequence goes on from NW_027361830.1 coordinate 248,040, forward strand.
TGTCTAAGAAGTTGCAATTACACCGGGAGAGACAGGAAGGACGATGGTCGTTTAGCGTAACAACGCTACCACGGGTCCGGGTGTGTAATTACTTATGGTCACTCCCTTTTAAAGGGCTTACCATCCAGTATATAATGAAGGGAACATCATGTGAAATACAAAAGCATACATAGTGAAATAAAGTCATTAAACAATCACACAAAGTTTTTGCCAAAATTTATTATTCTGCTAATCCAAAAGAATCCCTTGTTGTTCTGTAAAAAAACAAATAATAAAAAACTAACAATATACATACCTCTCCACTGTTCAGTTAGGTCCCCCACTGCAATCCATCACAAGGGGTTAACTAGTTTACAACGGGGACCGGTGCTAATGCGACCGACCCCGCTGTAAACAACTGCAGAATGAATGAATTCATTTCTGCGCAGCCTCCCTGGCTGACCAGAGATGAACTAATAAGCGTAGGAAAGTTTCTGATCTTTTTTCCGTGCTCATCAGTTCACCTCAGGTCAGCCGGGGACTCCGCGCAGCCTCACTGACGTCAGCGGTAGTCCCTGGCTGACCTGAGGTGAACTCAGGAGCGTGGGAAAAAGTTCAGAGATGAATTCATTCATTTTTAGTTTATTTTTTTTACAAAACAAAGGCTTTTTTTGGATTAGCAGATTAATAAACGTGGTCAAAACTTGGTGTGATTATTTCATTAAAAGAATTTTTAATTCATGTTGGTGTCTTTTTTTAACCCTTTTCTATTCTAGGGTTAATAATGCATAGGTGTCTTATTGACACCTCTCCATTATTAACCCGGCTTAATGTCACCTTTCAATAGCAAGGTGACATTATACCATTATTATTAACCCATTAGCCACCGCTAAAGGCAATGGGAATAGAGAGGCTAAGTACCAGAAAAGGTACATCTTATAGATGCACCTTTTCTGGGGTGGCTGGGAGCAGATTTTTTTTAGCCGGGGGGAGCCAAAAACAATGGTCCCTATCTAGGCTATTAATATCTGCCCTCACTCACTGGCTTTCCTTCTCTTGCAGAGAAATTACCGCGGGAGCCCACGCAATTTTTTTCAACAAATTTACCCGTTAATTTAACACCTTCATGTCCAAAATTTTACACACATACCCTAATCTAATTATTAGTCAAAGACATATAAAAACTGAATGAAATGAAATGGTTTACTGTATGTAAACCATGTGTCATTTCATGTCGGGTTTTGTAATGATTTTACAGAAGCCGGCAAATGGTTTAGCGTCTATTATGCTATGTAGAACTCTGAACTATAAAAATATATATATATATGTGTGTGTGTGTCTCGATGACATGTATATGTATGTGTATATATACAGTATATATATACAGTATATATATATATATATATTAATATATGTATTCTATGTGTCTATCTATTCTTTCTATTTTTTTATTAAACGTGTCAGTGTGATTTTACTGTATCGCAAAATGAATTGCCGGCTTTTGTTAAAGGACACCGGGGCGTATTTCCGCAAGTCACACTTGTGGTCCGTGTGTAATCCGATTATTTTCTCGCACCCATAGACTTGCATTGGCGAGTCATGGCCGACAATCGGCGACAATCGCAGCATGCTGTAATTTTCTCAGCCCGTTTAAAACGGGCGAGAAAAAAATTGGATAATGGGAGCTGCTCCATAGATTAACATTGGGACGAGTGCAATGCAGTTTTTTTATTGCATAGCACTCGTCCGTTTTTCTCGCTAGTGTGACTCTGGCCTAACTGAAAAGATGGTAACACATTGCAAGCTTTTGAGACTACTTAAGTCTCTTCATCAGGCTAACAAAATAGGAATCTTGTGGGTATGATACCTTTTAATGGCTAACAAATAATAGTGAATGTTGTTACAAAGCAAGCTTTCAGGACTGCTTATGTCCCTTCATCAGGCTGATATGACAAAATATTTGAAGAAACCTTATTTATATACAGTTTAAAGCACAACATTTCAATAAACAAACAATGAGCTTGAAGAGAGAATCCTTAATTAGGTAAGATCAGATAGGTAGTATGAAAAGTTCTGAAGATCAAAGGGCTACTTGGAGTAGATAGCTCAGATATGGTAATGGGTAGAGTTGAGCGATACCGTCCGATACTTCAAAGTATCGTATCGGATGGTATCGGCCGATCTTTAAAAAAAGTATCGGTATCGCCGATTCCGATACCGGAAGTCCCATTCAAGTCTATGGGACTTCCGGTATCGGAATAAGAAAAACCCTTTCCTGCCCTTGTACAGCCTCTCTGGGGTCTGTACGGGCCTTTCGGGGGGCTGTGCCGGCCTGCCAGGGGGTCTGTGCAGGCTCCGGTGGTCTGTGCCGGCCTGCCGGGGGGCTGTGCCGGCCTGCCGGTGGTCTGTGCAGGCTCCGGTGGGCTGTGCCGGCCTGCCGGGGGGCTGTGCCGGCCTGCCGGGGGGCTGTGCAGGCTCCGGGGGGCTGTGCCGGCCTGCCGGTGGTCTGTGCAGGCTCCGGGGGGCTGTGCCGGCCTGCCGGGGGGCTGTGCCGGCCTGCCGGTGGTCTGTGCAGGCTTCGGGGGTCTGTGCAGGCATCGTCCGATGGGACTACAAGTCCCATCGGGCGATGCCTGCTACCATGACAGTGATTGACACATTAGCCAATGATGGGACAGTAATAGTCCTATCATCCAGCTAATGTGTTGAATGTAAAAAAAAAAAAAAAAAAAATTACATGCTACATACATACAACATGCATACTACATACATGCTACATTCATACTACATACTACATACATGCTACATACATGCTACATTCATACTACATAAATACTACATGCAACATACATACTACATATATACTACATACATACTACATATATACTACATGCATGCTACATACATACTGCATGCTACATACATACTACATGCTACATACATACTACATGCTACATACATACCACATATATACTACATACATACTACATACATACTACATGCATGCTACATGCATGCTACATGCTACATACATAACACATATATACTACATGCATGCTACATACATAGTACATGCTACATGCATGCTACATACATACTACATGCTACATACTACATATATACTACATGCATGCTACATACATACTACATGCTACATACTACATATATACTACATGCATGCTACATACATACTACATGCTACATACATACTACATATATACTACATGCATGCTACATACATACTACATGCTACATACATACTACATATATACTACATGCATGCTACATACATACTACATGCTACATACATACTACGTATATACTACATGCATGCTACATACATACTACATGCTACATACATACCACATACATACTACATACATGCTACATGCTACATATATACTACATATATACTACATGCATGCTACATACATACTACATGCTACATACATACTACATATATACTACATACATACTACATGCATGCTACATAAATACTACATACATACTACATGCATGCTACATACATACTACATACATACTACATGCTACATACATACCACATACATACTACATACATACTACATGCTACATACATTCATACATATATACTACATGCATGCTACATACATACTACATATATACTACATGCATGCTACATACATACTGCATGCTACATGCATGCTACATACATACTACATACATACTACATGCTACATACATACCACATATATACTACATACATACAATACATTCATACAATACATACATAGACATACAGTACATATAACATAGAGTAACATACTTACCAATACTTGTCACATTGTTCCCCGAAGCCATTGTCTTTTCCGGAATAAATATTAACATAACAAACCACAAAAATACTCACCCACGATCCGAAGCAGTCCACGAGTGTGTCCCACGACGATCTTGGGTAGAGAACTGCAGCATCAGCTGATGCTGCCGTTCTCTACGGGCTGCAGGAATCCAATGACGGAAGGTAGGTATCCTTCCGCACTGTATTCCTCCGCCACTTAAAAAAAAAAAAAAGTCCCTAGTCTCACTTTATGCCATTGCTGTGTGGGAAATTCCCACACAGCAATGGCATAAAGTGAGACTAGGGACTTTTTTTTTTTTAAGTGGCGGAGGAATACAGTGCGGAAGGATACCTACCTTCCGTCATTGGATTCCTGCAGCCCGTAGAGAACGGCAGCATCATCTGATGCTGCAGTTCTCTACCCAAGATCGTCGTGGGACACACTCGTGGACTGCTTTGGATCGTGGGTGAGTATTTTTGTGGTTTGTTATGTTAATATTTATTCCGGAAAAGACAATGGCTTCGGGGAACAATGTGACAAGTATTGGTAAGTATGTTACTCTATGTTATATGTACTGTATGTCTATGTATGTATTGTATGAATGTATTGTATGTATGTAGTATATATGTGGTATGTATGTAGCATGTAGTATGTATGTAGTATGTATGTAGCATGCATGTAGCATGCAGTATGTATGTAGCATGCATGTAGTATATATGTAGCATGCATGTAGTATATATGTAGTATGTATGTAGCATGTATGTAGTATGTATGTGGTATGTATGTAGCATGTATGTAGCATGCATGTAGTATATATGTAGTATGTATGTAGCATGTATTATGTATGTAGTATGTATGTAGTATGTATGTGGTATGTATGTAGCATGTAGTATGTATGTAGTATGCATGTAGTATGTATGTAGCATGTATGTGGTATGTATGTGGTATGTATGTAGCATGTAGTATGTATGTAGCATGCATGTAGTATATATGTAGTATGTATGTAGCATGTAGTATGTATGTAGTATGTATGTAGTATATATGTAGTATGTATGTAGCATGTATGTGGTATGTATGTAGCATGTAGTATGTATGTAGCATGTAGTATGTATGTAGCATGCATGTAGTATATATGTAGTATGTAGTATGTATGTAGTATGTATGTGGTATGTATGTAGCATGTAGTATGTATGTAGCATGCATGTAGTATGTATGTAGCATGCATGTAGTATGTATGTAGTATGCATGTAGTTTGTATGTAGTTTGTATGTAGTATGTATGTAGTATGTATGTAGTATATATGTAGTATGTATGTAGTATGTATGTAGTATATATGTAGTATGTATGTAGCATGTATGTGGTATGTATGTAGCATGTAGTATGTATGTAGCATGCATGTAGTATATATGTAGTATGTATGTGGTATGTATGTAGCATGTAGTATGTATGTAGCATGCATGTAGTATGTATGTAGCATGCATGTAGTATGTATGTAGCATGCATGTATGTATGTAGCATGCATGTAGCATGCATGTAGTATGTATGTAGCATGTATGTAGTATGTATGTAGCATGTATGTAGCATGTATGTAGTATGTATGTAGTATATATGTAGTATGTATGTAGCATGTAGTATGCATGTAGCATGTAGTATGTATGTAGTATTTTTTTTTTTTAACATTTAACACATTAGCCGGATGATGGGACTACTACTGTCCCATCATTGGCTAATGTGTCAATCACTGTCATGGTAGCAGGCATCGCCAGATGGGACTTGTAGTCCCATCGGACGATGCTTGCACAGACCCCCGGACATCAGCACAGCCCCCCGGCAGGCCGGCACAGCCCCCCGGCAGGCCGGTACAGACCCCCACAGGGTGCACAGACCACCGGCAGGCCGGCACAGCCCCCCGGCAGGCCGGTACAGACCCCCACAGGGTGCACAGACCACCGGCAGGCCGGCACAGCCCCCCGGCAGGCCGGTACAGACCCCCACAGGGTGCACAGACCACCGGCAGGCCGGCACAGCCCCCCGGCAGGCCGGTACAGACCCCGGGCAGTCCACACAGCCCCCCGGCAGGCCGGCACAGTCCCCCGGCAGGCCGGCAGAGACCCCCGGAAGGCCCGAAATGACGGCGCATCATGATGCGCACACACCGCGCATCATGATGACGTCAGGCTGTCAATCAACTGAACTTCCGATTCCGATGCCGAATTCCGATATTGAAAAAATATCGGAAGTCGGTATCGGAATTCCGATACAGCAAGTATCGGCCGATACCCGATACTTGCGGTATCGGAATGCTCAACACTAGTAATGGGTCATAAAACCTTCTGACAAATTGAGTCCTGTGTGAATAGAATCAAAGATAGTAATGAATTTATGCTCCCACACTCTCCGATGTGTCTGTGATTTAAAATTGCCTTTTAAAATGACAACTTTCATATTGCCTATGTTGTGTCCTGGACCACAGAAATGTTTAGCCACAGGTAAATGGTTTTTTTTGTCTGGAATTGTATGACGATGAGACCTTATCCTTGCTCTCAGTCTCTGTCCTGTTTCTCCAACATACAGGCCACCCACAGGACATATATTGCATAGAATTAAATACACCACATTGGAAGTGGAACATGTGAATGTCCCTGGGATCTTATAGTCCTGCTGTGTGTTGGGAATTTGGATTTTGTCTTTGGTCTCTATATGAATGCAGGTTTTGCATCTTCTCCCATTGCAAGGATATGTTCCTCTTGGTGAATCAGAGGGCATTGAACTTTGGATAATGATGTTTCTTAGATTGGGAGGTTGTCTGTAACATAGCAAGGGGGGTCTTTGAATAGTGTTTTTAACCGGTCATCCTTGTGTAGGATATGGTGAAGTTTCTTAGCCATTTTTCTGAGTATTTCAAGCTGTGGGTTGTAGGTCACTACCAGAGGTACACGATGATTTTCCTCTTTTTTTCTGTATTGAAGTACTTGACTTCTAGGGATCCCTAGAAGTGAAGATATGGGAGGTCCTAGGAAAAGACCGCAAAGAGTCTTGGGCCTCCCCTGCCTGAATTACTATGTGACAGCAACATGGCCCACCCCCCGAGGGGTTCGTATACTGGCTTGGTATGGAGGCGCTGGAAGAAGACGCCGCCCCCGGAAGGAGGGGCAGAAGAAGCCAGTGGCGGGAAAGGGGCCGAGGCAGGAAGAAGAACGCCAGAACGCCATGATGAAAGGAGAGGAGAAGACAGATGAACAGGGGAGGAGAGGCCACTCGCTCCCAGGCCGCCCCTGCGGAGGCTGCAACCACTGATACACCCTCTGCAGCGGCTGCCACCACCTCACACCCGATACTGTCATTGGGTGAGCCCCGTTTGGAGAAGATATATGAGGACGCTAGAGCAGAATGGAGGTCCAGGACAGCGTCCAATGAGCTTCCAGAACCCCAGGAGGGGACCAGCATTAATGATTTGCAGCATCAGTAACTTTCGTGACCCAGGAGGGTTTGTTTAGCACCGTTGTGCCTTTTTATTTTTCTACCATGGTTTTGTTTTTCACAGAGTTGCCCTGTTTGGATTGGCAGCGTTCTTTAAATTGAACTAGCGATCATGAACTTGGAGTGATCCAAAAACTCTTATAGTTGCACCTCTTTGGGTGCCCTCTCTTGGTTTTACATAAGGACACTTTGCGAAGATGATGTCTACCTCAAAGGACACTGCAAGAGATCCCGGCTGGGAGCGGTGTCCAGCACTTACAAGAATTATTGTTGAAGGTTTTAATGTGAAGTATTTGATAATGTGTCTTATGATAGCTTTTATATAGAATGAGAAATGTTTTGATACAGAGATGAGAAATTTGAATAAAGAGTTGAAAATGTAAATGGTGAACCAGGTATCACAGGTGTCACTTGGAAGAAAGTAGGAAATGTGCACTAGAAAGAGAAAGGAAATGTGTACTAGAAAAGGAAAGATGAAGAATACTGAAGTGATAGTGAGTCACAGATAATGGCACTTAGAATTACGTAAAGTATGAAAAATTGCACTTTTGACTGGAAATTGAGATAGTTAATTTAGAATTGTTTGCAACGTTCAAGAAACAATGCCTCCTATATTAGGAAGTTTAGTATAAGAAATGTTTATGCAGCATTATAAAATTTTGTATGCTCCTGTACTGTCAACTTTGTTTGTCTTGCAGCCCGCGGACGTGCTGTGTTTAACAGGGGGTATGTGGTGCCCCCGAGGCTCGGTCGCCACAGAGGTACTGCACCTTCTCCTAAGGTGTAGTGTGCCCCACCATCCAGGTAGGGTGGGAACTCCTTTCCACACTCCAACACTCGCACCCCACACAACAGGGTAGTTCTGCACAACCACATTGTGGCTCAGTGCTTGGAGAGTAGCAGAGCACCTTTGGTGGTTCCCTGCTTGGAACACTGGATATGCTTGGAGGTGGGTGGAGTTAAGATACATAAAAGAGTGGGAAAGTGTAGGTTGACAGGTCAGTCTGACAGAAGGTCAGTCGGGTAGGAAGTCACTCAAATAGGAGTGAGGATCCCTGGAAGAAGGGATGGAGGAAGGCGTGCTGCAGCTGCCTCAGTGATCTGAGCCGCTGGCACAGGAAAGGAGAAAGACGTAGAACTGAAACCTAAGCTTCCATAAGAAAGAGAAAGACAAGTACGGAACGAAGGAGTAAGGAGAACAGAGAGGACGTGGGTTGGAAGAGGAACCCTGCCTATAGGTTCTCAGCGCAAGGCCGGGGCCCGGTCCCCGAGGTTGTATAGACACTTATGGTTCTGCAGCAGACACCGGTGGAGTAGTTGGCTGTAAATGCACTACTCCTATCTAAGACTTGGGGCACAACAGCAACTGGATAGAGAGCCGGGACTCAGGAGAAGGGAGTCCCCGAAGCAGGCTACAGCTGTCTGCCGTACAAGTAGAGTTCTTGGGAACATCAGTCAGGAGGAACTCCAGTGTAACTCAGTACTAGGAGACTCAGTACACTTTAAGGCGCTATAGAGGAGTCGTTCAGAAAGGTACATGTTGGCGGAGTGTTGGAGGGGAGCGTTCCATCTTGCCTGGAGGTTGACTGAGTCTCTGACCCGGAGAACACGGCCCGGAGGCAGGCACCCTTGTGTACCGCAGACTGTGAGTAAAGCTTTGGAACTACAAGCCACGGTGTCCTCCATTCATTCTTGCGCCAACCCGCTCAGCACCGCTTACATCTGGGTACCATCACTTACACCGCCTGCGCCTCTCTTCAACCATTGCAACTACACGGCCCTGGGGCTACAGCTTCACCTGTGGGGAGCTACACCATCTATGCTGCAACACACCACCAGCCCCAGAGGATCCGCATGCAGCGTCGGCTTAACACCTCCCTTGACGAACACCACAGGTGGCGTCACGAGCTATTCTATTCCACTTAAACTACATTACACACTCCCATTGATTTTTGGGCGCCCAGGGCCACGGACTGGGTCACCGCTGCTGTGACACATCCCCCTGACACCGGCCTGGTACCGAGTACCCCACGGCCCTGGGAGGGCGACCCATAAGCATCCGTATGTAATCTGTATGGCATCCGTATGGCGAGATTTTCTCGCCACCTTGCAAAATGGACATTTAACGGTTTTGAGGCCAGCAAAGTATTTGAATCATCATCCTCCACCCTGTTTAGTGGCTCAGTTACAGGTGCCTGCCTCCAATCTGTCAATTTTTGACCTTGCCTTGTCTTGGTGTGTTGGTGTTGTTTAGCCAACATGACAGACACACTTAGTTTCAACCAGACTGAGCAGGTTCTCTTCAACTAGGTTTTGTCACGTCGCTTTGGGCAGCCATACCCAGTGATTGTGGATCTGAGGAGGAGGAGACAAATGTGGGCCCATCCGCTTTTGAGGCAACGCCTCACAAAAGCTCATTTCCACCATCTCGATTCTTATCTGCGGACTGATCCAGAATAATTCTTCCAATATTGTCGCATGAGCCTGGCCACCTTTGATCTACTGTTGGAGACAGTGCACCCTGGGATCACCTTTCAGGACACCAGGATGAGCAAAGTTATATCTGCAGAGGAACGACTTCTACTTACATTGCGGTTTGTACAGTATTCCTCAACCACATTCTCTGTGTTCATGATGTCTCGCCCAAAGTATGTTTCTTTTCTTCTTTGATTAACATTTGTTGGCCTCATCTTTGCCCAGATATATTGAAACTTACATACCAGAATATTATGTGTAGCATTAACTGTATATCACATAGACATTATTCCTTTAAAAAGGTGTGTGTCTGTAGATACAGTATTCGCGTGGGCTTCCTCAGGGGGCTGTAACAGGGGGGCTGAGGAAGCCCACGCGAAACGCGCGTTGGGGCTGCGTTATCTGACGGCACAGTTGACTTATTGTGGTATGACCCCTTTACTTTCTTTCTCTATATCTTGGCTTTAATCTACTGACTGCTTGACGGTTTTATACTCCTGTTAGTTGCGCTATTTGTGCAGGACACTATATATTTGAGAGTGCACTTGGTGCTACGGTTAGTAGATATATATACCTTAGTAAATAAAATACATGGCTTGGATATAAAATTTGGAGGTCTTTTTACCAGGTCCCTATATACATAATTTTGTAGCCTCAGATTTTTGTATCTGTCTATGTCCTTCTACATTTACTCTTTTGTCTATATGATGTAATTTTTACAAAAAGATTTTAAAATAATTGAATTAATAAAAATACTTCATTTTTATATAACAGAGGTTTTATTGCTCCTTTTTTCATTGGTGTCTTCAATTACTGCTACAGGAGTATACCTGTTACCTATTGTCACGTGGACCCGTCCTGTGTGACGCGACCCGCAGGCCGGTAACTGCAAACAACAAGACGCGGCACGTGATACAGTCCTGTATGACACGGCCCGCAGGCCGGTAACTAAAACAGCAAGACAAGGGGAAAGGAAAACAGTTACAAAGGTGGGCCCTGCGATAGGGAAAGGGGACGTGGAGAACTCCTGCACTCTCCTGAGTCAGTGTCCCTAACGCTCCTAACGTTCCCTATGCCAGTTCCGCACCGGGCGCTGCTCAGGATACCTGTTGCCCTAGCACACCCTACACCTATCCCTTGCTAGGGAGCTGGGTGGCGCAGGCACTGGCCCCACCGCTGTACTAATACACACAAAGGAAAAGCACAAACAGGGAAACACCACTTAGCTGTACTCTGTTGCACTTGCTCCTGGCAACAGAGTCCACCACCAGAATGCAGCTCTCCTCCTGAAACACTGCCACCAAGCTCTGTCAGAGCTACAAGGAAATCCCCTATGACTCCTTCCACACCAGGGCTGACAGTGCTGCAAGGAACGTTCACCAGCTCCTTCCTCCACCAAGGATGGTTGAAATGAATACTATCACCAACGCTGATTGCAACACCTGTGACTCTTTTATAGCAGAGCCAGCAATGACATCTGCATTATAAACGTGCACTTAACTAAGGAAACAGAGTGCAATGACGCTCACCACCACCGGGGGCAAACTTAGAACAAACGACACCACAGTGCAATAATCGAAATAGACACCGGGGGCAAAAACCACACTTAAGCACAGCTTAAGGAAAAAAAAAAGGTTACCTGTGCTTTTATGTGTCCTGATCCCGCATGGATCATGACACCTATTTGCTAGTATTGTGGCATTGGTATTTTCAACTTGTGGTTTTTTGTATTCATTGTGTTCTATTGATGTAGCTGTTATTTAGCTTATTTTTTTAAAATCATTCGACTATTGCTTTGGTCTCCAGCTTCCTGTCCACTGGCCTGTCATATTCCGCACTCCATCATGAGTTTCTAATTGGAAGATCTACCATTTCTGGCATAGTCAGGTCTACATGTAGTGAAATCTGGTCAAAACTACATTAAGTCGTCATGCCTGAGCCCAGGATGGAAGACTGGTTGAGGATCTCAAGGGACTTTGAGGAGCAATGCCAGTTTCCAAATTGTATTGGTGGCCTGGATGGGAAACATATCCGTGTGCATATGCCGCCGAACTCAGGCTCACAATTCTACAATTATAAACAATAGTTTTCTGTTGTTTGGCTGGCTCTGGCCGACAGTCAATATAAGTTTATAATTGTAGACATTGAGGCCTATGGAAGGACGGGAGACTCTAGAGTCTTCAATGCTTCCATTATGGGTCGGCGGCTACGCAACAACCAGTTGGATCTACCCCCACTACGCCAGCTACCAGGCTCTAATCAACAATCTGTCCCTTATGTTCTTGTGGCCGATGAGACCTTTCAATTAACGCGCCATGCAATGAGGCCATATCCCCGTCGCAACCTGGACCACCGGCGTAGAATATTTAACTTGCGCCTATCATGTGCCCAGCGTCTGGTGGAGTGTGCCTTTGGCATTCTTTGTGCCAAATGGCGGGTTCTCCAGTCAGCCATTCAGCTGAGTGAACAAAATGACAATGAGGTTGTCAAAGCATGTGTGGTCCTACATAACTTCACCAGGATTCATGATTGCTCAGCCTATGATGGTGTGGTGCGTGTGATGGACAATGTGCGTAGGGCGAGACCACATGTCAACCCTCACCGTCGTCCGCTCTCTGGTCTCAAAGTGGATGATATTTACACTAATTATTTTCTGTCACCTGAGGGGGAAACTTCATGGCAATAGCACGCTGTGTCTATGTTGTGTGTTTTTTTCTTTGAAAATATATATATATTTCAACCCCTTATGTTTTTCTCTGTTTGTAATTCCATTGGTAAGCATATGTCAGCATGTCGTGATGTAAGTGCATCATTGATAAAGAGACAAAAAATTAAATTTGGTAACTTTTTATGTAGCCAAATGTTTTTTCGTTTGGTTGTGAAACCATATTATTGGCATATGGTTTTTGGCTATATGGCCCAAAGTGGCCTTTTTACAAAAACAACAGTATAAATGTAACATTTTAGCATTACACAAAAAAGCTTCAAAAACGAAAATAACAAAACATTAAGACAAAATTATAAATTGTGGTATGTAGGGGGTGGAGAAGGCGCCAGCGCAGCCTGTGCTGCCTGCTGGCTAGTTTGCCCAACTTGTCCCTCGGCCTGTGTGGGGCATACTCTTGCCCATGATGGAGGTAGTGGGTCGGCTCATAGGATTGTGGTAGATACTGGGCAGTCTGATATTGTAGACGACTCTCCTGTTGGGGCTGGTAGGGCCGTTGCTCATACCCCCCAAAATGGCCATGTCGTCCCCAACCAGATTGGGACCAGCCTCCAACACTGGCTGGAACAAGTGGACATATTGGTGAGGAGGGTTATACCCAGACATTTGTGGATGATGCTGCCAAGGTTGGGTAGGTGGGGAAGGGGGTGAGGTGTAGGCCCACATGTAGTAGGATCCTCAGACCCTGATTGAGCAAGCACTTGGGGGTGTGGGTTAAGACTCATAAGATTTCTGGGTGAAAGCTGCCACCTCTCCAGAAACTCAAACACCTCATATGGGTTATTGGGGGGAGTGCTAGCGTCAATGAGGATCTGAATGGATCCTCGCACACGTAGCCTCACCTCACGGGGAAGGGATTGAAGATAACGGGCTAGGCTGTGTGAGTACGCCTCATCCCCATCATCATTGGCAACTCGGGAAAGATAATTTAGTACCCCTGTGTCCACATTGGTCCGGATATCTGTGGCAGGGACATGGTGCCTTCGTCTACCTCGCCGGGATGGGGGGAGCCCTCTAGGCGGACAGTTGGGCTGCTGCTGTTGCCCTGTTCATCCTGGATGATGGGTTGTGCTGCAGCTGATGGTCCTTGTTGTGGCTCTGACCTTGGTGGAGGTGTTTCTGGTGCAGGTCCTGGTCCTAGGGCAGGCTCAGGTCGAGCAGGAGAAGTCACTTGGGCCAGACACCTCATCCCCTTGCCCCACAGGATCGAGGATGGCCTCAGAATCAGACCCAGTCTCCCTTTCAGTGAGGTTAGACTGAGTTCTGTTATGAAATATAAAATGCAGAAAAACGAAAATTGGGATCGGGCCCTCTAAAGCATATGTGTAATGTGATGTGAGTTTTGTACTTACGGTCTGAGATCCAAAATTGGAGCGAGGAAAGAGAGGCGGTCATAATAGACATATTTGCGCTTGGTGTGGGCTGCATCACCACTTCTTGCACGCTGCTGGCGCTCACGGCGATACTGGTTGCGGATGCTGCGCCAGCATTTCATCACATCTTCAACTGCAATGTGAGATAAAATAATCATGATTAAAAATTATGCTCAAAAAAGTTTTTTTACAAGTTTCATAGTTATGTGGCCTACTAGGGTGTCAGTTCTACCCAGGGTGGCATATATCATTGGTGTAACCAGGCCAGATGCATGGGGTCACACTAGCTCAGGGGGCAAGTACAAACTCTTAAACTGGTTTGCCTAGGCATTATGAGTCGCTTGTGGACAGGGTCCAATTCTGTCTGGGTCAAACAGTGTGTCCAAACAGAATCTACAGGCCACAAGAGGCCAATATCACAAGCACAGGATGGGGGAGGAGCTACTTGTAAAATAATTTTTTGATGGCAGGTAATTTTCTATACATAATTTATTTGCACTTACTCATGTGCTGCTGGTCCTCACGTGGCCGATCACCAAAATCGGGAAACATTTGGCGACATATGCGCCTCCATGCAGCCTCCTTTCTGGACCGGGCAGCATAATGTGCATCCCGTTGGTCCCATAATTCCGGGTGATCCTGCACAAGCACAATTAGCATCTCACATTAAGGTAGGGTGCCATGATGCTGGACTCCGTGGAGGCGTACTTCCTGGATGTCTGGAGCGCTTTTTTTTTTTTTTTTTCTTTTCCAACAGTTTATTGGGTTTTTAAATTTAAAGTGTAGGGAGGGACGGAGAAGGAAGGGCAGGGGGGGGGGAAGGAACGAGGAAAGAGGGAAGGAAAGGGGAAGGAGAACTCAAAACAGAACATACATAACAAAACATATAGTTAAAGGCTAGCAACATTTTAGCCTGAAAAACAAGGGAATCATCCCTTGACAAATAGCAGTATCATAAAGTTATAAAGATACACGGATCAGAAGAGACAGTGCAACGACATAACATATCATAGGCCTAAAATCTGGTTATTAGATCTATTTAGACGAGTGAGGGTGGAAAGGCGTCTGGAGCGCTTTTTGACCTAATTAGCATGTCTAAGCTTCCTGATAATTGCTTGGACCATTTCACCTGCCAAAGTCGTGCATATTTCTCACAAGTCACACATGTGGTCCATGTGTAATCAATATTTTTTGAGCTCCAATAGACTTGCATTGGCGTATTTCGACCGGAATACGCTGACAATCGCAGCATGCTGCAATTGTCTCGGCCCATAAAATACGGGCGAGAAATATACGGCTGATGGGAGCTGCCCCATAGAGAATCATTGGTCCGTGTGCAATGCGTGTTTTTTACGCCTCTCACTCGTCCATATTTCTCTCTAGTGTGACCCCGGCCTAATATGTGGGTACAAGTTTTTTTTTTTTTTATTGTTACATGGCAATGTGCCAGTCACTGATTTTGATGAGAGGATGCTTCTGACAAGGAGATTCCTTAAGTTAGGGGGCTGTTTGTAGGAGAGAAGCCATAGTTCTAGGAACATTTCTTTCAGTCTGTGGTCTCTGTAGAATATGCTTGGAGATCAGCCCCAATTTTCCAAAGGATACTCATGTGGGGATTGTATGTGACACAAGATGCAACCTGTTGTTGTTCTCCCTCTTCCTGTAGTGAAGGAGGCTGCTTCTTGGGAACCTTAATAGCAAAACCACAAAAAAGAGGACTTAAAAATTCTCCAAAAATTTAAAAACTGCAGAAAAAAGGCAGCGATGTTTACCTGCCCAGGCCTCCCAACAACAATCAGGATGCAGTGGACCTATGTAGTTAAGATGGTGGCAACACAGGTGCAAAAATACAGATGAAACAACCACTCTCAGCCTACCAATCCATGGAAGGGGGTGGTTGCTTGGTATATTAATGCACAATGGAGACTTGTATGTGGCGCTGTTCACACAATGGTAATGCACAGCATCCAGGTTAGCAGCCTATTAGTGACGCCCATACTATTCGATGAGGCGGACTGCCCAGTGCTATCGAAATGTATTACATGTGAACTTGGCCAAAATATTGACAAATACCTCACTTATTTTTATATGTATTTTCTGCACTTTATTTTTCAGGGTGCAGCTGGGCCCATTTGGTCTTGTAAACTGTGTTGACTGTTCACATGAGTTGCATTTGGATAGCGCTGGGCAGCCCGCCTCATCGAATAGTATGGGCTTCACTAATAGGATGCTAACCTGGATGCTGTGAATTACCATTGTGTGAACAGCGCCGCATATAAGTCTCCATTGTGCATTAATATACCAAGCAACCACCCCCTTCATGGATTAGTAGGCTGACAGTGGTTCTCTCATCGGTATTTTTGCACCTGTGTTGCATTTGTTGGGAGGCCTGGGCAGGTAAACATTGCTGCCTTTTTTTCTGCTGTTCTTGGGATCCTTGTAGCTTTGTGGATATGTTCATCTATTACAACAAGGATGCCATACACTGATAATAGGTGAACAGATCCACAGAGCAACAAGGATCCGAAGAAGCAGCCTCCTAGATGATTGGAGGAAGAGGATGCCAGGGATCCGTTGCAGCCCGGACATCCTCTTTATGTTTAATTCGCATGAAGGAGACCGTGACACCAACGCTGATTGGGTGCCAGGCACCATGTGTCACAACACCACAAGAAAACTCCGGGACCACGAGTGCGGACGTGAGCAGGTTGTGGGATGCAGTTGTAAAGGGGTTAAGTAAGATGTTCAATGTTGTATTTATTATCTATTGCTAAATGATAGTGCTACATGTTCACATGTATTACCACACACATGGAAAGGTACTGATGTTACATCACAATGCGAAGAAAAAGGCTGATGATGATGTGTGTGCGACTGCTGTGCCCCTGGAAAGTGACCGGAAAAGGGAGCAAGTGGTCGCTGTATCTGGAGATGAGAAGGGAGATTTTGTGGACATGGATGAAACACTGGATTAGACTACTAAAGATTCTGTGAAAACACTGGACTTGACTATCAAGTTGGACTTTTTTTTTGTTTTATATATTTATTTGTTTTGGTCTGGAGGACTGTGAGATAGGTATTGTATCTGGAGCCTGTGGACTGTTATTGTTTTTATTGCGCCTGCTGGAAAAGCAGAGACTGTCTTCTCGGCTGGAGACTAACGAAAAAAAAAGAAGACAAACTGTACTTCCCTCAAGGAAAGGGGGAGCTTACCCCCAACAATGCTGTCCCGAGTGTGGGACACAAACTTAGGTGCGTACCGGATGTGACTACTTCATATGATCTCCCTGCGCAGAGTATGTGTTGTAAATATTAAAGTTTTCAAAAGTGTTTAGTCAGGGACGACCAAATTTATGGAAAGGAGGAGTGTAAAGGGGTTAAGTAAGATGTTCAATTTTGTATTTATCTATTGCTAAATGGTACTGCTACAAGTTCACATGTATTACCACAATATGGAATGGTACTGCTACTCCTTTCTGGGTATTACCATTGTTTGTCTTTATGGTTTATTGTTATTGTTGCTTTTACTTGCACATAGTTGTGATAATGTTTACTGCATTTCAAGTTTTCCCATTTACAGAATAGGGAAAGTGTAGTGTTCCCTTTGGACACTACAGGGGGCACTCTAGTATATGGAGCTCTTAGTAGTAGTATAGGGTTATGTGTAGGAGGGGCTGCCGGGAGTTAAGGTTAGATGAGAAGGAAGTTAGTTCAGACAGGACCAGGGTGCCCGAAGTGTCCACATGGGCTATAGGCACAGGACGGCTCAGCAGCCACGCAACGTTAAGCGACAGTCCAATTTATCCACATCCATTGGACATCAGTTTAGTGAACCAAAGCAGAAGAGAAGATGTGGCTACTTGTAGCCTGGGTGGATGCTCTTAGGGTGGGAATTGGATGGAGTGAGAGACAGAAGAATGGTGTAGCTTTGCAGGGAATGATACAGATGGGTCGGATGCTTTTCCAAAGGCAACCAAACCAGATGGTGGATGATTTCAAGTCTGGGGCAAAACAGGCAGAAGGAATTGTCATCATGGCAAAGTTAGGCCAGGAAGAAGCTGGGAAGCAGTCTAAGACGGTGCGGTCCGGGCATGTGCCGTATAGAAGCGTCAGCAAAGTAGGGAGAGCTGAGGAAGCAAGTAAAGATGAATGTGTTATCTACAATGTGCCAACTGTAGATATATTGTGTGAAGTTCTCAGTAAAGTAACAATTTACCATGGACTGGTACCATGGACCATGGACCATGGACGCATGTGGGGGTGCACGCATCACAGAAGCAAAGCGTCACGAAGATAAGCGTCGGGATACAGCAGTTATTACATGGCACAGAACTAAAATCCATCTTCTCTCTTCATACAGGTAAAAATTCCCTCTGCTTGCTGTCTTCTGCAACATATTCAAATGGTACAACTTCCCACCTCTGATTGCTGTCTCATCTGCTGCAATAGACTCTAATGGTAAAAATTCCCTCTGCTTGCTGTCTTCTGCAACATATTCAAATGGTACAACTTCCCACCTCTGATTGCTGTCTCATCTGCTGCAATAGACTCTAATGGTAAAAATTCCCTCTGCTTGCTGTCTTCTGCAACATATTCAAATGGTACAACTTCCCACCTCTGATTGCTGTCTCATCTGCTGCAATAGACTCTAATGGTAAAAATTCCCTCTGCTTGCTGTCTTCTGCAACATATTCAAATGGTACAACTTCCCACCTCTGATTGCTGTCTCATCTGCTGCAATAGACTCTAATGGTAAAAATTCCCTCTGCTTGCTGTCTTCTGCAACATATTCAAATGGTACAACTTTCCACCTCTGATTGCTGTCTCATCTGCTGCAATAGACTCTAATGGTAAAAATTCCCTCTGCTTGCTGTCTTCTGCAACATATTCAAATGGTACAACTTCCCACCTCTGATTGCTGTCTCATCTGCTGCAATAGACTCTAATGGTAAAAATTCCCTCTGCTTGCTGTCTTCTGCAACATATTCAAATGGTACAACTTCCCACCTCTGATTGCTGTCTCATCTGCTGCAATAGACTCTAATGGTAAAAATTCCCTCTGCTTGCTGTCTTCTGCAACATATTCAAATGGTACAACTTCCCACCTCTGATTGCTGTCTCATCTGCTGCAATAGACTCTAATGGTAAAAATTCCCTCTGCTTGCTGTCTTCTGCAACATATTCAAATGGTACAACTTCCCACCTCTGATTGCTGTCTCATCTGCTGCAATAGACTCTAATGGTAAAAATTCCCTCTGCTTGCTGTCTGCTGTGTCATCTGCTGCTTTACCATCTAGAAACATAGTTTAATGTGTCTGCTAATTCTTTGTTATAAATCATTTGGTGCATTGTACTTAAAACTCACTGTTGCATTTCCATGACTGGGATCAGTGTAGATCTTATCTGGTGGAGGTGTTAAAATAGATGTTGCCAGGCTGAATGTCTTTGATCATCCCAAAAAAAAACAAAAAAAAAAACCCTGGTGTGCTGACCCCAGCTGCCAAATTATCCTCAACCAGTTCCCACAATCCATCTCTTCAGACCCTGCAGTCTGGACTATAAATTTAGAACCATCCATAGGGGTGCACGCATCACAGAAGCAAAGCGTCACGAAGATAAGCGTCGGGATACAGCAGTTATTACATGGCAGTTAGTCAGGACAGGAGTCAGGTAACCCTCACTCTGCTGTTTCTTTTAACCATGTGCTTTATTCCTATCCTCCTATGTTCTCTTGCAATCCACTTTCACCGACCAATCCCCCCTCCATCACGACTCATATACATCAGCTCCTCTCTCTTTGCTTCTCCCATGTACAGCTCCCATGCACTTCTCACCTTCTTAAAAAGCCTCAGCCCATCTTGCCCAAACACACTGCACATAAAATCTTCATACAATTCCAAAAACTACTTGCTCTTTATCTTCCTGCTCCTACTGATTTCAGGGGACATCTCCCCCAACCCCGGTCCACCATCCCCCAACCTCAACCCCTACCCTACCTCACATCGAAACCTTAATAATCTTACTAATATCACTTGCACTCCTTCATCTCCTTCTTTCAATTGTGCCCTTTGGAATCCACGGTCTGTATGCAACAAGCTTCCTTTCCTACACAATTACTTTCTGAAAAACTCTCTGAATTTGTTGGCCCTCACGGAAACCTGGATTCAGGATTCTGACACTGTCTCTCCTGCTGCCATTTCCCATGGTGGCTTACAATTCTCCCATTCCCCGAGACCGACAAATAGACCTGGTGGTGGAGTCGGCATACTCCTGTCCCCACAATGCACTTTCCAGGTCATCCCCTCAGTTCCATCACTCTCATTCCCTTCTTTTGAAGTCCACACCATCAGGCTCTTTCGTCCCCTCTCCCTCAGAATAGCGGTCATATACCGGCCCCCAGGCTCACCCACCCACTTCCTGGACCATTTCTCTGCCTGGCTGCCGCACTTCATGTCCTCAGAACTACCAACCCTTATCCTGGGAGACTTCAACATCCCCATTAACAGCCCCACTTCCACATCTGCATCCCAGCTTCTATCACTAACCACTTCTCTAGGCTTCTCTCAGCTCTCAACCTCTGAAACACACAAAGACGGTAACACCCTGGACCTGGTTTTCGCCCGGCTCTGCTCAATCTCCTACCTAGATAACTCACCGCTTCCCCTCTCTGACCACAACATTCTCTCCTTTACACTCACAAATCCTCGCTCACCCCAGCACCCTCCTACCTACCATTCAGTCAGAAATCTACAAGCCATTAACCCTCATACACTTTCAGACTCCCTACACTCATCATTGTCCCCAATCTCTTCTTTGTCCTGTCCTGATCTGGCTGTACATCACTTCAATGACACTCTTAGAAGCACCCTTGACCAAGTAGCTCCCCTCACCCTCAGAACCTCCAAACACAGAGTGAAACAGCCCTGGCTCACATCGCAAACCCGATTTCTCCAGCGATGCTCTAGGTGTGCTGAACGCTTATGGAGGAAAACACACACACCAGAAGACTTCATACACTTCAAATTTATGTTAAGGACATATAACTCTGCCCTTCACCTCGCCAAACAGACCTACTTCACCACCCTGATCTCCTCACTATCCAACAACCCCAAGAAACTTTTTGACACCTTTCACTCCCTCCTCAGGCCAAAAGCACAAGCCCCTATCACAGACATTTGCGCTAATGACCTGGCCTCCCACTTTATAGAGAAAATAGACAATATCCGTCAGGAAATCCGCTCCCAATCACCAAGTTCAGTGACTCCCATCCCTCCCTGCATTTCCCCTGGCTCACTCTCCACATTTGCTCCCATCACAGAAGAAGAAGTCTCCAGGCTCCTCTCCTCTTCTCGTCCAACTACATGCACAACCGACCCCATTCCCTCACATCTCCTCCAGTCTCTCTCCCCAGTCGTCACAACTCACCTAACTACAATCTTTAATCTCTCCCTCTCCTCTGGCATTTTCCCCTCCTCCTTCAAACACTCTATCATTACTCCATTACTAAAGAAACCCACCCTTGACCCATCCTGCACAAACAACTACAGACCAGTCTCCAATCTCCCCTTCATCTCTAAACTCTTGGAGCGCCTGATATACTCACGCCTTACCCGTTACCTCTCCACTCACTCCCTCCTAGACCCTTCACAGTCCGGTTTCCGCCCCCTACATTCGACAGAAACTGCACTCATCAAAGTGACCAATGACCTTCTGACAGCAAAACGTAATGGTGACCATTCTCTGCTCATTCTTCTCGACCTTTCTGCAGCTTTCGACACTGTTGACCATCCTCTCCTACTCTCTAGGCTCCAGTCACTAGGCATTAAGGACACGGCTCTTTCCTGGTTCTCCTCCTATCTTTCCGACCGCTCCTTCAGTGTTCTGTTTTCTGGCTCCACTTCATCTCCTCTTCCTCTCACTGTTGGGGTACCTCAGGGCTCAGTCCTTGGCCCCCTTCTCTTCTCTCTCTATACAGCCCCAATTGGACAGACCATCAGCAGATTTGGCTTTCAGTACCATCTTTATGCTGATGACACACAACTGTACACATCATCCCCTGACCTTACCTCCGCTGTACTACAGAACGCCACTGACTGTCTGTCTGCAGTCTCCAACATCATGTCTGCTCTCTATCTGAAACTCAACCTCTCCAAAACTGAACTTCTTCTGCTCCCACCATCTACTAACCTCCCTAAATCTGACATTTCCCTCTCTGTGGGTGGCACCATAATAACACCCCGACAGCAGGTGCGCTGTCTGGGTGTTATGTTCGACTCCGATCTCTCCTTCACCTCCCATATACAATCTCTTGCCCGCTCATGCCGCTTACACCTAAAGAACATCTCTAGAATCCGCCCTTTTCTCACCATGGAAACAACAAAAACTCTCACTGTCGCCCTGATCCACTCCCGCCTAGACTACTGTAATGCTCTATTAATTGGCCTCCCTCTCACTCGACTCTCCCCTCTCCAGTCTATCCTTAATGCAGCAGCCAGGGTTGTCCATCTGGCTAATCGTTTCTCAGACGCGTCCGCTCTTCGCCGGTCGTTACACTGGCTGCCAATTCATTACAGGGTACAATTCAAAGTACTTGTTCTCACCCACAAAGCTCTCCACAGTGCGGCACCCCCTTACATCTCCTCCCTCATTTCTGTCTATCGGCCTAACCGACCGCTGCGCTCTGCAAATGACTTTCGACTAACCTCTGCCCTAATCCGTACCTCCCACTCCCGACTCCAAGACTTCTCCCGTGCTGCGCCAATCCTCTGGAATGCTCTACCCCAAAATATTAGGACCATCCACAATTTGCATAGTTTTAGGCGCTCGCTCAAAACACATTTGTTCAGAGCGGCCTATCACATTCAGTAATCAAAGTCATGTTTGTGTGTGTGTAGCCCATTCACTATCTCCATCTAACCCCCACCCCCTGAAGATGGCTGGACCGTCATTGTAAATACATCATTGTAAATACAAACCTGTGCTTTGTATCCCCCCCACCTCATTGTAGATTGTAAGCTCCACGAGCAGGGTCGTCTTATTTCGCTTTAATTATTGTATTGTTAACGTTGTTACTTATGACTGTTGTGTTTGAAACTGTTCAACTGTAAAGCGCTGCGGAATATGTTGGCGCTATATAAATAAAGATTATTATTATTATTATTATGACTGTGTCTCGGTTACTGCGAGTCACCTCGGAGAAGGGCCATCGCCGCTTGGGAAGTGCCCAGGGTACCCCGAATCTGGAGATGCAGGTATGCCGAACAGTGGATTACAATTTTCTGTGAGGGAAGGCCGTGACACTGATGCTTTAATGCAGTGGTTCCCAAACTTCAGTCCTCACGGACCCCAACAAGTCATGTTTTCAGGATTTCCATAGTGTTACACATGTGAGAGAATTCCTGATGCCTTGACGATACTTCCATCACCTGTGAAATACTAAGGAAATCCTGAAATCATGACCTGTTGGGGTCCGCGAGGACTGGAGTTTGGGAAACACTGCTTTAGTGTTTCTGGCCACGACTATAATCCTGGCCGACTCTTACACAGTGACAGACAGAAGGCAGAGCAAGAGTTAACAACTTTACTTTAACAGGGGGATACTCCATGCAAGGGGATAAATGGTTAAATGGGGGAATAAATAGGTAAAGGGTAGAATGCACGGTTCAAAGACAAAGGATATGCAGTGTTGAAGAACAATGGATACAGTAATGGCAGTTCGTTTAAATTAACTTATCCTGTCAATCGTTTCTCAGGCCATGGGTGTTGTTGAACAGATGATGGCGCCAACGACGGCTGGGGCGAAGCTTGTCTGATGAGGTCCTGTGGGCAACGATGATTCGTCTTCTGGCAGCAGCGGTCAGTCTCAGGTACCTTCCGCTGAGCCCCTAGTCCATTAATTGATGCAGCCAAGATTGGGCAGGCCACAGCACTATCCGGGTCCAACGTAGCCCGGCAAATGTATATTGGCAAGTCAGGGCGCAAACGTCTGTCCCGCTTGCGGTCTCTCTTAGGTGGCACGTGCGCTGTACTCACGAGCTTGCAGTGTATGTTACCTTGATTTCTAGTCAAGACTGGACACACTGCATGTCTCTCTCTCCTCTCTCCGCTAGTAGCGGCAGAGGTATGCGGACGCGGGCCTGCACGGTAGCAGTACTCCAGGGATCGAACACTCTTCTCTCCCTGCCGCGCGCTGCCTGTTACCACCAAGACTGGCTGCTGCTGCTTAGCCACACCCCCTACTTCCGGGTGCAAAGGTTTGTCCGTTCCCTTATGCTTTCCCCCCGAACAACAGAGGAGAAAGACCCGACAGTTCCGGACCCGGCACAGAACAGGTACCCGCAGCCTGATCTTCCTCCTTACACGGTTATCGCTGGAAAGGCATCAGCACGGGAAGAGAGTATGGTTTTTTCATTTTATTGGGGTCAAACATTTAATTCAAGAAGGGGCTGTTCAGCTAGTGGACAACCCCTTTAATAAACTGGAAAATCCAACTATAGGCTGCTAGTTTATAATTGTGCAGCTCCCCAAAGGCCAAAATCTGAAACTTAAGAGGGGTGGTGGACAACCCCAGCTCCAACCCTTTTTGGAGAAACTCTAGGATAGATTTTACTGGAACTTCTCCACCTAGTTTCTCCTGAGTGCTACAATATATCCTAGTGGTTACATGTTTCCTGCTTTTTAGACGGGCAGATACTAAATCCTGGGAAAAACCCTCCCCTGTCAACAGTGCCCTCGCAAAATCCAGGCAGTTAAATGGAGACTTGAAACCTGAGGGTGAAAGACTGGGCCCTGGGAGAGCAGATCCGGGATTTCCGGCAAGACCCACGGATATGAAATGGACATCTGCCTCATCCAATAAAACCATGGTCTAGGCCAAAATGGGACTATTAATATCACATTTGCCCATTCTTCCCTGATTTTCCTCAGAACCGACAGTATAATCACTATGGGAGGAAAGGCAAAGACTAGGCTGGACACCTATGATATCTGGAAGACATCTACCGCATAAGGCTCTTCCCTTGTTTTAAAAGAGCAGAATTGAACCAGTTTCCTGTTCCCCCTTCTTGGCAAACAGAGCTATTTCTGGGACCCTCCACAGACCAATGATCTGCTAGAACACCGTGTGTTTCAGGGACCATTCCCCCTGCCTTAACTGATTCAGACTCAGGGAATCTGCTTTGTCGTTCTCCTTCCCCTTATGTGTAGTGCGATTAGGGAAAAGAGGTTTTGCTCTGTTATAACTGTCCCCAGTTATCTCCATCAAGGTGTGAGATCTCATTACTTCAATGGTTTATATGTGCCGTCACACGGTTGTATGACAGTATACGAACATGACAGGTCCGAAGGACAAGGAGAAACTTCTCTAATGCTTTCTTCACAGCTAACAACTACCTCATGTTGAATGACTTATTTTTCTCCTGGTGTATCCACACTTCCTGAACTACACACTCTGTTAGATGTGCCCTCCATCCATGTGTCCTTGCATCTGTTGTTATGCATAGTTACACATGTTGAAAAAAAATAGGTCCATCAAGTTGAACTTTTCTCCACCAATTGTACATTTTGTCACTAAGTTAACTTGTAACTCGCAATGTTCTGTGTATAAAGTAAATTGTCCAGACCTTTATTAAAAGCTGTTGTAGTGTCTGCCGTTACTACCGCTTGTGGTAGGGCATTCCATAGTCTGACTGCTCCAACTGTAAAGAACCCTTTCCTATTTAGCTGCCAGAATCGCCTTTCTTCCACCCATAATGAGTGCCCCCTAGTCCTCAGTATGGTCTTTGGAAGGAATCAGGCATGTGCCAGTGTTTTGTACTGGCCACACATATTTATACATGAAAATGAGATCTCTTCTGAGACGTTTTTTTCTAAGCTAAACAAACCCAACTTTTCCAACCTCTCCTCATATGAGAGGCCTTGCATCCCTTGTAATAATCTAGTTGCCTGTCTTTTAACTGATTCAAAGATGGGCAACTAGATTATTACAAAGGATGACATTTCTGGATTTACCCATGGAACCCCTGCCGACAGATTTTCTATATCTAACCACCACAACAGAGTGACCGTTATTGTTGAGGAAAGAGTTAGCCTTTATTCCAAACGCTTTACTAGTCGCTCTTGCCCTCTCAACACTTCCCACTGTAGTTGCCAGGAATGGAGGTAGGCCCATACTACTGCGGGGATGCATGAGGTCAGGGTTCCTACTAACGGCATAGTCCTCCGGAGAGATATAACTGGTCTGTTCACTGCGGAGTAAGCTAAATACATTATTTTGTGTTTCTGCTCTTCTGAAAGAAAGCACATTTGAGTTGTTGAGTTTGATATGAGACCCAGAAAGGTCTGAACTGTTACAGTGCTCTACTGACCTTCCTACAATCAATAAATTGTCCAGATATGGAATTAGTGTCTCTTGCTCCCAAAGATGAGTTGTCATCTCCGCCACAATCTTGGTAAACTCCCTTGGTGCCACAGAGAGACCAAAGGGATAGGCTCTGAACTGAAAATGTCTTAAGCTCCCTCTCATGGATAGAGCCACCCGTAGAAATTTCTCATGAACCACATGAATGAGTACATGGTGGTCTGTGTTTTTCAGAACTAATGCTACCATGTAGCAGTCTGGAAATAGGAGCTTTATAGTAGTCCTTATTGACTATCTTGAAGGCATGGTAAACTAAAAATCTGTTTAGCCCCCTTAAATTGATAAAGGACCAGAAGGTTCTGTTCAGTTTATTTTTTTTAATAAAAAAAGGGGAATAGAATCCCCTGCCTTCCTCTTCTTTGGGTACCACCACAATTTTGAGCTCCAAAAGTCAAAAGTCACATCTTCCCTTCTGAGCTCAAACAGTAGTTTTCCACCACACATTGGGTATCTGTATACTCAGGAGAAACTGCACAACAAATTGTATGGTCAATTTTCTCTTGTTATCCTTTTGAAAATACAAAATTTGGGGCTAAAGCAATATTTTTGTAGGAAAAAGTAAAATTTATTTTTTTCCTTTCCACATTGCTTTAATTTTTTATCAAACCCCTAAAGGGTTAGTAAACGTCTTGAATTTGGTTTTGAGCTGTTTGAGGGGTGCAGGTTTTAAAATGGTGTCATTTTTAGGTATTTTCTTTCATATAGGCCCATCAGTCACTTCAAATGGGGTGTGGTCCCTAAAAGAAAATTGGTTTTCAGAAATTGCTTATCAACTCTTAACCCTTCTGACTTCTGAATAAAAAAAAACAATGTTTCAAAAATGATAATAATGTGAAGTAGACATGTGGTAAATGTCATTTATTAACTATTTTGTGTTGTATAACTATCTGGTTTAAGGGCATAAAAAATTCAAAGCTTGAAAATTGTAAAACTTTGTGTCAAATTCACAATATTTCCATAAATAAATGTAAATTATATTGCCTAAAATGTACCACTAACATGAAGTACGACATGTCACAAAAACATTCTCAGAATCACTGGGATATGTTTAAATGTTCCAGAGTTATTACCTCTTAAATTGACAAAGGTCAGAATTGAAAAAATTAGACTGGTCACGAAGGTGAAAACAAGCTAAAGGGGTGGAGGGGAGGGGGGTGTTAGAAGGGGTAAAATGTGTTCATCAAAACCTTTGTCCAGCTCTAGCAGAAATCCACTCTGCTGAGCTAACTCAGCTGCCTATTAGGCATGTAAGGAAGGGGCTGCATTATCGGAACAACCTTTCCCACCCAGACGTTTTTGGTTGCTTCTAAATCCAGGACAAAAAATCCAGTCAAATTAAATTCTCTGAGTGACCTAGTATTACTGGTACAGACTTTATACTACCGAGGCCAACCACCTCGGTGGCACGTATCTGCCATAAAGGACCATACCTCCTGCTTTCTTACACATGGTAAAATTCAAGATGCCCGATTTAAATCTGGGTTCTCAGCCAATGTTCATCTGATATGTTTGGACACATATAGCAGAGAAGTGCATGTAGCTATCTAACTTTACAGCTTTAATAAAGTGCAGTTTATAATTTACTGCAAATCATAAAATGAGCTTTATTTCTGGGTACTCATTGAAAGCGGTTTGCAATACTTACAAAAGAAAGGCTAAGCAGTTGTGTTCACATAAACCAGTTTTATTTTGTTTTTCCTTTAGCAAGTGATTACATAACGCATGGCCACTAGAATTTTCATTAGTTTTAATAGCAAAATATTAATGATGCCTGATATGCAATGTTTTCTTTCATTACTAACTAGGCTACCCTTTGAGGTAGTTTTACAGAAAAGTTATGCTGAGCATAAGAAGTCTTCCACTAATCTATTAAACTCTTCAGAAAATCTTATATGAAGATTGTGTTTGCCCTCCGGCATCAGATGCAGCCTGTAAAATAAAGGAGTTCAACAATTTAATATATTATTATGCATGAAAGAATCACTCAGTAACCATCACAAACTAGAAATCTTGGTATGTCAAATAGAAAGAGGAGATAGTTCAATGTAATGTCCAATCCCAAAACTCCTTAAAGGGGTTTTACAATTTTAGAAAATTGGACACCAAATGCTATTATGTACGTAAAATAACAAAGAGCAGGTACTCACCCTCCATGGGTTCAGGGCTGGCTCCCAGACTTATCTCAGTGTTTTGGCTTCAGTGGTAATGTCACATCAACAATGTGCATCACCATTGCAAACAATCACTGAGCTCAGCAGCTGTGCTGAGGTAGACGGTATGATGTGCTGAGCTCCGCAATTGGCTCTGGGCATGATGGAGCTATTGATGCAAACTGTTTTTACTGCAACGTCATCATGTCAACAGTTCACATCGCCACCGTAGTCAATCGGTGAGTCCAGCGGCTTGTACAGTCTACTGCAGCACAGCTTTTGAGCTCAGTGATTGGCTGCAGCAGTAATGTAAGTTGTTGACGTTATGTTTCTACTGTGCAAAGACCTGGGCATCATCAGATATCCGCTTCTGGATCCAAGAAGGTCAAGTATCTGCTCTATTTATTACTTTAGATGTATTAGAGCATTTGAGGTCCACTTTCATTAAAGTGTAAAACTTCCTTAAATTGTACAGCCCAACAAAAGAAAAATTACATATAAAAAGATACTTAACTCATTAAAGAGGACCTTTCACCAAATATACAGAAAAAAAAACAAAAACAGTGGACAGTGGAAATGAAAAACACACCATTAACAGTAATTAGAACTTGCAATATGTGCCTGGCATGGAAGCCACTCACATACATAAAGAAGACTTCCAACATCTGGGATCAGCCTGCTGCTTCCAAACCAGTCGCCCAGGGCCTTGGCCGCAGTGAATCAAAATCAAGCTAAGAAAATAAAATAGGAGTGCCTCTTCTCAGCTACATAAACCAAAAACTCCAGAGGCAAGCTGGACACAATCTCCTCCACACCCGATCACCTCTTCTCATTAGCTGAACAGAGCATAAAAATTATGTAAGTTTTATGTAATGTGGAATAAACCTTATTGTTGTAAGACAGTTGGATCTCCTTATCTCTGGTACGTTGTTCCATTCTGTTGATGAGAAGAGTCGATCGGCTTCCCTCCGGAGCTGGTGTTTCATTCAGCTGTGAATAACCAGGGATCGCGGAGCGTTCATACTTGGAGGAAAGATTTACCTGAATAGGAGAGGAAGGGCAGTAAAAGCAGCCCCTTCACCCCTACAGAGTAAATGTTGGGATTTTATCACAAGTCTGGAGACATTATTTTACAGTAGTGATGTCGGCTGGCACTCCTTTTTTAATGTTTTTAGTTGGACTTTCACCAAGTTTTTCAAGTTGAACTGGAGACGCAACATAATAAGCGCTGCAGAGCAGAATAAAACATTTAGGGCATGTTTCCACGTAGCGGAAACATTCAGTATTTGCTGCGGATTTAACAATTTGTTTGATGATGCGGCAACCGCAACAAATTGCAACACGTTGCGTTCGACGCAGGTCGCCGCATCGTCAGAATGACGCATACGGATGCATCCGCATAAATACACACGGCCTGCGTACCCAATGTTAAAGATAGGTACGCAGGCCGCATGCAGACATAGGCGGAGCTGACCGGAGGAGGTGCGGCAGTGGGTAGAGCTTCACAGAGGAAGTCCGCAGTCCTCCGCAGCTACAGGGGGGAATTACTGTAAGTATTTGATTCCTTGCTGATTTTGTAAGTTTGCCCACTGACAAAGACATGAACAGTCTATAAATTTAAGGGAAGGCAAGAAATAAGTATTTGATCCCTATGGCAACCAAGATTTGATACTTGGTGGCAAAACCCTTGTTGGCAAGCACAGCAGTCAGACATTTTTTGCAGTTGATGATGAGGTTTGCGCACATGTCAGGAGGAATTATCGTCCACTCCTCTTTGCAGATCATCTCTAAATCATTAAGATTTTGAGGCTGTTGCTTGGCAACTGGGAGCATCAACTCCCTTCATAAGTTTTCTATGGGATTAAGGTCGGGAGATTGGCTAGGCCACTCCATGACCTTCATGTGCTTCTTTTTGAGCCACTCCTTTGTTGCCTTGGCTGTATGCTTTGGGTCATTGTCTTTCTGGAAGACCCAGCCACGACCCATTTTTAATGTCCTAGCGGTGGGAAGAAGGTTGTCACTCAGGATTTTACGGTGCATGTTCCATCCATTCTCCCATTGATGAGGTGAAGCAGTCCTGTGCCCTTAGAAGAGAAACACCCCCAAAACATAATGTTTCCACCTCCATGCTTGACAGTGAGGACTGTGTTCTTTGGGTCATAGGCAGCATATCTCTTCCTCCAAAAACGGCAAGTTAATGTCAAAGACCTCAATTTTTGTCTCATCTGACCACAGCACATTGTCCCAATCACTCACAGAATCATCCAGGTGTTCATTGCCATACTTCAGATGGGCCTGCACATGTGCCTTCTTGAGCAAGGGGACCTTGTGGGCACTGCAGGATTTTAAACCTTTACGGCATAATGTGTTACCAATAGTTTTCTTGGTGACTGTGGTCCCAGCTGCCTTGAGATCATTAACAAGTTCCCCCCGTGTAGTTTTAGGATGATCTCTCACCTTCCTCATGATCAAGGATACTCCACAAGGTGAGATTTTGCATGGTGCCCAAGATCAATATCGATTGACAGTCATTTTGTATTTCTTCCATTTTCTTACTATTGCACCAATAGTTGTCTTCTTCTCACCCAGTGTCTTACTTATGGCTTTGTAGCCCATTCCAGCTTTGTGCATGTCCATGATCTTATCCCTGACATCCTTTGAAAGCTCTTTGGCCTTGCTCATGTTGTAGAGGTTATAGTCTGACTGATTTATTGAGTCTGTGGACAGGAGTCTTTTATAAAGGTGGCTATGTAAGACAGCTGTCTTTAATGAAGGTAACGAGTTGATTAGGAGCGTCTAACTGGTCTGTAGGATCCAGAACTCTTAATGGTTGGTAGGGGATCAAATATTTATTTCTCACTCCAAAATGAAAATAAATTTATATAATTTATATAATGTGATTTTCGGGATTTTATTTTTATTATTCTATCTCTCAATGTTAAAATTAACCTACTCTTTAAATTATAGACTGTTCATGTCTTTGTCAGTGGGCAAACTTACAAAATCAGCAAGGCATCAAATACTTATTTCCCCCACTGTATAAGGTGGCCTATATTTTGGACTTTTCTATAAACAAATCTGGGGTGAACTGGTAACAGGTCCCCTATATTTTTATCTCTCTGATGAATAGGCCAATGTTTCTGAATAATACTGGTGTACCTAATATGCCCAGAATAATATTGTGTAATAATGGGTAATTTGTTTATTTGTTGGTGGAAGCTCAGCAAAATATGGTTAGGTTTTGACTTGTGTATCAGGCTACTCTTGGGTATGGTTCTTAACATCCTGCCTTGCTTTTTCCAGTGCAGGTATCTGGTAGCCTTTTTCTAGAAATTGTTGTGTGAGTTATTCGGTTTCTGTGTTACAATCTTCAACCTTAGTACAGTTACGTCTAATTCGTGTGCATTGGCCCCTAAGGCTATTGGTAAGCCATATTGGTAAGTGGCAACTATTCATATGTATAAAGCAAATGGAATCTACATCTTTGCAGTAACATCTAGTTATTAGGTGTTTTTTTCCACGCAGAGGAGAAGATCTAGAAAGTTCATGCTCGTCTTGCTGGTAATTGGTGTGAATGCCAGGCCTAGACCATTGTTATTAAGGCCCGAAATAAATGAGTTCAGGTCAGATTGTGGACCCTCCCAAATAGGATGTCGTCTATGAAACTACGCCATAATACCAGTCTCTTATGTAACTGACCAGCTTGGAAAATATGGGTTTCCACCCGTATTAAGTAAGTTATATTTAAAGCACCATTTTCCGATACCCGTATCGTCTACATTTTTCGTGATCTCGGGTTGGGTGAGGGCTTATTTCTTGCGTGCCAAGCTGACATTTTTAAAGATACGATTTACCTGCAGATACGATCTTTTGATCGCCCGTTATTGCATGTTAATGCAATGCTGTGCGACCAAAAAAAGTAATTAAAAAAAAGTAATTCTCGCGTTTTGACTTTTTTTCTCGTTACGCCGTTTAGCGAATGGATTATTTATTTTTTTTTATATTGATAGATCAGGCGATTCTGAATGCGGCAATACCAAATATGTGTATGTTTAATTTTTTTATTGTTTTATTTTGAATGGGGGATGATTTGAACTTTTTTTTTTTTTTTTTTTAA
The DNA here is from genome assembly GCF_039654945.1 of Dendrobates tinctorius. Classification (NCBI taxonomy): domain Eukaryota; kingdom Metazoa; phylum Chordata; class Amphibia; order Anura; family Dendrobatidae; genus Dendrobates; species Dendrobates tinctorius. The sequence continues at coordinate 280,575 of NW_027361830.1, forward strand.
ACTTTTTTTTTTACTTTTGGCATGCTTCAATAGTCTCCATGGGAGACTAGAAGCGGTCATAACCTGCCTGTATGTAGCAAAATTGCGCTCATAGCAATCTTCGTTTTACAACCATAGAGATCTGCTCGGGACCTCTGGTTGTCATGCCAACCCATCGGCGACCCGCGGTCATGTGACATGGGCGCCAATGGGAGGGATTTAACGGGTTAACAGCTGCGGGAGGATCGCGATTCCTCCCACGGCTGTTAGCGGCATATGCCAGCTGTTCAAAACAGCTGACATGTGCCGATAAAGATGTGGGCTCACCGCTGGAGTCCACATCAAAGGGAGGGTGTCCGACATCGGCATATTATTACACCCGATGTCAGAAAAGTAAACTGGTCTGAAGGCTGTATATGGGAGATTTTGGAATCAACTATTATTCCTGCCAGGGTTATTATACACATTTATATCTATAGTTATCCATGTAATCACTCACCTTGAATTTTTGATATGTTCATGTAGAAATTGTGGGTGAAATTTTGGGACCACAGGATCCTTCATACCATGAATTATTAATGTCGGGCAACCAATAAGCGGAAGCAAATGTCGACAGATATTACCTAATTACAACATTATAATTACATTAATGCAGATTATCATGCATAGTTTACACAATCTAATAACAATGCACCTTAAAGGAAAATGAGAAATGGAAGGGAGGATTTCAGACCTTCAGATTTCTGAGCCAGAACATTTTCCAGTGCATCAAATACGTGTTACTATGGTTCAGTACAATTCCACTGTATGACCACATGCATTTCTAATCTGATAAATTACTAGTACAATATTACTATTTATACATCAATTTCAACTGCCTTAAAGAGAACCGGTCACCCAGTTTAAAGTGGCCAGCTTTTGCTCCTATTTTATTTCTGCTGCTCCCCTGAATATCCGTTGTAGTTTTTTTTTTTTTTTAAATCTACCATAGGGTTTCAAAGACATGGGTCTTTTTAGTGTTATTTTTTATGGTCTTTATAAGGGGTATGTTTCTGACAGGGTGATTATGCAGAAGAGCAGCTTAAAGACATGCCCAAAGATAATTGTGTACACCCCCTTGGTAAATACTATAAAGATTAGCACTAAATAAAAATAATAATTTCTAAGGAACAGTGCGACAGATTTTGAAAACAAAAACTGGAATACTCAGGGGAGCAATGAGAAAAAAGTAAGAGCAAAAACTATACACTTTTCACCTGGTTACAGGTCCTTTTTAAACCAGTCAGATCTTCTGACTGTCCTCAATCACTAGTATCAAGGTATACATCCGGTTTTCTTTATTCAAATAAGGGGTTTCAACTGCCAAGCTAAAGATGTAGCCTTTGAAGAATTAACTTTTATTTTGCAGCTCCACATATGATAATAGCGGTTGGATTAATCTGGCGGGAAGTCTCGACTAGTCCTACCTTCGATCTTCTAATCATGCCTCCCTGGGTGTAATTGACAGACTGCTTACAATACTAATACTAGGACCATTATGGAATAAAATTCTTCAAAGACTATGTAAGGGGGGACGACCGGACCGCAGGTACCTGCATGCCGGGTCCAGAACTGTTGAGGCTGCATCCTCTGTTCCCGAGTTGAAGCATTAGGGTGCTGGACCTTCCTCCAGACAGAGGGGGTGGGGGATTAAAAGGCAGAGCGTGTGCAGCAGTGGAGTTTGGCGCCAACCCGGGGCAGCGCGTAGCAGAGAGAAGGGCCAGGCATGCTGCAGCAGACCAGAAAGAGAGGGACTGCTGTGCTCAGGGAATCCGGTTGTCCAGCAAACCACAGAGAGGAATGCTCCGTCCGGGGAGCACCAGTATCGTGCAGGCCAGTGTCTGCTTTCTCCTGCCGCCAGCCGCAGGGACTAGAGAGAGAGACATGCAGTGTGAGCCCGGTGATTACCAGAGGGGACAAAGCGCCGAACGTTCGGTGCCCATGAGTACAGCACACGTGCCCCATAAGAGTGACTGGGAACGGGACGGACACTTGCACCCTGACTTTGCCAGTAAATATCTGCCGAGCCACGTTCGGCTCGTACAGGACTATGGCCCATACCCTTGTCAGACTCTGCAGCAGGGACCAGTGAGTGCTCCGGTCCCAGAGCATCTGTGCAGCATAGACCCGCACCCAAGCACCGCCACTGCCACCGCTGACAGAGACTGTGAGGAGAGTCATGCAGGGACCACGTCAGACTCAGACAGTGCTGTGGCCCACGCTCCTCTTGCCACAACAGTATAAAGACTAGGGGCCCAGTGGAAGGTATCGAGGTATCGACCAATGTCGCCAGAAGACAGACCACCATCATCACCAGTACCCTCTTGGACAAGCACCGTGCCAGTTGTTTTCGGCGTTACTGACTTTCAAGGAGCATCTACAGTTGGAGAGACTTCTGACATGCTAAGTATACAACTGAACTGCCGTTATCTGAACCTTTGTTCTTCACCTCACAATATCCTTTGCCATTTATACTGTTTAATCCACTGTTTAACCCTTTACCTCCCTGCGTGGAGTATTCCCCTGTTAAATAAAACTGTTATCTCTTGCTCTGCCTCCTGTCCGTCACTGCATCCCGCAGCCTGCTCACAACTACATAATTATTAAGGTATATGAAACACCTTATTAGAATAAAGAAAACCAGGGGGCTTGACAGGTTCCGTTCTAACCCCCATTCTGACAATTTAGATTATGAAAAAAATATTTATGATTTACTTCACCCTATAATCTGATTTCTTGGCTGCAATAAATGAGTATCAGGATCAATATTTTCTGTAGATTTGTCTGTACCTACACAGTATTACAGTACTGATGTTTAGACTATCATCTACCACTGCATAACGCCATGGTGGCAGCTTAACTAATCACTAAAAGACCGTTTTGGTTGACAGCAAATCTCCACCAAAACATTCATGCTTCATATTCTACACATAAGTTTTTTTGAGGTTCACTGCCATCTGCCTTTGGGACAATGATAGATACCCTTATACATTAGACTGCAAGTTCAGATGCATTTTATCACATTGTACTCCCTCAGTACAATACAGCTCTCATTAACTGTGCCTATACATGTCAGATAATTGTTGACTGCCAAACTTCCCATTTCCCACAGAAAATCATGCATGCATCATTTTATGATCATACAAACATAGATAGATGTGAGATAAGAAATTTCAAGCCAGATAACTTTAAACTTATATAATTACCATCAGGTTTGCTAGCAAACTGAATCATGGCTTCCACTAATGCGGAAAATGTATTGGCAAAATATTCCTTCCCATATATATCCTCCATTGGCTTTCTCATCTTTAGACTCCAGCTTCTGACATCTTTCACAGCTAAAAAAAATTGCAGAAGGCAAAGTATACATTAAACCCTGAACCTGATATTTATTAAATAGTGTGTCTACTAACACAGTTGTCAATTTAGTCATACATTTCAAGAAATTCTAAGGAAAAGATTGTAATAACAGCATTTTATCTTAATTAACCAGATGTCTATTTTCAGTGAGCCAGGAGTAATTGACTGTTACTAATTGCAGACCCCTGATCCTATCCACACAACTAGCAGTAGCCGTGGAGTGTGCCTACGGTGGTCCTAGACGCCTCGTCACGGCCGGAGAACTAAATAAGCCTAAAGAAAGAAAGGGAAAATCTAAACTGCCCCAGAGGAGACCCCAAAGCAATAGACAGCCCCCAACATGTATTGTCGGTGAAACAAGATGAAAACACAAACACAGATAGAAAGATAGGCTGAGCAAACGATGGGGCCCTCACTAACTAGAAAGGACAGGAAAGAAAAGCTGCTGTCTGCAATCACGCAAAAAACCCTGCCAAAAAATGTCCAACACGTCTGATAGAAAAAGGCCCTGAAGTCGCTAGACTTCAATTCCCTATATCAGCACTCAGGTATATTCTGAAGACAGAGCAAAAGAGATCAACTGATCAGAGACAAAATGGGGATTCAGCCCAGTCCCAGCCAGGGCTGGCTGAACACAAAAACTAAGTAAACCAGATGAAAACTCATATAAACAATAGCAGAGAAAACTTAGCTTTAAGAAGGCAGGAACCAAACTGGAAACCAGAGGCCACAGTCAGGAGAAATCACCAGCAAGAAACTATGGAGTCGGCTGCCTTAAATCCAATCAGAAATTCCTGATGTCTAATCACAGTCCTCTTCCTCAGGTGGCCGGTCTCTGCCATTTAGATCAGCTTCATTATCTCCCTTCACCAACAGAGGGAGTCCAGATAGAGAACTCACTACTCCTCTGTCAGCACAGCCAGCTCCATAACCCTCACCAGAAGCCAGAGGCAAACCCGAAAATGAGCTCACAACACAGTCCCCTGGTCGAACTCTTCCACCGGTCTCAGTCTTCTGTCCTGAGTCTTCTCCTCCTAAGCTCCTCCCGGGACTAGCCTAACCTGGAACCCTAACCTGTTCTATTTATCCCCTCTATCACTGGGAATTTCCCTCCTGGGTTCCTATCTCCCTGCCCCCATGACTAAGCGGTTTCTTAAGCCCTAAGCTGATGTCAAGTCCTGAACTACACTCCCCCCTGCCATCTTGTGGTCAATTCTAGGTACTGCACTCCCTTTTCTATCTTTCCCAGCTGTTACCCTTCTGTCATTGCCAATCTCCGTCTATAGTGCACAAACCATCCCCTACTACTTCCAGTCAAGTCTGTCCGTCAAGTCACCTTCCCCACACTAGCACCACTGTGTGCTGACAGTATCTGGGTGAAGTCACAGTCATGTGATCAGTCACATGTGGAGGAGTCACATGGTCTGGGCTTAAATGGATGAAGGGAAAAATTCTCAGTGTTCAGTGTGTGAGCCTGGAGAAGGAGCACTCCAGGAAAAGTGCTGCATGGATTTGAGAAATTGAACAGTGTGTGTTCTGCCAGCCATAAGTGGGAGGGACCCCGCTCACAGAAGGACTGTGTTTGTTCTCCCACCATGTTGTTTTGTTTTCCTGTTTTGCCCAGAGGGCTGTATTTTCTTTACCACACCTGGGTTTATGCTGTCTACAATAAACCCAAGGAAATTGTTAAAGCCTCAGTGTACTCATGTCTACTTCCGTGTGCAGCCAAGTGAGCCGATCTACCACAATATATACAGTTGTGCTCATAAGTTTACATAACCCAGCTCTCTTTTGCATAGGTTACATTGAGACTGTTGTATATACATCGCATAGGATACACAGACTTACTGTATGTGTATATGTAGATCACATAGGATGCATGGAACTGTTGTATGTAAAACGCATAGGATATGTTTACACTTGTATATACATCACATAGGATACACTGAAACTTGTATATGCATTACATAGGATACATGCCTGGCATAGATCACATAGGGACACTGAGCTTTCTCTATATACACATCACATAGGATACGCTGAGACTGCTGTCCCTATGTGATCTATACACAGCAGTCTCAGTGTCTCCTATGCGATTTATGCCAGGCATGTATCCTATGCAATGCATAAACAACAGTTTCATTGTATCCCATGTAATGTATATACAAGTGTAAACATATCCTATGCGTTTTACATATAACAGTTCCATGCATCCTATGTGATCTACATATACACATAAGTCTGTGCAGCCTATGTGATGTATATACAACAGTCTCAATGTAACCTATGCAAGAGAGAGCAAGATAGAGTGAGAATATACCTATCAAGATATGGTGATACATTTTTTTAAATGTCATAAATGCTATCATTTACAGTAAAATATTTTAAGTGTAAAACTTGGGTTTATGTGCATGTATTTTTTGGATCTTTCCAATGCATTTTTCTCAGTTCTAGTTTATCCCTGTTGAAATTTTTGATTATATACAGACTCTTGTTTCTCACATATGATTGAATTGCATTACAATATATAATTTTTGAATAGATGTACATTTATTGCATTTTATTAATACTGAGAAAATCATAGGCAACATACAATAGTCATTCACATACGAAGGCCTGGAGGACAGTGGCACCCTACGATCAGGTCACAATGGACAATTTGGAGTTCTCCATTTTCAGCCAGTAGAGCAGGGTGTCAGCTTCCTAATACAGCTGACACACCACCGGTCTCCATGCCTTCCTGGTTGCGATAGTACTATAACAGCTCAGAAAAAAAGTGGTTGTCCAGGCATACTCCCCACATTATCCAACATCGGACATAGAGAGATGCCAATGCATGGCGGTTTCTACAGTGCCAGGGTAACCATCTGACAACTAACAAAACTCATGCATGGGTCCTATTGTAATTAATAGGTTCCGGACATTTGGCTCATTAGCTGTCAGACAGATGTACCATGAGTACCAGCATGAATCATCAACTATCAATCAGGCAAGAAAGAGCGCATCTTCACAACAAATCCAACAGATTCTGCTCTAAAGAAGGAAGAGTAGTAATAATTTTAACTATGTTTTATGGGGAAATACTGCTAGCATGAATATCACAATTTGTATTGCTTTAAAGAGAGCTCCCAGTTTTTCCCCAGTAATTATAGCAATGCAGTGTTTAGTGTGTGGATTTTATGGCAGCTGAATCTTCTTACCATTATAAAGAGCAACATCTTCTTCAGTAACACAAGAAGGGGTTCCCCAGATCACAAGCTTATTGATGAGCGATGGGTAAGACCCAGCTGCAATCAGTGCAGTTACACCGCCAGCACTCCATCCAAGCAAGGAAAATTTTTTGAAATTCAAAGCCTGCGAAAAGTTACAATTTAGGTAATTTTTAATATCTTTACACTTAATCTCAAGCAGCTTTAAGAAGCAAAGATACACTTAAATAAATTTACAATAATGCTCTACTTTTTTGTTGCACTACTTTCTGGGGTAAAAAGAGTTAGACCTCAAAAGGTTTTTTCACATTCAAGTTTTATTGTTTTTTTTTCTTTTACAAATAGTACTGTGGGACTATTCATGTGTCCATGTTTTTTTTTTACAGACTGAATGAACCATGTTAAGGCCGGGGTCAGACTTGCGAGAAACTTGCACGAGCCTCGCACCTCAATACCCGGCACTGCCACCGGCACTCGGGACCGGCATGTGCGGCTGCAGATATTTCTATGCAGCTGAACGCTCCGGTCCCGAGTGCCAGTAGCAGTGTCGGGTATTGAGGTGCGAGACTCGTGCGAGTTTCTCGCAAGTCTGGCTTTGGGCTAAAAACAAGTCACAGGTACATTTGGGGGAGGTGCATCTTACATGGCCACTTATTACAAGAGCTCTAGATGGATGATTGATTAATCCAGTTATATTCCTCACCTTCTCTTTTTCAAACTATCTGGAAATGAGAGATAACACCACCTCCTCATCCCACCCTCTCTCTGTTGGAGTCCCCCAAGGCTCTGTTTTAGAACCCCTACTCTTCTCAATCTATACACTTGGTCTGGGGCAACTCAAAGTCCCACGGATTCCACTACCACCTTTATGCTGATGACACTCAGATCTACCTCTCTGGCCCAGACGTCACCTCTCTGCTGTCCAGAATCCCAGAGTGTCTATCAGCCATATCCTCCTTCTTCTCCTCTCGCTTCCACAAACTCAATGTAGACAAATCTGAACTCATCATCTTTCCTCCATCTCACAGATCTTCTTTACCCGACCTAGCTATAACACTTAATGACATCACACTTTCCCCAGTACCAGAAGTCCGCTGCCTCGGAGTAACCTTTGACTCTGCCCTGTCCTTCAAACCGCACATCCAAGCTCTTTCTACCTCCTGTTGCCTCCAGCTCAAAAATATTTCCAGAATCGGTCCTTTCCTCAACCCGCAATCTACTAAAATGCTTGTGCATGCCGTCATCATCTCCCGCCTCGACTACTGCAACATCCTTTTCTGTGGTCTCCCTGCTAACACCCTCGCACCTCTCCAGTCCATCCTTAACTCTGCCGCCCAACTAATTCATCTCTCTCCTCGCTACTCCTCCGCTTCTCCTCTCTGCAAATCTCTTCACTGGCTCCCATTCCCTCAGCGTATCCAGTTCAAATTACTAATTCTGACCTACAAGGCCATCTATAACCTGCCTCCCCCATATGTCTCTGAACTAATCTCCTGATACCTTCCCTCACTTAATCTCCGGTCCTCCCAAGACCTCCTTCTCTCCTCCACACTTATTCGCTCCTCACCCAACCGCCTCCAAGACTTCTAACGAATAGCCCCTATTCTCTGGAATTCTTTGCCCCAACAAGTCCGACTATCAACCACATTTGGATCCTTCAGACGGAACCTGAAAACCCACCTCTTCAAGAAAGCCTACAGCCTGCAATCACCCCGCTACCTCCTTCTCTCTCACCACTACCGGTGATATCACCTCAACCAACACCGGAACTGCTGCAACCCACCAACCTACTGTCTCCTTCCCCACCATCCTGTAGCATGTAAGCCCGAAAGGGCAGGGTCCTCTCTCCACTCTGTATCAGTCTGTCATTGTTAGTTTGTTTACTGTAAGTGATATCTGTAATTTGTATGTAACCCCTTCTCATGTACAGCACCATGGAATCAATGGTGCTATATAAATAAATGATAATAATAATAATAATAATAACTACATCAGAAACTCTAGTCTTCCACCAGAGCCAAATACTTCATTGCCCTGGAGTTCTAATGCACAATTTTCACTGCATCACTGCCTCCTCAGTGCCGGCCACATTCATACCTACAGAACACATTAATGGGTATATCCAGGACTTTAAAAAACTGTACCTAAGCCCTAACAGGCAGGTAATTGCAGCTTACCTGCCTGTTGTGTCCGGCGCAGTTTTTGCTCGGCACAGAGCGGTGATAGACTGCTCCTGCCAGGGTTTCAGAAGGCTCTGCTGACGTTACGTTTACAGAGCAGAGGCTTCTTTTCTGCTCCATTCTCTAGACGGGGGGAGGGACTTCCTATGTCATTCTGATTGACAGCCTGACCCCTGCTACCTAACTGCGGGAGCTGGCCGTCAGTCAGAATGCTGTGTGATTTTTTTTCTCGCACTCATTGACTTTATGGGATGTGATCCGATTCCTGATTACAATCGCAGCATGCTGCAAGTTTTTTCCAGTCAAATCGTGATCCGATCTGAGCTGGAAAAAAAAAACGCAGATGAACACACAATAATAGAATAACATTGGTCCGAATGCAATCCGAGTTTTCATCGGATTGCATTTGTCCAATTTCATCGCAAGTGGGAATGAGACCTAATCTTGAGATCTGGAGGGAGGTACAGTCAGCTGCCAGTGTGGGAGCTGAGAGACAGGACCTAACTGAATGCTTCAAAATAAGGCTATGTGCACACGGTGCGTATTCTGCTTTGGAATTTTCCGTGCGGAATTTACTAAATCGGATGACCTGCATTTTTCCTGTGGATTTAGTGCATTTTTTGTGCAGTTTCCCCCTGCAGTTTTCCACCTGCGGATTTCTAGAATGGAGCAGGTGGAAAACTGCAGCAAAACCGCACAAAAGTTGTGACATGCTGCATTTTTCATTCCGCACCAAATCTGCGGGGGAAAAAATGCAGCATGTGCACTGCGGATTTTGTTTTACATAGTCTATAATGCTACTGTACATCACATGCAGTTCTGCTGCGAATCCACAGGGCCAAATCCGCTGCAGATCTGCAGCAGAATCCGCACCGTGAGCACATAGCCTAAGGCAGTTTCCAGTGTCTTTAGGGTAAGTTCACACTAGGCATCAGGAAAGAAGCTGCAGGAAAATGTTTTGCTTGGCTTTTCTTGTGTTGTTTTTGCTGCGGTCTTGGCATGCTCGATTTGTCATTTGTGCATGCTGATAAAGTTTAGTGCAAAAAAAGTCCAATTGTACAGAATCAAATTTTGGCACAAAAAACGCAGGAAAACCTAATATCTGCGTTTTTGATGCGGATTTTCAGAGTTTTTTCACCACCCATTCATCATGTCAATGGGTGAAAAACGCTGAAGAAAACATGTAAGAATTGTGCAAAAAAACATGCAAAGCACAAAATGGTGATGACAAAAAAACCAAGGTGCGTGCATGAGATTTCTGAAATCTCAGACATAGCTAGTACTGAAAAATGCAGCTGAAAATTTGCATAAAAAACGCCTAGTGTGAACTTAACCTTAGTGTTCTTGATTTACATATAAAGAAATCTACTGCCAGTCTAAATAGGTTGTCCCAAGGCTGACAAAACAGCTCAGCTTGTAACTTCTCACACTTGAAAACTACCTATATACATAGCATTGCTGCTGCATTTGCTGACCAACACCACCACAGAGTGGTTGACTTAAAAATCACCCATATCCTTTAATCTTAAGGTACTGTCACACTAAGCGATATCGCTAGCAATATCGCTATAACTTGTGACATGATAGCGATATTGCTAGCGATATCGTTGTGTCTGATACTTACCTACCACCCGCTCCCCCGCTGGTTATCGCTGATCGCGCGAGAACGTCCAGGACTGTTTCTCGTCGTCAGCTTCCTGCGGCGCTTCCTGTGGAGCGACGAGCGTGGACGCGGGCGGGAGGACATCAGGATCGCCTGGTGTGACAGGTAAGTAGCGACCCCCGTCCCCTGCGATGTCGCTGGTGAGATCTGCCTGTGTGGCAGCTCACTAGCGACCACTTAGCGATGCACCAGCGATCCTGACCGCGTCATATCACTGGTCGGGATCGCTGGTACATCGCTAAGTGTGACAGTACCTTTAGATTACTTAAAATATTATTGCACAGCTACAGTGGCTTGCGAAAGTATTTACCCCCTTGGCATTTTACCTATTTTGTTACATTACATTACATTACAACCTGTGTTTAAATATTTTTGTAATCTGATTTGTGTGTGATGCATCAGCACTAAATTGTCTAAGTTAGTGAAGTGAGAAAAATATAGATATATAATACATTTATTGGGTCAAATAACTAAAAATTTGCATGTGCATATGTATTCACCCCGTTTGCTATGAAGCCACTACAAATTTCTGGTGTACGCAATTACCTTCATAAGGCTGGAGTCACACTACACGTATGAAAAATCGGTCTGATTCTCCCTGCCGAGAGTCGCATGAGTGTAATGCAAGTGTCATGGGAGTGTCATTCAGTTACAATCCGATTTTTCACACCTAGCATCTGATTTACAACCGAGTGCAGTGTGATTGCTGTCCGATTGCAATGCGATTTTAACATATGCTTATATAATGGATAGAATAAAAGCCAGCAATTCATGTCCCGCGTACAGTAAAATCACAGAGTGACAGGTTAGAATAGAAAAGAATGAATAGATACATACACATAGAATAGATCGATATATAGATCTCAGTGACACACACACAAATATACATTATATGTATATATTACATAGAAGAAAAGACGGTAATTCATCTGCGGTGTACTGTAAAATCGCTGCAGGAGCCAACAGGATAGAAGAGATGGATTACATACAGTAGATACAAATAGAATAGGTACATATACAGATGTACCGTAAATACTCGCGTATAAGCCGAGATATTCAGCCCATTTTTTTTGGCTGAAAGTCCCCCTCTCGGCTTATACACGAGTCATATACCGGGGCTCGGCCAGGCGGGGGTGTAGGAGATCATACTCACCTCTCCTAGCATGTCTCTTGCAGCACCCCGAGCTTATTCCATCTTCTCTGCGCTGTTTTTCCTGCTTTCAGCGGTCACGTGGTGCCGCTCATTACATATGCGCATATGTAATGAGCGGCACCACGTGACCGCTGAAAGCAGGAAGAACAGCCCTGAGAAGATGGAATAAGCATGGGGACTGCAAGAGACATGCTAGGAGAGGTGAGTATAGCGGAGGGAGCCATATTCACCTGTCCCCTGTTCCACCGCTGCGCGTCGCTCTGCTGTCTTGCTTCCTCTCGCAGTGATGTTCAGGTCAGAGGGCGCCATGACGTAGTTAGCAGGCGCCCTCTGCCTGAACAGTCACTGTGCAGAGCCAGCAACACTGAGGAGCAGCAGCTGCAGCAGCAGGGACAAGGTGAGTATATAGGTTTTTTTTTTTAATTGAGGCAGCGGCAGCAGCAACAATATAAGGGGCCACTAATAACTGTGCATCATTGTAAGGGGCCGCTCACTGTGCAGCATTATAAGGGCAGTAGCTTCGGAATTTTCCACCCTAGGCTTATACGCGAGTCAATAAGTTTTCCCAGTTTTTTGTGACAAAATTTGGGGGGGGGTCGGCTTATACACGAGTATATAAGGTATGTGACAAATGCAATTAGTATAGTGTGTGCAGCTTACTGTACATGTATTTAATTAATAAAAGATTATATTTCTGAAAAAAATGGCATGGGCTCCTGCATAATTTTTGCAAAAACAGAGGAAAAGACGGCGGCTGGTGGCAGATGTTTATAGCCTGGGAATGGGGTAATACCCATGGAGCTTCCCAGGTTATTAATATCAGCTCACAGCTGTATAATTAGCCTTTACTGGCTATTAAAATGGGGGAACATTAAAAAAATGATGTAGGGTCCCCCTATAATTGATAACCAGCAAATGCTATGCAGACAGCCGCAGGGTGATATTAATAGCCTAGGAAGGGGCCATGGATACTGCCCCCCCAGGCTAAAAACGCTAAAAACATCAGCTCTCAGCAGCCCCAGAAAAGGTGCATCTCTAAGAAGCGCCAATTCTGGCACTTACCCTCACTCTTCCCACTTGCCCTGTAGCAGTGGCAAGTGGGGTGATAGTTGGGGGGTTGATGTCATATTTGTATTGTCAGGCGACATCAAGCCCCAAGGTTAGCAATGGAGAGGCGTCAATAAGATGCCCCCATTACTAACCCCATAGTCATATTGTATGAAAACACAGGCACCCAGAATAAAGTCCTTTAATTGAAAGAATGACACAGACTATATGTTACTATCAGAGATCTCTCCAATGAACTGTTTGTACCAAGGACTGTGACAAGAACAAGGGGGCATTCTCTTCATTTGGAGGAAAGACAATTTCAGCACCAGAATAGAAGAGGGTTCTTCACGGTAAGAGCAGTGAGGCTCTGGAATTCTCTTCCTGAGGAAGTGGTGATGGCCAACTCACTGAATGAATTTAAGAAAGGAATGGATGCTTTTCTTGTGAGTAACAGTATAGAAGGTTACGAACAACAGAATATTATAGGTAGATGGTTGACCCAGCTTAGGAGTCGGGAAGGAATTTTTTTTCCCTATGGAGAAAATTGGCTTCTACTCTGTGGGTTTTTTGCCTTCCCCAGGATCAACAATGCAGAACAGCTGCACTAAAAATAGGTTGAAATAGATGGACATAATGTCTTCCTTCAGCCTTCAAAACTATGTTACTATGTTACTATGACTCCTTTAATAAATCTTAATTAAATCATACTTACGACCTCGCCCATTCCACCGACGCCCTTGTCATCTGCAAAAGAGTTAAAAATAAAAACAACAATATTCTTCATCTTTCCACAGAGATGCTGCTAATCCATTTGTCTCACGACAGGTCTAGCTCTGCTACATCTAGGTGGCAGGCTGCATGGTTGCATGACAGGCTGGATGACAGCCTGTCATCCAGCAGAGACAATGAGCATTGTGTGCTCAGTGTCTCCCAGTGAACTCCTATTCCCTGACTGAGGGCACCGCGCGTGAGATTAAGTTCTCCTGCTTGCGGTGCCCTCAGACAGGTCCTGCGAGTTCATAGCCAATTAACTCACTTCAAGTTTCTGACATCACTGCAAGCTAAGATGTGAGGAAAATTTCCCATGGCGCTCAAACTGACGTCAGAAAGGTGAAGTGGTTTCACAGGTCTCTGCCTATATGCGCGCATAAGGCAGCATATATCAAATGGCACATTCACGTTAATGGCGCATTTAAATTAACACCGTATGATTCGTTAAAGCAAGAAATAACTCTCCATACATCTTATATATTCTTTTCGATGACCTGTCATCACCTCTTCATACTAACTGAGCCCTATTTGCCAGTGGGTATGGAAAAATACTTGCCAACGCAACAAAATTCACCCCACTTTGTATTGCAAATATCAAACAGATTTGATGGTTTGGCAACAACTGCATCTACTAACCAAAGGAGAAAAAAAATAAATAAAGCCAAGCGGCAAAGCCAAGAGGCTACCTAGTGTTTAGTGGAGCTCCTGATGGTGAAACCACTCCTAGGTAGTCCCTGGTACTGCAGTTGCTGACCCCATGGGTCAAGGTCACCGACATGGACTCGGGCTACGTTCAGACTGGAATGATTCGGAGACTGGAGACTGGTAGCAGCGGTCCAGATATACATGATACTCGGATAGGCACAAGTTCACACACCAAGTAGTCTCGGATACTAGTACTTACCGCATACGGATCGGGGGACGAGGTTCAGGCATTGGCCGGATTAGGACCAGGGACTTCTGGTTCAGGACTGGTCGCATGTGGAACGGGGAATGAGGTTTTGGCACTGGCTGCAACAGGATCGGGAGTTCTGGTTCAGGACACTGGCCACACAAGGGCCAGGTGACCCAACAACTCCCTAGTAGGAGAAACAACACACTAATGAATATTGTTGTTTCTGGGACTCCCTATAGGGGAGGGAGCATTATATGCATGATGACTCCCAGCAATTGGCTGAGAGCCATCTTGCAGGTGTACTCAGTTACTAAATGCCTCCCAGCTATTGGCTGGGGACATTTTACTATCTGCGAGCGCTGACAGGAGGCATGACACTAAACGGGAAGGTGACTTTGTGGCCACAGTGGTGAGTATGTCGACGTCCCTGCATGTGGGAAGGAGAAGAGCCATTCGAGGGCGCCGGCATAAATGTTACAGTGCCCTCCTTTTATGCCCCTCTTCTTCAAGCCCGAGAGAACTCCCTGCAGAGAAGATGGAGTTTAGGAGGAAGACTCTAGCTCTTACGACCTCACATCAGGACCACGTTCTCTCCAAGCCACTGGAAGAAAGGTTACATCTCCCACTTTCTTCTTGGTCAGGATGTTTCTCATCAACTGGACATCCTTGGAGCAGAACAGAACTGGTCTGGAAACAGAAACCTTAAATTGCGGAGTCTCTCTTAGGCCGGCAAGATTAGCCATCGTCTTGGAAGAAACAAAGACGGACTGGGATTATTTCTACTGGTTGGTAGATAGAGACTAAGAAGATGCCTTCTCCGACCTGTAACCAGAAGATACTTTCTCTGGGTCAGTTATCAAGTTGGTCTCACCGAAGATACGTTCTTGAGGCGGGGTTCTTTCAAGAAACAGGTCATTAGAACAATCGCCAATTAGAGAAAATGGCAACACTTTTGGCCAAGCTGCAAGCATAGACACTTCTCGCAACACTTCTCGCGACACGACTGTCCAAACAAAGCATTTCAACGAACCCCTAGTCTAGCACTGGCTCATGAGTTCTCAGCCATGGAAGACGTAAGAGAAGTGTGTGAAAAATATCAAACAGCTCATGGAAGGCGATCTCTGTATTTCCTGCTCCAATCTAGAGTTCCAGTTGCTTTGAAATGATTTGACTTTCTTTAGGTAGGGTTCGTCCTACACCTGACAACACCCTCACTGGATACTGGAGCTGTTGGATTGGAATCTGACAAACTCTTCACAGCTTGCAATACATACTTTCCCACCGAACTGAAGCCTCCACTTGCTGCAGACAGTGTCAGTCATTAGTGGAGCACGAGTACTCTCACCAAGGTCAGCCTCTCCTATTGGCCCAAGGATTTGGAGTAGTTTAGACTTCACCGGACAAAGAGAGTCTGCATGTTCCACACAACTGCAGTGATTCTCACGATTAAGTTCCGTCTTCTGCTCAGCCAGCCAAACACGGCCAACCTTCATGGATTCTGCATGGTTATCTGCCTCAAAAGGTTGGTTAATGGGCGGTCTTTGAAAGGTCAGGACCAGATGTGACAGTTTCCTCACATGCATCACCTGTCTAGTCTGCTCCTGGAAGCTGGGAAGAGGTCGCAGAAGATTCCAGATTCGGCTCATCGAAGACGTTTTGGAACGCCCCCAGGAAGACCTGCAGGTCTGAAGTGATAGGAGATCCTTTTTATCATATGGAGTTTAGCAATGCTAGGGCATCTCCTGCTAGGTAGGACATTAGGAATCCCACCTTGACCCGATCAGAAGAAAACTGATGGCCCAAAACTTCATAGTGCTGTAGGAACCCACTGCACTGTTTCGGATCCCCATAATACTGTGGCAAATTAGAAAGGATGGGTTCCACTCCAGAGGCCTAATTTTCAGGTTAAATAGGCACAACCATAGGTACTGTGACTTGGGCTGGTGCAGCTGATGTCAGGGCTTCCCATGGGGCATCTAATGTCTGCAGATGTAACAACAGCAATTGGCTGGAAGCCACCTTGCAGATGTACTCAGTTACTAAAAGTTTACCAGCTACTGGTTAGGGGCATTTCACTATGTGCATGCACTGCCTCTTTAATAACAGAGGAACATGCGCAGACACTAGTCGTTATGCCATGAAGTTCGGCATGCACAAGCAAGAGGCACAGCACCAGACTGCGCAGCTGCGATGGTGAGTATGATGCCGGCATCAACATTACACTCCATTCTTCTATCAATTTGGCTCTAATCCAAATTATGATAAATTGCCAAAAAATTGTCGAACTGGAGAAAAGGATCAATTATTGTGAAACTGCCATCACCTTTTTGTCTCAGGCATCCACCAATAGTTAATGAGAAGAAATTTCCTCCTATGACAAGTTGGAGTACCTAGAAAATAGAAAGAGGTGGAATACTTAGCAATTCATCAGTGTCCCAGAAATTTATTTTGGAGACAGTTTAATCACCTTTCTCACTACTGGTCTAATACAAGCTCTGCAGCTACCTATTTCTCTAAACTCATTGATGGTTGAGAAAGCCCATCATATAGGTCCTCTTAAGAAACAAAGAGGAGGTCTTCCACATCTTGTTATCACTAGATTCCTAAAATCCATTAAAGAACAAATCTTGAAAGTATACCATTGGATGAACTCACTAACAGTTAAAAAGTATCGTATCACCATCATCATCATCATCTTACAGAATATTTCCTAGTCAGTCACTCAAAAACATAAAAGGTTCTTGCTCATTAGTCGATACCTTGATGAGAACTTAATTAGGCTGCAGATGCCATACACAGCGAAATGAAAAACCAAAGACAATGGCAGCACCCACATCTTTGATGATCTGATAGATGCACACCGCCATTTCCGGTTGCCAAATGAAGGATGACTGTGATGACATAGCATTTTATCTTAATTAACCAAACTTCTATTTTCAGCAAGCCAGGAGGAATGGACATAACTATATGCTGACATTTAAATTTATGTGTTTTTTTTCTTGTTGGTCAAGAGTCTAAAATGTTGACTCTTCTTGTAGATTAAAATGATAACCTTTAATCTAATCTAATATCAGCTCCTACAATATATTGTCTGCTATCTTTGTAAAACAGTGTTATTGAATAATGATGTTTGCTGAAATGCTGATTACACATTGTCCAGGCCAGGTAGTTTGTTGACTTTCAAAACAGGAGGAAAAACTATGCAAATAGATTACATAATCAAACAATGCGAGTTGGTCTCATCACCAAACTTCTCCTTTACCTGTGAATGCTGGATTGAAGGACATTTGTTAACTATAAAAAGGACAGATACCTCCATATACAGATATTCATCCAAACAACCAGAGACTCTTTACAAGACAGCAGCCAAGACATCATAGCTCCATAACGAGGAACACAGATTTGACATTCTACAGGATGTCAGCTTACGGGACCACGGCCCTGGTTGAAAGAATACAGATCTGATCCATTGACCATAGCTGAACCACGGATTGGTTTGGTGTAGTTAGGATTAGAACCCAACCGTCACCTGAGCCCCATGGATACATTTGTGAAAGCCAAGGATGGGACGCACTGATCACCTGGCTCCTTGGAAATGTTCGGAGAAGTCAGGTTTTGACCCTCTGGTCAATTGGCCTTGTATCTCAATGGACGGTCATCTTCCTAAGCTTGTTGTTACCTTCTCTCTGTGTGTGCCACAGGTGAGGTAGTCGTCCCTAGAAGTTCTGAAGTCACAGCTGCTCTTATCCCGGCGAGTCAGCGGGAGAGTAAAACTCTCTAATGTGCACCATCTTGGGTATTTTGCTGGGGATGTTCTATGTGTTATATGACTGTTTTTGCGGTTCAATAAATTATTACCACACTGTTTTACCCTCACCCTGTGTTGTCTGAGTAGTATTACGCCCACAATAAAATTCCATCTACACTACTAAAGGGGTTTTCTACTACTAGGGCAACCTTTTCTTGATCAAAATGTTTGCCCCAATAAAATAAAAAAAACTTATACTCTCCTCCCGTGCCAGCACAGTTCCCCCTGTGTCAGTACTCGCGTTCACAGGGCTCTCGTGTTGTTATGTCACTTGTGCCTGGTGCCCAATCAGCGCTGGCATCACTGTCCCTGCCTTCGTAAGAACTGAACATGAAGAGGAAGTCAGTGCTGTTGTTCTCTCACTAAGGAGCTACAGCAAGCCCTCTAAACCATGCGCAGAGCATGGTCTAAGCAGCATGAGTCAGTGCAGAACGGACCGTTATAAACCATTGCAATGCTCGTGCATTGCAATGATTTATAACTGCGATAATGCAGCTGAAAGTCAAAGTCCTGTGGAGGGCATATAATTATAAAGTATATATATTATATATACAGTATATACACACACAATACAATACACTGTATAAAAAGACTTATGGATGTTTTTCTCGATATCTGAAATGAAAGCAGAATAAACTTTTCCTGTTTTAGGTCAATTACGATTACCATAATTATTAATATTTGCTAAATTCCAGAATAATGAGGGAGAGAGATAATGTTAAAGCCATTTTTATTGCTTACTGCAAATTCAAAAGTTTACATACACTAACATTACTATGCCTTTAATCAATTCTGAACTGCCCATATGATAATGTCATGTGTTTTGAAGCTACTGATTCACAACTAAAACACACTGCTTATTTGTGTAGCATCATGGGAAAGTCTAAAGAAATTAGCCAAGATATCAGGAAGAGAATTGTAGACTTGCACAAGTCTGGCTCATCTGTAGGTACGTGTGCCGACTGGGGGGTGGTCCCTTTTGCGCCGCGAACAGACTGGAGACAGAAACCGATATACATTCCACAGGTCTTCTTTATTGGTCGTCCTCCCGACGACCTCAGAAACACGACAGCCTCCGTACACACAGGCCCGGGTACCCTTCACCTTCCTTCTTTCCTTTGTAGTGACGTCCCTCGCGGTTATTTCACTGTGGCAGCCCTAGGCCTACCATCACAGCGCTTCACCCGTCCGAGTCCGTCCGTCTGGTACCTCCGGGCTTACTCTGTCCTTCGGCTATCCTGTCAGGGCCACGCCCCTGACCGTCTCTCCTTCCAGTCCCCTCTGGAGCTCTTCCACTTTCCATCTTTTCCTTCTTCAATCTCTTCCTCTGCTCAGCTCCTCCCCCTGGACTGGCTGGCTTCCGGAACTCTCTCTCCCTATTTATTCTCCTCCCTGGGAATTCCCCTCTCGGGCTCCCGTAACTCCGCCCACCATGATTATGTGTTTTCCTAGCTTTAAGCTGCTGTTAAGCCCTTTCCTCACAGCTCCCTGCCTCCATCTTGTGGCCAAACCTTAGTATTGCACCGTCTCCTTTTCTGCTGTTCCTTGTCTCCCCCTAGTGGCCAAAACCAAGTACATCACCATCTTTCACTGTTTCTAGCTGTCTCCCCACATGTATACACCAGTTCACATCAAGTATATTATGACACATCTCACATTCACTTTCCTACTTCAGACAGGTCCACAGGTCAGCCCACTTCCCTACTCACCCCCTTCCTTTTACCATTGTCATCCCCTACAATCTCGTCCCGTTCATTTGCCCTTCTTAAACTTCCCCACCTTCTTCTGTCTGGCTGGTTGTTGAGCGAGGCCCACGATACGTGGGGTGCTGAACCGAACCGGGAGCAATCATGCTCAGAGTAGCTTATGGCTACTCGCCGGCGCGTACGCCTCTATGACAATCCCCTTTGGTTGGGTCAGGACCACCCAGATTTCTCAACAGGTGCTTCCCCCCCACTTTTCTCACTTTCAGAACCATTTTCAAATTTGAGGCACAATGTCTGAGGCTCTGGCCTAACAGATCACCGCATGCTCCCCTCTTTCCATTTGGGGTGTTTGTGCTACTTAGGATCTGACCTATGGACCGCTGTCTGTTTCAACTTCATACATTTTCTTGTACCTTCAGTTAAGATCAGTCATGGTAAGCATTTTTTTCCTTACTTCAGTACCCGGGACCTGTTGAACATTTTCATTTTCAATACAAACAATATTTTACTCTTTTACTAGCTATTAAAACATTTTTCCTAAGGCATACATAATTATTAAACTCTTCATAATGTAATTATTTCAAACATTTTTCAAAAACATTTTTAAACTATCTATACATACTATACATAGTTTCAACCTACACTACTTTTGATGAGTACCACATTTACCCTATTTCCTACAACATTCTACATTATCATCCTATTATACTACATTTAAACTCTTCACTATCTCTGCTACATAATCTCCATCTACAAAACTTTTCATTATGACACGTTTCAAACATTGGTCAACATTATTGTAAACAGTGGTGCGCCCCTTCCTTTGTGAGAAGTACCCCTACACATCCCTGCCATGTCAAGAGATGGGGGTTTCTTACCTCAAGGGGACACAGAACAGTCCCCATGCTGCGCAATAGCGCAAAGCAGTTCCGGTAGTCCGTATTTAGCGGTGCTCCGGGCCGTCTCCTGATGGCCGATGTTCTGCCAATAGCAAGGCGCTCCACAGCCGTGGAGCTCCCGGGATGTCTTGACTGTTCCTGGGTTCCGAATGTTCTTATTGCCTAAGACCCAGGAGTCCATCTCCCTCCTGGGAGATACATTTAAAAGGGAAAGAAGGGGCCAAGGGTAGTTCACTTGGGAACCAGGCCCCGGCACGGGCCGAAGAGAACTCCGCCACCAAAGCATCTTTAAACGGTGGAAAAGTCTCGGGGGCAGAGGAGACCTCAGCCTCCCCTGCGCATGGTCCGGCACCTTCTCCATAGGGCCTGGTGACCCCAGGGAATGCCTGGCGAGGGCGCATGCGTCCAGCGACAGGGGCTCCAAATCTTGCATCCCCGCCAGGGGACAGCATCAGGGCCCAGCAGTCCACCACCAGTGGCGGCGGGGGCGCGCTCATCTCCGGCGATGTGGTGGCTCAGCTCCATCCGGCTCCCAGCTCCTGCAGGTCCAGCCCCAGGCAGGGGGACATGGATGTTCGCCAGTGAGAAGCGGAGCTGGGAAGCTGGGGCCTGACAGCGTGGACAGCAGACGGCCCCGCAAAGGCTGCGGAGCCCAGTGACCTGGCCACAGCTGAGATCTGGAGCAGGGCCAGAGCGGCCGCAGGCCTCGATGGACAGGCCGCAGCCGTGGTATGGAGCGCGGCAGAGGCGGCCGCAGGTACCGGTGAGTAGGTAGCAACCAGAGCCAAAGACGAGGCAGAGGCAGCCATGGGCACCGATGAACAGGCTGGGGCTGAGAGCGGGGCAGAGGCGGCCGCGTACACCGGTGAGTAGGCCGCAGCCGGGGCCAAGAGTGGAGCAGAGATGGCCGCAGGCACCGGTGAGCAGGCCGCGGAGCCTGGCAGCCCGGCCGCCATGGCAGTCTGGAGTGGGGCCGTAGCAGTGGTGGGCCTCGATGAATAGGCTGCCATCGGGATGTGGAGCGTGGCAGGGAGGACCGTGGGCCTTGGTGGGCAGGCCGTGGATTCGCCCTGCACCGGGGACGCTGGACGCCGCCGGGCGGGACAGCTCAGGGCCAATGACGCGGGCAATGGTCGGCCACGGATCCATCGGGAGCACTGGGCGTGGGAGCGGGAACTGCCTGCGGGGCCGCCAACTGAGCCAGGGGGGACGCTCACCTTCCCCGGCGCCGCAGCTCCCTTCAGGCCGCTCCGCCGCTCTTCCAGGGGTCGGTACATCCGTGCAACTGGAGTGTCCGGGGTTTCGCTGGTCTCTGCTGCTCCTCTGTAGCTCCCGGTCCCGTCATCTGTTGTCCGCTGCTGTTCTTCACTGTCCGTCCGAGTCCGTCCATCTGGTACCCCTGGGCTTCCTCTGTCCTTCGGCTATCCTGTGAGGGCCACCTCCCTGACTGTCTCTCCTTCCAGTCCCCTCTGGAGCTTTTCCATTTTCCATCTTTTTTTTTTCTTCAATCTCTAACTCTGCTCAGCTACTCCCCCTGGACTTGCTGGCTTCTGGAACTCTCTCTCCCTATTTATTCCCCTCACTGGGAATTCCCCTCTTGAGCTCCTGTAACTCCGCCCACCATGACTATGTGGTTTCCTAGCTTTAAGCTGCTGTTAAGCCCTTTTCTCACAGCTCCCTGCCTCCATCTTGTGGCCAAACCTTAGTACTGCACCATCTCCTTTTCTGCTGTTCCTTGTCTCCCCCTAGTGGCCCAAACCCAGTACTTCACCATCTTTCACTGTTTCTAGCTGTCTCCCCACATGTATACACCAGTTCACATCAACTATATTTATGACACATCTCGCATTCACTTTCCTACTTCAGACAGGGCCACAGGTCAGCCCACTTCCCTACACATCCTTGGGTACAATTTCAAGATACCTGGAGGTGCCTCGTTCATCTGTACAAACAATTATACACAAGTACAAACAGTATGGGAATCTCAAGCAATTATACCGCTCACGGGTTCTGTGTCCCAGAGATGAATGTGCTTTGGTCCGACGTGTATATCAACCCAAGGATAAAAGAAAAAGACCTTTTGAAGATGATGGTGGAAGCTGATAAGATTGTGTCAATATCCAAATTGAAAAGAGTACTATATCAACTTGGGCTGAAAGGCCACTCTGCCAGGAATAAGTCATTATTCCAAAAGAAAAATAAAGATGCCAGATTAAGAAAGACCTTAATTTTTGGAGACATGTCCTGTGGTCTGATGAATCTAAAATGGAACTTTTTGGGCATAATGACCATCGTTGCGTTAGGAGGAAAAAAAGGAGAAGCTTGGAAGCCTAAGAACATCATCCCAACTGTGAAACATGGGGGTGGCAGCATCATGTTGTGGGGTTGTTTTGCTGCAGGATGGACTGGTGCAATTCACAAAATAGATTGTATCATGAGAAAAAAAGAAGATTATGTGGCAATACTAAAGCAACATCTCAAGACATCAGCCAGGAAGTTAAAGCTTGGGTAGAAATGGATCTTTCAAATGGACAATGTCCCAAAGCATACTGCCAAAACTGTAGCTTAAGGATAACAAAGTCAATGTTTTGGAGTGGCCATCACAAAGCTCTGATCTCAATTCTATTGAAAATTTATGGGCAAAGCTGAAAAGGCAGGTGCAAGCAAGGCGACCTATAAGCATGGGTCAGTTACACCAGTTTTGTGAGGAGGAATGGGCCCAAGTTCCAACCAACTATTTTGAGAAGCTTGTGGAAGGATATCCCAAATGTTTGACCCAAGTCATTCACTTTAAGGGCAATGATACCAAATACTAATAAAATGTATGTAAAGTTTTGACTTTTATGTAAGTAATAAAAATGCCTTAATACATTTGTAATAAACTGAAAACCTCAGAAAGAGGAAAAAATCCTCCAAAAAATCAAGAGAAAACCAGACATGCCTAAATACATCTGCACTAACCAGGGTGCAGCGAACCCAAGTAAAATGGCAACTGCACAGGTGCAATAATACCAAATGAAATGGCCAGCCTTCAATCAGGGATTGGCCATGTGATATACCCATGCAAAAAAATAATCCGCATGTGGCACTGGCTCCAATTTCTTCCAGTAAGACTGATCGAAGATACTCCAGTCCTCATCTTCATCTTCAACAGCTGCAGAAGAAAATGAATTGGATGAACTTGGCTTTGTCTTCTTCTTTTTCTTCTTTTTAGCTTTGCCGCTATCAGACGTTTGAGTAGACGGTTCATTCTTTTCTCTGTCGTTATCGGAAACTTTAGGGATTCCTTGCTCAGGTTCCTCAGTCTGGGGGGCTTAATACAGGTAATTCTTCTCCATAGCTCCCCCCTCTTTGACAGGAGCACTCTCATCAAAACTAGAACCAGATGGATTAAGGCCATGCAGGCTGGACCCTTCATCATCCGTTCCGGGCTCTGCAGGTGTCATTTTCCATGGCTCCTCAGCCACACTCCGTCTTACACAGCTGCTTCATGTCTTCCATCCTGTCAGGGTCTTGTGAGCTTCCTTCTCATTGATGAGAACCATAGGAGCGTGTGTCTTGGGAACTCTTGTCACCTCTTTTCCTTTGCCGGTAGCTTGAGGCGAGCCTAGTGGTGACTTACTCCGATGGACCACTCGGGCAGCCGTCCCTTCCTCCTCTTCAGGTCGAATCTCACCGTCGGGACCTCTAGACCCAGGTTGGAGTTCTGCTAAACTCGCCTCCACGCTTCGGGACAGCGCAGTCATTTGACTGTGGACAGTCGACACCCTATCTATCTCTCCTCGACGTCCGACGTCTTGACACTGTCTTGCTCTGAGTGGGGCTCTCCTTCTCCTGTCGTACCATTCCCTCCAGGGGCGACGTTCCCTCCAATTAGCAGGACCTTCGGAGGGTTGAGCGGTTCTTTGCTATTGTTTTTCTTGGGTAGACCAATTCCTGGACAGGTGTCCCACTCTTCCGCACGTCCAGCACCCACATCTGCATCTGTCTGGTGGGCGCTTTGGTCTGGATTGTCGACGTCGGAGGGAAGCATCTCTCATCTGCGGTTGCTCTTCACTCCAGGATACGAGGTTGCACTCTGGAGCCGCCACTGAAGCCTTCTTCATGCTCTACACCTCTCCTCTAACTCCCTCTTCCTGCTTCTGTGCGCTACCTCGGGTATGCCGCTGGTCCCCAAGACAGCAGTGTTTCCCCCAGACTCTCGACTTTTTCCCAAATTCTTCTCATCCCCAGCCGTGAATCATGGGTCCATGTCGACTCTTCTTCATTCGGGCTGGGTACTCCGCAGTTGTAGCATGTGGGTGGTCCTCTTCGCCGGGCGGCACTAGTCTCACATTGGGGGGGTCTCTCTGTCTTGCACCAGAGGGCTGGACTCTACAGCAGGGGTTCTCTTGGATTCAGTCATTTCTTCGCGGATCCGCTTAAACTCCTTCTTCAAGTCTTCCACCCATTGGGGGGCAGCGGCCGTGATGTCAGCTACCTCCCTGCTCTGTATCATCCCCACCGGCACTATCACTCCCTGCTCCTGCTCACGAGTGCGCGCCTCACTCCCAACCTCAGAGAAAGTCATGCCTGGCTTCACTCGCATATGCTCTCGCAGTGCCTGCTTCATCATCACGTCTCTCAAGCCCGTCACCAGCTGGTCTTTTAGCACAACATCAATTGGCCCTACACCTATGCCAGCCTTCCGTACGATGGCAGTATGGAGTTCCTGCAGGGCATTCATAAACTGCGTCACGGTCTCCTCCAATCTTTGAACCCTGTGAAACAGTCACATGCACAGCTTCCCTACATCAGAGAAGTCCCCATGCGTCTCCTCGAGTATCAGTAGAACTTTGTCCAGGGTATCTCTCGCCTGGGGGGTCTAAGCATAACAGAGTCCTGTGCCTCCCCCTCTAGTGCCATTACAGCTATTTCTGCCTCCGGGGCCGGCATCATGGGATGCATCCGCATCATTCCTCGGATGCACTCTGTCCAACTCCACAACATAACATTGTTCTCAGAGAATTTAGGTAGATTATTTAACATGGCTCCCAGGGAGATGCTAGACCTGGTGCCTCCCCCAACTGCTTGGTCTGCCCCCACTACACCATTGTGTGACATCCTGCTGACTACGCCACTTGTAATATACTGCAGGTACTGATGATGTTGCCACGAATCCGAGACAGACCAAGAGTTAAAGGTTTATTTACAAGGATTTTCTCTGCACATGGGGAGGAGCAGTAAGGGGTTAAAGGTGACAGTATAAAACAGTAGGACAGCACAATGGAGTTATAGAAAGCAATAAAACAGTTATGCAGGCGCTGAAACAGATAAGTTCTATTTTTCTGAGTTTTATCAGTCCGGGGAAAGCTTGATTGAAGGGGTCTTCTTCTCCCACATTGGCACAGACAACAACGGCGCTTGCAGTCTCTAAAGTCTCTTTTCTAAATGAAGCTGGGACCTCAGGGGTTAAAGCCAGGAGCAGGGAAATGCTGCGAACCTGAGTCTCCCCTGCTCTGAGTCTCTATATGATACCCCGACTGTCTCTCCACAGGAACGATGCTGCGCACACTGGGAAGTCTCTCTGCCACACTCAGGGGCCCCAGCTTGTCACTGCGGTCTCCGGGACTCAGGTCACTGTCTCTGCACTGTCGGGGGGGAAGTCTCCTCTAGTCACGGTGGCTACTGGGTCCACATACGGCGCTCTCTACACCTCATCCTTCGGTCTCTGTCTCTGGACGGGGGGATTCTCATTCTCTGGGAGTGCAGTGCTGCAGCCTGGCCTCTGTCCCGCGCGCTCTGCTTTGCCTCTGGCGCGCTCTGCTCTGTGTCTGGTGCGCTCTGATTTCGCGTCCCTTCCCTGCACAGCTTCCTGTCCAGCACCTCTCCTCTCTTGTCACAGCCCCCCACGGTCACATGGTTCAGTCAGTCTGGACCCGAATGTCTTCCCCCGGCAACCTTCCTGTGTGGCTAGGTGGTTCTGGATACAGAGCAGGAAAGGTAAACCCTTTTAGACTCTTCTTCTTCGTCACACCCTTACACATTCTCTCTCTCATTATTCTGGCATTTGGCAAATATTAATAATTATGGTAATCATAATTGACCTAAAATGGGAAAGGTTTATTCTGATTTCATTTCAGATATTGAGAAAAACATGCATATGTGTCTTTTTATATAATGTATGTCAACTTCTTCTATATTTGTAGAAACATTTAAAAAAAATAATCATAAAAGAAATGAAAATATGTTGCACAGTACATTTGTATTTTTATGTAAAAAAAAAGTATACGTTCGACATCACTGTGTCTGGAATGACCCGCCTCATAAAACTGCGGAAAATGAGGAAATCATCCAGCTTGGCTTTGGGATGGCTAAAAAATAACTTTGATAAACAGAGTTGTTAAAACATGAAAAGGCACATATTGTCGGGCATAGTAGACATGCGGATAGATCAATGCGTTTCGCCAAATGTCTTCCTCATGATCTAACCCATGAGCGAAAATAGCTCATATATAATGTGTCTAACATTGTGTTTGGATATACAATTAAAATAATTTGCATAAGCAAATCATATTAGATTATAATACAGATAATATATTAAAACCAACAAAAAAGATACATATAGGAAGATAAATTTGATATTGAGAGAGATCAAATATTAGTATTGTTTCATAATATCTTGTCTAGTATTGAGACCAAATGGGGTTTGTGTATCCATTATGAATATCCAATAGGATTCCCTATTTAATAATTTACGCTTGTGATTTCCCCCTCTCTGTGGTACGATGTACTATGCCCGACAATATGTGCCTTTTCATGTTATAACAACTCTGGAATTAAAGTTGTTTTTTAGCCATCCTAAAGCCAAGCAGGATCATTTCCTCCTTTTCCGCATTCTCATCGTGGCTGCCCTGCCGGATCCGTGCCAGGGCTTGGCTGGCAGCAGGAAATCATTACACAGATCAGGGTAAGCTGACAACACCATTTTTCGACCTCAAAACTGTCACAATAGTTAACTCCTTCAGTGAACACCGTAACAAATTAAACCGGGCAAAAAACAAATTTTTTTTATCATGCCGCCGAACAAAAAGTGGATTGAAACACAATAAAAAAGATGATTGCAAATAAACATGGTATAGCTGAAAACGTCTTGTCCCACAAAAAACAAGCGGACATACAGCTCTATCAGTGTAAAAATGAAAACGGTCTAGCTCTAAGAATAAAGAGATACAACGATATTTATTTTTTCTATACAATAGTTATTTATTTACTGTTTCAGTTCATACCTATGGATTTTTTCGGGCAGTTTGCATCATGGGCATATAAGGGTGTGGCCGGCTTTCTCTTGAACTGGGAATTATTCATGTGGTCTCCCTCGGCTGTGTTTCCACTACTTATATACATGTATATACCTTGACAAACGGTAAGGTTTTTAATATTAGGCCGGGGTCACACTAACCCAGAGGCGTATCCAGGGGGGGCAGCCGGGGCAGTTGCCCCGGGCGCAGGCAGCAGGGGGACGCAGTCGGGCCGCCCGGCCGCCTAATGCAGTGGTCGGCAGTGTCTCTCCCCTGGCGGCTGCGTTCTGCCGCTACCAGTCCTGGGAGTCGGCGGTTCTCTGTGTCGGCTGTCAAGCTGACAGCCGACGCAGAGGAGGCCGCGCCAACTCCCAGGCAGCAATTGTACTGGCGTCTATACAGACGCCAGTACAATTGAAGCTCTGACCGCCGGGTCAGAGCGACGTCAGCAGAGTGATCAGGTCATGTGATCACGCTGCTGACGTCACTCCCGGCGCCCAGAGCGAACGCTGGTGGTAAGTGTGCTCCATTCTGGAGATGAAGAACCACCGAAGATGGGAGATGGGGGGGTGTTCATGAGTGGAGATGGGGGTTAATGTGGGTTAATGAGTGGATATGGGGCTTAATGTGGGGAAGGGGGTTAATGTGGGGATGGGGGTTAATG
Source organism: Dendrobates tinctorius (assembly GCF_039654945.1). Classification (NCBI taxonomy): domain Eukaryota; kingdom Metazoa; phylum Chordata; class Amphibia; order Anura; family Dendrobatidae; genus Dendrobates; species Dendrobates tinctorius. Next base: position 309,231 of record NW_027361830.1, read on the forward strand.
AGTGGAGATGGGGGTTAATGTGTGGGGGTTAATGAGTGGAGATGGGGGTTAATGAGTGAGGGGTTAATGTGGGGATAGGGGTTAATGTATGGGGATGGGGGTTAATGTATGGGGGTTAATGAGTGGGGGGTTAATGAGTGGAGATGGGGGTTAATGTGTGGGGGTTAATGAGTGGAGATGGGGATTAATGTGTGGGGGTTAATGAGTGGAGATGGGATTAATGTGGGGATGGGGGTTAATGTGTGGGGATGGGGGTTAATGAGTGGGGGGGTTAATGTGTGGAGATGGGGGTTAATGTGTGGAGATGGGATTAATGTGGGGATGGGGGTTAATAAGTGGAGATGGGATTAATGTGGTGATGGGGGTTAATGTGGGGGGTTAATGTGGGGATGGGGGTTAATGATTGGGGGGTTAATGAGTGGAGATGGGGTTAATGAGTGTGGGGGTTAATGAGTGGAGATGGGGGTTGGATGGGGGTTAATGAGTGGGGGGGTTAATGAGTGGAGATGGGGGATTAATGAGTGGAGATGGGGGTCAATGTGTGGAGGGGTTAATGAGTGGGGATGGGGGTTAATGTGTGGGGGGATTTGGAGTGGGGGTACATAATGTGTGGGGGGATTTGGGAGTAGGGATGAGGGGTTAATGAGTGGGGATGGGGGGTACTTAATGTGTGTGGGGGATTAGGGATGGGGGATTTGGAGTGGGGATGGTATTTAATGTGTGTGGGGAGATTTGAGGACACAAAATGAAGAGTATGAGGAAACAGTATGGGGGATGGGTGCAGACAGTAAGGGGTGCGAATGGGTGAATGTATGTGGACACAGTATGGGGAGTCGGGGATATGTGTGAGCAGACAGTATAGAGAGTGAGGGGGTAAATATATGAGGAGACAGTATGAGGAAGGAGGGGAATAGTGTGAGGCCACAGTATATTGCAGATATTTTTATTTGGGAGCATTATAATGACACTTCTATCTTTAAGGGCATCGTGTGGGGATTTGCTGCAGAAGACCGGAGAAGATGGAAGTCTACAGAGATGGCTGTGGATGAGAAAACTCATCATGGGTTCTGGACAAGAAGAAGAAAAGGAGAACGACTGCAGAGACGACGTCATCTATAAGGTACCTGGGTGTAAATGTTATTTGTGACACTGACTAATTCTCATGTTTTTATTTGTTAGGAGCATTACAGGGGTTGTCCAGGTGTGTACTGAGTCTGCAGACATTCTATGTGACTGCAGACTTCTGAATTCTCACAGTGCTCACTGAACACTGTTAAGATTCTCTTGTGTCGGTAATTTACATACATGCGGTCACATGCTGACTAGACATGTGTGGCCTCACTCAATGAAAATGAACGGAGCGATGCCTGGCACGTCTAGTCGGAATGTGGCCAGAAGTATATAAATCACATACTTGTGCTGACATGACTGTATATCGGCAAGGGAGAATCCTAAAAGTGTGCAGTGCATTAGTTGTGAGAATTCAGAAGCTGCAATGTCAGGATTCAGTGATGCAGGTTCCAGTAGTCATCACATGGACATTTCACTCATATGCGATTTTCATAGTTATGGTCCTGTGACAACGAGCTTCTCTTCCTGCTTTCAGTTTTTTACTGAACATTGAGAGCATTAGGGAGAGCAGCTCGTGGGTACATGACTAACTATGCAAGTCACATATGTACTTGGGGGGGCGCCGAACCAAATTCTTGCCCCGGGTGCCAGAAAGCCTAGATACGCCTCTGCACTAACCGACGCAAAATACGGTCCGTAGTTTACATGCATAATACGGATGAATGGCCCCTAAATAGTGCTCCGTATGTCATCCATAATCAAGGTGTGGTCGCGTATTTTGCGCATGTAAGCATCCGTATGGCATCCGTATGGCGAGATTTTCTCGCAGGCTTGCAAAATGGACATATAATGGAGCCCTATGACAGGTTTTATAACAGAAACCAAAGATTAGATATAGACACATAGAATGCATATATTATATATATATATATATATATATATATGTATTCTATGTGTCTATATCTATTCTTTTGTTTCTTTATTAAACCTGTCAGTGTGAGTTTACTGTATAGCGCACTGAATTGCCGCCTTTGCTAAAAGACACCGGGTGCGTATTTCTCGCAAGTCACATGTGTGGTCCGTGTGTAATCCGTATTTTTTGCGCACCCATAGACTTGCATTGGCGTACTACGGGCGTAGTATGCTGACAATCGCAGCATGCTGCGATTGGCACGGACCGTAGAATACAGATATACGGCTGGTGCGAGGGACCCCATAGAGAACCATTGGTTCGTGTCTAATGCGTGCTTTTAGCGCCTCTCACTCGGCCGTATTCCTCGCCAGTGTGACCCCGGCCTTAGAGTTAGGACTGTCCCAATTACGGTTGCCGAGACGTGGCAGGATGGCTTTCGCATTTTTTTTTATCAAAAAACATGTTAACTAAATGCCGTATATTTTCATGCACTATGCAATTTATTTATTTACTGCAGGGTATTTAATCATTATGTTTCTGTCCTTGTTTTTCTCAAAATAGTTCCTGTGTAAAAGCGCCAAAACATAAAAAAATATAAATATGGTATTGCTGTAATCGTACTGACCCGAAAAATAAAGCTGCCTTATTAATTTTATCACACGTGGAACAGCATAAGAAAAATAATAATTCTGAATTGTTGGTTCTTATTCATTCCGTCGCCCAAAAATTTGAATAGAAACCGATGTTACAGCATAGTGAAGGGCTTTTCATGAAATCCCATATCCACTATGCATGCAGGGACACTCACGGCTTCCCGCGTAAACAGACATGCGGCACGTCTTTCCAGACCACAGCATGTCAATTTATTTTGCAGAGACGCTCTGTCTCCGCAAGGTAAAGTCACCCATACAATGAATAGGACGCGTTGATTCGGCACGGTTCAATGAACACATGTGGAATCACCTGCGTTCAAAAGCCAGGAGCGCTTTGGGCCGAGCGGACATGTGCTGCATCCAAAGCGCTGCCAATTACTGACCATGGAAACATACCCTAAGGGCCCATCCCCTTTTGCGAGAAAAAAAACGGTCCATTTTCTGGATGAAAGAAACGGACCGATTCTATGCAATTGTCATGCGAGTGTCATGCGATTTCAGTGTGATTTTTCAATATGACATGCGTATGACATCCATATGCAATGCGATTTTAACATGAGGTTTTACATAGATCATTTCTCTCCATGTAAAAACTCACGTTAAAATAGCATTGTAAACTAACATCGTTTAAAAAAAAACAAAAAAAAAACCCTTCAAAACACACACGCACGCACACACACACACACACACACACATGTGTGTATATATATATATATATATATATATATATATATATATGAGAGAAAGATAGCAGAATAGCCGTTAATTCATTTGTCGGCTTTTGTAAAATAATTGCAAAAGCCGACAGGATATGAGACATGCTTTACATACAGTAAACCATTTTATTTCATTTAGTTTTTTAGTTGTACATATGTACACATACAGTACATACATATATATACCCCTATATCTTACCCCTTAGACCTCAGTCCAGAGCCTCTCACCTAGCCAAATCAGATCTCATACTTTGCACTGACGAGGGCCAATAGCCCGAAACACCGTGTCTGCAAATTGAGATTCTGATTTGGCTTGTATCCTAAAGGCCCCGTCACACTAAGCGACTTACCAGCGATCCCGACACTGATATCAAGGTGTCAGGATCGCTAGTAAGTCGCTATGTGATCGCTGGTGAGCTGTCACACAGACAGCTTCACCAGCGATCAGCACAGCGATGCCGAGCGCCCGGCATCGCTGGCTATCGCTGTAGAAAATAGTATCAAAATAAAAAATATAGTTATTCTCACCTTCCGACGTCCCGTTCAGCCATCCTGCCTCTCTCCACGCTCCGGTCCCAGTGATCCTTTGCGAGAATGACCGCGAGATGTCACGGTCTCGAGGGATAACAAAGTCTCGCGGTCATTCATGCAAAGGATCACTGGGACCGGAGCGTGGAGAGAGGCGGGATGGCTGAACGGGACATCGGAAGGTGAGAATAACTATATTTTTTATTTTTTTTATTATTTTTTTACACCTGATCGCTGGTCTCCCGCTGTCACACACAGCGATGCGTGCTGGCCAGCGGGAGACCAGCGACCAAAGAAATGTCCAGAGATTTCTTCCAGCGATCAGCGATACCGGCAGGGGGGCCGCTTGCTGATCGCTGTCACACACAGCGATCTCGCTGGTGAGATCGCTGTTACGTCACAAAATTTGTGACTCAGCAGCGATCTTGCTACCGAGATTGCTTAGTGAGACGGGGCCTTAAGTCATATTACAAGACACGTTAAAGGGTTGATTGTGACTTGTAGGATCGCTACTACCAATAGGTGGCGCTGTAGAGTAAAAGTCCTCTTTCTCTCTGAAGAGGCAATTTGCATACATACATACATATATATATACACATGTCAGTGACACATACTGTACATATATATATCTCTAATAAATATCTAATATATATACATAATATATATTATATATATGTAACATATATATATGAGATATATAAATATAATATACATAGTTACATATAATATATATCTAATATATATTATAGATTTTATATATTATATATATAATATAAATATAATATACATATATAAAAATATATATATAATACATGTATATATAGACATGTTAGTGACAAATACAATTATTCTAATGTTGGTTCTAAATTATGGACATGTATCTATTTAATACATGATTACTTCAAGGAACAAAATGGTGTGGGGTCCCCCTATTATTTACAGACAGCAACACTATACTACGGTAATTGTATATGTCTCTGATATATATATAGATATATATATTATGTATCTTATATATATGAAATGTATGTATGTGTGTGTGTGTGTGTGTGTGTGTGTGTATGTATGTATGTGTATGTATATATATATATATATATATATATATATATATATAATATATATATATAAAGATTTGAAGAAAACCAGGAATAAGTCCAGCCTGTGGTAGCAGTTCACACGGAAACGGATTGGGATAAATCCTTGCATGTAAAAGAAATAGTGTTGGTTCTCCAGTGATCAGTCCAATGATAGAGTAATATATAACTTTTATTTTTCCATTAAAGAGTTTCAAGGTTTCTTCAGTGACAATTTTGCATATGGTCAATCCCTTTTCGACGACATGTTTTGACACTACATGTGTCTTCCTCCAGGTCCAGGTTGGCCTTAGTGACGTCAGAGGGAGTCCCAGGCTGACCTAAAGTGAACTGATGAGCGTAGGGAAAAAAGTCAGAAACTTTCCCACGCTAATTAGTTCCTCTCCAGGCAGCCAGTGAGGCTGCGAAGAGCTGAACTAAGTCATTCTGGCAGTGGTTTACAATGGGGCTGGTAGCATTAGCACCGGTCCTCATTGTAAACTATTTAACCCCTTGTGAAGGATTGCAGAGTGGGTCATCACTGAACGGCGGAGAGGTAAGAATATGTTTTTTTTTATGTTTTTTTTTTTTTTGCAGGTCATGGTTTATTTATGGATTACCAGAGTAATAAAATGTGGTCAAAAACTGTGTGTTTATTTCATTAAAAGACTTTTTAATTAATGTCTGTGTTTTTAACCCTTTACTAGTCTAGGGTTAATAATGGATTGGTGTCTAATTGACACCTCTCCATTATTAATGGGCTTAATGTCACCTTCCAATTGCAAGGTGACATTAACCCTTTGTTAAATTAACCCATTCGCCACCGCTACAGGGCAATGGGAATAGAGAGGATAAGTGCCAGAATAGGCTCATGTTATAATTGTGCCTTTTCTGGGGTGTCTGGGGGCAGATTTTTGTTGCCCGGGGGGGGGCAAAAACAATGATCCCTCTCATGGCTATTAAAATCTGCCCTCGCTCACCTGCTTTACCTCTCTGGTTGCGATTTTACAGCGGGAGCAATTTTTACAATTAATTAACCCCCTAATTTAACACCTAGATATCCCAAATTTTACACACAAATCATAATCTAATTATTAGTCAGGGACATATACAATGTGTCATTTCATGTCGTGTTGGGGAATGATTTTACAGAAGCCGGCAATTGAATTAGCGGCTTTTGTTCTATCTTACTGTGCCAAATAAATATATATATATATACACACACATGTATAAATTATATAAATAATATAATATATACATATATATATTAAAATATAATTATAGAGAGAGAGAGAGATGTCATTGACAAATGCAATTAGTATAGTGTTGCTGTCTCTAAAATATAGAGGGACCCCACGCCATTTTGTTCCTTGAAAAAATCATTTATTAATTAAATATATGTCCACAATTTAGAAACAACACTAGACTAATTGTATTTGTCACTAACATATATATATATATGTATTTGATATATATTATATTTTGATTATATTTATATTATATATACATTTAAATTATAAACATATTATATATAATATCTATTATATGTATAATATATTAGATATATATATATTACATGTGTGTGTGTGTGTGTGTATATATATATACACTCACTGGCCACTTTATTAGGTACACCTGTCCAACTGTGTGTTAAGACTTAATTTCTAATCAGCCAATCACATGGCGGCAACTCAGTGCATTTAGGCATGTAGACATGGTCAAGACAATCTCCTGCAGTTCAAACCGAGCATCAGTATGGGGAAGAAAGGTGATTTGAGTGCCTTTGAACGTGGCATGATTGTTGGTGCCAGAAGGGCTGGTCTGAGTATTTCAGAAACTGCTGATCTACTGGGATTTTCACGCACAACCATCTCTAGGGTTTACAGAGAATGGTCCGAAAAAGAAAAAAAATCCAGTGAGCGGCAGTTCTGTGGCCGGAAATGCCTTGTTGATGCCAGAGGTCAGAGGAGAATGGGCATACTGGTTCGAGCTGATAGAAAGGCAACAGTGACTCAAATTGCCACCCGTTACAACCAAGGTAGGCAGAAGAGCATCTCTGAACGCACAGTGCGTCGAACTTTGAGGCAGATGGGCTACAGCAGCAGAAGACCACACTGGGTACCACTCCTCTCAGCTAAGAACAGGAAACTGAGGCTACAATTTGCACAAGCTCATCGAAATTGGACAGTAGAAGATTGGAAAAACGTTGCCTGGTCTGATGAGTCTCGATTTCTGCTGCGACATTCGGATGGTAGGGTCAGAATTTGGCGTAAACAACATGAAAGCATGGATCCATCCAGCCTTGTATCAACGGTTCAGGCTGGTGGTGGTGGTGTCATGGTGTGGGGAATTTTTTCTTGGCACTCTTTGGGCCCCTTGGTACCAATTGAGCATCGTTGCAACGCCACAGCCTACCTGAGTATTGTTGCTGACCATGTCCATCCCTTTATGACCACAATGTACCCAACATCTGATGGCTACTTTCAGCAGGATAATGCGCCATGTCATAAAGCTCGAATCATCTCAGATTGGTTTCTTGAACATGACAATGAGTTCACTGTACTCAAATGGCCTCCTCAGTCACCAGATCTCAATCCAATAGAGCATCTTTGGGATGTGGTGGAACGGGAGATTCGCATCAGGGATGTGCAGCCGACAAATCTGCGCCAACTGTGTGATGCCATCATGTCAATATGGTCCAAAATCTCTGAGGAATGCTTCCAGCACCTTGTTGAATCTCTGCCACGAAGAATTGAGGCAGTTCTGAAGGCAAAAGGGGGTCCAACCCGTTACTAGCATGGTGTACCTAATAAAGTGGCCAGTGAGTGTATATATATATATATATATATATATTCTCTATGTCTTCAATATAATGTAATATAGTATGGCTATATATATATATATATATATATATATATATTATATCAATATTACATATAAATTATTTATATCTTATTCTATGTTTATATATATATATATATATATATATATATATATATATATATATATATATATAATGTAAAATATATATATACTAGCTGAAGAGCCCGGCGCTGCCCGGGCATAGTAACTAACTGTGGTTAGTTATAGCAAATTATAATTATCCTCCATCCCATAGTCCCATGCCCATATACCCATCATACATATCCACGATCCCATAGGCCCGTGCCCATATACCCATCATGCATATCCTCCATCCCATAGTCGAGTGCACATATACCCATCACACATCCTTCATCTCACAGTCCCATGCCCATATACCCATCATACATATTCTCCATCCCATAGTCCCGTGCCCATATACCCATCACACATATTCGCCATCCCATAGTCGAGTGCCCATATACCCATCACACATCCTTCATCTCACAGTCCCATGCCCATATACCCATCATACATATTCTCCATCCCATAGTCCAGTGCCCATATACCTGTCATACATATCCTTCATCCCATAGTCCCGTGCCCATATACCCGACATACATATCCTCCATCCCATAGTCCAGTGCCCATATACTCATCACACATCCTCCATCCCATAGTCCCGTGCCCATATACCCATTATGACATCATCATCACCATGGCAACCGTTATGACATAACCGTCACCATTGCAACCTATGATGAATCAGCGTCGCCATGGCAACAATTGTGACATCATAATGAAGGGCGCGACTTGATGCACACAAACTTTTTCCCCATTATGTATATAGGGGCAAAATTGTTTGGTGAATTGGAACGCACGGGGTTAAAATTTCACCTCACAACATAGCCTAGGACACTCTCGGGGTCCAGACGTGTGACTGTGCCAAATTTTGTGGCTGTAGCTGCGACGGTGCGGATGCCAATCCAGGACATACATACATACATACACACACTTGAGCTTTATATATTAGACTAGATTAAGGCCCGATGCTATCGCATTGAGAGGATAGTGACACACCTCTTGCCATGTTAACCCTCAATACACACACACCTCCTCAACACACACTCCTCTCACCTTTCACCATCTCCACTCACATCCACTCACTCTTTCACTCCACATACGACCCTTTCTCTCACTCCGTCTCTCATACTCACACTGTCATCGTCGCTGCTCCATGATCCCCGACATCTTCTTCCGCCGGCGCCATCCTGGATCCCGACGTTGTCCACGCCGGCGACATGTTCTTGCGGCCATGCCATCTTGAGTATTCTGAAATCCTGCGAGTGGACATTAGTGGAGATAGTGAAAGGAGAGAGGAGTGTGTGTTGAGGAGTGGTGTGTTGAGGGTTAACATGGCAAGAGGTGTGCTGTGACGTCACCAGTTACAACTGGACGGAAGTTGTTACAACCCGGAAGCTGCTTAGCGCATTTATCATAGTAGATTAAGGCCCGATGCTATCGCATCGAGAGGATAGTGACACACCTCTTGCCATGTTAACCCTCAATACACACACACCTCAACACACCACACCGCCTCAACACACACTCCTCTCACCTTTCACCATCTCCACTCACGTCCATTCACTCTTTCACTCCGTCTCTCATACTCACACCGTCATCGTCGCTGCTCCACGATCCCCGACATCTTCTTCCGCCGGCGCCATCCTGGATCCCGACATTGTCCACGCCGGCGACATGTTCTTGCGGCCATGCCATCTTGAGTATTCTGAAATCCTGCGAGTGGACATTAGTGGCTCACCATTGTCATTTTGAAACACGACTGCTACTTCACTGACAGTGGGATTATTGTAGCGTCGAGGGTCTTGAGTACGATCTTGTTTAATAGCCATAGTGATGTTTGGCATGACAGTTCCGTTTTGTAGAGATTTAATTTTTTCTTGTTCTTCCACATCACGTAACATTTGATAAGCTTCCACAAAAGGATTAATAGTTTGGATTTGAAGGGCAATAATGTTCATCAATGTAGGATGACATTTTTGATTTTCTTTACATCGTAAGCGTTGTTCGTTTGCGGTAGTGGTATCGAGAATGTAAAGTTGGGCAAATGCGCGTTGCTGGTCATCTGAGGGATGTAGTGTTTCAGTTCTATGATAGATCTGGCCATGTATGGGCCATATCCAGGAGGTGGTGAAATATTTGCACCCATGGAGGCAAAAGCAAAGGAACTGTTAATACTTCGAATATTATCCATGAAATTTTTGCTAAATTCACTTTGCCCTTTCAGCAAACGTGTAAAGACATCAGGATATTGTAGTATGGGCACATGGACTTTACCCTTCTGACAGCAGAGCGTAAAGTTGTTATCAGAAGGTATCTCTGCTACAAAATGCAAAGCTTCGCAATGCTCACATACATGGGTCATGTCACCACCGCTGTGTTCGGTAATACTATTTTCATAATTATTGAAAATGTGAGGTTGTAGTAGAAGTGCATGTCCAACCGATGGGGTGCGCCTAGTTTTGAGACCAACGTATATTTGTCTTGGTTGCACTTTTTGCGGGCTAACTTCAGCTTGTATGTGAAGAAACTGTGCGTTGGTATTGACTAATGGTGGTATTGATAGGGCAGAAACAGATTGCTGATTAGTTATGTCAGTGAACGGCATATAGGATGAAGTGTGGTAGTAACTTGTTCCACATGCTGATGTGGAAGCATCCTGTTGTGAGTCTACTAATAATGATGAGGAAGAAGCCGTCTGTTGTTGGCGGTGATGGCGTGTAGAGGCTTCTTCAGCCAATGTAATAGATTTAGAGTTAGGGGATTCGTGTGTGAGGTGACGGCGTTTATAAGCCTTAATCTTGTCAAGTCGATGCTGTTTTTCCTCAGGAGTCTCATTAGCACGGCGTTGTTTTTGTCGTAGTGCTAAAGCTGCTTTCCTTTCACTGGCATTGGCATACTGTGCATCGGTATTGAATGGTGGTATTGATAGGGCAGAAACAGATTGCTGATTAGTTATGTCAGTGAACGGCATATGGGATGAAGTGTAGCAGTAAATTGTTCCACATGCTGATGTGGAAGCATCCTGTTGTGAGTCTAATAATAATGAGGAAGAGGCCGTCTGTTGTCGGCGGTGACGGCGTGCAGAGGCTTCTTCAGCCAATCTTATGGATTTAGAGTTAGGGGATTCGTGTGTGAGGCGACGGCGTTTATAAGCCTTAATCTTCTCAAGGCGATGGTGCTTTTCCTCAGGAGTCTCATTAGCACGGCGTTGTTTTTGTCGTAGTGCTAAAGCTGCTTTCCTTTCACTGGCATTGGCATACTTTTTGTTATGACTCATGTTGGCACAGGTAAAGGAGTCTATTTGGCAGTTATCTGGCAGTGAAGAAGGCGTCCTGGAGTATTGTAGAGTAAACAGATACTAATTGACCCTGTAATTGCCCAGCAGTAGTTATGAAGTGGTAGTGGCAAATTGGACCTGTAGTTAGACACCGGCAGAGGAGCAAGGCAGCAGTAGTTATGGCGGTAGAGGCAAATTGACCCTGTAATTAGACACAGGCAGTGAACAGTCAGAGGAGCAAGGCAGCAGTACTTATGGCGGTAGAGGCAAATTGGCCCTGTAATTAGACACCGGCAGAGGAGCAAGGCAGCAGTAGCTATGGCGGTATTGGCAAATTGGCCCTGTAATTAGACACCAGCAGAGGAGCAATGCAGCAGTAATTATGGCGGTAGAGGCAAATTGATCCTGTAATTAGACATCGGCAGAGGAGCAAGGCAGCAGTAGTTATGGCGATAGAGGCAAATTGGCCCTGTAATTAGACACCGGCAGAGGAGCAAGGCAGCAGTAGTTATGGCGGTAGAGGCAAATTAGTCCTGTAATTAGACACCGGCAGAGGAGCAAGGCAGCAGTAGTTATGGCGGTATAGGCAAATTGGCCCTGTAATTAGACACCGGCAGAGGAGCAATGCAGCAGTAGTTATGGCGGTAGAGGCAAATTAGCCCTGTAATTAGACACCGGCAGAGGAGCAAGGCAGCAGTAGTTATGGCGATAGAGGCAAATTGGTCCAGTAATTAGACACCGGCAGAGGACAAAGGCAGCAGTAGTTATGGCGGTAGAGGCAAATTAGCCCTGTAATTAGACACCGGCAGAGGAGCAAGGCAGCAGTAGTTATGGCGATAGAGGCAAATTGGTCCAGTAATTAGACACCGGCAGAGGAGCAAGGCAGCAGTAGTTATGGCGGTAGAGGCAAATTGGCCCTGTAATTAGACACCGGCAGAGGAGCAAGGCAGCAGTAGTTATGGCGGTAGAGGCAAATTAGCCCTGTAATTAGACACCGGCAGAGGAGCAAGGCAGCAGTAGTTATGGCGGTATAGGCAAATTGGCCCTGTAATTAGACACCGGCAGAGGAGCAATGCAGCAGTAGTTATGGCGGTAGAGGCAAATCAGCCCTGTAATTAGACACCGGCAGAGGAGCAAGGCAGCAGTAGTTATGGCGATAGAGGCAAATTGGCCCTGTAATTAGACACCGGCAGAGGACAAAGGCAGCAGTAGTTATGGCAGTATAGGCAAATTGGCCCTGTAATTAGACACCGGCAGAGGACAAAGGCAGTAGTTATGGCGGTATAGGCAAATTGGCCCTGTAATTAGACACCGGCAGAGGAGCAATGCAGCAGTAGTTATGGCGGTAGAGGCAAATTAGCCCTGTAATTAGACACCGGCAGAGTAGCAAGGTAGCAATAGTTATGGCAGTACAGGCAAATTGGTCCAGTAATTAGACACAGGCAGTAAACAGGCATAGGACCAAGGCAGCAGTAGTTATGGTGGTACAGGCAATGCCAAGCGTCCGCACAGCAAGTCGGCGTGAGGTAAATGACGCAATTTCACGAATGCAAGATGGCGTCGGCGAAATCTCGCGAGATTTCGCCGACGTCGTTAACACCTCTTGCCATGTTAACCCTCAACACACCACACCGCCTCAACACACACTCCTCTCACCTTTCACCTCCACTCATGTCCACTCACTCTTTCACTCCACATACGTTCCTTTCTCTCACTCCGTTTCTCATACTCACACAGTCATCGTCGCTGCCCCGACATCTTCCTCCGCCGCCGCGATCCAGGATCCATACGTTCTCCAGGCCGCCGACATGTTCTTGCGGGACGCCATCTTGGATTTCGTGAAATCCCGCGATATTCAAGATGGCGTCGCCGCAACAACATGTCGCTGGCATGGGCGACATCGGGATCCAAAATGGCGTCGGCGTAATCTCGCGAGATTTCGCCGACGTCGTTAACACCTCTTGCCATGTTAACCCTCAACACACCACACCGCCTCAACACACACTCCTCTCACCTTTCACCTCCACTCATGTCCACTCACTCTTTCACTCCACATACGTTCCTTTCTCTCACTCCGTTTCTCATACTCACACCGTCATCGTCGCTGCCCCGACATCTTCCTCCGCCGCCGCGATCCAGGATCCATACGTTCTCCAGGCCGCCGACATGAACGTATGGATCCTGGATCGCGGCGGCGGAGGAAGATGTCGGGGCAGCGACGATGACGGTGTGAGTATGAGAAACGGAGTGAGAGAAAGGAACGTATGTGGAGTGAAAGAGTGAGTGGACATGAGTGGGGGTGAAAGGAGAGAGGAGTGTGTGTTGAGGCGGTGTGGTGTGTTGAGGGTTAACATGTGCGTGTGTGTGGTGACGTCACCGGTTACAACTGGACGGAAGTTGTTACAACCGGAAGCTGGTTAGGGCATTTATTATTATAGATATTACCTATATTTATGATATGTGTATATATATATTACATATATATATTATATGTTACATATATATGTGTGTGTCACTGACGTGTGTGTGTATATATATGTATGTATTCTATGTGTATATATCTAGTGTTTTGTGAGCTGTCTGTGTGATTTGACAGAAGCCAACAAATGAATTATCACCTAATCTACTAAGTATCTGTCTATGAAATATAAAGATGTATATATATTTAGTCCTACCAATAAAGCTTCTTTGAATCTGAATATATACTGTATGTGTGTCTCACTGATATATATATATATATATATTGTAGGGATGTGACTCACTCAGGTGCAGCGGGAGACAATCAGGAGACAGGTTCTTCCAAAGTTCATGAGGTTTATTTCTGTCATAAACCATCAAACAGCGTGTCACCAAAAATAGCCTCTAGCTTAGGCAAACAAAACATAAACGTTCGTGGTTGCAGACTCAGACCGCGAGTCTCAGCACATGCTGGGAGGTGTAGTCCTCCCCACATACAGCTCCCAGGTTCAGGAGCAGGCCACATTATAAGGCTGTAGCCACACCCACGTTCCCAGCAGCTGACTGGTCACATGACTGTGACCTCACCACAGGTCCTTCAAACAAAAAGCAATAACAATATCTGGTATGCTTTACTTATGCCTTACATTATGGAGATAAGCCATTTATGAGACACATATCTCCCATCAATTACACGACCCTTAGCCCTGCCACAATATATATATATATATATTCACCTATTCTGTGTGTATACATGTATTACATCTTTTGTATTAGAACATGTCAGTGTGATTTTACTGTATAGCCGCATATGAATTACCGGCTTTTGTTCTATCTATCTATCTATCTATCATATATATGTGTGTGTCACTGACATGTATATATCTATGTATTCTATGTGTATATATCTATTCTCTCTATTCTATTCTAACATGTCAGTGTGATTATACAGTTGCCGCATATGAATTGTCGGCTTTTCTCCTATCTATCTATCATAAATACATATATATCTGTGTGTCACTGACATGTATATATCTATGTATACTATGTGTATATATCTGTTAGGCGCCGGATTCCTGCAGCTACACAACAGGAGTCCAGAGCCTCACATACTGCTTTGCAGCAAGTTATTCCTGAGGCTAAGTCCTGCTGCCGCTCCACTGAGCATGCTCATGAGACGATCTCCCAATGGAGGTCGGGAGTCACATGCTCAGGTCCTTCTCCTGATCTGATTGGCACATCTCAGAGATCTGGAAGGTCCCGGCAGCGCACGGCTATAAAAGGATCGCATGGCCATTCGGCCATGCACTAGTATAGACTCTTCTTGCTAGATGTGTGTTTGGTGATGGATGTATGATTCTGGTGACTGACTCATTTGAAACCCCTTCCCTCTGATGTTACGTATGTGGATAGGGAACAATAGTAAGAGTCCGCGCCAGTCAGTGGCAAGCCATAGGCCACTGTGCACACCGCACCTCTACACTAGCGTCCGGTGGTGTCACGTCTCTCAAGGCACCATCGCTTAGCGGCTGTCTCTGCCGCCACACTGCATGTAGCAGCACTTACCGGCGTCCGCAGCAGCGACGCCGCACGCACGGTAGGTCTAGACGGACACCGTCCCCTGTCTTGGACGCGTGTCCTGCGACCAGATACCGTGCGTGCCATTTCACTGAGTCCAGTGAAGTCTAACTGGCTCAGTGTGTATGTTTATGTTCCAGCGCCTCTGTGAGTTAAACAGAGTCTGCTCCACGCACTTTGGGTGACGCTGAACCTGAGCGCATTATACCACCATATAGCACGTCTGCCATTAATTAGCAGCAGTTTTGTCATCTCCTGCACGGTGGACCCCGAGCGGCGAACGCACTTTATTATTTATTTAGTGCGTTCCGCCGTTCCTAACAATATCTTTTCTCTCTATCTTTCTAATATAAATACATATATACATGTCATTACACACACACACATATATATGTATTTATATTAGATAGATAGATAGATAGATAAGCCGGCAATTCATATGCGGCTATAATCACACTGACAGCTCAAAAAAGAATAGATAGAATAGATATATACACATAGAATACATAGATATATACATGTCAGTGACAGACACATATATCTGTGTATTCTATGTGTATATATCTATACTGTCTATTCTATTCTAGCATGTCAGTGTGATTATACAGTAGCCGCACATAAATCTGACAGCACTCGCATGGTGCGAGTGCTGTCAGATATTTTATCGCACCCATTGACTTGCATTGGCGATTTTCTAGGGAAAATCGCAGCATGCTGCCATTTTTTTTTAAGTCCGATTTCGGCTGAGAAAAAAAACGCAAATGACATGTCACACATTGCCTAACATTGGTCAGAGTGCAATCTGATTTTCGCACCAGTGAGTATGAGCCCTAACAGTAAAATTTGCACTATAATATGGCACTACTTCCCTTCTTAGCTTTGCACATTGGCGCACTCAGGAGAAATTTTTACAACAAACTGACATCCATTACTTCCTACTAGCCCTTAGAAAAATTAAAAAAATGGGGCTAAAACAACATTTTATTGTTAAAAATTTAAGTATTCTTTCTTCACCGCCCAATGGTAAAAAATTCTGAGAGGCAAATAGAAAATGAACATCCAAATAGTATTTAGATTTCATTGGATCTCTACGTTTCAAATAAAATTGGACTGAACATGCTGTGACAGGTTCACTGGCACAGTGTATGAGAGGAGATATGTGTCACTGCACATGCTAGCATCAGTTATGTAAAACCAGGATATTTTACTCCAGCACACTACGTGTTGAGAGGGTTAAATTAAAATTGCAGACTTGTGCTGGTTTTATGTAGGTATCCATAGAGTGGCTGGGAAGGTGCCCACCATATCTCCATCTGCAGAACCGACACTGGCAGATGTGCTGACAGGACTTGGGATCATGTCAAGTCATGTGATCATCACATGGTCTTGCTTAAATAGCTTGACTTGAGAGTCAGTGAATGTTGTGTCATGTGAGAGGAGGAACTCCCACATGGCTCCAGGAGGAGCGGAGGACTTTGTGGGTTACCTGCAGGTGAATCCTGCAAGGAAAGAACTCTTTTGGACTTTATTTTTGTTTTATTTTGCCATTAGGCCAGAAAGGCCAACTTTGCTTTTTTCAATGCTTCTACGGTTTATTCTGTGTTTTAATAAACCAGCAGGTGATTTATCACAAGAAATGTTCCTGAGTGTACCTGTGCAAGCAGCTGAGTCAACCCCTCACAATGCTGAATGATCTCCCTATTTTTTTCCGCTCAGTTTTCATTACACTGCTAAACTCTAGGCAAATGAGGAATATCTGGCAACAGCTTTTTTTGTTTCTTTTTCTAAAGAAATTCAGACCACTAAAAATACACTTTAACATTGTGTGTGATTGTTTCCTAATGTAATACATATCTAAGGGGGTATTTCCCTTATATTAAAAGTGGCGTCTTAACTTTAACTTCATGACTAAGCAAGCTTAATTTATCAGTCGATTAACCTACATGGAAACATTTGCCAGATCTGCCAAATCATCACAGTTCTAATGTATTCACAAACATTTAGCTTACCTGCATCAAATCTACAGCATCTTTTGCGTCTCTTGAAAAAAAATTTGGAGGATAGTCACGAGCTGGTGGGATGGAGAGTCCATATCCTCGAGGATCCCATCCAATGATAGTGAAAACTTCTTTATTTAGAAATTTGAGTTGTGGTCCAAAGTCAGTTTGACTGCATCCTAATAACACAGAAACGCAATGTAATTGTCACGATTCCTCTGCTCTGAGTGTCTGGGACTCTGTGATTGTGTGATTGACAGCTCTGTCATCCTATCCTGTGCTCGGTTGTGTGCTGAGTTGTGAGTGCCTTGATTGACAGCTTGATTAACCTATCTGACTAGGAGGTGAAGAGATTGAGGTGCTCCCTGTTCTTGGTGATTGCCCTGCTATTTAGGTGAGCTGTCTGGCTCAGATCACTGCCAGTCAAAAGTTTGTTCTCTGGTGTGTATGCTGTAAGTTCTGATCTTCTTCTGCTACTGATCTTTGGACCGTGTTCTTACTACTCGTTTGTCATTGCCCCATTGCATTGGATATTCTGCTACTGACCTGTGGACCGTGTTCAGACTACCTGTTTGTCATTGCCAGTTTGCATCGGATATTCTGCTGCTGACCTTTAGACTGTGTTCTGACTACCCGTTTGTTATTGACCCTTTGCTTATCCACTATTTCTCTGGTATTCTGACCCTGGCATGTGACCTGACTTAAGACTTCGTATTTTCCCTTGGTTTACTACAGGCTCTTTTGGTATTGAACTCGGATCGTCTAACTTCGCTGATTCACGGCCTGGCCATGGGTTGTGACTAGCTTCATAGTGATATCTTATAATTAAAGAGGACTTGTCACCTAGCTAACTGTCACTATATCAGTGGTCGTAATCATGGATACCTAAGGTCCTGCAATGCCTTCACATGAGGAAAAGATACATAGCGAATCAAAAAAATTATACTACATTTCTAATTGGAGGTATTTGTTAATATTATTATTATACTTACTATATATTGGGGTAGGATCTTGGAGACGGGTATACCCCTTTAAGTTAAATTCCTTGGAAACATCCCTGAGCTCCCCCATTTCTGCCGCTTGTCTTTTCTTGGCTGCATTGCACAAATATTCATGTTCATTGGCTTTGAAGCACAGTATGAAAAATCTGTGCTCAATTTTCAGCATCTGGGAGGTAATCGTGAAATCACATGCCCCCAGTGAAACGACCGATTGCACTACAAGCAGAGATTTCCCATACTGGTGTCTCAAATAAAAAAAATGTGAATTTCGCTGCAATGTAGCAACAAAGAAAAAAAAAGGCATCCAAATCAGGAGAGCTCAGGAATTTTTCCAAAATATTTAACTTCATTTTTGGAGCACATGACAAGAACGCTTTAAATGTTAGAAAACATCAGTCAATAATGTTTCTTTTATAAAGCACATCTCAACCAATAATCATGGGCAAAACCCTGTTCAAGAGTACAGTACCTAACTAAGTGGAACAGTGCCAATTATATTGGGTCCTTATTGCTTTAGGCCTCCTTCATACGTCTATGTTTAAACACGTACGTGAAAAAACATGATTTGTGCCATCAGTGTGTCATCCATGTTTACCATCAGTGATTTTCCAGTATGATTAAAAAAAAGAATTCATTTACAAAGCTTCACCTATACTATGTAATGTTAAACTTGTACAGCACACCTATGGAACACGGAAGTCATCTATGTGCTCTATGTATTTATCATGGAACCATAGACTTCTGTTGACCACGGTTATCCATGCTGCTGAAAAAAAATGGACCACGGATAGCACTCATTCGAGAAAATCGGTCCTGTGGGCGAGCCCTATGTCCTATTCTCATAAGTTTTGCAAATCAAAATTTGCCATTAAAGTCTATGGAGATTAGTATAAAGCAGAAGATACTTGGTACTTCAGTGTCAATGGATAAGTAAAAGTTAAGTCAACCTATGTTCTTCAGTTTAAAAACTGATGAGAAGAAAAATGATGTAACACGAAGGCATACTGAAAAGAAAAAAAAGGTCCTTTTTGCATGGAAGTGAATGGAGTGAATTTACATAGAGAAGGCATCCATAATACCAAGCACGACACAGGACAAAAGACCCCTAATTCAACATAGGTGTGTGTCCCAGAGATGGGACCTACATTTATCAAACACTGCATATGTGGACATATCTTTGATGGGAATAAGGCTTGAAACACACATGGAGTTTTTCATCCAGATGAAAGAAGCATTACAACTTCCTCCCTTTTATTTTCCATTCCTGTTAAATCCGCTTTTGCTTTGGGTTCAAAAAGCAGCCACAAAAAAAACTCATGTGTTTATGTGTTTCCAGGATAAATGTTTGCTGCTGATAAGTTATGTCTAACAACTTAAGGGCATACTGCTGGCTGGTAAGAATTGGACTTACACTTCTTGATTAAACATGAGGCCATATTATATACTCTGGAATATATACTTTATAGGGTCAGATTCATCATCGCTTTGTGAGGCAGTGACCCCTGTTACAGCTAGGGGGTACTGTATGTACTCCCCAGGATACGCACGGAGGCATATTGAGGCTATGGGAATGCATTGCGGTCACAGGAGTTGCTGGGACTGCAATGGTGAAGCAGTGACCGATGTCACAGGTAGGGGTCGTTATGTAGTCTATCCAGGATATGCACGGAGGTGTATGAAGGCCATAGGTGTGCATGGTAGTCACGGGCGTAGCTGTGACTGCAATGCAGACTGATAATAAAAGTAAGTGTTAGTCTTGCACATGTTAGTGTCCAAGGCACATCCCCTCTCACAGCTGACCCCTCTTAGTCGCAGATATACTCAGGGCCATGCGTCTGCCCAGACGCAGTCTGCCTATTTCAAATTACAGATTTCTAATTACGCTACTCTGAATTAGACTAGAATTGGACAGGAATTTGACAGTAAGGTAACGGATTAGATAAGCACCACAATGCTTCGGTTTCTTTTCACTTTCACCCCCATACTTCTCCATTTTGTCACATCTCCTGTAATCCCCCCACCTAGCAAGGAACTATTCATTTCCCCCTCCATCCTCCCCAGCCACCTCACCTTCTCCTCAGAACTGTTCCTCCACATACAATCCTTTTTCTCCAGACACACACGGCCGCATCATGTCCTATCCTGCTCCCACCTTCTAATGCTCGATCTATTACTCCTCATTGCTGGCGACGTATCCCCAAATCCTGGCCCTCCTCAACACATTCCCACACTCATTTCTAACACCCTGCCATGATCCTCTACACGTTTTCGCAATGATGATAACCTCATACCCATTCATCCAGCTCCCACTCCTCCGGTCCCCCTACCTGGAGCACTCTGGAACACACGCTCAGTCTGCAATAAACTAACTGTCGTTCATCCATGACCTCTTCATCACCAACAAACTCTCCTTTCTCACTGAGACCTGGCTCACCCCCTCCGACTCAGCCTCTCCAGCTGCACTCTCTTATGGTGGATTCAATCTTTCTCACACCCCTCGCCCGAGCAACAAACGTGGTGGTGGAGTTGGCTTGCTCCTCTCAAATACCTGTTCCTTTACCCCAATTCCGCTACTCTTCCCTCATTTGAGGTGCACACCGTCCGCATCTACTCCCCTTCCAACCTCCAGCTGGCTGTCATCTACCGCTCCTCAGAACTAGCCATCTCCACCTTTCTCGATCACTTCACCACCTGGCTGCTTCATTTCCATTCTGCTGACATCCCCACTATCATCATGGGTGACTTCAACATCCCCATTGATGCTTCCACCCCAGCTGCCTCCAAACTTTTATCTCTGCCTCCTTTGGCCTCACTCAATAGTCCTCCGCGGCCACTCACAAAGATGGTCACACGCTGGACCTTATCTTCACCCGTCTCTGCTCCTTTACTCATCTCAGTAACTCATCCCTCCCCCTGTTTGACCACAACCTACTGACATTCTCTTCCCTCTGCTCTCCTAGCACGCAACCCCCACTCCACAAACTCTCTCACCCTCGCAGAAATCTCAAACACCTCAATTTACAACTGCTCTCTGAGTTCCTCCTCCCTCTTACAGAAATAGCTTCACTTCATGACACAGATGCTGCTGCCACCTTTTTATAACACCACAATAACAGAAGCACTTGATTCGGCCGCCCTCCTCACACATAGCAAAGCTCGCACAATCAACAGGCAGCACTGGCTGACCAGCCTCACTAAAGAACTGAGACAGGCTTCCAGGGTTGCTGAGCGGAGATGGAAGAAATCCCACTCTGCCAAGCACTTAACCGCATACAAGCAGTCCCTCACCAGCTTCAAGTCCACACTCACTGCCGCAAAGCAAACTTACCTCTCATCTCTCATATCCTCCCTGTCTCACAACCCTAAACAGCTTTTCAACACTTTCAATTCTCTACTCTGTCCCCCAGCACCTCCTCCCTCTCATCTCATTACCGCTGAAGACTTTGCCTCCTTCTTTAAGCAGAAGATTGATACGATCAGGGAAAGCTTTGGCCCACAGCCCCCAATGCCCCTATTAGTTGCTCAGCCCTGTTCCTCAAAAACCAACTTCTCCACCATGACGGAAGATCAGCTCTCCACCCTCCTTTCAAGATCACACCTCACCACTTGCACGCTTGACCCGCTCCCGTCACACCTCATACCTTACCTTGCCACAGTCTTCATCCCCACTCTAACACACCTCTTCAACCTCTCACTTACAAATGGTGTGCCCCCCTCATCCTTCAAACATGCCTTGATCACACCCATCCTCAAAAAGACCTCCCTCGATCCATCCTCGGTGTCTAGCTATTGCCCGATATCTCTTCTCCCTTATGCCTCAAAACTACTGGAACAGCATGTCCATCTTGAACTGTCCCCCCCTCCTCTCCTCCTGCTCCCTCTTTGATCACTTACAATCAGGTTTCCGACTGCATCACTCAACTGAAACTGCCCTAACTAAAGTCACCAACACCAAGAGCAAGTGACACTACTCTCTCCTCCTTCTCCTGGACCTGTCTTCTGCTATCGACACTGTGGACCATTCCCTCCTGCTCCAGATTCTCTCAACTCTGGGCATCACAGGCTTGGCCCTATCATGGATCTCATCATATCTAACAGACCAAACATTCAGTGTGTCCCTCTCCCACACCACCTCCTCACCCCGCCCCTTCTCTGTCGGTGTTCCTTAAAGCTCAGTTCTAGGACCCCTACTCTTCTCCATCTATACCTTCGATCTGGGACAGCTCATAGAATCCCACGGTCTCCAGTATCATCTCTATGCTGACGACACACAGATCTACCTATCTGGAACGGATCTCACCTCCTTATTGACCAAAATCCCACAATGTCTGTCCACTATTTCAGGTTTCTTCTCTGCTCGCTTTCTAAAACTGAACATGGACCAAACAGAATTCATAATCTTTCCCCCATCTCACTCCACCCCTCCACCAGACATATCCATTATCCATCAATGTCAATGGCTGCTCACTTTCCCCAGTCCCACATGCTCGGTGCCTCGGGGTGATCCTCGACACTGCCCTCTCTTTCAAGCCACATATCCAAACCCTAGCCTCCTCTTGCCGTCTCAAACTCAAAAACATTTCCCGGATCCGCGCATTCCTTGACCATGACACCACAAAAACACTAGTGCATGCCCTTATCATCTCCTGCCTTGACTACTGCAACCTCCTACTCTGTGGCCTCCCCTCTAGCACTCTGGCACCACTCCAATCCATCCTACATTCTGCTGCCCAACTAATCCACCTGCCTCTCCCCTATGCCAAGCCCTTCATTGGCTTCCTAGCGTCCAGAGGCTCCAGTTCAAAACCCTAACTATGACATACAAAGCCATCCACAACCTGTCTCCTCCCTACATCTGTGACATGGTCTCCAGCTACTTACCCACACACAATATTTGATCCTCCCAAGATCTCCTTCTCTACTCTCCTCTTATCTCTTCCTCCCACAACCGCATACAAGACTTCTCCCATGCTTCCCCCATACTCTGGAATTCTCTACCTCAACACATCAGACTCTCGCCTACCATGGAAGCCTTCAAAAATCACCTGAAGACCCACCTCTTCTGACAAGCATATAACCTGCAGTGACCCTCAGTCTACTGAACCACTGCATGACCAGCTCTACCCTCTCCTAGTGTATCCTCATCCACCCCCTGTAGACTGTGAGCCCTTGCAGGCAGGGACCTCTCTCCTCCTGTACTTATGTGTGTCTTGTATTGCTCATGTTTATTGTACTTGTCTATATTTGCCCCTTTTCACATGTAAAGCGCCATGGAATAAATGGCGCTATAAAATGTATAATAATAATAATAAAAGGCAGAGGTACGGAAAACCTGCTCTGGATGTTGTGTTTGAAAGAGACTGCAGTATGATAGTGTTGCAATCTGTTCCATTCCGGACCCAGGTTTTCCATGTGGCTGAAAGCGACAAGTTTCTGTGATTAAAAACCCTGCACCCTGCAGGAAAGGGTTAGTGAGGTCTGAGTGAGTCTGAGGAGCCTCAGGTGTGTCAGGGCCTGGAGGTGAACCGGAGGTAGATAGACTGGCATGTGTAACAGCTGCAAACAGATGGATATGGTGCCTGGCTGTGATCTGGAGGAAAACAAGTACTGTGTACAGGTGTGTGCTAGAGTAAAAAGACTAAAGGAGGCTGTAAGTGAGAGACATTGGCACGGCGTGCAGTCACCCATGGAAACTGGACAAAGTGAAGTCCGGCATGTTTAGGGACTGTGATGCAAAGCCATGTACTATGTACTGCTATGAACTGGTGTAAATTGAACACTGATAATATGCACTGAAGTTATATGCAATTGTGTGGATTGGAACCTTTCTGTGTGAAGATAATACATTAAAGAGACTTTTATGCTTGAACTTTGTGGGTCACTGCCTCATCACTGCGTACGGTGCTACCGCTGCAATTTTACACTAGCACTCTGCAGTAAAAATCTTTGAAAAGTCACAATTTTGTTGCAATTCGAGGCTGTGCTAAAATGTTGCGACTTTTGGGATTCTCCCACCTTTTTTACTCAGATCTGACACTTTGGGCATAGCTGGAAAGGGGGCATGGTGACCACCCCTCATCAAATTCATGAAAAGACTGGAGTAGGATTTGTGGAAGAGCACAAAGAGGTGTACACCACTCCTGATTCATGAAGAGGTGTACGTCTGATTCCAGTACATCTCCTCATGAAAACCGGCATGAATGCCGATCTTGAGGAATCTGGAACTATGACTCTACATTGGTTATGGAACTCGGATGAATATTACAACTCTCAAAGTTATAGTGGAAATAAACCATGAGCCTAAAGCTAAATATTAAAAATAAAACCTCAAATCTTATACACTACCCTTCTTTCCATGAAGCAGTCAATCTAGCAGTGAACCAAGTACAGAATAATACCCTTTACCTGGTAGCTATACACTCAATATCATCATGTCTTTCATTGCTTATGTTAAATTCACACCTAGAGCACCAGGAAGCAGCAGAAGGGCATGATCTCCACGTCCTGTGCGCTGATAATGAAGATTGGCACCATTAACCTGTGTTCTTCCAGATGTGATTGCTGTGCTGAAAAGAAACATATTTAGCAGGCTTGAGGGAATGAAATCATATTGTACTGTTGTCTCACGACTACAAGACACTTGCCAGCATTGGAGATACAGTAATGGTCAAAAGTTGGAACACACATGTACATGCAATGGTTTTCCTTGTACTTTTATATTGTGCACATTGTACATTAACACTGAAAGCAGCAAAACCACAAAGGGGCAAATATGAGACAAGGAGTAAAGAAATACAGGTACTTCTCACAAAATTAGAATATCATAAAAAAGTTAATTTATTTCAGTTCAATACAAAAAGTGAAACTCATATTATATAGAGTCATTACAAGCAAAGTGATATATTTCAAGTGTTTATTTCTGGTAATGTTGATGATTATGGTTTACAACCAATGACAACCCAAAAGTCATTATGTTGGTAAGCTAGAATAATTTTTTTTTTTTTTTTTTGGCATCAAGACTCTTCTTGAACTATTCCGTGAAATAATTCCTTTGAGAAATACAAATAGAAAGGAATGAGCAAATGTTCCACTATTTAAGATCAAGAAATTCAAGGCTTGAAATCTTCTAAAGTCTGTAGGTTTTTCCATCTCAACATACTTGGGTTAGTTTACCCTCTTGCCATGATGCTTTATTTATTTTATTTTTTTTATTCAATAGTTTTTTTTTATTAAGGATTTTTGGAAATAACAGGTATAACAAAGGAGGAGGGGAAGATTAACAGGTTCATCATAAGTACAATATAGCGTACAGTATTGATACACTGAAAAATAATATAACAAAAAATACACTGAAGTAATGAACCAGGGAATGAGAGAGGATAAACTGAAAATGTTGAAACTTTCCTCTCAGCTGGGGTAGGGGAAAGAACAGGGACATCAAAACAGTAAGTTAACAATGGGGGGGGGGGGAAATATATGAAAGGGTATACTCTCCAAGTGTAAAAATCTATAGGAATCCACCAAGTAAATTGGCTAATTCAAAACTCCACAGACTATCAGATCGTTTCCCTCAATGGTGGAAGGTGTACTTGCTATACATAGATTTGTTAAATACAGAATAATTTTTTTACGTCAGGCCACGCGCTCCATCTTTGTTGAGTTTTATCCTTTTTAGAAATGTCCCATGATAGAATTAGCTCATGTGAATAGAATGAGTCCATTCTCTGCCAAATGTCATCCAGTGATGGGATTGATTGTGATTTCCAGTTGGAGGCGAGGGCTTGTCTTGCAGCAGTAAGTACAAAAGAACAGAGCCATCTATTAGTATAAGGAAGATCAGTGATGCCTATGTTTAATAAAGCTAATGCAGGGCTCATTGGAACTGCGCATCCAGTACAAGCTGATAGTATCTGAAATATATCATCCCAAAAGGGTTTTAATTTACAACAAGGCCACCAAGAGTGTAAAAGCGTGCCTATTTCGCCACAGTTTTTCCAACAAAGAGGGGAAGTTCCTTGAAAGAAATGGGCTATATGATTAGGGGGGGACATACCAGCAAAGTTGAATTTTTTTGCAACTTCCATGTGGTTAATACACGATGAGCTTTTAAGGGGCCAGGATATGGCTAATTGCCATTTGTTCTTGGGTAAAGGAAGTGCCTAGGTCATTTTCCCATTTAACCATGTATTGAAGCTTATCATTTGTGGGAGAGTTAAGATAATTATAGGCGACTGAAACCCCTCTAGAAAATCCTTTTTTCCCCAGGATAAAATGTTGGATTGAATACTGGGCTACTTGGGAAAAAATTGCTGGATGAGAAGATAGGAAACTTTTCAATTGGACATAGGAGAAATAAAAATTACCAGGGAGTCGGTATGATGATCTTAGATCCTCAAAAGTTTTGAGGAAGACTCTTGAAAGTATGGCTTGCAAATTAGGCACACCATAATCATCCCAGCGATGGAATTGGGAAAATGGGACCACCAAATCAAAGCTTTTAAATGAGACATATTTCAACGGGATGTGCATCAGCTTTCTAGAGATCAACTCTTTCCACATTTTGAGGGCGTGTTCCATCACGGGAAGCGAGCAAGACTGTGATCCCGGGTGTAAGAACTCCGCCTCCATCATTAGTCTAGTAGAGTGGAGTTTGGTGTTGGATTTTTCTATTTGCTCCCAAGAGTGTTTGGATGTAGTATCCCACCACTCTTTAAGGGCGTCAATCATGCATGACTTATAATAAAGATGGATATTCGGCAGTCCCAAACCTCCCTCTCCCGTCTTATAAAATACCAAAGAACTCTGAAATCTAGACTTTTTACCACCCCAAATGAAGCGGAGTAGCAGGGTCTGGATTTCATCCTGCAGTTTTCTCGGTATGGGTAGTGGGATACATCTTAATGTATAAAATTTTTGGCAAAAATATAATCTAGCTAGAATAATTAGCAAAAACATCTGCAAAGGCTTCCTAAGCGTTTAAAAAGGTCCCTTAGTCTGTTTCAGTTGGCCCCACAATCATGGGGAAGACTGTTGACTTGACAGATGTCCAGAAGGCAGTTATTGACACACACCACAAGGCGGGTAAGCCACAAAAAGTCATTGCTAAAGAAGCTGGCTGTTCACAGAGTGCTGTATCCAAGCATATTAATGGAAAGTTGAGTGGAAGGAAAAAGTATGGTAGAAAAAAGCGCACAAGCAACTGGGATAATCGCAGCCTTGAAAGGATTGTTATGAAAAGGCCATTCAAAAATTTGGAGTCATTGCTTCAAGAGCCACTACATACAGATGTATATGTCATGATCCCAGTGCAGGTTTTTGAGCTGCACGTCAGGGGTTAACGTCTGGAGCTCAGTGCAGGTTTTGACCTGCACACCAGGGGTTAATGATTGTGGCCTCTTTCTGGTTCTGGGAGAGCTTCTTAAACCCCTGGGAAGCTCCAATCCCTGCCAGCTATACTTTTGCCTTTGGCCGAGTGTGCCTGTTCATTGTTATAGCTTGTTTATATGGTTCTGACCCGATTCTGTTTCCCGTTGTGAGTTTGCCTGCTGATTCTGTACTGTGCTATCCTCTCTGTGTATGACTCATTGCCTGTGATCTGACTACTCTCTGCTCGCACCTCTTGTACCTTCCAGCTATCTCTGTGTATGACTCTTTGGCTACGTCCTGACTATCCTCCCTGTCTATGCCCCTTGGTAACTTTGTCTCGCAGTTACCCTGCTAGGAGTTCTCTTGCAGCTCCTAGCTCTCTGGAGTTTAGGCCACGCCCCCAGAAGTCACGTGCTTCAGGTCCTGCGGCTCTGAAGTATGCATCTACTCGGCTGCTGCCCGCTTCACAGGTATCTTTGAGCACAGTTCGCTTTACTCAGGACACGCGCACTGGCAGTGAGCAAGTTCAGTGCCGTGTTTCTGACATTATAACTGGCCTAGTTTTTTTTTCTCTCCTCACTTCTGCAGCATGGACCCAATGTGTGCTTTATCTGAGCAGGTGAAATGCTTGACTCAGTCACTGCAGAAGCTTAGTTTGGAACACCAAGCTTTGGCCCAGTCCCAATGGCGGGTTGCGGACTCAGTTCAGGGGGTACTTTCCAGCAGGTGGGGAATAGAGATGTCATTTTAGTCCCACCCAAATCCCCGGTTAAATTGCCAGGTACATTTTCTGGTTACAAAGATGATTTCAGAGCATTTAAGGAGGGCTATAAGCTCTTTTTCTCTTTGAGACCCCGCTCCTCTGGGGATGAGAAACAGAGGGAGGGGGTGGTTATGTCCCTGCTTAGGGGGTCCCCACAAGCCTGGGCATTTTCGCTTTCCTCTTCTGCCCCTGAGAGAATGTCTGTGGATGCGTTTTTTGAAGCCTTAGGGCTTATTTATGATGAGCCTGATAGAGTGCATTTGGCTGAGGACAAGGTGATGAGTGTCTGTCAGGGGGAGCACTCGGCCGAATGGTTTTGTACTGAATTCAGACGTTGGGCAGCTGAGATTTCCTGGAGTGACGCCGCCCTTCGGGGGCTGTTCCATAGAGGCCTGTGTGAACGTCTGACGGATGCTTTGGCACTCCATCCTCCGCCTGACTCCCTGGAGGATGCCATGACCCAAGCGGTTCGCATGGATCGCAGACTGCGGGCTAGAGGTGTTATGCAACGGGAAACACCATTATTCTTCAGTGTAGAAGAGTCCCGGGCTCTTCCTGTGGCTATGGAGGTGAGCGCTGTCACCTGTGAGGAAAAGGAAAGAAGACGCCGCCGGGAGAAGCAGTTGTGCTTCTATTGTGGGGAATCTGGACACTGGAAGAAGGACTGCCCCTCCTGTCCGTCATCCTCCAAGATGGCGGGAAACGACTAGGTCTGAGTAGTAGTCGAGGAGGCTACCCAGACCTTCAGGTACAATTTTCCTCACGTGCAAAAATGGTGCTAAAGGTGGAACTGGAACGTGGTAATGGTCCGGTTCAGACTACTGCTTTTGTTGACTGTGGTTCTGCTGTGAACCTGATTGATACCAAAGTTATGACTCTTAATAAGATAGGGACAGTCAGGCTTCAGGATCCTGTTAAACTTGTGGCAATTAACTCGTCTCCTCTTAGCCAGGATGGTATCTGTTGCAGGTCTGAACTTTTTTCTCTAAAAGTGGGTTCCACTCATGTTAGAAAAACTAAGTTGTCTTGTGCTAGATAACTTGCCTGCAGGACTGGTACTGAGGATGCCTTGGCTTCAATGCCATAATCCTACCATTGACTGGGTTACAGGGGAGATCACTCAATGGGGATGTAAGGATAAATGTGGTAACCTGGGACATCTTCTTAACGCTGTTAAATCTGTATCTGTGTCGTCTGTCGGTCTGGAAGGTATTCCGGAGTACCTGAAGGATTTCAAAGACGTTTTTTCCGAAAGTGAGGCTGAGGTGCTGCCACCACATAGATCCTACGATTGTGCCATTGATTTAGTACCCGGAGCCACATTACCTAAGGCTCGATTGTTCAATTTGTCAGGGCCTGAGCGCCAAGCCATGAAGGAGTACATAGCTGAGAGTCTCCGCAAAGGGCATATCAGGCCTTCTGTGTCACCTGTGGCAGGAGGATTCTTCTTTGTGAAGAAGAAAGATGGAGGTTTGCGGCCGTGCCTCGACTTTCGAGAACTGAACAAGATAACGGTTAGGAACACTTACCCACTTCCCCTCATCCCAGACTTATGTAACCAGTTAGCTGGGGCCCAATGGTTCTCCAAGTTAGATCTGCGGGGGGCCTACAATCTGATAAGGGTTCGGGAAGGGGACGAGTGGAAAACTGCGTTCCTCACATCAGAAGGACTCTTTGAGAACCTGGTAATGCTGTTTGGGTTAACTAATGCACCCGCTATTTTCCAGAATTTCATCAATGTTTTGTTTTCTGACCTGATAGACCGTTTTGCTATTATTTATTTGGATGACATTTTGGTGTATTCCCCTGACAGCCAATCTCACTTGCAACATCTGCAGACAGTTCTCCAGAGACTCAGGGAGAACAGATTGTTCGCTAAATTGGAAAAATGTTCGTTTTTTGTACAGGAACTGTCTTTTTTGGGGTTGATTGTGTCCTGTGAGGGGTTTCGTATGGATCCTAAGAAGGTACTGGCGATCGCTGACTGGGTTCAGCCTCGAGATTTCAAGGGGCTCCAGCGCTTCTTAGGATTTTCGAACTATTATCGAAGATTCATTAAAGGTTTATCACAAGTGGTTAAACCACTCACAGATCTTACCCAGAAGGGCGCTGATGTAAAAAATTGGTCTGTACTCACTAAGGAGTCCTTCTCAGCGATTAAGAAATGTTTCATGTCTGCCCCGGTGTTGGTACAACCAGACCCGTCCAAACCATTCATTGTGGAGGAGGATGCTTCTGAAGTGGGGGTGGGGGCTGTGCTGTCCCAGGGTCCGGCCACCCTTACCAATCTCAAACCCTGTGCCTTCTTCTCCAAGAAGTTCTCAGCTGAGAAAAACTATGATGTAGGCAATAGAGAACTTCTTGCGGTCAAGCTGGTGTTTGAGGAATGGAGGCACTTTTTGGCAGGGGCGGCTCACCCTATCACGGTTGTCACGGATCACAAAAATTTGGCATACCTTGAATCTGCTAAGAGGCTTACTCCTAGATAAGCCCGTTGGTCACTTTTTTTTCACGATTTCAGTTCTTCATTACTTTTCGACCGGGGTCCAAAAATGTTAAAGCAGATGCCCTGTCCAGAAGTTTTGACCCAGTGTCTCCCCCGAGCCGCCGTCCTGCATTCTTCCCCCAGGGGTGGTAGTGGCGGGGGTCTCAACTGAGTTGGAACAAGAAATTCTAAGGGCTCAGGCCCTAGCTCCGGCAACCAGGCCAGGGGATAAACTGTTTATTCCAGATTCAATGCGGCCTAGACTTCTGCATGAGTTTCATGAGTCTAGGCTGAGTGCTCATCCAGGTATCACGGCTACTAGAGAGGCAGTAGCCAGGGGTTTTTGGTGGCCTTCATTAAGGTCCGATGTCAAGGAATTTGTTTCTGCTTGTGGCGTGTGTGCCCATTCCAAAAGTTCGCATAACCGGCCGGCTGGGGAACTCATACTTTTACCAGTTCCTGATAGGCCATGGACTCATCTTTCCATGGATTTTATTACCGGCCTTCCACCTTCCAGGGGCAATACCGTGATCTGGGTGGTGGTGGATAGGTTTTCTAAACAGGCCCATTTCATTCCCTTGGCAGCATTACCCTCAGCAGAAACATTATCAAGGTTGTTTGTGCAGCATGTGGCCCGATTGCATGGGGTACCCCTGAATGTTGTGTCTGACAGAGGTGTGCAGTTTGTAGCCAAATTTTGGAGGGCGTTCTGTATGAAATTGGGCATCTCACTCTCCGTCTCGTCGGCATATCACCCGGAGAGTAATGGTCAGACAGAACGCACCAATAAATCCCTGGAACAAATTCTCAGGTGTCTGACCTCCGCCAGACAGGTGGATTGGTGTGATGCGTTACAGTTGGCGGAATTCGCTTTTAACAACCGGGTGAGTCAGTCCACCAACATGTCCCCATTCCTGATTAACTATGGGCTTAATCCGCATTTTGGGGAGTTTTCATGGGTGGATTCCGGTTGTCCAGGGGTAGAGGGGTCCGTTCAATGGTTAAAAAACCTCTGGGCTGAAGTCCAGCGTAATATCTCTCGGGCCCAGGGGAGGTACAAGTATTTTGCTGACAAAAAGAGAGCCTCGGAAGACATGTTTCTGGTGGGAGAGAAGGTTTGGCTTTCCACACGTAACATCAACTTAAAGGTACCATCAGCTAAGTTGGGACCAAAGTTCATTGGTCCGTACGAGATTATGGAGACAGTCAACCCAGTGGCATATAGGTTGCGTCTCCCCGCCTCCTTAAAAATATCCAATGTGTTCCATAAATAATAAATCCGTAGGGTCTGTCAAAGAGGACTCCGAGTCTGTTGTTCCTCCAGTGCTGGTGGAGGGTCATTTGGAGTATGAAGTCGGACATATTGTGGACTCTCGGCGGGTGCGCCGCTCTTTGCAGTACCTGGTCCACTGGAAGGGATATGGACCAGAGGAGCGCTCATGGGTCCCTACTCGCTCTGTACATGCAGATTGCCTCGTTCGGGCTTTCCATGCCTGGGAGGCCAGAGGCCCCTCGTTGAGAGGGGGGTACTGTCATGATCCCAGTGCAGGTTTTTGAGCTGCACGTCAGGGGTTAATGTCTGGAGCTCAGTGCAGGTTTTGACCTGCACACCTGGGGTTAATGATTGTGGCCTCTTTCTGGTTCTGGGAGAGCTTCTTAAACCTCTGGGAAGCTCCAATCCCTGCCAGTTATACTTTTGCCTTTGGCCGAGTGTACTGACCACTGTGTGCCTGTGCCTGTTCGTTGTTATAGCTTGTTTATATGGTTCTGACCTGGTTCAGTTTCCCGTTGTGAGTTTGCCTGCTGATTCTGTATTGTGCTATCCTCTCTGTGTATGACTCATTGCCTGTGATCTGACTACTCTCTGCTCACCCCTCTTGTACCTTCCAGCTATCTGTGTATGACTCATTGGCTGCGTCCTGACTATCCTCCCTGTCTATGCCCCTTGGTAACTTTGTCTCGCAGTTACCCTGCTAGGAGCTCTCTTGCAGCTCCTAGCTCTCTGGAGTTTAGGCCCCGCCCCTAGCAGTCACGTGCTTCAGGTCCTGCGGCTCTGAAGTACGCATCTACTCGGCTGCTGCCCGCTTCACAGGTATCTTTGAGCACAGTTCGCTTTACTCACGACACGCGCACTGGCAGTGAGCAAATTCAGTGCGGTGTTTCTGACAGTATCTAGGACATGGGTTATAAGTGTCACATTCCTTGTAGCAAGCCACTTATGACCAATACACAATGCCAGAAGCAGCGTCGGACTGGAACACCTTGGGCCCACCAGAGAAAATCATTCTTGGGGCCCACTATGTAGCTGCATAGAGTTAAATACCAGACCACCAATTTTGCGGTAAAACACGCTAATATCCGGGTATAATATAAGGTTGTACATGTCTTAATTATGTAGCAGGAGTTGGGGTAGCCCCCTCATAGAATATAAAGCAGCCCCCTCACATAGTATAATGCAGCCATCTCATAGAATATAATACTGCCCCCCTCATAGGGTATAATACTGCCCCCCTCATAGGGAATAATGCACCCCCTCATAGGGTATAATACTGCCCCCCTCATAGGGTATAATACTGCCCCCCTCATAGGGTATAATGCACCCCCTCATAGGGAATAATGCTGCCCCCTCATAGGGTATAATACTGCCCCCCTCATAGGGTATAATGCTGCCCCCTCAGGGTATAATGCTGCCCTCCTCATAGGGTATAATGCACCCCCTCATAGGGAATAATGCTGCCCTCCTCATAGGGTATAATGCTGCCCCCTCATAGGGTATAATGCTGCCCCCTCATAGGGTATAATACTGCCCCCCTCATAGGGTATAATACTGCCCCCCTCATAGGGTATAATGCTATATAGATATATAGATATAGAGTTAGATAGATATAGATAGAAAGATAGATGTAGAAATAGATAGATATAGAGATAGATAGTAGATAATGGACAGAAAGTAGATAATGGATAGATATAGATAGAAAGATTCATAGAGATAGATATAAATATAGATATAGAAAGAAATATAGATAGATAGATCGATAGATAGATAGATATAGAGATAGATAGCCATAGATAGAAAGATATAGAGATAGATAGATATATAGATAGAGATAGATAATAGATAGAGATATACAGATATAATAATAATAATAATAATAATAATAATATTATAGACATATATAGATAGATATAGAGATAAATATATATAGATAGATGGCTATAAATAAAAATAGATATAGAGATATATATATATAGAGATAGATATAATAGATATAGAGATAGATATAGAGACAAATAGATATAGAAAGATAGATATAGAGATAGATATAGAGATAATAGCTAGATATAGAGATATGTATAGAGATAGATAGATATAGAGTTAGAAAGATAGATAGATAGAGATAGCTAGATAGATAGATGGATAGATAGATATAGATAATAGAGATAATAGATAGATATAATAGATAGATATAGAGATAGATATAGAGATAGATGGATAGATCAATAGATAGATAGATAAAGAGAGAGAGATGGAGATAGAGATAGAGATAGAGATAGATAATGAGATATAGAGATAGATATAGAGATATAGTGTTAGATAGAAAGATAGATATAGAGATAGATAGATATAGAGATAGATATGGATATAGAGATAACAGATATAGAGATAGATAGATATAGAGATAGATAGATATAGAGATAGATAGATAGATAGATAGATATAGAGATAATATATAGATAGATAGATATAGAGATAATATATAGATAGCTATAGAGAGAGATATAGAGATAGATATAGAGAGAAACAGATATAGAGATAGATAGGTAGATAGATATAGAGATAATAGATAGATATAGAGATAGATAGATATAGATATAAAGATAGAGACAGAGAGAGCGGTAGATAGAGAGAGAGATAGAGAGAGAGATAGATATAGAGAGAGATAGATACAGAGATCGATAAATAGAGAGATAGATATAGATATAGATAATAGATAGAGATAGATAGATAAAGATAGATAATAAATATAGAGATAACAGATAGATATAGAGATAGAGTAAGATAAAAAGATATAGAGATAGGTAGATATAGATAATAGAGATAGCTAGATAGACATAATAGATAGATATAGATATAGATAGATATAGAGATAGATAGAAAGATAGATATAGAGATAGATGTAGAGATAGAAAGATAGATATAGAGATAGAGCGATAGATAGATAGAGATATATATAATAGATAGAGATAAATAGATAGATAGATAGATATAGAGATAGATAGATATAGAGATAGAAAGATAGATATACAGAGAGATAGATATAGAGATAGAGATAAATAGATAGATATAGAGAGAGATATAGAGAGAAATAGATATAGATATAGAGATAATAGATATATATAGAGATAGATAGATATAGATATAGAGAGAGATAGATACAGAGAAAAGATATAGAGATAAATAGATAGAGAAAGATAGATATATAGATATAGAGATAGAAAGATAGATATACAGAGAGATAGATATAGAGATAGATAGAGATATATAGATAGATAGCTATAGAGATAGATATAGAGAGAAATAGATATAGATATAGAGATAGATATAGAGATAGATATATAGATATAGAGATAGATATAGAGATAGAGCGATAGATAGCGAGAGATATAGATATAGAGATAGATACAGAGAAAAGATATAGAGATAGATAGATACAGAGAAAAGATATAGAGATAGATAACGGATAAATAGATAGATAGGTATAGAGATAGATAGATATAGATATTAGATAGAGATATATATATATATATATATAGATAAAGATAGATAGATGGTAGCTAGATAGATAATATAGAGATAATAGATATAGAGATAGAGTAAGATAGATAGATAGAGATAGATAGACATAATAGATAGATATAGAGATATATATAGAAAGATATAGAGATAGATGTAGAGATAGAAAGATAGATATAAAGATAGAGCGATAGATAGAGATAGATATAGAAATAGATATAGATAATAGATAATAGATAGATATAGATAATAGATAGAAAGATAGATAAAAGAGAGATAGAGAGAGAGATATATAGAGATATATAGAGATAGATAGAGAGAGACAGATAGAGAGAGCGAGAGAGATATAAAAACAAAACAAAACACGATACTCACCTCTCCTCCTCGCTCCCACGCTGATCCCGGCTTCAGTGTCAGGAGCTGCCCCCTCTGCCAGACACACAGCGGGTGCGCGATGTAGTGACGTCATCGCGCACTGGCTGTGAGTCAGGAGCAGAGAGGACTGAGGGCGGCACCGGCCCTGATTTACAGCTGTCGTCTGCAGAGCGGCTTACTGGGCTGGGGGCGGGGCCTCTGGGGGTGGAGACCTGCTTCGCAGTGAATATTCATTTCTCTTTAGCAGCGGGGACAGGGGCTCCTGCCTCCTGACACCCGCTGCTGCTCCGCTGGCAGGGGCCCCCATAGCAGCTGCATGGTGTGCGACACACCATTGGCTGGGGGCCCCTGGAGCAGCGGGGGCCCTAGGCAACTCCTGGCCCTGTATGCCAGCAGGTGCCAGGGCCCACCAGATGCCAGGGCCCACCGGAGAATCCTCCGGTTCTCCGGTGGGCCAGTCCGACGCTGGCCAGAAGTGTCAAGGAGAAAAAGAACTGTACTGTTGCTCAGTGGTCCAAGGTGTTGTTTTCATGTGAAAGGAAATATTGCATTTCATTTGGAAATCAAGGGAAGAGTGGAGAGAGCAGCACCTCCATGCCACACCGCATTGATGCAGTAATTGATACAAAATGATCCTCAATCAAGTATTGAGTGCATTTACAGAACATACACTTCAGTAGGCAACATTTCGGATTTTAAAATCATTTGTCAAGCTGGTGTTATAAAGTATTCTTAATTACTGACAATCACTTTTGGGTTTTCATTGGCTGTAAGCCATGATCATCAACATTAACAGAAGTAAATACTTGAAATAGATCAGTCTGTTCGTAATGACTCTATGTAATATCATAGAATCGTAGAGTTGGAAGGGACCTCCTGGGCCATCTGGTCCAACCCCCTGCTCAAAGCAGAATTCGCTAAATCATCCCAGACAGATGTTTGTCCAGCCTCTGTTTGAAGACTTCCATTGAAGGAGAACTCACCACCTCTCGTGGCAGCCTGTTCCACTCATTGATCACTCTAACTGTCAAATAGTTTTTTTTCTAATATCTAATCTGTGTCTCCTCCCATTCAGTTTCATCCCATTGCTTCTAATCTTTCCTTGTGCAAATGAGAATAAAGATGATCCTTCTATAATGTGACATCCCTTGAGATATTTGTAGACAGCTATTAAGTCCCCTCTCAGTCTTCTCTTCTGCAAGCTAAACATTCCCAAATCCTGCAACGTTTCCTCATAAGACAGGG
Organism: Dendrobates tinctorius; assembly: GCF_039654945.1. NCBI lineage: Eukaryota > Metazoa > Chordata > Amphibia > Anura > Dendrobatidae > Dendrobates > Dendrobates tinctorius. The sequence continues at coordinate 346,470 of NW_027361830.1, forward strand.
TTTGCAGACTGGTCACCATTCTGGTTGCTCTTTTCTGAACTTGCTCCAGTTTGTTGATGTCTTTTTTAAAATGTGGCGCCCAAAACTGGACACAATATTCCAGATGAGGTCTGACCAAAGAGGAGTAGAGGGCAATAATGACTTCACGTGATCTAGACTGTATGCTTCTGTTTAAACATCCTAGAATTGCATTTGCCATTTTTGCTGCTGCATCACACTGTTGACTCATATTCAGTCTGTGATCAATTAGTATACCCAAGTCTTTTTCACATGTGCTTTTGCTTAGCCCTATTCCTCCCATTTTGTATATGCTTTTTTCATTTTTATTGCCAAGATGTAGTACTTTGCATTTTTCCCTGTTAAAAACCATTCTGTTAGTTGCTGCCCACTGCTCCAGTTTATTTATATCTTTTTGAATCCTCTCTCTTCTCTAGTATTAGCTATTCCTCCTAGCTTTGTGTCATCAGCAAATTTAATCAGTTTACCCTCAATTCCTTCATCTAAATTTAATCGTTGATAAAGATGTTGAACAATACAGGTCCCAGGACAAAGCCCTGTGGTACCCCACTTGAGACATTCTCCAAGTGGATGTGTAGCCATTTACGACCACTCTTTGGGTCCGATCACTAAGCCAGTTATGAATCCACCTAACAGTTGCTGTTGTGAGTTCATTTTCTGGTCTACCAGTTGTGAGTTCTCCTTCCAGGCTCCCTCTGGTGGTAACAGGAGGTAGTGAGGCTGATTTAATCAGTGGAGATCTGCCACCTGATAAGGAGGATGACGATTGGACCTCAGGAATCTCAGACTGGATTTAAGACAGCCGACGCCCTGTGCTGGTGATTCCTTCTGGCTTGTCAGGTCTTGGTTCTCAGCTCTGTTCCAGTCAGCTCAAGCTAAGTTTTTCTGCTAATGTTCACACTTGATTTTGTTGGTCTATTCAGTTTTTTTGTGTGGTCAGCCAGCTCCGACTGGGGCTGTGCTGAATTTCCACTCTTATTTATCTGTATTTGCCAATTTGCTTTTTGTCCCTTATTAGATTGGCCTCTTTTTGCTCTGTCTCAGAATATTTCAGAGTGCTGATATAGTGGGAGAAGTCTAGTGACTTCAGGGTTAATTTTGTTATCAGAAGTGTTGGACATTATTTTTGTAGGTTTTTGGCAGATTGCAGACAGTGTCTTTCCTTTCCTATCCTTTCTAGTTAGTTTGGGCCCCATCATTTGCTCAGCCTATTTTCCTGCCTGTGTTTGTGTTTTCATCTTGTTTCACCGTCAATACATGTGTGGGGGCTGTCTTTCCTTTGGGGTCTGCTCTGGGGCAGTTAGTTTTCCCCTTTTCTTGCTTCAGGCTTATGTAGTTCTCCGGCTGTGATGAAGCATCTAGGTTCATCGTAGGAAGCTCCACGGCTGCTGCTAGTTGTTGTAGTTAGGATCAGGGATCTGCAATCTGCATAGTTACCAACCTCTCTGGTTTTCTGTGACTTGGCTTGTTTTGTTTTTTCCTCCTCGGTAACCCATTCATAACAAGTTGCCTTGTCCATTCCATACTTAGCCATTTTTTCAATAAGGATTGTGTGACATACTTTGTCAAATACTTTGCTGAAGTCAAGATATACTATATCTACAGAATTTCCCTGATCCACCCAATCAGTGATTCTGTCATAGAAGGAAATTAAGTTAGTTTGACATGACTTATTAGTTACAAACCCATGCTGACTCTGTTTAATCACTTCATTCTTGTCCAGGTACTTACATACATGTTGTTTAATAATTTGTTCAAAGATCTTTCCTGGTATAGAAGTCAAACTCACCGGCCTATAGTTCCCTGGATCCACCTTCTTCCCCTTTTTGAAGATAGGAACAACATTTGTTCTCCAGTCTTCTGGGACTTCTCCTGTTCTCTAAGAATTTTCAAAGATTATGGAGAGGGGTTCAAAAATTTATTCTGCTATCTCCTTCAGAACTCTGTGGTGTAATTCATCTGGACCTGGAGACTTGAATTCATTTAGGTTAGCTAAGTGTTTCCTCACTAACTTTCTGTTTATAGATATCCTGGATTCTTCTATTCCCTTAATAGGACAGTGAAGAACCGTTGATGTTACATTTCCTTTCTGAGAGAAAACAGATGCAAAATAGGAAGTTAAAAGTTCGGCCTTCTCAACACCCTGTCTTACCATTTCATCATTTTCATCCTGTAAAAATCCTATAGCATCTTTGACTTTTCTTTTACTTTTGACATATCCCCAAAATCCTTTATTATTGCTTTTGACATCTCTTGCAAGCCTCAATTCATTGTCAGCATTAGATAATCTGATTTGTACCCTGCAATTTCTGCAGACAGCATTATATTTTTCTTTAGCTATGCCTCCCTCTTTCCATTTTATAAAAATTTCTTTCTTCCTTTTTAGCATGTGCTTAAGTTCTGTGTTCATCCATCCTGGTTTCCTTAAACGCTTCCTATTCTTCCCTCTTTTCGGAATTGTTAACAATTGTGCTTTGAGAATTTCATTTTTCAAGATTTCCCATCCTTCCTGGACATTTTTGTACTTAAGGATATCCAGCCATTGGATCCCTCCAATTCTCTTTCTGAATCCCTTAAAATCTGCCTTTCTGAAATCTAACCTTGACGTCTGAGTCTTCACAGGTCTTCCTCCTCTAGTTATCCAAAATTCTAAAATAGCATGGTTGCTTCCTCCTAGGGTCCCAGCCACTTTTACCTCCTCAACCATTTCCTCCCTGTTTACAAGGATTAGATCCAGCAGTTCCCCTTGTTTTCTCCCCTACCTTTTGGAAGATAAAGTTGTCAGCAAGAGAGGATAAGAATTTCCTTGACCTGTTAGTTTTGCCTGAGAGAGATTCCCAACAAATGTCAGGATAGTTGAAATCTCCCATGACAACTGTCATATTTTTTGGAGAACTTGGCCATTTGATACATAAAGAGTGCATCCATATCTTCAGTTTGCACAGGCGGCCTGTAGTAAATGCCTGTAATGGTGCCCTTTCCATTGTTCTATCCTTGTATTCTTACCCAAACAGTTTCCACAGAACTCCCAGTCTCTGAAGCTTCAATCTCTGTGCAGATATACGCGTTTCTAACATACAATGCGACACCTCCTCCTCGTTTATCAAGTCTGTTTCTAGCAAATAAGTTGTAGCCTTCTATCCTTGTATTCCAATCATGTGTATCGTCCCAAGTTTCAGTGATTCCAATGACATCATATTTCTTTTCCTGTGTTAGTAGTTCCAATTCTACTTGTTTGTTGCCCATGCTTTGTGCATTAGTATAGAAACATTTTAGTTTGTGATTGGTTTCTCTTTCTCCAATATTTTTATTATTTAGATTCTTTTGTCTTTGTTCTTCCTTTCCACTTCTAATAGCAGAGTTCTCAATAGCATTTGTCAGGTGTATAGCTTTTTCTGGCCTTTTGCTTCCCTTCCCACATTGTTCTAGTTTAAAGCTCTCCTGATGAGTGTAATATGAGTTTCACTTTTTGTATTGAAGTGAAATAAATTAACTTTTTGATGATATTCTAATTCTTAAACTTTAGATTCCTTTTACTCTGAAGACAGTTTTGCACCCCATTGTAATTCCCTCAAGTGGTCACCTCGAATGTCTTCCAATTAACAGGAATGTCTCATCAAGAGCTCATTTGTGGAATCACCGGACTTCAGAGTTTGTGACCATCAAGTGTGTTTTACAGAGGCAGTAACCAGTTTAATATAGTGCTAAGGCTAGTTTCACACTAGCGTTCTCGGGCGCAACGCAGGGCCGCGACTTAGCTCCGCCCCCAGCCGCGCCCCCTCCGGTCAGCTCCTCCTAGGATTGCACGACGCTGCATGCGATCAGCGTACCGTATATTAAGCGTTGGGTATGCTGACCGTGCGCTGGTCGTGCGCTGGTCTAATTTCGCTGGCGCTGCGCCCAGCGCACAAAAACGCGCTGTGTTGCATTTTTGTGCGCTGGGCGCAGTGCCAGAAGGGTGCAGCGCCGGCAAAATCAGACCAGCTCACGACTAGCGCACTGTCAGCGTACCCAATGCTAAATATACGGTACGCTGATCGCATGCACCGTCATGCGATCCTAGGAGGAGCTGACGGAGGGGCGTGGCCAGGGACGGAACTAAGTGGCGGCCCTGTGCTGCGCCCGAGAACGCTAGTGTGAAACTAGCCTTAGCCTTATCCCACGACTGTTCTAAGCCAGAATATGGAATGAACAACTAAGAGAAATTATAGTCATTAATTTAAGACTAGTGATGAGCGAACATGCTCAGATAAGATTTTATCTGAGCATGCTTGGGTGTTAACAGCGTGTCTTAGGCATGCTCGAAAATTGTTGAAGTCGCTGCGGCTGCATGACTGACAGCTGTTCAACAGTCGCAACACATGCAGGGATTGCCTGTTTGTTAAGCAATCCATGCACGTGTTTTGCGGCTGTTAAACAGCCTCGGTGACCCAAACATACTTTTCGAGAATACCAAAGACACTCTGTTAGCACACGAGCATGCCCAGATAATACCTTATCCTAGCACGTCCGTTCATCACTATTTAAGACATAAAGGTCAGTCAATCTGGAAAATCACTAAAACCCTTAAGGTATCATCAAATGCAGTCATTAAAACAAATTGCTATGATAAAACTGACTTACATGATGGCCACCCAAGGAAAGAAATACCATGAATTACCTTGCTGCAAGGGATAAGTTCATCAGAGCTACTTGTCTCTGAAAGTGCTAATCGACTTCACCTCTGATAAAAGCCCTCATAAATGGTGCCCAGATATCAAGTAGCAGACATATTTCAATATCAACTGTCCAGGGGAGACTACAAGAAACAAGCTTTTTAAATTGAATTAATGTAAAAAAAAACACTACAGAGGGCCAAAAACAAGATGAAGAGACTTGTTATGGCCAAGCAGCACAAGGACTGGACATTAGATTGGTGGAAATTTATACAGTGAGTCAAAATTTTGGACCAACCGCCATATCTTTGTGAGATGCAGAAAAGCTGAGCAGATGGTTTTTACATGTATGGTGCCCATGAAGGGGGAGGTGTGATGGTGCTTTGCTGTTGACACTGCTGCTGATTTTTTCCAAGTTCAAGGCACACCCAGCATGACTTCCACAGAATTCTGAAATGACATCCCATCTGGGTTGCACTTACTGAGTCCATAATTTGCATTGTTACCAGAAAAGGAACCAAATCACACATCCAGGCTTTGTGCCCAAGAAGGAAAGGATTGTAGCGCTGCATCAGATGTCATGGCCTCCACCATTAGCCGACCTTAACCCAACTGAGATTGTTTTGGATGAGTTGGAACGCAGATTGAAGGCAAATAAACCACAACTTCTCTGCACCTCTGTGAACGTCTTCAAGACTAATGGATGGAAAGCCATTGCCGGTGACAACCTGATGAAGCTGCTTAAGAGAATGCCAAGAGTGTGTAAAGCGGTCATCACAGTAAGAGAAGTGTACTTTGAGTAATCTAAACTTTTTCACATATTCTGGTTTGTTTCTCCTGTGTTTCTTTATTCCTTGTTTCCATGTGTTCTTTTGTGGTCTTACTGTTTTCAGTCTGAATCAACAATGCAATTATAGCCCCACCCCCTGAGGAAACCTGTCTAGGCAAAAACTGTTGGGGAGGGTAACAGTTATTTTTAGACAGCTTAAGTACTTCCTCCCTTAAGCTCCGCCTACTTCCGCATGCATCCTACATACCTATCTTTAACATTGGGTACGCAGGGACATGCGTTGTATGTGGATGCGTCTGCATGTGGCATTTTGACGTGCCCGCCGAACGCACAGAAATGCAACATGTGTTCCCGTGCGGTCGGCGGCACGTCAAAACGCTGCATGTGGATGCATCCGCAAACATCACATGTCCCTGCGTACCCAATGTTAAAGATAGGTACATATAAACAAAATACAAAACTGGGCAAAAGACCATGCCAGCTCACCAAACTGCCACAGGTGCTCGGAATTCCGTTCAGATCCAATCTGGAGGTAACAAGAAGAAGCTTTTTCATAGCTGTGAAAAAGATACACCTGTGATCGAAACGTGTTGCCATTATACCAGCAGTTGTGTGTACACTCACTATATTGGAGGATTTTTCTGCCAATCTATATTTTAATATTTTTTTCAATAAAGAAAATTGTTTTTATGGAGCTATAACATCAATCCTTTTGCTTCTTGTAAAGATAGGTACGCAGGACGACGCAGGACGCATGCGGAAGTAGGCGGAGCTTAAGGGAGGAAGTACGCAGCCATACGCTGACCAACCAAATGTAAGTATGAACTTCGCCTTAGTTCTTCTTGTATATATACTATTAATTATACTTACCCTGATAGCGCTATATAAATTCATGGACTGCAGACATGGTTTAAGTAGGACAGAAGAGCCTTAGCAAAATGTTTAAGATAATTAGCTTATAGGATTGCCTAATCCTAGAAATCCTATTTAACCCCTTCACTCCAAAGCCTATTTTCACCTTCCTGAGCAGGCCAATTTTTACAATTCTGAACACTGTCACTTTATGAGGTTGTCTTTTACCTCTTTCTCGTATTTTACTGGTACTGCTACACGTTCATGTGTATTACCATTATGTGTGTGTCACATAGGTACTGCTACACTATTCTGTGTATTACCTTAAGGGATAAAAGTGTAATGCATATTTATGTAAATGCTATGTATAACTACTGTTATAGTTGTAGGGAAAGCGTAGTACCCCAGTTGGGCCACTAGATGGGGTGGAGCACATACTCAGCCTGTAAATAGTTAAAGTAGGAGGCGCTAATGGCCATTAAGCTGAGGAACAGCTGAGATTTGAATCAGTTGGGCGGGAGCGCCCTAACAGGGCAGTCAGCTCCGTAACGTTAAAGACACGGGCCCAGCCATTCAGGGCCTGAGGGCCACAGATGACAACACTGCAGAACACAGCAGTGCAGATCACAGCTGCACAGTTCACAGCAGCGCAGAACATAGCAGTGCAGATGAATGCACTACAGATGGTAGGGAGACAGTTGGCTGCGGTATGGCAGCACAGATTGCTCATTATGAGGCTGCTTGCCATGTGGGCAGATGCCCTTTTGTTTGGGGCGAAGCAGACAGGGGAACTCCCAAAAATGGTGAAGTTGGACAGAGAGGATGCTGTGATGCTGAATGGGATGGGACGTCCAAGAGATATGCTGAAGGAAGACAGTGAGAGCATAGGGAAAGTGACAGAATTGTGCAATGTGGAATCTGAGGTAACCGCTGTAAAGAAAATGGATGTGCTGTGTACAAAAATGAGTAAAGCTGTTATTGTTAAAGTTGAACAGGACTGTGACTCTGTTTGCTCCACATCGCCTGTGGAGAGCGTACAGCGCATTACAGAAAGCCCTGAGAAGAATGGAGCTGCAGGTGTGCTGACAGAAAGCTGTTATATCTATGTGAGGGGAGGCCAGGACACGGTTGCCCCGCAGTACTCTGGCCGACCCTTACAAGGTCATAACTCTGGAACGCTTCGATAGATCCCACTGATTCTGATATTGTTTTTTCGTGACATATTGTACTTCATGATAGTGGTAAAATTTCACTTCTGCATCCCTCAAGGTACTCAAACCACATTCAAGAAATGTATTAACCCTTCAGGTGCGTCACATGAATTAATGGAATGTGGAAGGAAAAACATAAACATTTTAATTTTTCTTTAGGGCTCATACTCACTTGCAAGAGACTCGCACGAGAATCGTGCGAGTCTCTTGCATGAAAACCTGGCACATGTGTTTCTATGCAGCCGCACGCTCCAGTCCCAGTGCCGGCGGCAATGCCAGGTTTTCATGCGAGAGACTCGCACAAGAATCGTGCAAGTCTCTTGCAAGTGAGTATGAGCCCTTAGACCTATTTTTTTTACTTTCACAAGGGTTACGGCAGAAAATGGACCATACAATTTGTTGTGCAACTTCCCCTGAGTATGCTGATATTGAATATCTGGGGGAAAAACACTATTAGGGTGCAAGGCAGGGCTTTGAAGGGAAGGAGTGCCATTTGACTTTTTGAATGTAAAATTTGCTGGAATAATTAGCGGATGTCGCATTTGGAGAGCCCCTGATGTGCCTAAATAGTGGAAACCCCCCACAAGTGACACCATTTTGGAAACTAAACCCCATAGGAAATGTAATGGAGCACACTGAATCCACAGGTGCTTCACAGAAGTTTATAATGTAGAGCCATGGAATTAAAAATAATAAAAAAAAAATAAAAAAATAATAATTTTTCCCAAATAAATCTTTTTTAGCTCCGAATTTTGCATTTTCACAAGAGATAATAAGAGAAAATGAGACCCCAAAATTTGTTGTGCAATGTCTCCTGAGTTCAGTGATACCCCTTGTGTGGTCGAAAACTACTTTTGAGACACAATGCAGAGCTCAGAAGGGAAGTAGCGCCATATTACAATGCAGATTTTGATGGACTTGCTTGAAGGTGCCATGTAAAGTTGGCAGAGCCCCTGAGGTGCAAGAACAGCAGAACCCCCCCATAAGTTACCCCATTTTAGAAACTAAACCTCTCAATGAATTCATCTAGGGATGCAGTGATTATATTGACACCACAGGTATGTTATTGACTTTTATACCATTGGGCAGTGAAGAAAAAATAATTTACATTTTTGTCACCAAGATTGTGTGTTAGCCCCAAATTTTACATTTTCATACTGGGAAGTGGGTAAAAATGGTACCAAAATTTGTCCCACAATTTCTGTTTAATAAACACTTAAAAAACTCAAGTCAAGGTGCACATAAATTTTTCTTTTTTTGGGGGGGTGGGGCAGGGCGCATCCTGGGGACTCTCCAAGTGTGCATGAGGTAATTATTTGGAGGCGTTGTTTGACTTATTAAAGTCAGGAGCATATATATGTATTTGACTATTTTCATCAATTATTTGATTCCTTGATGCACATGTAATTTACTTTCTATAGTCTACCTATTATGCTTATACCTTACATTTGCACACTGTCACCTTTTTAAATTCTATTTATCTTATCGAGCGGTGTATATACACATGTGGTCAAAATTGTTGGTACCCCTCGTTTAATGACAGAAAAACCCATGATTGTCACAGAAATAACTTGAATCTGACAAAAGTAATAATAAATCAAAATCTATGAAAATGAACAAGTGAAAGTCAGGCATTGCTTTTAAACCATGCTTCCACAGAATTTAAAAAAATAAAACTCATGAAATAGGACTGGACAGAAATGATGGTACCCCTGAAAATAATGTGACAAAAAGGACATGTTAAATCAAGGTGTGTCCACCAATTACTGTAGCATCACAGGTGTCTACAATATTGGAACCATTGAGTTAGCCTGTATATAGGGCTACAAATACTCACTGTGCTGTTTGGTGATGTGGTGTGTATCACACTTAGCATGAACCAGAGGAAGCGAAGGAAAGAGTTGTCTCAGGAGATTAGAAAGAAAATTATAGACAAACATGTTAAAGGTAAAAGTTATAAGACCATCTCCAAGCAGCTTGATGTGACTACAGTTGCACATATTATTCAGAAATTTAAGCTCCATGGGACTGTAGCCAACCTCCCTGGAAGTGGCTGCAGGAGGAAAATTGATGATAAATCAAAGAGACAGATAATACGAATGGTAACAAAAGAGCCCAGAAAAACTTCTAAACAGATTAAAGGTGAACCTCCAGCTCAAGGAACATCAGTGCCAGTTCGCACCATCCGTCATTGTATGAGCCGAAGTGGACTTCATGGGATATGACCAAGAAGGACACCATTGTTGAAAAAAAAATCATAAAAAAGCCAGAATGGAATTTGACAAACTACATGAAGACAAGCCACAAAGCTTCTGGAAGAATGTCCTGAGGTCAGATGAGTCAAAATTGTAACTTTTTTGCAAGGCACATCAGCTCTATGTTCACAGATGGAAATATGAAGGATATCAAGAAAAGAACACTGTCCTACTGTGAAACATGGTGGAGACTCTGTTATGTTCTGGAGCTGCTTTGCTGCATCTGGCACAGGGTATCTAGAATCTGTGCAGGGTACAATGAAATCTCAAGACTATCAAGGGATTATAGATAGAAATGTGCTGCCCAGTTTCAGAATGCTTTGTCTCAGTCCCAGGTCATGGGTCTTGCAACAGGATAATGACCCAAAACACACAGCTAAAAACACCCAAGAATAGCTAAGAGGAAAACATTGGACTAATCTGAAGTGGTCTTCTATGAGCCCTGACCTAAATCCTATTGAGCATCTTTGGAAAGAGCTGAAACATACTGTCTGGAAAAGGCAACCTTCAAACATGAGACAACTGGAGCAGTTTGCTCTTGAGTAATGGGACAATATACCTGTCGAGAGGTGCAGAAGTCTCATTGACCGTTACAGGAATAGTTTGATTGCAGTGATTGCCTGAAATGGTTGTGCAACAAAATATAAAGTTAAAGGTATCATCATTTCTGTCCAGGCCTCTTTCAGCAGTTTTTTTTTTAATTCTGTGGAAGCATGGATGAAAAGCAATGTCTGACTTTCATTTGTTCATTTTCATAGATTTTTGATTTGTTATTACTTTTGTCAGATTCAAGTTATTTCTGTCGCCATTGTGGGTTTTTTTGTCATTACCATCAATTTTGACCACATGTGTATATGATACCTTGACCATTGTGTATTATAAAAATGTTTAAATATTTGAAATATCTGTTATCATTACCGCTTTGATATATGAAATATTTTGTCATCCCCTGTGTTGTGCCCTCATTCATCTTTCTGGTATTTGTTACCCCATCCCATTGTGTTGCATATCTCTAATAAATATTTTTTTCTTCTTCAATCAATTTCTGCTGAATGTAGAAATACTCCAAATGTGGATGTACAGTACTGCTTAGCCATACGGAGAGACTCGAGAGGGACAGAGCGCTATTTGCCTCATGGAGCGGAGCTTTTCCTAAAATAGTTTGCAAATTCCATATAAAGAGCCCCTAAGTGCTAGAAAAGCAGAATCCCCCCTCAAGTGACCCCATTTTGGAAATTATAAATAGCTCTTTATTTTATGACACTTTTTATTGCAAAAACTAGTTTTTGTATCACAATATTTAGACAGCTATAATTTTTCCATATTTCGGCCCACAGAGTCATGTGAGGACTTGTTTTTTGTGGGACGAATTGATGTTTTTATTGGTACTATTTTCGGGCACATGTCATTTTTTGATCGCTTTCTTTTCCAATTTTTGTGAGACACAATGAACAAAAACCAGCAATAGAGGAATTGCTTTATGGGGTAGTTTTTATATACCGTTCCGCATGTGATAAAATTGATAAGGCAGCTTTATTTTTCGAGTCAGTACGATGACTTTTGGATATGGGAGGGTCCCCACTCCATCTTAAAAGAACCATAACTACAGTAACACAAAGAAAAAAACACAGTCTGACAAACGTGCAAAAATACTCTGCAGTAAAAAATATATAACAGTAGACAGCAAGTGCTAGTAAAAAGATGATAACAAAAACAAGGTATTTAGTTGATACTTTTTTTTTTTTTTTTTACAAATAATGTATACTAAGCCACTCCACCACGTCACGGTATACCCACCTCGGAGCAGTTCTATCTAATGTATTTGAAACCTGATCATGTGAACAGTACCTATATGAGCAGGATTCAGAAAGACGCTTCCTGATGTGGGCACGTTGTGCAAGACGGCTCTTTAAGTGCATGTCACACAAGAGAGGGGCGGGAATCTCCCAAACCTTGTATAAGCAAGAAACTAATAGGTTAAAAACACATGTGACATGCAAAAAAGTGAACAGGTCGGTTGGACAATGTTCACACCACCCAAAGACTGAAACACCAAGAAAAAACACAGTATGACAAATGTGCAAAAATACTCTGCTGTAAAAATTATGTAACAGTGTACAGCAAGTGCTAGTAAAAAGATAACAAAAACAGGGTATTTAGTTGATACGCTTTTTGCAAAGCGACTCCACCAACGTCATGGTATACCCATCTCGGAGCAGTCCTACCAAATGTATCAACTAAATACCCTGTTTTTGTTATCTTTTTACTAGCACTTGCTGTCTACTGTGATATATATTTTTACAGCAGAGTATTTTTGCACGTTTGTCATACTGTGTTTTTTTTTTGGTGTTTCAGTCTTTGGGTGGTGTGAACATTGTCCAACCAACCTGTTCACTTTTGTGCATGTCACATGTGTTTTTGTAACCTATTAGTTTCTTGCTTATGCAAGGTTTGGTAGATTCACGCCCCTCTCTTGTGTGACATGCACATAAAGAGCCGTCTTGCACAGTGTGCCCACATCAGGAAGCGTCTTTCTGAATCCTGCTCATATAGGTACTGTTCACATGATCAGGTTTTAAATACATTAGATAGGACTGCTCCGAGATGGGCATACCGTGATGTTGGTGCAGTGGCTTAGTATACATTTTTTGCAAGAAACGTATTAACTAAATACCCTGTTTTTGTTATCATCTTTTTACTAGCATTTGCTGTCTACTGTTATATAATTTTTACAGCAGAGTATTTTTGCACATTTATCATATGTGTTTTTTCTTGGTGTTTCAGTCTTTGGGTGGTGTGAACATTGTCCAACCGACCTGTTCACTTTTGTGCATGTCACATGTGTTTTTAACATACACTACCGTTCAAAAGTTTGGGGTCACCCAGACAATTTTGTGTTTTCCATGAAAACTCATACTTTTATTAATCAAATGAGTTGCCAAATGAATTTACAATCTAGTCCAGACATTGACAAAGTTCAAAAAAAATTTTTTATTTGAAATAATAATTTTCTCCTTCAAACTTTGCTTTCGTCAAAGAATGCTCCCTTTGCAGCAATTACAGCACTGCAGACCTTTGGCATTCTAGCAGTTAATTTGCTGAGGTAATCTGGAGAAATTTCACCCCATGCTTCCAGAAGCCCCTCCCATGGGTTGGTTTGGCTTGATGAGCACTTTTTGCGTACCATACGGTCAAGCTGCTCCCACAACAGCTCAATGGGGTTGAGATCTGGTGACTGCGCTGGCCACTCCATTACAGAGAGAATACCAGCTGCCTGCTTCTTCCCTAAATAGTTCTTGCATAATTTGAAGGTGTGCTTTGGGTCATTGACCTGTTGTAGGATGAAATTGGCTCCAATCAAGCGCTGTCCACAGGGTATGGCATGGCGTTGCAAAATGGAGTGATAGCCTTCCTTATTCAAAATCCCTTTTACCTTGTACATATCTCCCACTTTACCAGCACCAAAGCAACCCCAGACCATCACATTACCTCCACCATGCTTGACAGATGGCATCAGGCACTCTTCCAGCATCTTTTTAGTTGTTCTTCTGTGTGATCCAAACACCTCAAACTTGAATTCATCTGTCCATAACACTTTTTTTCCAATCTTCCGCTGTCCAATGTCTGTGTTCTTTTGCCCATATTAATCTTTTCCTTTTATTAGCCAGTCTCAGATATGGCTTTTTCTTTGCCATTCTGCCCTGAAGGCCAGCATCCTGGAGTTGCCTTTTCACTGTAGACGTTGACACTGGCGTTTTGCGTGTACTATTTAATGAAGCTGCCAGTTGAGGACCTGTGAGGCGTAGATTTCTCAAACTACAGACTCTAATGTACTTGTCTTGTTGCTCAGTTGTGCAGCGGGGCCTCCCACTTCTCTTTCTACTCTGGTTAGAGCTGGTTTGTGCTCTTCTCTGAAGGGACTAGTACACACCATTGTAGGAAATCTTCAGTTTCTTGGCAACTTCTGGCATGGAATAGCCTTAATTTCTAAGACCAGGAATAGACTATCGAGTTTCACATGAAAGTTCTTTTTTTCTGGCCATTTTGAGAGTTTAATGGAAGCAACAAATGTAATGCACCAGATTCTCAACTAGCTTAAAGAAAGGTCAGGTTTATAGCTTCTCTAATCAGCCAAACTGTTTTCAGCTGCGCTAACATACTTGCACAAGGGTTTTCAAGGGTATTCTTACCATCCATTAGCCTTCTTACACAGGTAGTAAACACAAAGTACAATAAGAACACTGGAGTGATGGTTGTTGGAAATGGGCCTCTAAACACCTATGAAGATATTGCATTAAAAACCAGACTTTTGCAGCTAGAATAGTCGTTTACCACATTAACAATGTATAGAGTGTATTTATGAATCATTTGTTAGCATCATTGTAAAAAACTATGCTTTTCTTTAAAAAATAAGGAAATTTCTAAGTGACCCTAAACTTTTGAATGGTAGTGTAACTTCAGTAAACCTAGACACTAGAATAAATACACAAAACACATTATTTTGGTTGACAAAATGGCCACAGCTTTATTTAAATCACAGGATTAAAACAATCACAGTAGGAGTCAGGTGAAGTTCTAGTACATTGGGATTCACAAGTCTGACATACAGCACCAGGACAAACAGCCACAATGGGGCGGCACCAATGACCCTATTATCCTCACACCTGTGCTTAACCACTGTGCCCGCCCCTGATTGACAGTGTGAGCAGGTTGGCAGATGCAGTGACAGTCAGGAGGCAGATCAAGGGTTAAAAAGATTTTACTTAACAGTGTATTACTCCACACAAGGAGATAGGGAAAACGTGAGGTAAAATGCAGGCAGTATAGGGAATACAAGGGTGTAGTAGGGAAAAAAAATCAACGCAGGAATAACAAATAAAGTTGTTCTCAAAGAAGTCACTTATCGATCGGACGTCTTCCTGACAATAAAGTTCCCGGAGTAGATGATGGCGCCAACAGCCGTCGGCACAACATTGATCCGGTGTGGTCCCTGAGGAGACGACGTCGAGTCTTTGAAGTGTCCTGTGAAGTCCTCAATATGGTGACTGCTGTGACCTGGCAGGGTACAGGCCACTGTGCTGACAGACTTAAGCAAGGCTCGACGATTATTCACCGAGGGTTCAAGAAACCATACTCGGTAAAAGTCACAATCTCTATCAGGCGTCACGAAAGCACCCCTGACTGTAGTGGAGCGGTTGGCACCTTGATGGATCAGAGTCAGCCTACACCCGGCGGGCTTCTCGTCCGAGTCCTTGCGGTAGGCTTTTGTCATGGCCGGGCATGAATCTGGATCACTAACTGTCTCAGAAGCAGGAGCTCTCAACCCTCTTCAGCGACGCGCTGATCCTTACCACCAATTCCCCCTGTGTCCACGCGCTGTACCTGGTCACGCTTAGCCACGCCCCCTGTCAGCAAGCATAAAGATTGGTCCGGTAGCTTAAACTTTTCCCCGGACAGCAGAGGAGACAGGCCCGACAGTTCCAGACCCGGCACAAGAAAGGCATCCCCAAACCGGTTTCTCTTCTTACGTTACCATTATGTCCTTGAGGCTGGCCACCAAAGCCGAGCCTGTACACCATCATGAAGTTTTACATCCTCTATTCGTTAAAATAAGTCCACCTTAACTTGTCTGCAACTTCCACCTGACTCCTAAACCACCAAGAGGCCATTTGACACCTTAAATGGACTCGACCACCATCAACCACACCTAATAAAGCCATCAACCATTTCTACATGCTATGTAAAGACTGTGCATACAAGTAACAAAATTCCAGAGCACCGACAGAATAATTTTATCAATAAAAACTCTACCAAATTGTGATCGGTAATATGGTATCTAAGGCAAAACAACGGTCGCTAAACATCCTGCAATGAGGATCCCATAATGGGGAATGTGGAAAGTAAGCCATAATAAAGGTGGTAGCTACAGTCTGAATACCTGTATAATGACATCTGTCATGCCTCAAAAAACTATTATACTGCATGTATTGTAGCCAGCTCTAATAATTCACCTATTCACACGTTTTGGTTCTAGAAACCTCCATTATGTACAGTAGCTGTGCTGTGCAGAAATAATTTCTTAAACCCACTTACTACTACTACAGGAAAAGTGATGAATATATATAAAGAGGAAGATATTATAAATAGAGAGTAAGTAAAAGCTATATATATTATATAACATCAACATTATAACCGACCATTAAATAACTTTCATAATATTTGGACATAGTAATTGAAATAAACCTATGTTAATTGTTTTTCATGCATTTGATGACATTCACTGTTAACCACTCCAACTGGGTCAAAGTCATCGGGGATATGCATATTGCCCTTCATGTTGATGCACTTTATTACTTTTCCCTTAGCTGCTCCCACTGGCTCTAGGGCATTGGGAATAGGCAAATTGCCCTTTGGGTTAATGCACATGATTTTTACCCTTAGCTCAAGGACACCGGGAATAGGCATATTGCCTTTTGTGTTAATAGCGCAATGATATAACCCTTTAAAAACATGAAACTTTAATAAATTAAGGTAAAAAACACCTCCCTAGTGTAATAACACAATTAACAAACTATATACATTAATAACCTAGGGTAGCCCTACGCTAGCCTGCTATCCCTTCCTGACAATGGAGGTTGGCACCCTAAAAGACACGATTATTTGGCGCCCCCCACTCTGCGGCGGCTGTCCCAGACTCGCCCTAAATGACCCTTATAAACTACAGGTGGGAAAAAAAAGCAAATAAAAGAGGTGAAAAAGATAGTGCTTAATATAAAACACAGGCTATTAATGTACAATATATAAAAGATAGGCTATTACATGTAAACATAGAGAAACCTCTTGTATAACCAATAGATAGTAGCAAGTCTTGTCTTTTTGGATATTAATAGACCACAGAAAATATAGATTCCATAAGCTACCAGTAGATAGTGGCAATCTTGTCTTTTTGGATATTAATAGACTACAGAAAACATAGATTCCAAATGCATTATCAGATAGAGCCAAAAACAATCTCTCTGCAGTAGATCAGACAAGCACAAACAAGAGGTAAAAAATAGGGTGGTTCAATAAAGGAACATCAGAATTATATCCATATTGGTTCCCATAGAAGGCAATGAATGATATCAATTGCCAGAAAAAATCAAGGTTTGCCTCTCTATCTGGACACCTCACATCTATGAATTGGCTGGTTCCTTATTGTGCCTCCTGATGAATCGTGTGGATGGGGAAGCACGTTGAGGCTAGAAACTAAGTTTGGGTTAACCCCCAGCTGTTTCTTTGATTTTTTCTGGCAACTGATATCATTCATTGCCTTCTATGGGAACCAATATGTCAGGAAGGGATAGCAGGCTAGCGTAGGGCTATTGTAGGTTATTAATGTATAGAGTTTGTCTTTTGTGTTAATACCCACGATTAAACTATTAGCCGCTCCCACCAGCTCAAGTGCATCGGGAATAGGCATATTGCCCTTTGTGTTAATGCACTTGATTTTACCTTTTGCCGATCCCACCAGCTCAAGTTCATCAGAAATAGGCATATTGCCCATGGCATTAATGCACTTGATTACGTTACCCTTAGCCATTCTCACCATCTCAAGGGCACCAGAAATAGGCATATTACCCTTCGTGTTAATGCACTTGATTACTTTACCCTTAGTCACTCCCCAATGACTCAAGGGCATTGAGAATAGGCATAATGTCCTTCGTGTTAATTAGTGATGTGTCGGTTGCGAACGATCCGGCACAAAGAGCCGGCTCCCCGCGGTGAATGATGGGAGGCGGCACCCCAGTGAGAGCCACTAAAATCTTTGAATGGCTCTCACTGGGCCTAAAATCCCGGTGTTCGCCAGACGTAACTCCGTCCACCGGAACAAAACTCCGCCCACTAAACATTATAATTTGTTCCTAGCGAGTGGGCGGGGTTTATGCGGTAGGTGGGCGGAGTTTAGAACGCCATAACACATATACAATAGGGATCCATTTAGGATCCAAAAGGAGTCAAAAAAGAGCCGGCTCTTTTTGGTGAGCGGAGCCGTGAGAGCTGGATCACCAAAAAGAGCCGGACTGCCCATCACTAGTGTTAATGCACTAGATTACTGCTTTGTCCAGAAGAGAATCTTAAAAGAAACAAGAGTTGGTCAATATAAGCAGTCAAGATCCGTGCCTCAGCATTCTCAAGTCACATGAACGAAAAAAGAGGGAAGTTAAAGCTACAGATTGTATTGAAAAGCATGCCAGTTCATTCCGAAGGCATGCAAAATATGATTGCCATGAACCCAGGGACTTTACCCTAACAGGATCTTATACGCTATAAATGCTTCTGGAGACCAGTGGGCCATATCGTGAAGGTCACCCCTCCAAACCAGGTGGGCCATACCCGAGATGGTTACCCCTCCACACCAGGCGGCCATACCTGAGATGGTTACCCCTCCAAAACAGTGGGCCTTGCCCAAGATGGTTATCCCTTCAAAACAGAGGGCCATACCCGAGATGGCTACCCCTTCATACCAGGGGTTCATACTGTGATGGACACTCCTCCAAACCAGGGGATCATACCCAAGATGATTACCCCTCCATACCAGGGGGGGTCATACTGTGATGGACACCCCTCCAAAAACCAGGGGCCATACCCGATATGGTTACCCCTCGACACAAGGGGGCCATACCTGGGTTGGTTGCCCCTTGACACAAGGGGGTCATACTGTGATGGACACTCCTACAAACCAGGGGTCCATACCTGAGATGGTTCCCCCTACTGACCAAATTATAAGTAACTTCAAGGACCCACTAAAAAGGAAAAACAAATGATTGGGTTTTTTTTAAATTCAGTTACTGAAATGTATAAGATGTGGGATAAGTGAGGATGAAACACCATGTATGTACATATAAGTTAGAGCTCACATCCAAGGTATAGAACAGGTTGATACTGGAAAATCTCCCATCATAAGGTCAGATATAGTCAGTGATGGGTAATGCTGTGTTATATGCTGTAACAATAATTGAGAAGCATGCTCCTCTACAGCAGTTACAGACAGACATGGCTCGCAAATCACCAGCTGCACATAAATAGTAAGAAATATAATATGTAGGTCTAGTATAAGCTGCCTGCAGCCATAGGTGTATTTGTAGAAGACTGCAAGTTGTCAGTCACGCTACATACATACATTAGACGAGAGACGGCTTAAAACCTGGGCCCATGATGTGTCCTCCAGAGCAAGGTGCAGCATCACACTAGGAGTGCCCACTCAATGCCCCACCATGTGCCGAGTTATTATTGCCCACTCACCGCACTGCCATATGCTTAGTTATTAGTGCCCACTCACTGCACCACCATGTGCTGAGTTACTCCCCAAATATTTTTTTTTATATGATGAAACATATATGCTAAGGCTCCAGGTAATCTCCCTCAGGCCTGTGCTATCCACCTTCTTAGGTAATATAAAATAAGCACTTGGTGGGTATAAACAGATCCTGCAACATATGAGGGGGGACAATAAACAGAAATGGGATGGATATATCAGGCAGGACAGCATGCCATATAAGAGGATTAAAGGCTGCCATAGCTACAGAAAAGAGAGCGAGCGAGAGAGAGAGTTGTTTTTCCGCACTGACAGGGTTAAATTTCATGTCAACGAACATAATCTGGGCATGCGCTGTGTAAAAAAGCAGTCTGGCAAAAGGAAAAAATGTTACATGAAACGTTTTTTACAGACGCCGGGCAGACACTTTTGGCCGTTTCTGGCAAAAGCCGGACGCGACGCATGACCATCCGGCGCAATGCGGCGATAATGAAGATCTATGGGAGAAAAGCCGGATCAGGTGGCAAGCGGCGCCGCATCCGGTTTTTACAAATTTCGCCGCATCGTGACTGATGCTAAAAAACTGAAATGTGAAAGTAGCCTTACAGCAACATCACTCTTGCTTAAAATCTACAGCGTCATACAAACAAAACTGCAGGAGTTAAAGTTCCACCCCCCACCCCCCAAAAAAGTCATGCCCTCCTCCATTTAGTGCTCCGGTGGGTTTTCTTTATAGAAAAAATAACATCACTTTATTCTGAGAGCTATAACTTTTTTTTATTTTTCTGCTGATGGAGCTGTATGGCGGCTTGTTCTTTGTGGCACAAGGTGACGTTTTCAGCTGTACTATTTTTATTTACATTCGTCTTTTTGATCGAATTTCATTGCACTTTTTGTTCGGCGGTACGTGGTAAAGCATTGCTTTTTCCTTCTTATTTTTTAGAGTGTTCACTGAAGGGGTTAACTAGTGGGACAGGTTTATAGAGCGGGTCATTATGGACGAGGAGATACCAAATATGTGTACTTTTATTGTTTATTTTTTTATTTGCATAAATAAATTTATTTATTGGGAAAATTATTTGTTTTTTTTTGTTCCCTATTTTGAGATTTTTAAAAAAATATTTTTACAGTTTTTACGTGGTCACATTGCACTGTCCTGATGGAAGAATGCAGGGAACCCACTCACTGCGCAATGCTCCTTGATGTTTCTGTCACTACTGACAGCGGCATCAGAGGATTAATATGCCCGTGATCAGTGCTAGAAAGCAGCTCCCACAAAGCAGTATATGTATGGCGCAAGTCGGGAAGGGGTTAATATATAACTTTAGTACTTTCAAATAGGGTTTATTTACCCTCTGGATAATCCTGTACACAGTATAATGCAGCGCCCACAAACACATTATAGTGCAGCCCCCGCACACATGGTATAGTGCAGCCCCCACATACAGTATAGTGCTATCCCCCCCCACACACGTTGATATCGTTGTCGGGATCGCTGGTGAGTCGCTATGTGTGACGGGGCCCTTACACCTGGCTAGTTTGTTTTGAATTTAATCGATGCTGTCCACTAAGCTCTGCCATTCTTTAAAAAGCGCTGGTATCAAAACAGAAAACAAGGGTGTATGCACACGATCAGCATTTGCAGGAGACATTTCTGCACCAAAAAGCTGCACTTTACAGTACCAGCAAAATGAATGAGACTTCTGTCAGGAGACCTCTAGCATTTCAGTGGAAGTAACGAATGCAGCAATGGACAGCAATGGCACTCACACTGGTGGTCTACTGGTGCAGCCCATTTATACTAAGGAAAGGTGAGCTGTGCAATGGTGAAAGGGCACATATCTAATAAAGTGGCCATTCAGTGTAGATCAGAGGTGGGCAATTAATTTTCCCAAGGGGCACATGAGAAACTGGCACTGTTGTGGAGGGCCGAATCAGCTGACTTAAAAGGGCGGTCAAAAACCAAAGGTGAATTTCATACTAAATGTACCTATTTTGTGTCACCTAATCTCATTGCATTCTGACTTTCTCTCTGTCTTTTTTTTTTAAACTTTCAATGTCATTTTGTATGAGATTCACTTGTGCATGCTGGGATACTCAAATAAGCAGTCATCAGGGAGCAAAGGCTACTGCGCCCTCTCTGAAGTGAGACATCATCAGTGATGTCTGTTTCACGGCCTCTGTTAGTCTTACTCACCTGATAATGCGTTGGTTGTAAATTCTGACGCATACCCAGTATGAGCTCCCTGTGCTATATTCCTTTGAATGCACAGTGACAGTGCGCTCCCTTGCTGGCTCTAAAGAGAAGTGACAAGCCAGCAGAGTGTCAGATGACACTCCCTCTCCCATTACTCCCTCTTTGCCTCTGACTCAGCGTGCGCCAGCAGTGGAGCAGAGATGCTCTGCAGAAGCCAGAGAAGTGAGGAAACGAGGAAGAGAGGTATTATGTGTGTGTGGACTGCACTATACTGTGTGTGTGTATGGGCTGCATTATACTGTGTGTGTGTGTGCTGCATTATACTGTGTGTGTGGGGGGACTGCACTATACTGTGTCTGTGGGGGGCTGCATTATACTGTGTGTGGGGGATGCACTATATAGTGTGTGGGAGGCTGCACTATACTGTGTGTGTGGGGACTGCACTATACTGTGTGTGAGGGGCTGCATTATACCGTGTGTGGGGGACTGCACTATACTGTGTGTGGGGGGCTGCATTATACTGTGTAAGGGGAGATTGCACTATACTGTGTGTGAGGGGATTGCACTATACTTTGTGTGGGGGCTGCAGTATACCATGTGTGCGGGGGCTGCACTATAATGTGTTTGTGGGTGCTGCATTATACTGTGTGCATGGAGCCTGCATTATACTGTGTGTAGAGCTGCATTATACTGTGCGTGTGTGGAGGGGCTGCATTATTTGTGTGGGGGGCTGCATTATACTGTGTAGGTGGAGCTTCATTAAACTGTGTGTAGGGCTGCATTATAAAGTTTATGTGGTGCTTCATTAAACTGTGTGTGGGGCTGCATTATGCTCTGAGGGGGCTGGATTATGCTCTATGAGGGGGGCTACATTATACTCTATGTGGGGGCTACATTATACTGTGTGTAGGGCTGCATTATACTCTAAGAGGGGGGCCGCAGTATACTCTGAGGGGGGCCGCAGTATACTCTGAGGGGGCCGCAGTATACTCTATGAGGGAGGCTGCGGTATACTCTATGAGGGGGGCTGCATTACTCTATGAGGAAGGGCTGAAGTGTACTCTCTGAGGGCTGCAGTATACTCTGAGGGGGACTGCATTATACTCTAGAAGAGGGCGGCATTATACTTTATGAGGGAGGCAGCAGTATACTCTGAGGGGGGCTGTGTTATACTATAAGGGGTGCTGCATTATACTCTATCCAGGACCATGGTCAGTGCATTATACTATATGTACTACAACCCCTGGCAAAAATTATGTAATCACCGGCCTTGGAGGATGTTCATTCAGTTAGCAGATCACAGACATGGCACAAAACTAAAGTAATTTCAAATGCCAACTTTCTGGCTTTAAGAAACACAAAGAATTCAAGAACAAAAAATGTGGTAGTCAGTAATGGTAACTTTTTTAAACCAAGCATAGGGGAAAAATTATGGTGTCACTCAATTCTGAGGGAAAAAATTAGGGAATCACCCTGTAAATTTTCATTCCCAAAACTAACACCTGCATCAAATTAGATCTGCTTGTTAGTTTGCATCTAAGAAGGAATGATCACGCCTTGGAGAGCTAGCTGTTGCACCAAGTGGACTGACTTGAATCATGGCTACAATAGAAGAGATGTCAATTGAAAAAAAGAGAGGATTATCAAACTCTTAAAAGAGGGTAAATGATCACGCAATGTTGCAAAAGATGTTGGTTGTTCACAGTCAGTTCTGTCTAAAATCTGGACAAAATATAAACAACATGGGAAGGTTGTTAAAGGCAAACATACTGGTAGACAAGGAAGACATCAAAGCGTCAAGAACGGAAATTTAAAGCAATATGTCTCCAAAACAGGAAATGCACAACAAAACAAATGAGGAACAAATGGGAGAAAACTGAAGACAACGTCTGTCACCGAACTCTAAGAAGCCGCCTAAAGGAAATGGGATTTACTTACAGAAAAGCTAATTGAAAGCCATCATTAACACCTAAACAGAAAAAAGCAAGGTTACAATGGGGTAAAGAAAAGCAATCGTGGACTGTGGATGACTGGATGAAAGTCATATTCAGTGATGAATCGCGTATCTGCATTGGGCAAGGTGATGATGCTGGAACTTTTGTTTGGTGCCGTTCCAATGAGATTTATAAAGATGACTGCCTGAAGAGAACATGCAAATTACCACAGTCATTGATGATATGGGGCTGCATGTCAGGTAAAGGCACTGGGGAGATGGCTGTCATTACCTCTTCAATAAATGCACAAGTTTATGTTGATATTTTGGACACTTTTCTTATCCCATCAATTGAAAGGATGTTTGGGGATGATGAAATCATTTTTCAAGGTGTTAATGCATCCTGCCATAGAGCAAAAACTGTGCAAACATTCCTTGAAAAAAAGACACATAAGGTCAATGTCATGGCCTACACATAGTCCGGATCTCAATCCAATTGAAAATCTTTGGTGGAAGTTGAAGAAAATGGTCCATGACAAGGCTCCAACCTGCAAAGCTGATCTGGCAACAGCAATCAGAGAAAGTTGGAGCCAGATTGATGAAGAGTATTAAGTCCATGCCTCAGAGACTGCAAGCTGTTAGAAAACCCAGAGGTGGTGCAACAAAATACTAGTGATGTGTTGGAGTGTTTTTATGTTTGTTTGTTTTTCATGATTCCATAACTTTTTCCCACAGAATTGACTGACTCCATAATTTTTCCCCTATGCTTGGTTTAAAAAAGTTACCATTACTGACTACCACATTTTTTGTTCTTGATTTCTTTTAGTGTTTCTTAAAGCCAGAAAGTTGCCATTTGAAATGACTTTAGTTTTGTGTCATGTCTGTGATCTGTTTTTTTTCTTCTACAAAATTAAACTGAATGAACATGCTCCAAGGCCGGTGATTCCAAAATTTTTGCCATGGGTTGTATATGAGACCTGCATTATACTATATCGAGGACTATCTGTACTCATCAGTCTTCCTGAGCTGGAGTGAAGAGGCCGGGAAACAAGCGTTGAATGACTTCAATATTGTCGATCATGCTAGTTTAACAGCTTGAACTCAGCGCATGTAAATACAACAGAAATGTTTCTGTCTGATGGAGCAATATGTGAGCAATTGGGGCTCCACTTGGTCTAAAACCGGCCCTGCCTGCTCCACACGCATAGATCCACATCACATATGCGGCAGGAGGTGACAGGTGGAGTGGGGTGGGGGGATCTTTATTGCAGTCTATGGAGTGGATGTGATAAGCTACATTTCACAGAGGGAGCATGGTTGGGGCTTAACCCTCACTTTTCTTGCACAGGACATACAACAGCACACACTGGGTGCAAAGGGGGAGGTAAGGGTTAACCCTCACATACAAAGGTGAGGAGGCATCAGAGTATATGGTTGGGCAGAGGAGCAGTTTAAGGAGCACATGGAATATCCCATCTTAAGGTTGCATGTGGTGGAGGTGAGGGGGCACTTTACTGCTGGACCCTGTATTCAGAAGGAATTTTCAGCCCAAGGGTTTTATCTCCTATCGGCTGCCAAGAAGATCCAGGGAGATGCAGTGGCAAATAATTAGCTGCTCTCCCAGCTTTTATTCCGCAGTTAGTGTTAGGCTGTGTGCACACGCTGCGGATTATGTGCGGATTCATCCGCGTGGATTTTGTAAAATCCGCAGGTGAAACCGCAGGTCAAAAGACCTGCGGTTTTACCTGCGGATTGTTCTGCGGTTTGCCCTGCGGTTTTTCATGTCCTCAATGGAGGAGATGGCAAACCGCAGGAGAATCCGCAGAAAGAATTGACATGTCAATTCTTTCTGCGGATTGAAAACCGCAGATAATCCGCGCGGAAAATTCCGCACCGTCTGCATTGCGGTTTTTGATTCCCATAGGGAATCATGGTATTGTACACCGCAGCAGAAACTGCTGCGGGTCCGCAGCGGCCAAAACCGCTGCGGAACCGCAGCAAAATCCGCAGCGTGTGCACACAGCCTTAGGTTATGTGCCCATGTTAGCGTTTTTAAACGCTCAGAAAACCTGACTCCTTCCCATAAACCGCACGTTTTAATTGCGTGCGTTTTTGTGCAATTTTTGCACAAAAAACGCGCATTTTTGATGCGTTTTTTTCCGCGTGGTTTCTGGGAACATTGGAAATGGCTAAAAACGCAGAGCAATGCGGAAATTAATGAGCATGCTGTGTTTTTAGCTGCTAAGCGTTTTCTGAGCATTTTAAAAAGCATGCTTTGGCACAAAAAGCCAAAAATGCATTAAATTTAATGGGAAGCTTCTTTTAAGCGTTTCTGCAGCGTCTGATCCGGCTCAAACGCTGCGGTAACGCTTACAAAAACGCAACGTGGGCACACAGCCTTAAGGAGGCATTGTGTCGCGCCCCTGAGGGTTCAGTCGCCACAGAGGTACTGCACCTCCTCCTGAGGTGTGGTACCCCACTAAGCAGGTAAGGTGGAGACACCTGACCACGCTCCAACACCTGCACCCCACACCACAAAGTAGTGCAGCAAAGCACCTTCGGCGGCTTCCTGCTTGGAGTGTAGCATAGCACCCCTTGGTGGCTCCCTGCTTGGAACACGAAATGTGCTGGGAGGTGGGTGGAGTTTAGTTCACATAAAAGAGCGGGAAGAGTTGAGTCAGTCAGTCTTTCATTCAGTGAGTGAGGATGTAGAAGGACAGAGAGTGAGAAAGAGAAGATCCCCGGGAGAGGGATGGAAGAAGGAAGCGCTGTAGCAGGCAACAGTGATCTGGGTCTGTTGGCACAGGAAAGAGACAGAGAAAGGAAGCTTGATTCTCCATTGGAAAGGATTAGTACGGAACGTAAGGAGAATAGGAGGACTAAGGGTTGGAAGAGAGAACCCTTCCCAAGTTCTAAGCTCAAGGCGGGGTCCGGTCCCCGAGGTTGTATGGATACTAATGGTCTTGCAGCAGACACCGAAGGAATAGAAGTAGTGACCACTTTATTCCCACAAAAGACTTGCGGGCACAACAGCAATGATTGTGAGCCGGGACTAGGTAGTAAGGAGTCCCCGAAGCAGGCTACAGCTGTCTGCCGTACAAGTTGCGTTCATAGGAACACCTGACAGGAGGCACTGCAGTGTAACTCAGTACTGTGAGTACTTCAATCAAAGGCGCTATAAGAGGAGACGTTCAGAAAAGGCACATATGTTGGCGGAGTGTTGGAAGGAAGTACTTCATCTTGCCTGGAAGTTGGCTGAGCTCCTGACCTGGAGGACACAGCACCGAGGCGGGCACCTGTGTGCACAGCAGACTGTGAGTAAAGCTTTGGATCTACATGCCCTGGTGTCCTCCACTTATTCCTGCGCCAACGCGCCAGCACGGCTACATCCCTTGTGCCAGACACTACACCATCTAATTGTCACTTCACCTACTCTGCCCTGGGACTACAGCCCTGCCTGTGGAGGGCTATAACATCATTGCTGCACCACACCATCTGTCCCAGAGGATCTGTCTGCAGCGTCGACTTACATCTTCATTGCCGAACACCACAGGTGGCGTCACAATTCACTTATAAACTTTCCCCTTTTTACAATGGGCGCCCAGGACCACGGGCTGGGTCCCAGCTGCCGTGACATCTCCCATTGAAGCTCATCGGGCCAGTACCGAGTACCCCACAGCCCTGGGAGGGTGGCCCAATTGCAGGTGCTGTGACCTAATCAGCACAGCAGACACACCATGCTGCCTCCTAGGTGTTATCTAGGCTCCACTTAGAACTTGAAGCTACTTGCCCATTATCTGCAGCAGATGGGTGTTGTAGTCTCAGCTTCCCTCCTCCTGTCCTGAATGCTTCTATCTGCAGTTTCAGCAGCTCTGCAAAACAAGGAGGAGCTGAGCAGCCCCACATCCACCAATGAGAAGACGGGGGTGGGGCTATTATCCTAAGTATGATTCTGAGAAAGATCACAATGGTAGATCAGTCCTTCTATGGCCCTCTGGCTGCAAGTGTCAGAAGGCCATACATGCTTACCAGGATCTTAGCAAGAGTCTTCAGTTTTGGAGTACGCGCACACTAGCATACAGCAGCTGACGATTCTCTCATGAGAGTCGGATGCCGTATGCAAATAACCCTCTGTTCAAACTCTGCAGCGAGCATGACCAGAGTGTCATTTTACTGTGATCCGATTCTCTCATATGCGAGAATCAGGTCACAGGTGCGGAGAAGATGGAGAACTTACAGGGCTTTTCTTATTTCCAAGACCCTCTCTCAATACATAATAACTATATTAATATTAGCAAATAGATCCAATAATAAATGTAGCATAGTTTTTCTGATTCACTTTCTTTCCTCAGGTCCAGGCATTGCAGGACCTTTGGTATCCATGGTTACGACCACTGATATTGTGACAGCTAGTTGCTAGTGGTTGTAACCATGGATACCTAAGGTTCTGCAATGCCTGCACATGAGGAAAGAGACATAGTGACAGATATCTGTCTGGGATGATTTAGTGAATCCTGCTTTGAGCAGGAAGTTGGACCAGATGGCCCAGGAGGTCCCTTCCAACTTTACAATTCTATGATTCTGGAAAACTATACTATATTTCTAATTGGAGGTATTAGCTACATATTGTGATGGGATCTTGCAGATGGGAGTACCCCTTTAATTTCTCTATTGTGTGTCAGCACATATCAGATTGCACTCAGATGACATCCGAGTGCAGTCCAATGTTTTGCACTCACCCATAGCCTTGTATGGGTGCGCGCCATCCGATATATGTGGCCAAATGCAGCAATTTGTTTTTATGCCGATCTGGCATGAGAGAAAAAACTCTAGTCAGTGCTGCTCCACAGTATAACATTGGAGCGAGTGCTATCTGATGAAACATCGCATACCGCTCATCTGAGTTATACGCTGGTTACTCGCCAGTGTTAAGGAGCCCTTAATGGGGGTGAAGTCTAACTTTCTAAGGGCTTGTTCAGACTAGCTCATCATGCCTGCAGTCTGAGTAAAAATCAGATAACGCACAGATTAATGTAGTTTAATAGGGCTGAAATTAAAATCCTTTGAGTTTTCTGGATTAAACATGGACTCTGGACTAAAGCCGATATCAGTAGAAAACCCATGCCAATCTTAGCAGGTCAACAGGCTGTCAATATGATGGAACAAAAAATAACAATGACTTAAACAATTTTTCTTGTTTTGTTGTTCACCATCTGGGAAAAATACTTTAACCCCTTAACGACCGCCGATACGCCTTTTAACGGCGGTAATTGAGTGTACTAAAACCACAGCGCCGTTAATTCACGGAGCTGTGGAGAAAGTACATAGCGCCCCCCAGTGTCGGATTTTCTCCGGGGTCTCGGCTGCCAGGGGTAGCCAAGACCCCAGAGAACATGAATCGGTCGGTTTTTACCGACCCCGCTTTTGCGATCGCCGTTATTTACCCTATAACGGCGACCGCAAAAAAAAAGCTGCGATTATGCATTAAATTTCTCTTTCCTCTGATGTGATCGTACATCAGAAGAGAGAGAAATAGGGTCCCCGATCCCCCTGGTACCTCTCCGTGGTCCTCCGTCCCCTCCCGGTGGTCCCAGGTCCCGCCGGCGTCCTCCGATGGGCGCTGCCATCTTGAAAATGGCGGGCGCATGCGCAGTGCGCCCGCCGGGAATCTGCCGGCTCCGGCTGGCAGATTCCATTCATTATTTTGATCACTATGATAAACGATCATAGTGATCAAAATAAAAAAATAGCACACATCCCCCCGTTTATCACCCCCTTATATAGGCAAACATAATGAAATAAAGAAAATATTTTTTTTTTCAGTTTTCCGTTAGGGTTAGGGCTAGGGCTAGGGCTAGGGTTGGGCTAGGGTTGGGGTTGGGCTAGGGTTAGAGTTAGGGCTAGGGTTAGGGTCAGAATTAGGGTTAGGGCAAACTAGGATTAGGGTTAGAATAAGGATTAGGGATTAGGGTTGGGATTAGGGTTAGGGGTGGGGTTAGGGTTGGAGCAAGAATTGAGGGGTTTCCACTATTTACCAACTTTGGGGGTCTAAAAATTGGGGTCTAAAAAAAATCACTTTTGTGGAAATAAAGACTTTTTATTTTCACGGCTCTGCGTTTATAAACTTCTGTGAAGCGCTTGGGGGTTCAAAGTGCTCACCACACATCTAGATAAGTTCCTTAGGGGGTCTAATTTCCAAAATGGGGTCACTTGTGGGGGGTTTCCACTGTTTAGGCCCATCAGGGGCTCTCCAAACGCAACATGATGCCCGCAGACCATTCCATCAAAGTCTGCATTCCAAAATGGCACTCCTTCCCTTCCAAGCTCTCCCATGCGCCCAAACAGTGGTTCCCCACCACATATGGGGTATCAGCGTACTCCGGACAAATCGCACAATAACTGTGGGGGTATGATTTCTCCTGTTACCCTTGTAAAAATAAAAATTTGGGGGCGAAAAGATCATTTTTATGTGGAAAAAAAAAATAGATTTTTTATTTTCACGGCTCTACCTTATAAACTTCTGTGAAGCACTTGAAGGTTCAAAGTGCTCACCACACATCTAGAAAAGTTCCTTAATGGGTCTAGTTTCAAAAATGGGGTCACTTGTTGGAGTTTTCCACTGTTTAGGCACATTAAGAGCTCTCCGTACGCAACATGGCATCCGATCTCAATTCCAGCCAATTCTGCGTTGAAAAAGTCAAACGGCGCTCCATCCCTTGCGAGCTCTGCCGTGTGCTGAAAAAGTGGTTTACCCCCACATATGGGGTATCGGCGCATTCAGGAGAAACTGTACAACAAATTTTGTGGTTGATTTTCTCTTTTAACACTTGTGAAAATCAAAAAAATTGGTTCTGAAGTAAATTTTTGGCAAAAAAGAGTTAAATGTTAATTTTTTCCTTCCACATTGCTTTAGTTCCTGTGAAGCACTTAAAGGGTTAATAAACTTCTTGAATATGGTTTTGAGCACCTTGAGGGGTCTAGTTTTTAGAATGGTGCCACTTTTGGGTATTTTCTGTCATGTACACCCCTCAAAATGACTTTAAATATGATGTGGTCCCTAAAGAAATGGTTTTGTAAATTTTGTTGTAAAAATGAGAAATTGCTGGTGAACTTTTAACCCTTATAACTTCCTAACAAAAAAAAATGTTGCTTCCAAAATTGTGCTGATGTAAAGTAGACATGTGGGAAATGTTATTTATTAAGAAATTTTTGTGACACATCTTTCTGATTTAAGGGCATAAAAATTTAAAGTTTTAAAATTGCAAAATTTTCGCCATATTTCCGTTTTTTTTATAAATAAACACAAGACTTATCGAAGAAATTTTACCACTAACATGAAGTACAATATGTCACGAAAAAAACATTCTCAGAATCAGCGGGATCCATTAAAGCGTTCCAGAGTTATAACCTCAAAGTGACAGTGTTCAGAATTGTAAAAATTGGCCTGGTCATCAAGCTGCAAACTGGCTCTGTCACTAAGGGGTTAATATTGTACAAGTCCAGACAATCGTGCACACAGAGAAATAACTTTGGGAAAAGGAGGAAAATTTAACTATTATATTAAAGGTGACGTTTGCTTTTTAATTTTTTTTTATATTTCTATTTAGTCTACAGTTGTACAGATGCCCATACTGTAACACCGCAGTGTAATGGAAGACTGACAGTCATCAGAGGTAACACGGGCACCTTCAGTAAGCGCTATCCCTGGCTGCCATCTCAGCCCACCATGAGCTCTTAGGCCTCTTTCACACATCATTTTTTTGCCATCAGTCCCAATCCGTCGTTTTTAGAAAAAAACGGATCCAGCGACTGATGTATATAGACTTATATTAGCGATGGATGGCCTCACTGGATCCGTTGGAAATTTTGTGTCTGTCGGGTGGAGACGACGGACAAAGTAACGTTTTTTGTCTCCGTCAAAAAGTTGGACAGCGACGGATCCAGCGCCATTCGTCGTTGGCTAGAATGGAAGCC
This sequence comes from Dendrobates tinctorius, assembly GCF_039654945.1. Taxonomy (NCBI): domain Eukaryota; kingdom Metazoa; phylum Chordata; class Amphibia; order Anura; family Dendrobatidae; genus Dendrobates; species Dendrobates tinctorius. Next base: position 377,653 of record NW_027361830.1, read on the forward strand.
TATGGGCACAGGATCCGTCGCTGTCCGTCAAATGACGGAATCCAGAGACGGATTCAGTTTTTTTAAACTGAGCATGCTCCAATTATTATTAACAGGTAGGGCAGTCGGATCCGGCGAAAAAACGGATCCGTTGCATCAGTTTTTCCACAATCTGCGACGGATCCGTTTTATTCCAAAACTGCTGGATTGCGACTGACACCAAAAAACTGATGTGTGAAAGAGGCCTTACTTAACTCCGCCACAATTGGCAGCAGCATCTGGTAAACTGTGACAAGGAGTGCACTGTAGTGGGTAGCTATGAAAATGGTCATAAATGGTTATTCCCCCAGGTGTGGGGAGTGCCCAGGACTGTGCAGCTATTCTCACACCTGAGATACCACCGTATATAGGGTGCTGGTCACAAGGCTCCTCACAAGCTTGTTAGGAACGTCACTAGTTTCCAGGAAGCATCTGTGCAGCGACATGAGTACATGAAGGGTTAACACGAGCAAGCACAAAAACCTTTACCTGTAAAACAGTGCGGCTGTGGGCAGCTGCGGAGCCTTCAGGACACGGTGCAGGAACCAAGCAGACGACACCAGCGTAGCACTTGCAGCACACAGCGCCATGTTACCACTGCGGCAGCCTCTCGTGTTCTGCTTGCCGCTGGTCTTTGCTCTGTATGACCTGGAGCCTACAATCCACAGACTACATTGCTGTATGTTATACTGCCCGCTACAGGCATCTCCCTGCAGTGCTTGCTCTAATGTTTGAGGACACGATTTACCTTAAATGAACTTGTGTACGCTAAAGAGCGTGACTACTGCTCATAGCACTGAGGACAGTGGGGAAAGGTCAGCTGGCGCAGAGCAGAGCTGAATCCTGTCAGGGAGCACTCAGCATATCTACAGTACGATAAAAGCACTGCAGAAATGTAGGATTTTTAGGCCACGTTCAGTATTTTACCTCAGTATGTGTAAGCCAAAACCAGGAGTGGGAAAAATCAGAGGAAAAGTATAATAGAAACCCGTCACCACTTCTGGATTTATCACCGACTCCTTGTTTTGGCTAACAAATACTGAGGTAAAATACTGACCAAATAATGACAAAGTAATAACCATGCAAACATGCAGGGCCCCCAGCAGGTCATTACTGCCCTTACTGATGTATGGGGCCCGGTAAGCAGATAAGAGCAGGCCCTCTCTCTTCTGCTCAAGGGCCCCAGCGGCAGGATTCTGCCAGCTCAGTATCTGAGACACAGGTTCAGTTAAAATCTATTGCCATGCGGGAAATCTTTCCCGTACGTCAACAGTTAACAGCCAATTACAGGTCGGCAGCTATCATCACGGCACACGTCCCTGGCATATGACGTCACTGTCATACGCCGGAACGAGGGTCCGCGCCTCAGATGAATCTAGTGAGGACACCTCCGGACCTCGGCCAGGTAAGGAGAAACTTTTTTATTTTTCTTGTAAAGCCGCGGTATGGGGCATATTATACCGGTATGGGGGTACATGGTAACACAAGACCCATTTACTTTTTTTTTTTTTTTAATAAAGACACATGACACAATATTAGCGTTGATAAAATTAGGCCGTGATGTAGTTTATTAAGAGTTACTAAATATATAATAATTAATAAATATACCATATTAAATATTAAAATATTATCAATTCTCATAGTAACCAATTAACAATATTAGGCCGGGGTCAGACTTGCGAGCACAATGCGAGAAACTCACGCGAGTCACTCGTATCAATACCCAGCACTGCCGCCGGCACTTGGGACCGGAGAGTGCGGCTGCATAGAAATACCCAGCACTGCCACCGGGTATTGATGCGAGAGCGAGTTTCTCGCATTGTACTCGCAAGTCTGACCCTGGCCTTAAACATTGACCAACAATACCCAGCAAAAGCTGGGAGATTATCCACCAGCCAGGACTTGAAGAGCCTTGCACCCCCCCATACCTGAACATCACAGCCATTTTTCAATTGCATTTTGCAAATCAACATTGAAAATGTCGAGACCTATATCAGGAAAGTGAACCAAGTCGCTTCTAAAAATGCCCGGTGTGAAGCCCTCCAACTCAGAATGCCTGTGGGAAAAACCACTTAACGTTACGTAAAATTTTTCCATTGCTCTATTATAACCCTTTTTCCCATTTTTTCTCAAAATTTACAATCAGAACCTGACCATGCTAATCTAGGGACGATCTCTGAAAAAACTAAAGAGCATGTAGGGAACCAACATTTGATTAGGGAAAGATCTCTACGCATTAGCAAAAAGGAGATCGAAGGTCTTTAATTTTCCTAAATCATTTCTGCCCGCATGAATCAATAATAAATTTGGACTTGGCCATAACATAGATATTTTTTTTAGCTTCATTACAAACATTCTCCAACCTCAAACCTCTAATACCATGACAAAATACACTGCTCAAAAAAATAAAGGGAACACTTAAACAACAGAATATAACTCCAAGTAAATCAAACTTCTGTAAAATCAAACTGTCCACTTAGGAAACAACACTGATTGACAATCAATTTCTCATGCTGTTGTGCAAATGGAATAAACAACAGATGGAAATTATTGGCAATTATCGAGACACATTCAATAAAGGAGTGGTTCTGCAGGTCGGGACCACAGACCACATCTCAGAACCAATGCTTTCTGGCTTATGTTTTGGTCACTTTTGAATGTTGGTTGTGCTTTCACACTCGTGGTAGCATGAGACGGCCTCTACAACCCACACAAGTGGCTCAGGTAGTGTAGCTCATCCAGGATGGCACATCAATGCGAGCTTTGGCAAGAAGGTTTGCTGTGTCTGTTAGTGTAGTGTCCAGAGGCTGGAGGCTCTACCAGGACACTACATGCCAATACACCAGGAAATGCAGAGGGGGCCGTAGAAGGGCAACAACCAAGCAGCAGGACCGCTACCTCCATCTTTGTGCAAGGAGGAACAGGAGGAGCACTGCCAGAGCCCTGCAAAATGACCTCCAGCAGGTCATTCTGAGGATAGTCTGAGGGCCCGACGTCCACAGATGGGGGTTGTGCTCGCAGCCCAACACCGTGCGGCCCTCCAAAGAAATGCCACCCCACACCACTACTGACCCACTGACAAACCGGTCATGCTGAAGGATGTTACAGGATACAGGAAGCTGCTCCCCAGGACTCTGGGCGTGTGTAGCAGTGAATATGCAACTTCTTTAATAGCAGACACACTGTTAGCCCCAGCCATCAGCTTCCTACAGCTACTGGGCGATCACGTGTGGCCGTTACTAAAGAGAATGAATATTCAGTTCTCCACTCCCATGGGTGTGGGGCACACTGAATATTCATTCTCTTTAATAGCGGGCACATGTGATAGCCCAGATGCTGCAGGAGCCAGCTGCTGCAGCAGTGTGCCTCTACTAAATAAAAATGAATACTTACTGCTCCCCATGCCCATTGTCCCTCCCAACTCTATGCACTGAAGCCAGCGCTGAGATGGGAGAGATTATGGGAGTGGGGAGAATAGAATATTCATTTCAGAGTGCACAGAGAGGTTAGCCACAGCAGCCATCTCCTGCCTCCTGTGACCCACTCGTCGCTGCTGCTCCCCTACCACAGCAGGTACATCAGGATTATAAGATGCACCCCCCCATTTTCCTCCAAAAATACAGTGACTGAAGGGTTAACAAGATTTTTGAATTTATAAATACTTTAAGGGGTAGAGTTTTTGTTTATGGGTTTTCTGGCATATAAGCCCTTCACAGTCACTTTAAAAAGTCAAGTGGTTCCTAAGACTATATATTTTGTAAATTTATTGAATAAATGAGAAATTGCTACTAAACTTTTAACCCCGTTACCATCCCAATGGGAAAAAAGTCTTTGAGAGAATTATGCTGATGAATAGCAGACATGTGGTAAATGTTATATATTGATTATTTTGTGTGGTATGACTAAGAGCATAAAAAGTTCAAAAATTGAACATTTTTCAACGCATTTTCATTATTTTATTAACTCACATCCTATTAACCTAAATTTACAACTAACAAAGAACAATGTATTAAGACAAAAAAAAAAAAATCTTAGAATCACTGAGATATGTGAAAGCATTTGGGAGTTATTACAACAAAGTGACACAGGTAAGATTTGAAAAATTTGAGTTGGAAAACTGGCTCAGTTGGAAAAGGGTTAAACGTGTGTAACTGTTGGTGTCTGTTTTCCTAGTCCAATCTGACAACTATATACATGGCATGTGGCAACTATAATTCAGCCTGCTGAAAGATTTAGCTTTCTGCAAGAGTATCTACCTACCTAGCATTACTTATTAATAGTGATGAGCGAGAATGCTCGTTACTCGAGATTTCCGAGCATGCTCAGGTGATCTCAGAGTAGTTTGGCCGTGCTTGGAGATTTAGTTTGTCACCGTAGCTGCATGATTTGCAGCTGCTAGACAGCCTGAATACATATGGGGATTTCCTAATAAACAGGCAATCCCCATATCTATTCAGGCCGCAAATCATGCAGCTGCGGCAACACAAACTAAATCTCCGAGCACGCCCAAACTACTCGGAGAGCACCCGAGCATGCTCGAAAACCTCTAGTAACGAGCATACTTGCTCATCACTACTTATTACATCATTTTTGCAAGTGCTGAATGACTGGGGGTGAAAACATTGCCAAAAATTAATTTTAGTGCTATACAAAATGTAAAAATGTATGATAAAAGAAAAAGTTTAAATGGCAGTGGATGGGAGAGTAAGGCCGGGGTCACACTAGAGAGGAATACGGACGAGTGAGAGGCGTTGAAAGTACGCATTACACACGGACAAATGATTCTCTATGGGGCAGCTCCCATCAGCCGTATATTTCTCGTCTGTATTGTACGGTCCGTGCCAATCGCAGCATGCTGCGATTGTCAGCGTACTACGCCCGTAGTACGCCAATGCAAGTCTATGGGTGCGCAAAAAATACGGACTACACACGGACCACACGTGTGGCTTGCGAGAAATACGCACCCGGTGTCCTTTAGAAAAGCCGGCAATTCAGTGCGCTATACAGTAAACTCACACTGACAGGTTTAATAAAGAAACAAAAGAATAGATATAGACACATAGAATACATATATATATATAGAGAAAGAAAAGAAAAAAATAGTAGTTTTCGACATATGAAAATAACAGTAGTCTTCGATATATGAATATGCATTGTAATTTATCTCTCGATGTAACCATTTTTTCTGCTTGTGCAGTAAGTTGTACTTATGCTTTTGTATGTTGTAATGCATCTCAGCATGTTTTTAATTCACCAATGTCATTTAGACAGCAGCTGTGGAGGGAGGAGGTACGGAGTGATGTGATTTGCATATGAACCTGGCACTTCCCCCCACTGTTTGACCCGTTGAAGCGTCGAGCTGCGCGAAACGGCCGTTGTCAGCCTTCCTTGCACTCCTTATGTCACTCCCCCGACTTGACATGTTCATGATATGTCAATAAACAAGTGAAACTTCCATCTCGATGAGTGCGACCTTTTCTCTTTGCATGGATTCCCAGGATTGACTGTTTCCAGGTCTGGCACCCGAGATTCCAAGCTGCTGGGCTTCTGTATGCCGCACATCATTTGAAGTCACACGGTAACAGCGGTGCCGTCCGCTTTTTATCTTGAGTTTTGTTATATATATATATATTGTGGTGTGACAGGTGATCGCGTGGTTAATGGGAGATATGTCACATGGAGGGATGCTCCCTGCGATGCAACCCGGAGTATTTTGCCTATAGTGTACATGAGCACTAAAGATATCATTTAGTGCACTGGGTGCGGAATGTACTCCGTTTTGCCTGAAGATATGTGTATGTTCAGGACCTGTGGTGAAGTCCTGACCATGTGACCAGCTCATGTGATCCATACCTCACCTATGGGTGTGGTTACAGGGCTATGTAATTAAGGTGTTTGGCACGTGAGAGAGACTGTGAGGAAGTCTGGCAGAGTGTGGACAGACTTCCATGTGTCCAGGTGCGACACTACAGAGAGTGGTCTGTGTTCCAAGGAAGGAGAAGCCTTCCTGTGTCTGCGGCTGCAGATAGAGCGCTGCTCTGGACATTGCCCTGACCTGTGTGCACAGGACCTGAGGGAACACAGCCCAGCTAAGGACTGTTTATGTGCTGTCTCTGGTTTATGGAGTAATAAACCCTGTGAAATTTTAAAGGAACGTGCCTCATGTTTGACTCCCGCCGCACCTAAGCGAGTCCAAATCCTTACAATTGGTGACAGACTGGGGCAGCGATTCCCAGGAGCACAGACGGTATGGAAAATCGTGAGTAATACTGACCGAGGTCAGAGGAAATGACTGTATGGAGATTTGTGGGATGCCTATGAGGAGAAGAGGTACCCGAGAACCTGTGTGGCTGACACCAGCAGGTAACGGACAGGAATCCGTGTTGCACTGACCAGAGTCAGTGAGAGACTGTGCTTGTGTTTTTTTTCCCCTTTTCCTCGCTTCTCTGCAAAAAAAAAAAAAAAATCCTGAAAGTGCTTGCTGTGGCTCAGTACGCTCATGAAGGTCTCGCAGCGCGGGGACCTGATGTTTTTTCTTTTTGGGATCTCCTATTTGAGCATTGGTAGCAGACGCTGTCTGTCTACACCATCCTGCTGCAGCTTTATTGCATATGACTAAGCGGATACAGTAGTTGTGGCTTTACACAACTATTAAGGGTGAGTACCCTGTATTATGTCCTTATACCCATTATACCTGCACTGGTAAGGCCCTATGGGCGCGCTTTTGTGGTTTTTTTATCTTTGAGGGTGACAAGTGGCTTCCGGTGGATCGGCGGGTCCTCGAAGATGACGCAGCAGGAGCTGCAGAAACACCAGCAGCTGCTTGTGAGCGACGGCAGGAGCTGGGGCAGTGCCAGAAGGAATTGGTGTGGTGTCGTGCTTAAAGGGCCAGTACCAGAAAATGGCATAAACTGTACTGTGTGAACTGTGGCCTAAGAGGTTCTGCAGGACAGACATGGGGAGATCCCGAAAAGGGGTGGAGTCCCAAAAGGGGGCGGTGGCCCAAATCGGGGAGGTAGCCCGTAAAGGGGTGGAGTCCCAAAAGGGGGCGGTGGCCCAAATCGGGGTGGTAGCCCGTAAAGGGGTGGAGTCCCCAAAGGGGGCGGTGGCCCAAATTGGGGTGGTAACCCAAAATGGGGTGGAGTCCCGGGAGGGGGCGGCAACCCAAAGCGGGGTGGTGGTCCAGAAAGGGGCCAAGTTTGAAGAAGTGACAGCACTGGGTACGTCTGGAGTACCGCAGTGTATGTGCAGGTCTTTTTCAGAATGTGGAATATCCTTTCCAGGTAGTAATGACAGGCCACAGATGTGTACAGTGATGCTGTACCGGGAAGGAGCCTTTGGTCGGCTGGAATCAGAGAATCAGGTGACTCTGACAGGAACTCCTCTCACTTTCTCTCTGTCCGAGAAAAACGTCAGGGTTCGCTGTAAACACGGGGTCACGGTGAACTATGCAGTAGACAGAGTAGTGTTTGAGGGGACCAAAGGTGGTGAGTGCCAAGGGGGAGGGATACCACGGGACTTAGTCTATGCCTGGGAGAGGGGCCGGGACTTTGTTTTGTTTGATGACGTTTGGTCGGACGATGGAGATGCTTCGACTGTGGGGCCAGCGGACACTAAGATAGTGACGGCTCCTGACGTAGACAGGTCAGAGGTAGAACTGACCGGAAGGAGAAGGACATCTGCCCAACTTACGGACCTGACGTCTCATGACATGACGGATGGTGGGCTGGGAGATGAGACGACTGTGAATAGCTTGGTCAGTGAACCAACACTACAGTGCCCCTTCTGGCTGGATGGAGAACGGGTGATGGGATTGTTAGACCCTGGGAGTCCGGTATCTGTGCTAAGAACCACTCCTGGACGTTCTGTGTCGCCTGGGACGGTGACGAGAGTGAATGGCTTTGGTGGGGACGATAAAGAACTTTTGACAGCATACCTCTACATTGACACGACTGAGAGTTCCACGTACCATGTAGTGACAGTAGACCCAGACTTACAGTATACTATGGTAATAGGGCGGGACTTAGAAGCCCTGTGGGACTGGTGGACAAAAGGAGAAGTGTCTGTTGATATGTGTATGGGAGGTAATGGTGTGAGAAGTCCGCCTCCTAAAGTTGACAGGCCTAAGTTAAGCATGACCAGAGAGAACAGTGCGTCGGCCCCACTTACGGACATGATGTCACCTGACGGGTACCAGAGAGAGACTGATAGTGGTGTGGTAATTAAAAAGAGTGGACCTGACACCCGAACAGAGAGCAACATGAACGTTTCCCATGCGGTGGGGTGTGACACAGGTACCAGGCGTGACTGTAATATGTTATTGCCAGTAGCAACCACTAGGGCTGAAGACAGTGTTTGTCAGACAGAAGCACGAATCCAGTGTAATGACAGTTTGCACCAGGTAGAAGCGCACCTACGAGACTTGGAGCAAGGGCGCGAAGAGATGTGTCAGCAGCTGGCGAGGGAGTGTCTGAAGGTGGCGAGTCTGGAAGTCGCCAACTCCGCGCAGGTGGAGCGGTTGCACCACCTAGAGTCCGAGCTCTTGGCAGGCAAAGCACTGAGACAAGTGACTGAGCACAGAGTGGATGAGCTGGAGAAGGAAGTCTCTGAGCTCAGAGGTCACCTGTCAGCGTGTAAAACCATGAACAAGACCCTGTTGGAAGATATGGAGGTGCTCAGAGAGGCCCAAGAGAAGTATCAACAGGAGATTCTCAGGAGAGAGGATGAGCGTCGCTACCTGGCAGAGGAGCGAGATAAAGTTCTGCAAGAACTCAGTGGAGTAGGAAAAGGTCTTCTACGGGAGAAGTGGATGGGCGAAGACGTACAGCAGCCGTGCCCGCCTGATAGCAAGGCAGAACTGCCAAAGCCCATCTTGGAAAAGGGTCCTGAAGACTGTAAATCTCAGGAAGATGGTGAGCCAAGGGCTGCACAAGACAGTCATCCAATTTTGACAGATATCTTGAGGGAAGTGTCCGTAGGGAACCCAGAGCCATCTGTTCAGGGTGAGAGCAAGTCCACGACCTTCAAGGTTGTAATTGATGTACCAGAAGACATGCAGGAAGCCTGTGCTGAGGAAGGTGTGCATGAGGCCTTTAGGAAGGCTATAGAAGCATGTAGTGTGATCTGGGCACCAGAGACGAAGCAGCTGGTCATACTGTCATCTAAGGAAGTCACAAGGAAGCGGGTTACTTTCCTGAGGGATATGCATCTACAATGCCTCCGCACAAGGCAGATGATCCTGTTGGGAAAAAAAGAAGCCGCTCGATGTCTAGAGTGTGCGAGGAAAGTTCAAAGTCAGCAGGGCATTGCAGAAGACATTATTCAAGTGCCCGGAGGTCTGGTGAGGAAAGTCATCGGAAGGTTTGGGAAAGTGATGCAGGACATGGTGAACAGGTCTGGCGTGATGAGAGTGAGGATTCCGGCTAATGACGAAACCCAGGACAAGGGTGAAGATAGGATGGTTCCATTCCTCGTTGTCGGGTCCATGGAGAGCCTTGGGAATATCCGGATGCTCCTGGAGTATCGCGTGTCATACCTGAAAGAAGTAGAGCAGCTAAGACTTGAGAGGAAGCAGATCAGTAGAGAGCTGGAGGAAATGGAAAGAAGATGGCCGCCTCCTTCAACTCGCGGTATAGAAAGGCAAAGAGGTTCACTTAAGACTGGAAGTCCTAAAGATGGAGATAAGAGAGTACATAGAGATAAATGGAAGGGCTGCTCTCGGGACCTTATAGACCTTAGGAGAAATGGCCAGCAGAGAGAGGACAGTAGGTGGCCTGATGGAAGAGGAAGTAGTGATGCCTCAGTTAGCTCAGAGCTGAGTGACCTAGGCAGGAGACCCTGTAGAAGACGTGGTGACAAAGAGTCAGTCCAGACAAGAGGTATGGGGGCAAGGGAGTTGCAACACCATACTGACCGCCAGGGATGCGGGTGGTCTGACGTGGGCCCATCTTTATCAAAGAACAAGACGGATAAGGGACGCCTACTGAAGAGTTCACTAGCAGGGCCTGACTTTGATAGACGATTTGACTGGCAGAGACGACCGAGAAGGATCTCTGGTCGAGTAATAGAAAGTGCCAAGCCCCACGGCTTTAGGCAGAGGAGGGGGATATGTGGTGTGACAGGTGATCGCGTGGTTAATGGGAGATATGTCACATGGAGGGATGCTCCCTGCGATGCAACCCGGAGTATTTTGCCTATAGTGTACATGAGCACTAAAGATGTCATTTATTGCACTGGGTGCGGAATGTACTCCGTTTTGCCTGAAGATATGTGTATGTTCAGGACCTGTGGTGAAGTCCTGACCATGTGACCAGCTCATGTGATCCATACCTCACCTATGGGTGTGGTTACAGGGCTATGTAATTAAGGTGTTTGGCACATGTGAGAGAGACTGTGAGGAAGTCTGGCAGAGTGTGGACAGACTTCCATGTGTCCAGGTGCGACACTACAGAGTGGTCTGTGTTCCAAGGAAGGAGAAGCCTTCCTGTGTCTGCGACTGCAGATAGAGCGCTGCTCTGGACATTGCCCTGACCTGTGTGCACAGGACCTGAGGGAACACAGCCCAGCTAAGGACTGTTTATGTGCTGTCTCTGGTTTATGGAGTAATAAACCCTGTGAAATTTTAAAGGAACGTGCCTCATGTTTGACTCCCGCCGCACCTAAGCGAGTCCGAATCCTTACAATATATATATATATATATATATATACACACACACACATATACACACACATGTCATTGAGACACACACATATATATATATATATAAATATTTATTTATATGTCACAGAGTTCTTCATAGCAGAATAGCCGCTAATTCAATTGCCGGCTTTTGTCAAATCATTCCCCAACCCGACATGAAATGACACATGGTTTACATACAGTAAACCATTTCATTTCATGTTTTTTTTTTTTGTATGTCTTTCATTAGTAATTAGATGAGGGTTGATGTGTAAAATTTGGGAGGTGTAGGTGTTAATTTAAGGGGTTAGTTCGGTGTTAAAAAATGTGTGGGCTCCCGCATTGACAAATTACCGCAGGAGCCCACACATTTTTTTTTACAACGAATTAACCACTTAAATTAACACCTACACCTCCCAAATTTTACACATCAACCCTCATCTAATTACTAATGAAAGACATACAAAAAAAAAAACATGAAATGAAATGGTTTACTGTATGTAAACCATGTGTCATTTCATGTCGGGTGGGGGAATGATTTGACAAAAGCCGGCAATTGAATTAGCGGCTATTCTGCTATGAAGAACTCTGTGACATATATATACAGTGGGGAAAAAAAGTATTTAGTGAGTCAGCAATAGTGCAAGTTCCACCACTTAAAAAGATGAGAGGCGTCTGTAATTTACATCATAGGTAGACCTCAACTATGGGAGACAAACTGAGAAAAAAAAATCCAGAAAATCACATTGTCTGTTTTTTTTTTTTTCATTTTATTTGCATATTATGGTGGAAAATAAGTATTTGGTCAGAAACAAGCAATCAAGATTTCTGGCTCTCACAGACCTGTAACTTCTTCTTTAAGAGTCTCCTCTTTCCTCCACTCATTACCTGTAGTAATGGCACCTGTTTAAACTTGTTATCAGTATAAAAAGACACCTGTGCACACCCTCAAACAGTCTGACTCCAAACTCCACTATGGTGAAGACCAAAGAGCTGTCAAAGGACACCAGAAACAAAATTGTAGCCCTGCACCAGGCTGGGAAGACTGAATCTGCAATAGCCAACCAGCTTGGAGTGAAGAAATCAACTGTGGGAGCAATAATTAGAAAATGGAAGACATACAAGACCACTGATAATCTCCCTCGATCTGGTGCTCCACGCAAAATCCCACCCCGTGGGGTCAGAATGATCACAAGAACGGTGAGCAAAAATCCCAGAACCACGCGGGGGGACCTAGTGAATGAACTGCAGAGAGCTGGGACCAATGTAACAAGGCCTACCATAAGTAACACACTACGCCACCATGGACTCAGATCCTGCAGTGCCAGACGTGTCCCACTGCTTAAGCCTGTACATGTCCGGGCCCGTCTGAAGTTTGCTAGAGAGCATTTGGATGATCCAGAGGAGTTTTGGGAGAATGTCCTATGGTCTGATGAAACCAAACTGGAACTGTTTGGTAGAAACACAACTTGTCGTGTTTGGAGGAAAAAGAATACTGAGTTGCATCCATCAAACACCATACCTACTGTAAAGCATGGTGGTGGAAACATCATGCTTTGGGGCTGTTTCTCTGCAAAGGGGCCAGGACGACTGATCCGGGTACATGAAAGAATGAATGGGGCCATGTATCGTGAGATTTTGAGTGCAAACCTTCTTCCATCAGCAAGGGCATTGAAGATGAAACGTGGCTGGGTCTTTCAACATGACAATGATCCAAAGCACACCGCCAGGGCAACGAAGGAGTGGCTTCGTAAGAAGCATTTCAAGATCCTGGAGTGGCCTAGCCAGTCTCCAGATCTCAACCCTATAGAAAACCTTTGGAGGGAGTTGAAAGTCCGTGTTGCCAAGCGAAAAGCCAAAAACATCACTGCTCTAGAGGAGATCTGCATGGAGGAATGGGCCAACATACCAACAACAGTGTGTGGCAACCTTGTGAAGACTTGCAGAAAACGTTTGACCTCTGTCATTGCCAACAAAGGAAATATCACAAAGTATTGAGATGAAATTTTGTTTCTGACCAAATACTTATTTTCCACCATAATATGCAAATAAAATGAAAAAAAAAGACAATGTGATTTTCTGGATTTTTTTTTCTCAGTTTGTCTCCCATAGTTGAGGTCTACCTATAATGTAAATTACAGAAGCCTCTCATCTTTTTAAGTGGTGGAACTTGCACTATTGCTGACTGACTAAATACTTTTTTTCCCCACTGTACATACACTCACTGGCCACTTTATTAGGTACACCATGCTAGTAAGGGGTTGGACCCCCTTTTGCCTTCAGAACTGCCTCAATTCTTCGTGGCAGAGATTCAACAAGGTGCTGGAAGCATTCCTCAGAGATTTTGGACCATATTGACATGATGGCATCACACAGTTGGCGCAGATTTGTCGGCTGCACATCCCTGATGCGAATCTCCCGTTCCACCACATCCCAAAGATGCTCTATTGGATTGAGATCTGGTGACTGAGGAGGCCATTTGAGTACAGTAAACTCATTGTCATGTTCAAGAAACCAATCTGAGATGATTCGAGCTTTATGACATGGCGCATTATCCTGCTGAAAGTAGCCATCAGATGTTGGGTACATTGTGGTCATAAAGGGATGGACATGGTCAGCAACAATACTCAGGTAGGCTGTGGCGTTGCAACGATGCTCAATTGGTACCAAGGGGCCCAAAGAGTGCCCAGAAAAAATTCCCCACACCATGACACCACCACCACCAGCCTGAACCGTTGATACAAGGCAGGATGGATCCATGCTTTCATGTTGTTTACGCCAAATTCTGACCCTACCATCCGAATGTCGCAGCAGAAATCGAGACTCATCAGACCAGGCAACGTTTTTCCAATCTTCTACTGTCCAATTTCGATGAGCTTGTGCAAATTGTAGCCTCACTTTCCTGTTCTTAGCTGAGAGGAGTGGTACCCAGTGTGGTCTTCTGCTGCTGTAGCCCATCTGCCTCAAAGTTCGACGCACTGTGCGTTCAGAGATGCTCTTCTGCCTACCTTGGTTGTAACGGGTGGCAATTTGAGTCACTGTTGCCTTTCTATCAGCTCGAACCAGTCTGCCCATTCTCCTCTGACCTCTGGCATCAACATGGCATTTCCGGCCACAGAACTGCCGCTCACTGGATTTTTTTTCTTTTTCGGACCATTCTCTGTAAACCCTAGAGATGGTTGTGCGTGAAAATCCCAGTAGATCAGCAGTTTCTGAAATTCTCAGACCAGCCCTTCTGGCACCAACAATCATGCCACGTTCAAAGGCACTCAAATCACCTTTCTTCCCCATACTGATGCTCGGTTTGAACTGCAGGAGATTGTCTTGACCATGTCTACATGCCTAAATGCACTGAGTTGCCGCCATGTGATTGGCTGATTAGAAATTAAGTCTTAACACACCGTTGGACAGGTGTACCTAATAAAGTGGCCAGTGAGTGTATATATATATGTATTCTATGTGTCTATATCTATTCTTTCGTTTGTGTTATAAAACCTGTCATAGGGCTCAATTATATGTCCATTTTGCAAGCCGGCGAGAAAATCTCAGCATACGGATTACATACGGATGCTTACATGCGCAAAATATGCGACCACACCTTGCTTAGGCCTCTTTCACACTTCAGTTTTTTGCATCAGTTCCAATCCGCCAAAAAGTCAGAGAAGCGGATCCGTTCTCAACTGATGTGAACGGATGGCACAGGATCCGTTTTCAGACGGATCCTGAAAATGAGGAAATTTAAAGGAACCGCTGGCCGGGAAAGAGAGAGTGAGTGAGTGAGTGAGTGAGTGAGTGAGTGAGTGAGTGAGAGAGAGAGAGAGAGAGAGAGAGAGAGAGAGACACATGTCTGGAGGATCCGCCAGAAAAAAAAAGTTGCAAGCTCCGTTTTCAAATCTTTGAGGATGGTGACGGACAGCAACTTTTGGCGGATCCTCAAAAAAAACAGATGCAACGGACAGCAATCCGTCACAATCCGCCATTAATGAAAGTCAATGGTGAAAAAAAAACGGATCCTCAAAAGAAAATTGAGGATCCGTTTTTTTTCAAAACCTGGCGGATTGTGACTGATTGTAAATAACTGAAGTGTGAAAGAGGCCTTACGGATGACATACGGATCACTATTTAGGGGTCATTCATCCGTATTACGCCTGTAAACTACGGACCGTATTTTGCGTCGGTTAGTGTGACCCCGGCCTAATGCATAAACTTGACTAATACATTGAGCAGTGCTACCAACACGCAGTGAAAATGATAGGAGCGTATGTACATAATGGCAAAAGGACAGAATATATGATTTAAAAACTACACAAGAAGCTGAAAGCATAAAATATACAAATTTATTTTCCTTGTTACCTTTACTTTTCATACAAATTCATTTTTAATACATCTATAAAACCTGTGTATTGACTTATTTTGTGGATACAGGGGTCCTTCTTTACGTCATTATTTCCATAAAAAGTACAGTATATACTCGAGTATAAGTCGATCTGAGTATAAGCCGACTACCCTAATTTTGCCTCAAAAACCTGGGAAAACTTATTGACTCGAGTATAAGCCTAGGGTGGGAATTGCCGAAGATACTGGTAAATTTGAAAAATAAAAATAGATAAGAATAAAAGTAATGCTGCACAGTGAATAATGGTGGCCCAAATACCATAATGCTGCACAACATATGCCCCCATAAATGCTGCACAGTGAATAATGGTGGCCCAAATACCATAATGCTGCACAACATATGCCCCCATAAATGCTGCACAGTGAATAATGGTGGCCCAAATACCATAATGCTGCACAACATATGCCCCCATAAATGCTGCACAGTGAATAATGGTGGCCCAAATACCATAATGCTGCACAACATATTCCCCCATAAATGCTGCACAGTGAATAATGGTGGCCCAAATACCATAATGCTGCACAACATATGCCCCCATAAATGCTGCACAGTGAATAATGGTGGCCCAAATACCATAATGCTGCACAACATATGCCCCCATAAATGCTGCACAGTGAAAAATGGTGGCCCAAATACCGGTACCGTAATGCTGCACAACATATGCCCCCATAAATGCTGCACAGTGAGTACCGTAATAGTGGCCCCAATGCATGATAATTTATTGGCCAAGTGATAGGATTACCGGTAATCCTATCATGTTGCTGCTGCCCCTGCTGGAATTTAAAAAAAACAAAACGAAAACAACCCCCCCCCCCACTAGATACCGTACTCACCTCCGTTGCTGACAGCTGCTCCTGAGCGTTGCCGGCTCTTCAGTGACTCAGGCAGAGGGCGCGTGACTATCCACGTCATCGCGCCCCCTGTACGTCACTGCCAGAAGACGGAAGGAGGGAGAGAGCGGCGCGCAGCGACTTGTAACGCAGCCGCCGCGGCCCTATCATCACCCGCCTCCGCGATACTGACAGGCTGCAGGGGACAGCAGAGACGACGGGGACCAGGTAAGTTTGAACCGTGACCCGAATATAAGTCGAGGGGGGTCTTTTTCAGCCCAAAAAGGGGGCTGAAAAACTCGACTTATATTCGAGTATATACGTAGTATATTTTTTTAAACACAAGGTTGAATTAAGATCACAATGCTCTTATTGACCAATGCTGACTTTCCTGGGTCTGTAGTTTAAAACCAGTTTAAAATCAAGAAGTGGAAGGAGTTAGGTTCGAGTGTATATTAACCCAGGTCCAGTTTTATAATTTTTTTTTTAAAATGGAAATCATCTTCATCAGCAGCAAAATTGTCTTTTAGGTTAGACATTAGAAACAGTCTAATTAGATGAATGAATGTAAACTTTCTGCAATAGCTACACACAAAAAGTCATCACTGGATGACATCAGCGTTTGGCCTCTTCCGTACAGTCAGCACTTTGGCACTTCTCTGATTATAGGGTGGAAAGCTCTCTTGAGGATCCCTGTGATGTTTAACCATTTGTTGTGTTATTTTGGTTTAACATGATTAATTGATTGAGTAGTTCCGTATGTCTAAGTTCACAGAGCGCAGAAGCCACCTTTCCAACGGTAATATTTTTCGACCCCTCTTTCATTTGCCATTTATACAGCATCTGATAAACTTTTTCCTTCAACCCATCACGTTCCCAGTCATGATCAATTTCTTCAATTTCTGGCTGATGTAATCCAACTTTGCGTGCAAACGCTT
This sequence comes from Dendrobates tinctorius, assembly GCF_039654945.1. Lineage (NCBI taxonomy): Eukaryota > Metazoa > Chordata > Amphibia > Anura > Dendrobatidae > Dendrobates > Dendrobates tinctorius. The sequence goes on from NW_027361830.1 coordinate 394,513, forward strand.
TCCACTTCCGGGCTAAATTGTCCCTCAATAGTTGCATCTGGCTGTCATTTAATAAAGAACTGCTCTCTGAAATGCAGAAATACAGAGAAAAATGACTAAAGTAATGATAAGAATTGTCATTCGCTTTATACAAAAATGGACAGAATTGCCATTACCTCAGTTAAATACATTTATGTCATGCGCTTTATGCTAGTTAAAAGATTAGAGTTCTTAAAAAAAGGAATAAATATATAAGCAGAAGGAACTTCCCCGAGCATTCCAACGGATCGCCAGGTGTTAAGAGAACCTGGACAGACATTTTCCAATTTTTAACTATCTGTTCTCATAAGACAACCATTCTAATTATTATGCTTTGCATTCTCTGCTTGGAGACATTGACACCCTAACAGTATTCGGGATAAACCCCCCTAAATCACTAGCTTTTTCTGATGGCCGTTTTTTACTTACTTCTTATTAGCCCATTCCATATAAAATACCCTTAATCATCACAGATTATACAATTTCAGGCTATAAAGTGCACCTTTTATAGACATCAGCATCTAGATAAAGAGTGTGATATGCTAATTAAAAGTATTTAGGAATTTATTTATAATGACATTTCTTTCAGTCATTTATTTTTTTCTATTCTTGGAGCACCTCCTTAAAGATTCTTATGTATTCCGCTTCATACTCCTGTGGGCTTCAAAGGAGAACAGTAGTTATGAAATAGAGTGAAACAATGCAGTATGAGAATATAGGGGTTGCCCACTACCTAGATAACCACTTTTAAAATGAAAAAGTCCTAGTCTCCTTTGCAAAATAAAAATAACAGATATTCACCTCCTGCAACGGCACGACATTGTTATACCACGTGAGTTCTCATGCCAATGAGAGCCCGCTATTGGGCTGCGCTCTCACTTCTTCAGTTTGTATAACATTTGTCCAAGAGAGTGGCTGCTAATTGGCTGCAGGGCTCACGTGACAAAACTCGCTCCAGTGATGTTGGCACCAAGCCGGGGGGTATGTTTTTATTTTACAAACCGATTGCCATTTGCTATAAAAAAAAAAAAAAAAAAAAAAAAGAGCCAGATATACTCACCTTCCCCAGGTCCCATGGCAAGTCTCTACAGCTGTTCCCAGCCACTAGTAGACCAAGGGACTTAGAGTTAGGCCGGGATCACAAATGTGAGAAACTCGGACGAGTCTCGCATGTTAAAACCCGGCACTCGGATCGGAGCGTGAGGCTGCATAGCAATACATGCAGCAGGATACTCTGCTCCTGAGTGCCGGCGGCAGTGCCGGGTATTAACATGCTAGACTCGTCCGAGTTTCTCGCATGTGTGATCCCGGCCTAAAGTGACATTTGGTGGGGGGTTTTTCAGCTAACTACAGACAATGGAGAAATTTAGTTGAAAGAGAACCCCTTTAATTAAAAAAAAAAAATGGCTCTCTAGGAAATGATCAGGTTAAGCGATAACAGATTCAATTTGTCTATCGACACTAATGAAAAATGTAAAAAAAAAAAAAAAAAAAAAAGAATACAGAACATTTTAGTTACTATCACAATGTAATGTTACCACAAAAAAAGTTGGAGCATTTGATAATTTTTTTTCTTTTCAAGCGCACAAAGCACTGGTTAATATATTATGATTAAAATACTGGAAAGAATCTGAAACGACCATTTGCAAAAGGTCTAAATGTTACTATGTAATGAATCACATTTTGCATGTCAAATAAAATGTTTAAAGAAAAAATGAATTTAGATTTATAGAACAAAAAATTACAAAACAAATGAGTTTTAATAGCCACCCCACCTTTGCCCATAACGAAGATATGTTCATTTTTTTACTTTTTAGAATTTATCTGGTATCACTGTGTGCAAATAAACCAATAATTCACAGAAAAAATAATTATTCTGTACAGTGATGTAGTATCCTCCCGTACCAGTTATAATATGTTTCACCAACTCTAGACCCAGAAAAGAACAAAGTCTAATTCTTAATTTTTGTTTCTGTACACTTCAAAACATTTCAATTACTATTGCAAAATATAGATTTTTGACCGCTTGTATTATCTATGCAGACAGTAGGAGTATTCTATATGTCGCTTTTACGGGATCAATTTAAAAAATGAAACCTTACCAAGCACATCAGCATATCGATATTTTATGTCATTTAATCCTTGTGTGACTTCATCACTTTTTATATCGGACTTGCGTCCAACATTTAGGTAATTATTGTTTCCAATCTGAAAGGCTGTACTGTTTGATATAGTCAGATTGACAGATTTCTCTAAAAAGAAAGAAAAACAAAATAAAGAAGCATAATTCCTCAGATTTATAAAATAAAAGAGCAATACATTTCATATACAGTAGTAGTGACTCAACATTAAAATTCCAACACCAAGACGAAAGATCAGGCCACATGTTGCTCATGCTTTTGTGTGCATCCTGTGTGGCCTAAACACGCTACCATGACTTGTGTCGTCTCTGGACTGGTCTCCCAACGAGGACATCAGGGACTTAACTGGTTGGCAATTGCAACGGTAGCTGCCAGCAACAGATCTTGATGATTTGCACAACGCAGTGCATTAAGCGTGGCAGAACATTCTTCAGAAAACCATTAGCAACCGCACTGATAACATGCCAAGGCGTGCAAGTGTGTGAATATTCTGAATATATACACAGACATTAAAACTTAGCTTTTCACAGCTCCAGACATTTAACCCTAGTACACATATCTCCTCTTAGTTCCATTGGGATCACGACTACATTAAATAACATTGACATAGTGAGACATTTGGACCACGCAGCCTGATCACAGTAGCACAAGCAACATACAGCCAGGCATTGCCATGTTGAAAAAAGACTCCTAGGGCACTTTGGAGAAATAGCCATACCATCCCTAATTGATCCATCCTGTTCTGCATGTGAAACTGGACAATATAAATAAAGGAGTAGTGTCTATACAAACTATCATGTGTGTGTGTGTGACATTGGGCTACAAGCCAGATATCCAGCTACAGGTGTTTATTGACCTCCTGCGACTCTATGCAAAGCAATGCGGCAATGGCGACTGGAATTGAGGTCTATCTTTTTTAGCATTGATTCATGCTTTTGTCTTGGAAGCAGTGATAGCCAAAAGATTCTTTGGAGATCATGTGGTAAATGCTATGAATAGGCCTTCTTGAGGGAACATGACACCAGTCCTACCACCGGGATTATGGTATAGGCTGGCATAATGTAGCTAGACCCCTCTAGCCTTCATTCTAGGTACACTAACAACTCAGCGTCATATTGATTTGGTCATGGAACCAGTTTCTGGCCATTTCTCCAAAGTGTCTCAGGAGAAAGGCAAAAATGCAGGCAGGGCTGAGAGAACAGGATATAACTAAGAAGGAAAGCATAAAGAGGAAATTAGTGCAGGATAGAAGCTGTGATGATATAAAAGCTAAGAAAACAGCAAAACCTTGGATAGAGGCAGACTATCCAGGATACACTTACTGTAGGTCTAGAAATATTTGGACAGTTTTGGCGATTTAGCAGTTTGAAAAAATGTTTTTCACAACTTTGAAAAAAAATTCTTTATTATGACTTCATGAAAATAGTAGCAAGAGCACAAAAAATATATCTGAAGCGTTTCGATTCTAGGTGACTCTTAATCGTAGATATAGCTGTTTACCAAAATATATTGAAGATATAGTTATAGAATCAATATGGGCTTAAAGTGCAGTCTCTCAGCTTTAGGTCACGCTCACACGTCCCGTTTTTGGGCGGTATTTCACATCAGTATTTGTTAGCTCAATAGTGGGCCAAAAATGCAGAAGTAGTGACGGTTTCTATTACACTTTTCCTTTGATTGTTCCACTCCTGATTTTGGCTTACACATACTGGTGTAAAATACTGACCAAATACTGAAAGTGTGAACATGGCTGTAATTTGAGGGTATTCACATCCTAACTGGAGTAATGGTTTAGGAATTACAGTTCTTTAATATGGTGCTCCATCTTTTTAACACCTTCACCCTTGGGCTATTTTCAGTTTTCATTTTTTCCTCTCCTTCTTCCAAGAGCCATAATTTTTAAATTTTTTCTTTCTCATTGCCGTATGAGGGCTTGTTTTTTGCTGGAAGAGTTGTACTTTTGAATGACACCATTGATTTTACCATGTAGTAGACTGGAAAGCAGAAAAAAAAATTCTGTGTTGTGAAATTGCAGAAAAAAAGTTTTTAAAAGTTTTTTGGTTTTTATTTACCAAATCGCATCGCTTTATTCTGCGAGCTATAACGTTTTAATTTTTTCGCTGATGACGCTGTGTGGCAGCTCGTTTTTTTGCGGGACAAGATGATGTTTTCAGCGGTACCATGGTTATTTATATCCGTCTTTTTGTTCGGCGGTATGATGATAAAGCAAACAATGCTTTGTTTTTTATTTTTTAAGGGGTTCACTAAAGGGGTTAACTAGCAGGACAGTTTTATAGGGTGGGTCGTTACGGACGCGGTGATACTAAATATGTGTACTTTTTTTTTATTATTTTCAAAAAATGAATTTATTAGGAAATTTTTTTTTTTTTTTAACTTATTTGGGAATTTTTTATATATTATTTTTACACTTTTTTTTTTTTTTACTTTATTTTATTGTCCCGGGGGGGGACACATCACTGTAATGTGCCAGATCGCTGATCTGACACTTCACACAACGCGGTGTCAGATCAGCGATCTGACAGGCGCTGCTGCAGGCTTCCTCGTGCCTGCTCTCTGCAGGCACTGAGGAAGCCACCTCCCTGCAGACCCCGCAGTCCTCTTGGATCCGGGGGCCTGCAGGGAAGGAGACCCTCTGAGCAGCGCAGCACATCGCGCTGCTCGGGGGGCTCAGGCAAGCATGGAGGGAGCCCTCTCCCTGCCCGATGATTCCCTAATCCCCCGGGACACTGCGATCATGTTTGATTGCAGTGTGCCAGGGGTTAACGGGCCAGGGGCGGTCCATGACCGCCCCTGACACATAGCGCCGGGTGTCAGCTGTGATAATCAGCTGACACCCAGCCACGATCAGCGGCGCTGCGATGTTTGATCGCAGTGTGCCAGGGGTTAATGTGCCGGGAGCGGTCATCTGTGATAATCAGCTGACACCCGGCCGCGATCAGCTGCGCTTCGTCCGTGAGCGCAGCTGATGGCTATGACATACTATCCTGTCCATGGGCATACGGGCCCAGGGCACCTGGACGAGATAGTACGTCAGATGTCAGAAAGGGGTTAAACCTGAAAGTCTACACTTCAATCTCAGTTGTTTCATTTTAAATAAAAACAGAGTCATGTAGAGCACCAATCACGAAGGTTCGGTCACTGTCCAAATATTTCTGGACCTACCTAACTGTATATTACTGGGATAGACACTCCCAAAAAACTCTGAAACTGGCATCAGGGTGCACGCTGCATATCAAGAGGTTTAAAAATAAATGTATTCACCCCTTCCCACCTCGGCCAATTTCTGTTTTTTCATTTTTGGTTTTCATCCCCTTCTTCCAAGAGCCATAAAACTATCATTTTTCTGTTCACATAGATGGTTGAGTATTTGAATTACACCATACATTTTATCACATATTATTGAAAAGTTCTGCTTTTTTTTTTTTTTTTTAGAAATTATTTCTATAGCATACATTGTGTAGTAAAAATGACCAGCCAATATGATTCTCCTCACTAGTATGATTACGGCGATACCAAACTTGCTCCAGTTTTTTAAATTATTTTGGTGGTGAAAAAGAAAACTCAGAACTTTGAAAAAAATTTAGTTTATTGTATCGTCATTTTACGAGACCCATAAAGTTTTTTGTTTTTTTTTCGACGGAGCTGTGTAAGGGCTTATTTTTATAGAGCGAGACGTTTTTATTGATACCATTTTCGGATAGATATCACTTTACAATTGCTTGTTACACCATTTTTTGTGGTTCTGCTGTGACTAAAAAAATATGCAATTGTCATCTTTACTGTTTTCTATTTACCAATTAGGACAATTAGTTTTATATTTTGATAGATCAGACTTTTCTGGACAGGGCTACACCACATGTGAGTTTTTTTTGTATTATTTTTAATGGGGGTAAGAGGGGATGATTAGAATTTTTATGTTTTTATAATTTTTTTACTTTTCCCTGTAGTTATTAGTCCTTTTAGGAGACTTCGATCCTAATGACAGACACAGTGGTCTGCAAAAGATCATCAGCTGTCAGAGCAACCCATCGGCGCCCTGTGATCACGTCACTGGAGCGCCAAAGGGTGCAAAAAGTGACACGAACCTATGACGCTGTCAAAGATTGACAGTGCCATTTAATAGGTTAAGAGTTACACGCATGGAGCTGAGCAAGATAAATTGACATGCTGCGGTCAGGAGAGATGCGCCGCATGTCCATCTCCGTGGGTGATCCGCGGACATCGATGCATGCACAGTGGACATGGGATTTCTCAAAATCCCATCCACTATGATATACATCTGGGCGCTGCAGATGTATGCAGCGTCCAACCTGCAGCGTTTACGGACCATAGGAATGTACCCTTATAATTTCTTAAATATTCATGTTTCAGGTTTACTAAACTTTTGGATTGACTGTGACAGCACTGTAGTTGCTCAATAATAAAATTAATCAGTAAAAATACAAAATGTTTAATCATTTTACACCTAGCATATGTCAAAATACATGGTAAAAGGTGTCTATAGCCTTCAATGAGCAAATTTATATCTATATATGTATTTAGGTTTTTAATCATTAACTTTTAGAAGTCATAATTCTTTAATTGCTGTATCCGAATTTGTTAGAGCCATAAAAATAAAAAAAATCATTTTTTTTTCCACAAAAATGATATTTTTGCCCCCAATTTTTTTATTTTCCCAAGGGTAACAGGAGAAATTGGACCCCAAATGTTATTGTACAATTTGTCCTGAGTACACCGATACCCCATATATGCAGGTAAACCACTGTTTGGGCGCATGGCAGAGCTTGGAAGGGAAGGAGCGCTGTTTGACTTTTCAATGCAAAATTGGCAGGAATGGAGATCGGACGCCATGTCGCGTTTGGAGAGCCCCTGATGTACCTAAACAGTGGAAACCCCCCACAAGTGACCCCATTTTGGAAACTAGACCCCCCCCAAGGAACTTATCTAGATATGTGGTGAGAACTTTGAACCCACAAGGGCTTCACAGAAGTTTATAACGTACAGCGGTCCAATTAAAAAATCATATTTTTTCCACAAAAATGATCTTTTCACCCCCAATTTTTATTTTTCCAAGGGTAACAGTACCCTAAAAGTTATTGTGCAGTTTGTCCTGAGTACGCTGATACCCCACATGTGTAAACCACTATTTGGGCGCATGGCAGAGCTCGGAAGGGAAGCAGCGCCATTTGACTTTTTGGCTGGAATTGAGATCGGACACCATGTCGCGTTTGGAAAGCCCCTGATGTACCAAAACAGTGGAAACCCCCCCATAAGTGACATCATTTTGGAAAGTACACCCCCTAAGGAACTTATCTAGATGTATGGTGAGCACTTTGAACCCCCAAGTGCTTCACAGAAGTTTATAATGTAGAGCCGTAAAAATAAAAAATCATTTTTTTCACAAAAATGATCTTTTCACCCCCAATTTTTTATTTTCCCAAGAGTAACAGGAGAAATTGGACCCCAAAAGTTGTTGTGCAATTTGTTTTGAGTATGCTGATACCCTATATGTGGGGATAGACCACTGTTTGGGCGCATGGCAGAGCTCGGAAGGGAAGGAGCGTAGTTTGACTTTTCAATGCTAAATTGGCTGAAATTGAGATCAGACGCCATGCTGCGTTTGGAGAGCCCCTGATGTGCGTAAACTGTGGAAACCCCCCAATTATAACTCAAACTGTAACCCCAACACACCCCTAACCCTAATCCCAACCACAAACCTAACCTTACCACACCCAAAACCCTAATCCTAATCCCAACCCTAACTTTAGCCCCAACCCTAACCTTAACCTTAACGGGAAAATGGAAATAAATACATTTTTTTAATTTTATTATTTTTCCCTACATAAGGGGGGGATAAATGGGGGTTTGATTTACTACTTATAGTGGGTTTTTATGATTGGCAGCTGTCGGACACTAAAAGACACTTTTTATTGCAAAAAATAGTTTTTGCATCACCACATTTTGAGAGCTATAATTTTTCCATATTTTGGTGGAGTCATGTGAGGTCTTGTTTTTTGCGGGACGAGTTGATGTTTTTATTGGTACTGTTTTCGGGCACATGACATTTTTGGATCGCTTTTTATTCCGATTTTTGGGAGGCAGAATGAACAAAAACCAGCAATTCAGGAATTGCTTTTTATAAACTTTTTTTATACCGTTCCGCATGTGGTAAAATTGATAAAGCAGTTTTTTTCTTTGGGTCAATATGACGACAGCGATACCTCATTTATATATTTTTTTCATGTTTTGCCGCTTTTACACAATAAAAAGTATTTTATAGAAAAAATAATAATTTTTGCGTTGCTTTACTCTGAGAGCTATAACTATTTTTCTGCTGATGGCGCTGTATGGCAGCTTGTTTTTTGGGGGAAAAGATGACGTTTTCAGCTGTACCATTTTTTTACATCCGTCTTTTTGATCGTGTTTTATTGCATTTTTTGTTTGGCAGTATGATGATAGCATTGTTTTTTGCCTCGTTTTTTTATTTACGGTGTTCACTGAAGGGGTTAACTAGTGGGATAGTTTTATAGAGCGGGTCGTTAGAGACACGGCGATACCAAATATGTGTACTTTTGTTTTTTTTATTTACATAAATAAATGGATTTATTGGAAAAATATATATATATTTTTTTCTTTATTTGGGGATTTTTAAAAAAAGTATTTTTACATATTCTAATTTTTTTTTTTAAACTTTATAACATTGTCCCAGGTTGGTACATCACTATATCATGTCAGATCGCTAATCTGACACTTTGCATAGCACAGTGTCAGATCAGCAATCTGACAGGCAGCGAAGGAGGCTTGCCGGCGCGTGCTCTCAGCAGGCGCTAGCAAGCCACCTCCCTGCAGGACCCGGAAGGACCCCGCAGCCATCTTGGAGCCGGGGGTCTCCATGGCGACCACTGGAACAACGAGATCGCATTGCGTTGATCCGGTGGAAGCGCGCAGAGAGCACCCTCCCTGTGTGATGCTTCTCTATTACGCTGTCACTGACAGCGGCATCAGAGGGGTTAAATGCCCGCGATCGGTGCTAGCACCGATCGCGGGCATTGATGCGAAGTGTCAGTTCCTGCAGAGCAGTACTACCGTAGTACGGTGCATGTCGGGAATGGGTTAAGGTCTGGGCCATTCCAAAACATCTACATATTTCCCCTTAAACCACTGGAGTGTTGCTTTAGCAGTATGCTTTGGGTAGCTGTCTTGTTGGAAGGGAACCCCCGTCCCAGTCTCAAACCACTGACAGACTGAATCAGGTTTTGCTCAAGAATATCCCTGCATTTTGCACCATCCATCTTCCCCTCAATCCCTGCTGCCTTAAAACATCCCCACAATATTATGCTGCCACCACCATATTTCACTGTGGGGATGGTGTCATTGGAGTGATGAGCTGTGTTGGTTTGGCGTCAGACATAGCATTTAGTGGCCAAAAAGTTAAATTTTGTTCTCATTTGAGCACCTTTCTCCATACATTTGGGCAGTCTCCCACATGTCTCTTGGCAAACTCAAAACAAACCTTACAATTTTTGTGTGTAAGAAAAGGTATTTAAAGCGGCAAACGGGAATAAATCTATAGAGCCCACAGAGTCCGAAATCTCCTGGAGAACATGGTCAGGGCCGGTTTTTCCAATCCCTGATCATGTGATTGCTGTTATTCAATGAATAACGGCGATCCAGCAGAAAAAAGGGTGTCCACTATAAAAACAATTTCTCCCTCTTCTGACATGATAGAACATGTCAGAGGACAGAGAAATTATGTTCCCAAACCCTCTCAGTACCTCAAACATCCCCCGGGCCCTCCTGCTTCGTCCCACAGCCCTCCATGTCCTCTTCATGAAAAAAATGGGGGTGCATGTGCAGTGCACCCGCGGAGATCTGCCAGCTGGCACCCGGCAACAGCAGGGAATTTTCCTACTGGCTCCTAACTGTTGATCACTGCAATAGAACGTAACACAATGATCAAAAGCCCAATAATTAGTAAAGTATGCCTGTGCTATCCCCTTAGTTAGATTAATTTTTTTCAAATTTAATTATTTGTTGTTAGGGAAAGGGTTGGGCTTAGGGTTATTTCAAAAGAAAAAAAACAACAAAAACGACAATATGACGACTAATGTTGAGTGCAAGTGCTTGCTACTCAGGTTTGCGTAGGGTGCTCGGGTATGTACCTTGTATTGCGGGTGAATAACAGTGATGGCAATACTGGGATCGGTAAAAGACTTACCTGAATCATGTTCTCCGGGGTCTCAGCTACCCCGGTAGCAGAGACCTCGGGAATTTCCGATGCTGGGGGGCGCTATACACTTATTTCTCAGCGCCGTTAAAAAGCGGCGCTGAGGAATAAGTACTCTTAACTGCCGCCGTTAAAAGGCATATTGGCGATCGTTGTGGGGTTAAAAAAACAATTGTATAGATTTTATTTTTCTGTTATTGGAGCTGGATGAGAGCTTAGTTTTTAGGCGATGTTATAGTAATAATTTTTTATTTTTCCATAGACCACAGGTCTATGGAGGGAGGACAAGCTGTAGTTTTCTCTGGTATCATTTTGGGGTATATTTGACTTTTTAACCCCTTAACGACCACCGATACGCCTTTTAACGGAATAACGGTGACCGCAAAAAAAAAGAAAAAACCTCAGATTTCCCTTTTATTTCTCTCTCCTCTGATACGGTTAGGGTGGTGTTAGAGTTGTGGTTATGATTGGGATTAAGATTAGGGTTGGGATTAGGATCAGGGATGGGATTAGGGACAGGGGTAGGGCTGTGTTAGGGTTGGAGTTAGAATTGGGGGGTTTCAACTGTTTAGATACATCAGGGGGTCTTCAAATGCGACATGACGCCCGCCATTGACTCCAACCAATTTTGCGTTCAAAAAGTCAATCAGTGCTCCTTCTCTTCTGAGCCCTACTATGCGCCCAAACAGTGGCGTTCCCCCACATACGGGGTATCTGTGTACTCAGGAGAAATTGCAAAATTTGTGGTCCATATTCTCCTGATACTATTGTGAAAATAAAAACAAGTTTGGGTCTAAAGTAAATTTTTTGTGAAAAAAGTAAAATGTTCATTTTTTCCTTTCACATTGCTTTAGTTCTCGCGAAGCACCTGAAGGGTTAATATACTTCTTGAATGTGGTTTTGAGTACATTGAGGGGTGCAGTTTTTATAATGGTGTCACTTTTGGGTATTTTCTGTCATATTGACCCCCCAAACTCACTTCAAATGTGAGGTGGTCTCTAAAAAAATTGTTTTGTAAATGTTGTTTGAAAAATTAGAAAATCGCTGGTCAATTTTTAACCCTTATAACATCCTAACAAAAAAAAAAAAAAATAATGTTTCCAAGATTGTGCTGATGCAACGTAGACATGTGGGAAATGTTATTAACTATTTTGCATGATATGTGATTTAAGGGCACAAGTTTGAAAAGTGCAAAAATTTTTAAATTTTTGTCAAATTTCTGTTTTTGTTTCATAAATGCAAGTCATATTGCCATTCACTGTAAGGGACAATTGACATGCTAACTTTAGTCTGCGGGTCCATACCTTTACAGTGATACCCAATTTATATTTTATATTTCAATACTTCTGCCCATTAAAAATTATTGATTGTCATGGTCTGTGTGATTTAAGTGTCCCCTTAAAGAGTAACTAAATATTTGGGGCACACATGGCAATATGAATTATGTGTCTTTTATATGACCATTTATTATTTGTAAAAAAAAAAAAAACTGTCCACGGTATTTTAAGGCAAAACAATATGTTCTTTGGCTTGCAGGCCTCCCAACTTTTTGTCCATACATAATTATGATGCATATGGTCAAAAATTTCAATTTTTTATTTTATTTGACCACAGAAAATTTTTCCACCAAATAAGATTTTTGTCCTCATGAAAAGTAGTTTTGAGTAATACAAGTTTCTTTTAAAGGGAACTTGTCACCCCCCTGGCATTTTTAAGTAAAAGAGACACCTTGTGCAGCACTAAGGCTGGTTTCACATTAGCACTTTTTAAGCGCACGCACGGCCGGGGGTAGCTCCGCCCCCGAGCCGGCTCTCTGCCCGGCGTGCCCGCCCCTTGCTTGTAGCGCCGCCTCCTAGCGCACAGCGGCGCCTGCGATCGGCGCACCCTATCTTTAGCATAGGGTGCGCAGATCGTGCGCAGGCCGTGCGCTAGTTGCGCTTTGACCTGCGCTGCGCACTTTTGACGGTGCGCCATGCGCGCCAAAATCAAACTTTTCGGATTTCGGCGTGCTCGGCACACCGTCAAAAGTGCGCAGCGCAGGTCAAAGCGCAACTAGCGCACGGCCTGCGCACCCTATGCTAAAGATAGGGTGCGCCGATCGCAGGCGCCGCTGTGCGCTAGGAGGCGGCACTACAAGCAAGGGGCGGGCACGCCGGGCAGAGAGCCGGCTCGGGGGTGGAGCTACCCCCGGCCGTGCGTGCGCTTAAAAAGCGCTAATGTGAAACCAGCCTAATGCTGCATTCTGTCAAGGTGGCTCTTTTATTTATCGTCCCTTCCACCGCAGAAATAATCGTTTTTAAAAGTTGTCACATACCTGTTTCTTGACCGGGGGAGGGGGGGGGCAGGTCTTTCCCCCTCTGACACATACGCCTCACATCCATCACTCATGTCTTCCTGCATTGTTTGCTCCGCCTCCTCATCGTTCTTTTGAAATCCTGGCACCTGCGCTGCACTATATATTCTTGGGCATGCGCAGCTAGCGCTGCCCGTTCTCTCTCATCACATCCTGGTCTTCCTATCGCACCTGCGTGGATGCGCGGCCAGAGATCCCGCCCCGCAGTCGCTTATGATTTATTCACACTGCGGGGCTGGGAATCTTGGACATGCGAAGTAGTTCTCTGTGGCTCTCATGCTCAAGATTCCCTGCCCCGCAGTGTGAATAAATCATAAGCGACTGCAGGGCAGGATCTCTGGCCACGCATCCACACAGGAGCGATAGGAAACCCAGGATGTGATGAGAGAGAATGGGCAGTGCTAACTGCGCATGCCCAAGAATATATAGTACAGCGCAGGTGTCAGGATTTCAAAAGAACGATGAGGAGGCGGAGCAAACAATGCAGGAAGACATGAGTGACGGATGTTAGGCGTCTGTGTCAGAGGGGGAAAGACCTGCCCACCGGTCAAGAAACAGGTATGCCTGACAACTTTTAAAAACGATTATTTCTGCGGTGGAAGGGACGATAAATAAAAGCGCCACCTTGACAGAATGCAGCATTAGTGCTGCACAAGGTAGCTCTTTTACTTAAAAATGTCTGGGGGGGAGGGGGACAGGTTCCCTTTATCCACCTTATATCACACTTTTTGGGAGGGAGAAAGACAAAGAAACCACAAGAAACAGCGGGGCCTTAACATATTCTGACATTCATAACCCATTTTTTTTATGAGCTGGATAAACAAATACCAGAAACTCTGACATTTGTCTAATTTTTTTTATCATACAGTGTTGACAATGTGGGATAAATAACTATGTCGTTTTCTAATATGGGTTACCAAGAATATGGAGATACTCAATTTATATAGTTTTAGAGGGAACCTCTTAGCAGGATCAACCCTCCAAAGGCATGTAGGTCATAGCCAGCTGAATAAAGTGATACATTGATGTCTGCAATCCGATGTTATATTCCAGAGAAATCCATGTTTTTCTTATATGTAAATGTGATGTTCAGGACTACGGCCCAGACACTTATCTCCCTGAGAATCTGCCTCCAGAGATTATTTTTAATAACAGGGGGAGTTACCAATGTGAGACAAGTATCTAACACAGAACAGGAGGACTGAACACACACAATCACATTAGCTGCAGCTCTCACAGCTCTGCTGTATTGTAACCCTGACTGCCTGTGAGATGGAATCTGAGAGGAACCTGTCAAATATAATCACACACAGATCTGAGATCAGGAAAGCAGAAAGCGGCCATTGCACATCACACTGGTAATTTATTCTTTTATTAAAAATAATCTCTGGAGGCAGATTCTCATGCAGATCAGTGTCTGGCCCATAGTCCTGAAAAGCTCATTTACATATAAGAAAAACGTGGATTTCTCTGGAATAAGATTTTGTATTTGCAGATATCAAGGTATCAGTTTATTCAGCTTCCTATGACCTGCGTACTCATTTGACGTTTAAGGAGGGTGGATTCTACCAACAGATTCCCTCTAAACATTTTACTAATTTTGCACAAGAAATATATATTTTTGGATCATATTCTGAGAGTCCTACTCCTAAGCATTTCCTTTTTTTTTTTTGCATAAAAAGTTATAGCTATTTAAGGTACGGTATATCATTTTGAGATACGCACTATTTTTTGATCACTTTCTATTTCATTTTTTAGTCAAGCAGGATAAACAAAAACTGGGATATTTATTAGTCCACAAAGGGCCTTGAACAGTTACGAGTCAGCATGTGACCACCGGTATGCAAACTGCATGGTAAATAACAGTAAAATCTAAAGAAAACTATATAAAGTTTGGTATCACCTTAATCATACTGACCTGCAGAAACATGTTATTGGGTTATTTTTACTGCAAATTTGAAATCTGCAAAGAGGCAACCCAAAACACAATGGCAGAATTTTCTCTTTCAAACCATTTCAGCCCACTTGGAATGATTTTCACGTTTTGCCGTAAAGTGAGCGGTCATTGTAAACTACAGTTTGTCTCGTAAAAACCTGCGGGAATCTAGGGAGATATGTATCTAACACAGTACAGTGGATTAAAAACAAGCCCTTATACGGATATCTTGCTGGAAAAATAATATAGTTATGGCTCTTGGAAGTAAGGGAGTAAATAAATGAAAGCACAATAAGGAATACTGGCTCCTTTGGTAATGAGGGAAATACAGTATAAGGCCGGGATCAAACACAGCGAGATACGGCCGAATCTCGCAGGTTAAAACCAAGCTCTGGCGCCGGCATTCCGGAGCGGAGCATGCAGCCGCACAGCAATACATGGAGCTGCACGCTCCGCTACGGAGTGCCGGCGCCAGAGCTTGGTTTTAACCTGCGAGACTCGGCCGTATCTCGCTGTAGTGTGACTCCGGCCTAAAACATGAGTTGGTTCAAACTGCGTTATACAAAGTGCACCAGTGCCGAGGCGCATGCCACTGACCGCTCAGTCCTGGAACTCCACACATCCCCATGACCATCAGAATGGCATAAAATAAATTATTGACACTTGACATTTACCTTGAGGATACATCGATGAATATTCAAAGTTTCCTTTGGGGAACAAACTGTTTCCCTCAGCTCCTGCAAGAACAAAGAAACAAATGGCTATCAAGTCTGGCAAAAAAGCTTAAAGGACATGTGCATTATTTATTAATTAAAAGAACATTAAAATATCTATTTTTTTGTTAACATCTGACATGCACCCATGCACTTTGCTTGAGGTCCCATTCCCCGTGTCAATTGCCAGTCCACTCTACCCAGTCAGACCCTGTCCAGAGACAAATCCTTCTGGACAAAAGAAATAACAGGGCCCAGTTGTCAATTTATTCACACATTTACAGGAGGAACAACATAGGAACAGAACAACACAGACTTCTAAGTACTGTGAATGGGGCATGCTTTCTGGTAGGCATCCGTAGATATGGTGACACCTGTTTTGCTCACCTCTCGACTAGCCCTTTAATGTAAAGTAATAATACAACATTAATTATTGATGGTTAATACCGCTAATACTAATTACTTTTAAGGATGCTATAGACTCGAGAAACAGAGTTAATATTTTTTCAGTTTCTTAAACAATTCAATCACCAGCTAAAATTTTGAAAACTACACCTCTCAAGGAATTCATCTAAGAGTAGTAAGTACTGTTAACCATCAGGCGATTCACAGACTTGTATGACATTGGACTGGGTAAATGAAATATTACCATTTTTTTTTTTCAGTAAAATATTGCTTTGACTCAAAGTTTTTTGATTTTAAAAAGGGATAATAGGAGAAAACGAACAGTACAATATATTACGTAATTTTTCCCGATTGCAACATTACCCTATAAGTGGTCAAAAACTACTTTTGAGGCACAGTGCAAAGGTCAGAAGGTTTGAAGTGCCATATTACAGTGTAGATTTTGCTGTTATGGTTTGCGGATGCCATGTTACACTGACAGAGCCCCTGAGGTGCCAGAACAGCAGAACCCCCATAAGTGACCCCATTTTACAAACTACACCTCTCAATGAATTCATCTAGGGTGCAGTGATTATATTGACGCCACAGAATTTTATACCATTTGGCGGTAAAGTAAAAAATAATTTCATTTTTACCACAAAAAAAAAAATTGTTTTAGCCCCAGATTTTATATTTTCACATGGGGAAATGGGTAAAAATGGCACAAAAATTTGGCACACAATTTCTGCTGAATGTGGCAATACCCCATATTGCTGTACAGTACTGCTTAGCCACACGGCGAGAATCGGGAGGGACGGAGCTATTTGACTCTTCGAGAACAAACTATTGTAGAATAGTTTGCGGATTCCATATACAGAGCCCCTAAGTGCCAGAAGAGCAGAATACCCCTTCAAGTGACCCCCTCTGGAAGCCCCCTATGATTCCACTAACAGATGACAGATCTGAAGTTGAAACTTTTATTGGGAACATTTTACATAACATTTTGGATCACATTTATAGTGCGCTTTACACTGACCACTTATTTGGGGGTTTTGATCTAAATCTCTGAGTGACGCAATACAGATGAAACCCCCGAGGCTTCCAATCACTATAATGAGGCAGCAGAGTTACTCTGGACTCTGTCTGGCCTCTGTTCAGAGTTGTCCTTTTCAGAAGTGCACAAAACAGTGGCCGAAGGCACTTTTATGCAATCCTAAAAAGACGACACCGCCAGATCATAGACCAGACTGCGTCCACCGTGTCTCATTATAGGGAATTTTCCGCCGGGGGTTCTGTCTGAATCACGTATTGCAGAGATTCACATGGAAACCCCATTGCAGGGCCTCAGCATAAAGCACAGGATGAATGTGCGCCGAGCCTTACTGCGATCTTTGGGACGCAGAATGAAAAAAAATCAACAGCCTGTGAAGAATTGTTTTGATTTATTTTCTACGCCATTTCTCGTGCGGTATAAGTGATTAGGCGACTTTATCCTTTGGGTCAGTGCGACTCCAGCGATACCAGATTTATAGCGGGTTTTTATGTTTGGCTGCTGTCACACACTAAAAGACGCTTTTTATTGCGAAAACAAGTTTTTGCATCACAATATTTATAGCACTATAAATTTTCTATGTTTTGGCTGACGAGAGTCATGTTATGGCTTGTGTTTTGCGGAACAACGTGACGTTTTTATTGGTACCATTTTCGGGCACATGACAGGTTTTTTTTAATACAATTTTTATTTAAATTTCCAACCTTTCCATAAAGCACAACAAAAATAGACATACAGTGTGTACATGTGCAGATATAATATAAACGACCAGTAAATATAACAAGTTCACATTGGATATATAATCTGTCATAACATAGATTTAACTTAGACAGAGTAGACCATTCCACAAAGAAATGACTATATAGCAGGAAAGGGGATAAGGGGAGAAGTCGGCGAAGAGCTACTGGTAGGTATCAAAAAGGTAGACCTTGTAACAATGAATACAATTAAAAAAGGATCCTGGATATGGGCACCCCTCCAAGAGGACTGCAATACTACCCAAGTAAGGCTGGAAGCCTATTAACGAACTGAAATAGGAATAGCAAATTTAAAGAAGGCCCACACCTCCCATGATTTACTAACTCTTTATTGGGAGGAAACGTTCAAGACTAGATAATATTCATGGTGAAAGTGGATATTTTATTGCATAATAAATTTAAAGATGGAGGAAAGGATGACTTCCACAAAGCTGCAATACATTGCCTGGCAGCAATGAGTATGTGAAGCCATCTGTGGGGAGTTTTTTGAGACCACCAATCCTTGGTACCTTCCAATACTGCCACCTTGTGGCATGCTTAAACCTTAGGAGTTCCCAGCCCAGTGCACCAGGTCGAAGGCCTTTTCAGCATCCAAAGACAGGAGAACACTAGGGTCTCCAGACAGCTCAGCGATTCTAATCAAATTGTTTAGTCTCCTAGTTCCATCTTTAGATTGTCGCCCCGCAGCGAAGCCCACCTGGTCAGGGGTAACCAAAGAGGGCAGGATTTTATGTATTCTGGAAGCAAGGCATTTAGAAAATATCTTCACATCACAATTTAGTAAAGAGATGGGGCCTAATGTTGGCTGGACTAGAAAGCGGTTTCCCTGGTTTCAGGATAGTGGTAATTATGGCTTCCAGACCCGAGGGGGCTATGGATTTAGAACTCTGCCAAAAATTAAAGTTTCTCATTGGGAAGGCCATTAGGGCCTGGGGACAAGTTAGATTTAGAGGTATTAATGATATTTTGAATTTCCTGTAAGGTGAATGGGCAATTGAGAGCCGAGTTGTTCTTCAGACATTTTGGGAAGCTTTAATTTATCCAGATAATTCTGAATTGAAGATACTGGTTGAGTAACATAGGGAACATCTTTCAAATTATATAATTTCAAGTAGTATTTAGCAAATTCCTCAGCAATATCTATCGGACTACAAATTTTGGTATTGTGGGGGCCAGCAAGATATTATTTACTATTATAGCGCCATTTATTCCATGGCACTTTACATGTGAAAAATAAAAAACAAGTACAATAATCCTAAACCATACAAGTGACGACTGGTACAGGAGGAGAGAGAGGACCCTGCCCACGAGGGGTCACAATGTACAAGGGATGGGTGAGGATACAATAGGCGAGGGCAGAGCTGGTCGTGCAGCAGTTTGGTGGATTGCCGGTTACTGCAGGTTGTAGGCTTGACGGAAAAGGTAGGTCTTCAGGTTCCTTTTGAAGGTTTCCACAGTAGGAGAGTCTGATATGTTGGGTTAGAAAGTTCCAGAGTAGGGGAGATGAGCGAGAGAAAGCTTGTATGCGAAGTGGGAAGAGGAGATAAGAGGGGAGTAGAGAAGGAGATCTTGTGAGGATCGGAGGTTGCGTGCAGGTAAGCCCCTGGAAGGTCACAGATGTATGGAGGACACAGATTGTGGATGGCTTTGTATGCCATGGTTAGGGTTTTGACCTGGAGTCTCTGGGTAATGGGGAGCCAGTTAAGGGATTGACAGACAGGAGAGGCCAGGGAATAGCGGGGAGACAGGTGGATTAGTCGATCAGCAGAGTTTAGGATAGATTGGAGGGACGTGAGAGTGTTAGAGGGGAGGCCACAGAGAAGGAGGTTGCAGTAGTCAAGGTGGGAGATGATGAGGGCATGCACTAGAGTTTTTGCAGATTCTAGGTTGAGGAATGTATAGATCCGGGAAATATTTTTGAGTTGAAGTCAATAGGAAGTGGGAAGGGCTTGGATATGTGGTTTGAAGGAGAGACCGGAGTCAAGGATTACCCCAAGGCAGCGAGCTTGTGGGACTGGAGAGAGTGAGCAGCCATTTACTTTAGGTCTGTTGGGGGAGTCGAGTGAGATGGGGGAAAGATGATGAAATCTGTTTTGTCCACGTTAAGTTTTAGAAATCTAGTGGAGAAGGATGAAATAGCGGACAGACATTGTAGGATTTTGGTTAGTAGGGAGGTGATATCTGGTCCAGAGAGGTAGATCTGTGTGCCGTCAGCATAGAGGTGATACTGCAAGCCGTGAGATTCTATGAGCTCTCCCAGGCCAAAGGTGTAAATGGACAACAGCAGGGCCGTAGGACTGAATCTTGCGGGTCTCCAACAGATAGGGGGTGAGGTGAGGAGGTGGTGTGTGAGTGGGAGGATCTGAATGTTCCGTCAGTTAG
Organism: Dendrobates tinctorius; assembly: GCF_039654945.1. Lineage (NCBI taxonomy): Eukaryota > Metazoa > Chordata > Amphibia > Anura > Dendrobatidae > Dendrobates > Dendrobates tinctorius. The sequence goes on from NW_027361830.1 coordinate 414,497, forward strand.
GTATGACGCGATCCAAGATAGGGCCAAGTCTGTGATGCCAAGAGATGAGAGGGTCTGTAGAAATAAGGAATAGTCCACTGTGTCAAAGGAAGAGGACAAGTCCAGGAGGAGGAGGGCAGAGCAGTGTCGCTTGGCTTTGGCAGTCAGTAAGTCGTTGGTGACTTTTGTTAGGGCAGGTTCAGTGGAGTGATGTGGTCAGAAGCCAGATTGTAAGCAGTCGAATAGGGAGCAGGAAGAGAAGTTGGAGGACAGTTAGAAATGGACATGTTGTTCCAGTAGTTCTGAGGCATAGGGGAGAAGTGATATGGGACGATAGCTAGAAACAGAGGATGGGTCAAGAGAGAGGTTTTTGAGGATGGGTGTGATTAAGGCATGTTTGAAAAATGAGGGGAAAAAGCTAGTTGTTAGGGATAGGTTGAAAAGATGGGTTAGGGTTGGGATGAAGACTGTGGTGAGGTTTGGGATGAAGTGGGATGGGATCGGGTCAATCGCATAGGTGGTGAGATGTGATCTCGAGAGTAGGGTGGAAAGTTGGTCTTCTGTAATGGTGGAGAAGGTGGTTTTGGAGGAGGAGAGCTGAAAAGGTAGGAGGAGAGACTCTGGGGGTTGTAGGCCAAAGCTTTCTCTGATGTTATCAATCTTCTGTTTGAAGAATGAGTCAAAGTCTTCAGCTGAGATAAGTGGAGAGTGAGGAGATGCTGGGGGACAAAGGAGAGAATTTAAGGTGTTGAATAGCTGTTTATGGTTGTGAGAGAGGGCGGATATGAGAGATGAGAAGTAGGTTTGTTTTGCTGTGGCGAGTGTGACCTTGCAAGGAGTGAGGGACTGTTTGATTGCGATGAAGTCTTCATTGGAGTGTGATCTTTTCCATTTCGGCTCAGCAACCCTATTCAATTTTGCTTTTTTAATTCTTGTTTTTTAACTCTCCATGCTATTATCCCTGCTCTATCGCCCATAGCATAAAATTGGGATCTAATCTTCCTGAGATTATTCTCCTAAGTAGATAAGAGGGAGAGGAGCTGCATTTTGCAAATCAAAATCTCCTGATACGTGGCAATCACAGAGGAAGCCTTATTCAATTCCTCCAAAACCTCGATTCTCCCTAGTAGCTCGTCTAGGACTTTTTCTTTTGTTTTTGTTGGCAGCAAATCATTTGTGTCTCTCCATCTGTGCATCATCTACAGCAAGCTGCTTCTCTTATACACCGACATAGGAAAAAACAGGAAATACAGTCACATGCTATCCCTGTGTGAGCCTCTGGGAGTTTTTTTTTCTGTTCTAACTTTATAAACCGCATACAAATTTAGCAACTGAACACTCAGACAGGAATGGAGTTGGTGCACCAAACATTTTCCAACAGTTTTTTTTTTTCCAAAGGAAGCAATTTTAATAAAAATACCCCTTATAAATGCCTTATGAGCCAAGCACAAAGTTTCATCAGAAATTTCACCATTGTCATTAAATTTAAAGTAGTTTGCCAGCTCCTCAGTGAGAGCATTAGTAACACTTTCCTTACCAAGTAGGTTAGTGTTCAGACGTCAGCTGGGGGAATTACAATTAAAAGACGACACCAAGCAGAAAACCTGCCTAATAAGGCACTTACGACAAGAAAGAAACCAATGCTCACTATACATGTGGGTTGGGGGTAACAAAATTTATAGAGCAGAGAACACTGAAATCTCCCGTTCATTTCTTAATGCAATAAGCGGTCAGTAAAATGAAGGCCATGTTTAACCGGAACTAATGACAAGGAAGGAAGGAAACCCACATAAGATAATAAGTCAAGCCTTTGACCACTCCAGGTTTAATTTCTTATGTGCTGTGTTTCCTACGGCATGACGTTCTGGTGACGGAGGGTGCAGGTCCCACATAATTAGCAGCTTTTCCACTTGAGAGACCGAGAGGCAAATATGAGCAAATTCAAGATGATGAATAATCATTTTCACTGGGAATCCCCATCAGTAAGGGATGTTGTCTCTTAGGGTATGTGTACACGTTGCGGATTGCTGTGCGAAATTTTCAGCGCGGAATCTGCATATTTTTGCAGAATCTGCAGGTCAAAATCCGAGCGTTTTTCCTGCGGATTTAGTGCGGATTTGGCCTGCGTTTTTACACCTGCGGATTCCTACAATGGAATGGGTGTAAAAACGCTGTGGAATTCGCACAAAAAATTGACATGCTGCAGAAAATAAACCGCTGCGTTTCCGCGCTGATTTTTCCGCAGTATGTGCACAGTGGTTTTTTCCCCATTGAATAACACTGTACTGTAAATCACTAGCAAAACTGCAGCGGATCAGCAGCGTCAAATCCGCAGCAAATCCGCAACATGTGCACATACCTTTAAAATTCTGGCTACTCCTGCAAATTCTCTTCTTTTAGGCTAGTTTCACACTAGCGTTTTTTGCCAGCAGCGCACGCCCCGCCCCCTCCGGTTATCTCCGCCTAGTATCGCACACGGCTGCATGCGATCTGCACACCCTATCTTTAGCATAGGGTGCGCAGACCGTGCGCTAGTAGAATTTAGTGTGCACTGCGCCCTTTTGACGGTGCACTGCTGGCAAAAAACACTAGTGTGAAACTAGCCTTAGCCAGAATCACAGCAGATAAATCTGAAAATACTGCAAGATTTTGAAAAGGAGTTGAAAGAGCAGATTTCCCCCTCCAGTTATAAAGAAAAATCTCCTTTGTCTTATTCTTAGGCTTAGGAACTCTATGGATTCTTTCCACCAAGAGGTCTCTAGGGTCAGTGCCCGGTATCACCTCATTTAGGTCATGAAAATACTCTTGCAAGTCCCCATCTTTTATTGACTCGGGAATGCCTCTCAATCTCCCATTACTGCGCCTGGACCTGTCTTCCAGGTCATATATTTTAGCTTTCAGTAGGGAGACTTCATCTTCCAGAGCTGAATTGGTCTCAATTAGGTTATTGTGAAAGCTGGCATATTCTGCCATTTTAGATTCAATATGCTCTGTGCGTTCACCTAGTACATCAATATCTCCTTTTACTGCAGCCAGCATACTTTTGAGGTCCACCTGCAGTGAAGCCCTAAGGGAACTGAGGAGCTTTTGCATAGTTTTTTCCAATAGAGGAATATCTGCATCCTCTGTATGCTCTCCCGCTGCTGTGGTGACTAGTGCTCTGCATGGTCACTGTGAGGAGAAGGAAGAGGGGGATGGCGCCATCTTGTCTGACTGAGCTGGGTCTGCTTCTCGAGCAAAAAAGTCCATCAGCTTAGGCCTGTTTCACATTTCAGTTATTTGACATCAGTCAAAATCCGCCAGATTGTGAAAAAACGGATCCGTTTCCGTTGTGGCACAAACGGATGCCAGTGGATCCGTTTTTTTGACGATCCGCTTTAGCAGCTAGTGCCTGAAATTTAAAGGAACACGAGTCTGGGAAAAAGGAGAGAGAGAGAGAATGGCGGATAGCGGCGGATCCGTTGCTCTCCGTTGTTTTGACGCAGACAAAAAACGTTTCATTGTCCGTTCACTCAAGACAGTGGACGCCAAAATTATGGCGGATCCATCAAAAAACGGATCCAACAGATGCCCATCCGTCAAAATCCGTCGCTAATGCAAGTGAATGGGGAAAAAAACGGATCCGTAAAAAAAAATGGCGGATCTGTTTTTTGCAAACAGCGGATTTTGACTGATGGCAACAAACGGAAATGTGAAACAGGCCTTAGCGGGAGACCCCCATTTTTGTGACCACGATTCTCTTTACTGGATGCTCAGGTAACGTATGGGACAGCTTTTTACTTTAACCCCTTTCTGTCATGTGATGTACTATCCCGTCCATGTGCCCTGGGACTTAATTCCCAGGGACAGGATAGTACGTCACAGCGATCAGTGGCGCTGATTGCGGCCGGGTGTCACCTGATTATGACAGCTGACACCCGGCACAATGTGTCAGGGGCGGTCACGGACCGCCCCCGACACGTTAACCCCTCGCACACCGCGATCAAACACGATCGCGGTGTACCGGGGGTTAAAGGGAAGCATCGGCAGGGAGGGGGTTCCCTCCATGTTTCCCTGAGCCCCCCACAGCAGCGCAATGTGCAGCGCTGCTGCGGGGGGCTCCATCCCTGCAGATCCCCGAATCCAAGATGGCGACGGGGACCTTCGGGGGCCTGCAGGGAGCTGGCTTCCTCAGTGCCTGCAAAGCGCAGGCAAGGAGGAAGCCTTGTGCAGTGCCTGTGACAGATCGCTGATCTGTCACATGACAGGTATGTCCCCCCTGGGACAACGTAACAAAGTAAAAAAAAAAAAAAACAAACAAAAAACAATAAAAGTACACATATTTGGTATTGCTGCGTCCGTAACAACCCACCCTATAAAACTGTCCCACTAGTTAACCCCTTTAGCGAACCCCTTAAAAAATAAAAAACAAAGCAAAAAATGATTTATTATCATACCGCCAAACAGTGAAATAACGCGCGATCAAAAAGACGCATATAAATATCCATGGTACCGCTGAAAACATCATCTTGTCCCACAAAAAACGAGCCACCATACAGCATCACCAGCAAAAAAATAAAAAAGTTATAGCTTGCAGAATAAAGCGATGCAAAAATAATTATTTTTTATATAAAATTGTTTTCATTGCATAAAAGCGCCAAAACACAAAAAAAACACCTAAATGAGGTATCGCTGTAACCGTACTGACCCGAAGAATAAAACCGCTTTATCAATTTTACCGCAGGCGGAACGGTGTAAACGCACTCCCCAAAAGAAATTCATGAAACGCTGGTTTTTGTTCATTCTGCGTCCCAAAAATCGGAATAAAAAGCGATAAAAAAAAAAAGTCACGTGCCCGAACATGATACCAATAAAAGCGTCAACTTGTCCCGCAAAAAATAAGACCTCACATGACTCAGTGGGTCAAAATATGGAAAAATTATAGCTCTCAATATGTGGTGATGCAAAAACTATTTTTACAATAAAAAGCGTCTTTTAGCGTGTGACAGCTGCCAAAAATAAAAACCCGCCATAAATAGTAAATCAAACCCCCCGTTATCACCCCCTTAGGGAAAAATAATAAAATTAAAAAGAAAATGTATTTATTTCCATTTTCCCATTAGGGTTAGGGCTAGAGTTAGGGCTGAGATTAGGGTTAGGGTTGTGTTGGGGTTAGAGTTGGAGTTATAATTGGGGGGTTTCCACTGTTTGGGGACATCAGGTGCTCTCCAAATGCAACATGGCATATGATCTCAATTCCAGCCAATTCTGCGCTGAAAAAGTCAAATGGTGCTTCTTCCCTTCCAAGCTCTGCCATGCACCCAAACAGTGTTTTACCCCCGCATATGGGGTATCCCCCTACTCAGGACAAATTGCAAAACAACTTTTGGGGTCCAATTTCTACTGTTACCCTTAGGAAAATAAAAAATTGGGGGCAAAAATATAATTTTTGTGGAAAAAAATGATTTTATTTTCACGCCCGGGCGTTATAAACTTCTGTGAAGCACTTGGGGGTTCAAAGTGCTCACCACACATCTAGATAAGTTCGGTGGGGGATCTAGTTTCCAAAATGGGGTCACTTGTGGGGAGTATCAACAGTTTAGGTACATCAGGGGCTCTCCAAACGCACATGACACCCGCAGACCATTCCATCAAAGTCTGCATTCCAAAACGTCACTACTTCCCTTCCGATCCCCGACGTGTGCCCATACAGTAGTATTCTCCCACATATGGGGTGTCAGCGTACTCAGGAAAAATTGGACAACAACTTATGGGGTCCAATTTCTCCTGTTACCCTTGGGAAAATAAAAAAATTGGAGACTAAATGATCATGTTTGTGGAAAAAATACGATTTTTTTATTTTCACGCCCGGGCGTTATAAACTTCTGTGAAGCCCTTGGGGGTTCAAAGTGCTCACCACACATCTAGATAAGTTCCTTAGGGGGTCTAGTTTCCAAAATGGTGTCACTTGTGGGGGGTTTCCACTGTTTAGGTACATTAGGGGCTCTCCAAAGGCAACATGACACCTGCAGAGCATTCCATCAAATTCTGCATTCCAAAACGTCACTACTTCCCTTCCGAGCCCTGACGTGTGCCCATACAGTAGCTTTCTCCCACATATGAGGTATCAGCGTACTCAGGACAAATTGGACAACAACTTTTGGGGTCCAATTTCTCCTGGTACCCTTGGAAAAATAAAAAAATTGGTGACTAAAAGATCATGTTTGTGGAAAAAATATGATTTTTTTTTATTTTCACGCCTGGGCGTTATAAACTTCTGTGAAGCACGGGGGGGTTCAAAGTGCTCACCACACATCTAGATAAGTTCCTTGGGGGGTCTAGTTTACAAAATGGTGTCATTTGTTGGGGGTTTTCACTGTTTTGGTACATCAGGGGCTTTCCAAACGCGACATGGTGTCCGATATCAATTCCAGCCAAAAAGTCAAATGGCGCTGCTTCCCTTCCGAGCTCTGCCATGCGCCGAAATAGTGGTTTACCCCCACATGTGGGGTATCAGCGTACTCCGGACAAATTGCACAATAACTTTTAGGGTCCTGTTACCCTTGGAAAAATAAAAATTGGGGGTGAAAAGATCATTTTTGTGGAAAAAATATGATTTTTTAATTGTACGGCTGTACGTTATAAACTTCTGTGAAGCCCTTGTGGGTTCAAAGTTCTCACCACATATCTAGATAAGTTCTTTGGGGGGGGTCTAGTTTCCAAAATGGGGTCACTTGTGGGGTGTTTTCACTGTTTAGGTACATCAGGGGCTCTCCAAACGTGACATGGCAACCGATCTGAATTCCAGCCAATTTTGCATTGAAAAAGTCAAACGGCGCTCCTTCCCTTCTGAGCTCTGCCATGCGCTGAAACAGTGGTTCCCCCCCACATATCAGGTATCAGCGTACTCAGGACAAACTGCACAATAACTTTTGCAGTCCAATTTCTCCTGTTACCCTTGGTAAAATAAAAAAAAATTGAACCTGAAGTATTTTTTGTGAAAAAAAGTTAAAAGTTCATTTTTGTTTTAAATATTCAAAGAATTCCTGTGACGCACCTGAAGGGTTAATAAACTTTTTGAATGTGGTTTTGAGCACCTTAAGGGGTGCAGTTTTTAGAATGGTGACACTTTTGGGTATTTTCTATCATATAGACCCCTCAAAGTGGCTTCAAATGTGATGTGGTCCGTAAAAATAAAATGGTCAACTTTTAACCCTTATAACTGTCTAACAAAAAAAAATTTTGCTTCCAAAATTGTGCTGATGTAAAGTAAACATGTGGGAAATGTTACTTATTAAGTTTTTGTGTGCCATATCTCTATGATTTAAGGGCATAAAAATTCAAAGTTGGAAAATTGCGAAATTTTAAAAATTTTCGCCAAATTTCCATTTTTTTCACAAATAAACGCAAGTTATCTGAATGAAATTTTACCACTAACATGAAGTACAATATGTCACGAGAAAACAATGTCAGAATCACCGGGATCCATGGAAGCGTTTCAGAGTTATTACCTCATAAAGGGACAGTGGTCAGAATTGTAAAAATTGGCCCGGTCATGAACGTGCAAACCACCCTTGGGGGTTAAGGGGTTAATAGCCGATGTGAGTCAGAGCAGGAGATAGATCGGAGCTCTAAGTCCACACGCCCGGCGCCATCCGCGGTCAGGCATCCCCCCCCCCCCCCCGGGCACGTGACATTTTTTGATCGCTTTTTATTCCAGTCTTTGGGAGACAGAATGAACTAACACCAGCAATTCAGGAATTGCCTTTTTTTTACGCTGTTCCGCGAGTGGTAAAATTGGTAAGGCAGCTATATTCTTCGGATCAGTACGATTACAGCGATAAACCATTTATATTTTTATGTTTTGGTGCTTTTACACAAAGAAAAAAATAGAAAAAATAAATTTTGCATTGCTTAATTCTGAGAGCTATAATTTTATTTTTCTGCTGATGGAGCATTATGGTGGCTTGTTTATTGCTGGACAAGATGACGTTTTCAGCGGTACCATTTTTACTTACATTAGTCTTGTTTATTGTTTTTTATTGCACTTTTTGTTCGGCAGTGTGATGATAAAAAAAAATGAAGAAAAAAAAAATGCTTTATTTTTGCGGTGTTCACTGAAGGGGTTAACTAGCGGGACAGTTTTATACAGCGGGTCGTTACGGATGCGGCGGTACCAAATATGTGTACTTTTATTTACTTTTTTCCTCACATAAATAAATGTATATATTATCCCACCAAGGACAACATCTGCAAGTGGTTTCTATGTTCTCCCTGTGTTTGCGTGGGTTTCCTCCCACACTCCAAAGACATACTCTGATAAGGAATCCAGATTGTGAGCCCCAATGGGAACAATGCCAATAATGTCTGTAAAGCGCTGTGGAATTAATGAGTAAAATAAATAAAAACAAATTGGAAAAACATTTGTATTTTTTTGTTCTTTATTTGGGGATTTAAAAAAAAATTAATAAATTTTTAAACACTTAATATTTTTTTTTTTTAAACTTTTTTTTTTACATTGTCCCAGGATGGGACATCACTGTATATTGTCAGATCGCTGATCTGATACTCACTGTGCTGTTTGGTGACATGGTGAGTATCTGTAGCCCTCTATACAGGCCCACTCACTGATTCCAAGATTGTGACACCTGTGATGCTCATTAGTGGACATACGGCGATTTAACATGTCCCTTTTGTCACATTATTTTCAGGGGTACCATCATTTCTGTCCAGGCCTATTTCATGAGTTTTATTTTTTTTTTTTTAAATTCTGTGAAAGCATGGTTGAAAAGCAATGTCATTTGTTCATTTTCATAGATTTTTGATTTATTATTACTTTAGTCAGATTCAAGCCATTTCTGTGACCATTGTGGGTTTTTGTCATTAAACAAAGGTACCAACAATTTGACCACGTGTATATACGGTAACTTTATAGTGGTACTATTAGTTACCCTAAATTGTAAAATATAACCAAGTTAATACTAGTTACTGGTAATTAGTAATGACTGGTGTGGAGGCCGGTTTTAAAGGAGGACAATGTTGAACTTCTGTATCAGACCAGAAAAACATGTCATGTTTCCATGTAGCTACAGACTGGGCCCTGGGCACCTCTTCCTGACAAGGCCTATAGGCATTTACTCGTACCATATATCATGACAGTCGCTTTAATCTGTCACCAGGTTTTTTCTACCTAATCTTAGAGCAGTACACTGTAGGTGCAGAGACCCTGATTCCAGCCATATATCATTTACTGGTCTGCTAAGTGTAAGATCACTGTTTTTTCAGAGATTATTTATTTATTTATTATGCTTACTTATATGGCACCATCATATTATACAGTGCTTTACAGATATTGTCATTATTACTACTTGGCCAGCTGCCAGGTAGTCCAACCACGTCCCACCAATGATTGGCAGCCTTCTCCCTATGCAGTGTACACAGAGAGCTGCCAATCAGTAGTGTGGGCGGGGTTATACAGAGCTCAGCATTCAGAGAACTGCTAAATCTGCAACAGATTAAACAGATTTTATTAAAAACTGTAGCAATCTGTAAAGTACATCGCTGTAATCAAGGTCTCGGCCCCTACAACATGCTGCTCTCAGATGGGAAAATAAAAACCTGTTGACAAATTTCTTTGACATTTTTATTCTAACGCGCATACACTATAGATCAGAAAGTCCATGTCCACAGCTAGGAAAAAAATTCAAGACTTACCCATTACATGGCCCATAGCAGTATGGTTTTGAGGTGTTTGGTTTGAAGGCAGCGAGTAGAAGTTTGGTCTTTCTGATTCTGTAACTGGCAGCTTAGTAGAGTCAAAAGGAACAGAAGCGTTAGATGTGTACAAATTTTGACTGTTATGTGGAGCTGAATGGGGCGTATTCCATGCCCCAGCATGAGATACAGGGTAATAGCTACTTTGAGGTTCGTATGCGGGATGGTAATCTACAGGTCTGCTATCCACTTGATATGGACTCTGTGCTACATTATTATGGGTGTAGGACGGAGCTGATGGTTCACTGTTGACGCCAAACGGCATGCTTACAGGGTAAGGATAGTAAGAACCAGCCGGAGCAGAATTTCCTTCACTGAACACTTTCCTGCTTCTTAAGTCACTCAACGGAGGATTAGAAAGGTTTGTCGAATTGTCAATGCGACTTCCTGTCTGATGGTAATTCATTTCATTTGCCAGCTTCCTCACCAAATGGTCATCAAATCTTTCTTCTTCACATTCTACTGGCTCATTACTACAAGCTGTAAAAGAATGCTCATCAACTTGTCCTTGCTGAAAACCAACAGAGCTGTGTAGAGATAGTGGGTCATCTGCAGGAAGAAAGAGAATTCTTAAATACATAGGTTTGTAAACCAAGCACATGTATGCTTCTAAATCAAGTATAAACTCATGGCACAAACTAAGAACATGTATGCTTATCAACTAAGTGCAGACTAAGCACATGTATGCTTATCAACTAAGTGCAAACTAAGCACATGTATGCTTATCAACTAAGTGTAAAGTAAGCACATGTATGCTCATCAACTAAGTGCAGACTAAGCACATGTATGCTTATCAACTAAGTGCAGACTAAGCACATGTATGCTTATCAACTAAGTGCAAACTAAGCACATGTATGCTTATCAATTAAGTGCAGACTAAGCACATGTATGCTTATCAACTAAGTGCAAACTAAGCACATGTATGCTTATCAACTAAGTGCAAACTAAGCACATGTATGCTTATCAACTAAGTGTAAACTAAGCACATGTATGCTTATCAACTAAGTGTAAACTAAGCACATGTATGCTTATCAACTAAGTGCAGACTAAGTACATGTATGCTTATCAACTAAGTGCAAACTAAGCACATGTGTGCTTATCAACTAAGTGCAAACTAAGCACATGTATGCCTATCAACTAAGTGTAAAGTAAGCACATGTATGCTTATTAGCTAAGTGTAAAGTAAGCACATGTATGCTTATTAGCTAAGTGTAAAGTAAGCACATGTATGCTTATAAACTAAGTATAAACTGACTTTGTACAATAAGCACATACATGCTAATAAACTAAGTATAAGTTAACGGTATAAACTAAGTATTCACAGTGTCTTCAAAAGGTATTCCTACCTCCATGAAACTTTCCACCTTTTTGCACATTACACCCACAAACTTAAATATATTTTTATAAACCAACACAAAGTAGCAAGTATTTGAGAAGTATAAAGGAACTGATAGTTTTATAAATATTTTAAAAATATAAATCTGAAAATTGTGACGTGCATTTGTATTCAGTTCACGTGAGTCAATACTTTGAAGGACCGCCTCCTTCCGCAATTACTGCTGCAAGCCTTTTGGGGTATGTCTCTACCACGCACATCTAGAGGCTGAGATTTGTGTCCATTCTTTTTTGTAAATTAGCTCTAGCTCCGCGAGATTGGATGGAGAGCGTCTGTGAACAGCAATTTTCAAGTCTTGCCCCAGATTCTCAATATGATTTAGGTCTACACTTTTACTGGGCCATTCAGACAATAAAAATGCTGTGATGTAAACTATTCCATTGTAGTTTTGGTCATAAGGTTGACTGCACTGTATTTAGCTCTGTCCATCTTTCCATGAACTCTGACCAGCTTCCCTCTCCCTGTAGAAGAAAAGCATCCCCACAGCATGATGATAGTTGAGATGGTGTTTTCAGGGTGATGGGCAGTGTTAGTTTTTCACCACACATAGCTTTTTTGCATTTAACTCAAAAAGTTTTATTTTGCCATCATCTGATCCCTGCACCGTCGTCCACATACTAACTGTGTGACCTACATGGCTTTTCACAAACTGCAAACTTCTTATGGCTTGTTTTAAAAAATGGCTTTCTTCTAGCCCTTCTTTCATAAATGCCAGATTTGTGGAATTTACGACTAATAGTTGTCCTAAGGACAGATTCCCACACATAAGCAGTTGATCTCTGCAGCTCCCACAGAGTGACCATGGGCCTATTGGCTGCTTCTCTAATTAGTGTTCACTGTTGTGAATTCCCTTGCTCGGACTTCTGAGCTGGAGCTCCCTCTGGTGGTTACTGGGAGTAGTGGAGCCGGCCAGTCTGATGGAAGCTTGCCTGTTGTGAGTTCATTTTCCCCTTCATTACTGAGGCCCGAGGAACTCCCTCTTCTGGTAAAGACACTACCTTTCACTACCAGCCTGATTGTCAAACACCTGAGGCTGATGATTGTGACTGGCTGAGTGGAGTTACGGACTGGATATAATGCTGCCGACGCCCTTCTGCCCTGCGGGTGATTTCTCTGTGGGATCCTTGGAGACCAGTCTGAATTCCTGCTTCTCCCAAGCTAAGTTTGCTGCTTGGCCTTTTGCTTCTGTGCTTTGACTTTGTTTTTGCTTTGTTTTTCTGGATTTCTGCCATTCCCTGCTGTGGTGTGCTGAATTCATTTAGCTCTGTCTTCTGAAAATACCTGAGTGCTAATTCAGTTTTTGAAGCCTAGCTGCTTCAGGGCCTTTTTCATATCAGCTGGTTGGCTTATGTCTTTGATAGGGTTTTGGCAGATTGCAGACAGCAGCCTTCCTGTCCTTTCCTGTCTAGGTAGTTTTGGGGCCCCGTCTTTGCTCAGTCTATCTTTCTGTCTGTGTTAGTATTTTCATCTTGCTTCACCGTCATTATATGTTGGGGGCTGCCTATTGCTTTGGGGTCTGCTCTGGGGCAGTTTATATTTCCCCTTTCTTTCTTTAGGCCTATGTATTTCTCCGGCTGTGATCGAGGGGTCTAGGGCATCGTAGGAACCCCCCACGGCTACTGCTAGTTGTGTTGATAGGTTCAGGGGTCTGCAATCTGATAGTTGCCAACTTCTCTGGTTTTCTGGACTTAGCTTGTATTTCTGCTTTTGCCTCCTACGGCGACTGATTCATAACAGAATCACCCGCCATACCGCAGATTCTAGGGTACTCAATAGCAGGAAAGAATTGTAAAAAAAAAAAACAACAAAAAAAAAAACTGTGTATATTTTTTCCTCTATATCTCTGAGGCCGTAGGGGGAATTTTTTTTTTTCTCTCAATGGAGATAAAGCAATTGTCTGATCGTGTGGAGCAGCTCGCTGCGGAAGTGCGGGGAATTTCCGCCTACCTTGCTCATTCACATGCTGCTGAACCAAAGATTCCTACACCTGATGTATTTTTTGGGGATCGGTCTAAATTTTTGAATTTCAAAAATAATTGTAAATTATTTTTTGCCTTGAAGCCTAACTCGTCAGGGAGCTCCGCGCAGCAGGTTAAAATTGTCATCTCTTTGCTGCGTGGCAATCCCCAGGATTGGGCGTTTTCTTTGAAACCAGATGATCCTATTCTGACTAATGTGAACGCATTTTTTCAAGCTTTGGGGTTGTTGTATGACGAACCTAATGCCATTGATCAGGCTGAAAAGACCCTGCTGGCATTGAGCCAGGGTCGTGATTCTGCAGAATTGTACTGTCAAAAATTCCGAAAGTGGGCAGTACTTACTACCTGGAATGATAATGCCTTGGCTGCTCTCTTTCGGAAGGGGTTGTCAGAAGCCGTAAAAGATACTATGGTGGGATTTCCTGTTCCCTCTGGTCTTGACGATTCTATGTCATTAGCCATTCAGGTTGATCGGCGTTTGCGCGAACGCAAAGCTGTACGAGAGGTGTTGCCACCTGTTGAACAAATGTCTGAACCTATGCAATGTGATAGAGTTTTTTCCAGAGAGCAGCGTCAGGAGTTCAGAAGGCGTAATAAGTTGTGTTTTTTCTGTGGAGATGCCTCGCATATTATTTCTGTCTGTACCAAACGAGAGAAACGCTTTGCACACACGTTTTCTGTTGGGGGTGTTCAACCTAAGTTTCTTCTGGCTATTACTCTGATCTGCTCCCTGTCCACATTTTCCGCCAAGGCGTTTGTGGATTCGGGAGCAGCCCTAAACCTAATGGACTTGGATTTTGCTAAACGTTGTGGATTTCCGATGACACCTCTGCAGACGCCTATCCCTTTGAGGGGAATTGATGCTACTCCTTTGGCTTAAAATAAACCCCAGTTTTGGACCCAGGTGGTAATGCGGGTCGTCCCAGACCATCAAGAAAATTGCAGATTTCTGGTGTTGCATGATCTGCATGACACTGTTGTTCTGGGGTTTCCCTGGTTACAGATTCATAATCCAGTTTTGGATTGGAAATCTGTGTCTGTGGTGAGTTGGGGTTGTCGGTGTGCCTTTAGTGAGGCTCCGGTGTTTTCCACCTCTCCTCAGTCGCATGATGTTCCTGATTATTTGGCGGACTTTTATGATGTATTTAGTGAGAATGAGTCTGCGTCTCTGCCTCCTCATAGGAGTTATGACTGTGCAATTGAACTGAGCCAGGGGTGTAAATTTCCCAAGGGTCGGCTCTTCAATTTATCTGTACCCGAGCACGAGGCTATGCGATCCTATATTAAGGAGGCGTTGGAGAAGGGTCATATTAGACCATCCTCGTCACCCTTGGGTGCCGGTTTTTTTTTTGCAGCCAAAAAGGATGGATCATTAAGACCTTGTATTGATTATCGTGCCCTCAACAAAATTACTGTTAAATATCAGTATCCGTTACCCCTGATTTCTGATCTATTCTCCAGAGTTAAAGGTGATGGCTGGTTTACCAAGCTTGACCTCAGGGGGGCGTATAATCTTATTCGCATTAAGCATGGGGATGAATGGAAGACGGCGTTTAATACTCCGAAGGGACATTTTGAGTACCTGGTGATGCCTTTTGGGCTCACTAATGCCCCTTCTGTCTTCCAGTGCTTCATGAACGATATTTTCCGAGATTTTGTCGATACATTTTTGATTATCTATCTGGATGATATTTTGATCTTCTCCAAGGATTGGGATTCTCATGTGGAACATATTCGGACTGTGTTCCGGATCTTGAAGGAGAATTCCCTGTATGTCAAGGGATCTACATGCCTTTTTGGAGTACAGAGGATTTCTTTTTTGGGATTTATTTTGTCCCCGTCAACTATTGAAATGGACCCGGCCAAGGTACAGGCCATTCACGATTGGGTTCAGCCCACTTCTTTGAAGGCCCTCCAGAAGTTTTTGGGTTTTGCTAATTTTTATCGGAAATTTATAGCAAAATTTTCTAGTATTGCCAAGCCATTGACTGATTTGACTAAAAAGGGTGCTGATGTGTTAAATTGGTCTCCGGAGGCTGTTTCTTCCTTTCAGGAGTTGAAGCGAAGATTCACCTCCGCCCCGGTTTTGCGGCAACCTGATGTCTCACTTCCATTCCAGGTAGAGGTGGATGCTTCTGAGATTGGTGCAGGAGCTGTTTTGTCCCAAAAGGATCCTGTAACTTCTAAAATGAATCCCTGTGCTTTCTTTTCCCGAAAGTTCTCTCCATCTGAACGTAACTATGATGTGGGGAATCGGGAACTGTTGGCCATGAAATGGGCATTTGAGGAGTGGAGACATTGGTTGGAGGGAGCTAAGCATCAAGTCGTGGTCCTCACTGACCACAAGAATTTGATTTACCTACAGTCGGCTAAGCGCTTGAACCCTAGACAGGCTAGGTGGGCCTTGTTTTTTACACGTTTTGATTTTGTGGTTTTTCTTCCTGGAACAAAGAATGTCAAGGCAGACGCCCTCTCTAGGAGCTTCCTTGCTGATTCTCCTGTGGTGACCAAGCCTGCTACCATCTTAGGCGAAGGGGTAGTTCTTTCTGCCATCTCGCCCGATTTGAGACGTGCTCTGGAAGAGTTCCAGGAGGACAAACCTGAGCGTTGTCCCAGTGGAAAGTTGTATGTTCCTGACCAGTGGAAGAAGAGAGTGATGTCTGAAGTTCATTGCTCTGCTTTGGCTGGTCATCCAGGTATTTTTGGTACTAGAGATCTGGTGAGTCGGTTTTTTTGGTGGCCCTCCTTGTCTCGTGATGTCAGGAATTTTGTGCAGTCCTGTGGGACGTGCTCCCGGTCTAAATAGTGTTCTCGCTCTAGTGGGTTGTTGATGCCTTTGCCTGTCCCCAAGAGGCCATGGACCCATATTTCAATGGATTTCATCTCTGATATGCCTGTCTCTCAGAGGATGACTTATTTGGGTGATTTGTGATAGGTTCTCTAAGATGGTTCATCTTGTACCACTCCCTACGTTGCCGTCTTCCTCTGAGTTGGTGCCCCTGTTTTTACAACAGGTGGTTCGTTTGCACGGGATTCCTGAGAACATTGTATCTGACAGAGGAGTGCAGTTTGTGTCTAGATTTTGGAGAACTTTCTGTTCCAGGCTGGGAATTCAGTTGTCCTTCTCCTCTGCTTTTCACCCTTAGACCAATGGGCACACAGAGAGAACAAACCAGACCTTGGAGTCATATATGAGATGTTTTATTTCTGCTGATCAGGATGATTGGGTTTCATTTTTGCCCTTGGCCGAATTTGCTTTGAATAATAGAGCTAGTTCTGCCACTTTGATGTCACTTTTTTTTGTAACTTTGGGTTTCATCCTCGATTTTCTTCAGGGCAGCTGGAGCCCTCTGCCTGCCCAGGTGTTGACACTGTGGTGGAGAGAATGCACCAGATCTGGGACCAAGTGGTTGATAAGTTATCTCTCTCCCAGGAGAAGGCCCAGCGGTTTTCCAATCGACATAGGACCATTGGTCCCCAGTTTAAGGTTGGTGATATGGTGTGGTTATCATCAAAAAATATTGCTATGAAGGTGGCTTCTCCTAAGTTTAAGCCTAGATTTATTGGACCTTACAAGATTGTGGAGATTATTAATCCGGTCTCTTTTCGTTTGGCTCTTCCTGTCACATTTAAAATCCATAATGTGTTCCATAAATCTTTGTTGAAGAGGTTTGTTGAACCTGTTGTTCCGGGGGTGGCACCTCCAGACCCTGTATTGGTTGAAGGTAACATGGAGTATGAGGTAGAGAAAGTACTGGATTCCCGTCTGGCTAGACGGAGACTCCAGTATTTGGTTAAGGGGAAAGGGTTATGGTCAGGAGGATAATTCCTGGGTCTCCGCCTCTGATATTCATGCCAAACGATTGGTGCGTGCCTTTCATCGGGCTCACCCTGATCGCCCTGGTGGCATAGTTGAGGGTTCGGTGACCCCTCCTCAAGGGGGAGGTACTGTTGTGAGTTCATTTTCCCCTTCATTACTGAGGCCCGAGGAACTCCCTCTTCTGGTAAAGAAAGGTAGTGAGCCTGATTGTCAAACACCTGAGGCTGATGATTGTGACTGGCTGAGTGGAGTTACGGACTGGATATAATGCTGCCGACGCCCTTCTGCCCTGCGGGTGATTTCTCTGTGGGATCCTTGGAGACCAGTCTGAATTCCTGCTCCTCCAAAGCTAAGTTTGCTGCTCGGCCTTTTGCTTTTGTGCTTTGACTTTGTTTTTGCTTTGTTTTTCTGGATTTCTGCCATTCCCTGCTGGGGTGTGCTGAATTCATTTAGCTCTGTCTTCTGAAAATACCTGAGCGCTGATTCAGTTTTTGAAGCCTAGCTGCTTCAGGGCCTTTTTCATATCAGCTGGTTGGCTTATGTCTTTGATAGGGTTTTAGCAGATTGCAGACAGCAGCCTTCCTGTCCTTTCCTGTCTAGGTAGTTTTGGGGCCCCGTCTTTGCTCAGTCTATCTTTCTGTCTGTGTTAGTATTTTCATCTTGCTTCACTGTCATTATATGTTGGGGGCTGCCTATTGCTTTGGGGTCTGCTCTGGGGCAGTTTAGATTTCCCCTTTCTTTCTTTAAGCCTATGTATTTCACCGGCTGTGATCGAGGGGTCTAGGGCATCGTAGGAACCCCCCACGGCTACTGCTAGTTGTGTTGATAGGTTCAGGGGTCTGCAATCTGATAGTTGCCAACTTCTCTGGTTTTCTGGACTTAGCTTGTATTTCTGCTTTTGCCTCCTACGGTGACTCATTCATAACACTTGCCACCTGACGATGATGACTGGGAATCTGGCGTTATTGGCTGGGAGCATATAAGTGAGCAGGCTTCCCTTAGTGGTTGCTGGTGATTTCCTCCTTGTGCATTTTTAGCTCTTCAGTCTCCTGCCTGATCTGCATGGTTCAGTTAAGTGATTCTTTTGCTAATCCTTTGCATCTAATCTGGTTGTGCTTTTTTGCTTTCTGCTTTTTTGCGAGGGTTCAGCGTACTCCCTGCTGGGGGCAGCGCTGGGCCCCGCTCCATATCTTAATAAAAAAGAAAAAATGCCAGTTTACCCGGTTGGTTCAAAAGATAAGCTGCTATACTGTATAGGCTCTCAGCAACGGATAAATGACAGGAGCTCTTGCCAACAATAATTGCGAAAAGGAGATGAATCCAGCGAGCCAAGTTTGAAGTACATAAAAAATCTTTTTCTTTATTTCAAACGTAGATTAAAAATATTTATCCATAGCAGCATATTATAGATATAGGCAGAGATAGGAAAAATTACTGCTGTAAAGTGCACGGCAAGACGCGTTTCAGCTAGACCTTTATCATTGCTCCATATCTTACAGCTTGTGCTAGTTTGTTCAGTCCCCTGCTATATTAGTATCTTTGGCTTTGCTTCCAGTTCACACCAGAGTGCTGATCTAGCGGAGGTGAGGTCGTGTGGCCTCAGGTTTTTTGTATATCACATGTGTTGGATTTTTTAGGGTTTTTGCATGATTGCAGACAGTATCTTTTCTGTCCTGTCCTATCTAGACAGTTTGGGCCCCATCATTTGCTCAGTCTATTTTCTGCCTGTGTTTGTGTTTCATCTTGTCTCACCGACAATATATGTTTGGGTCGTGGCTGGGTCTTTCAGCATGACAATAACCCAAAATACACACAGTCAGGGCAACTAAGTAGTGGCTCCGTAAGAAGCAATTCAAGGTCTTGGAGTGGTCTAGCCAGTCTCCATACCTGAACCCAATAGAAAATCTTTGGAGGAGCTGAAACTCAATGTTGTCCAGCGACGACCTTGAAAACTGAAACATCTGAAGAAGATCTGTATGGAGGAGTGGGCTAAAATCCCTGTTGAAGGGTGTGCAAACTTGGTCAAGAAATACAGGAAACATCTGACCTCCTTATTTGCAAAGATTTCTGTACCAAATATTATTTTCTATTTTTTTCTAGTACCAAATACTTATTTTATGCAATTAAACGCAAATTAATTATGTAAAAATCATACAATGTTATTTTCTGGCTTTTATTTTTAGATTCTGTCCCTCGTAGTTGAAGTCTACCTCCGATAAAAATTACAGACCTCGCCATTCTTTGTAGGTGGGAAAACTTGCAAAATCAGCAGCGTATCAAACGCTTCTCTTCCCCCACTGTATGGTAACTGTGGCTTGGGAACACACAGCTCAAAAGAGGGGTCCATTTTGCATTGTGAGAGTGCATTTTACTACATTTTTTTTCAGGTTTTTTTTAGCTAGTAATAATGTGGAAAACATGGATTTTTGTGATAAACTCACCGTAAAATCCTTTTCTCCGAGATGCTCATTTTGGGACACAGGTACTGTGGGTGTATGCTACTACCGCCTGGAGGCTGACACTAAGTGAAAAAAACAGGTTAGTTCCTCCTCCGCCGTATACACCCTCGCCCCGATTGCGGGCGGAAGCCAATTTGGTGCAAAAGCAGTAGGAGATCAAACAAAAATAAAACAAAATCAACCTTAATGCAGGTAACAACATGTCTAGAAAAACACCACCCTAATATCAAAAAGAAAATGCATATTAATTAAACAAACAAAAGCCAATTGGCTACCAGGGTGGGTGCTGTGTCCCCCAATGAGCGTCTTGGAGAAAAGGATTTTACGGTGAATTTATCACAAAAATCCATGTTTCTCCTTCGCCTCATTGGGGGACACAGGTACTGTGGGACGTCCTAAAGCAGTCCTTTGGTGGGAAGTTGACTCACCAATCCAAGCTACATGCAGCTCCTGTCTAAAGGTGCGCCTCTGCTGCTTGGAGAATTTTTCTACCCAGGCTCGCATCCGCTGAAGCCTGAGTATGGATATTGTAATGTTTGGCAAATGTGTGCAGGCTGGACCAGGTTACTGCCTTGCAAACCTGTTCTGCTGATGTCTGGTGCCGAAGAGCCCAAGAGGCGCCCACCGACCGAGTAGAGTGTGCTCTGATCCCTGCTGGAACTGGTGCGCCTCTGATGCTGTAAGACTCTTGAATAGTCAACCGAATCCACCTGGCTATGGTCGATTTTGAGGCAGCGAGTCCCTTCCTGCGACCTTCAGGGCGCACGAACAGCACGTCTGACTGACGAAAAGGTGCCGTCTGTGACACGTACCTCCTGAGTGCTCTCACCAGATCCAACATATGAAGGGCCTTTTCCACACGGTGTACCGGTGATGGACAAAAAGAGGGCAAGACAATATCATTAATGTGAAACAAGGAAACAACCTTTGGCAGAAAAGGAGGAGCTGGTCTGAGAACCACCTTATCCTTGTGGAAAGTGAGAAACGGGGCTCGACAAGATAGGGCTGCCAGCTCCGAAACTCGCCTGATAGAAGTTATAGCTACGAGGAATGCCATCTTCCAGTTAAGGTACGACAAAGACATCCTGTAGCGGTTCAAATGGAGCTTCCTGCAGAATGCCTAAGACCATGTTAAGGTCCCAGGCGTCCATAGGCGCCCTATAGGGAGGTACCAAGTGGGATACTCCCTGGATGAAAGTCTTTACCTGAAAACTGATAGCAATCCTGCGCTGGAAAAGGACAGATAAGGCCGATATCTGTCTCCAGAGGGAACTTGGGGCCAAGTCTGAGTCTAAGCCAGACTGGAGAAAGGCCAAGATGTAAGGGATAGAGAATCTCAGTGGAGAACAACCGCGGCCTCGACACCATGAGAAGAAAACCTTCCAGGTGTGATCGTAAATTCGGGCCGAGGTAAGCTTCCGGGAGCTAACCACTGTAGCAACCACTTTGCGCCCAAACCCTGCCTGGGTGAGAATCCAAGATTCAACGACCAAGCCGTCAAACACAGGGTCCCTGAGTTCGGGTGGCAGATGGGCCCTGGGAAAGTAGATCTGGGCGCTCTGGCAGTCGCCAAGGAATGTTGGCGAGCAGCTGCAGTAGCTCTGCGCACCATGCCCGATGGGGCCAGCAGAATCGCTGGAACCCCTTCTGCCTTGATCTTGATGACTCTCGGAAGCAGTGGCAGCGGGGGAAATAGATATGAGAGGCGAAACTGGTTCCATGGCAGAACCAACGCATCCATGGCAATTGCCTGCGGGTCCCCGGAACCGAGCTACAAATGTGGGCACCTTGGTGTTCACCCTGGAGGCCATGAGGTCCACATCCGATGTTCCCCACCGTTGGCAAATCTGATGGAAGACCTCGGGGTGTAAAGACCATTCCCCGGACGCAAGATCCTGCCGGCTGAGGAAGTCTGCCGCCCAGTTCTCTACACCTGGGATGTGGCCCGCCGATATCACCAAGTGATTCCTCTCAGCCCAGTAAAGAACGTGCCCTACCTCGCGCATGGTTGCTCTGCTCCGGGTTCCTCCTTGATGATTTATGTAAGCCACCGCCGTGGCGTTGTCCGATTGAATCCGGATGGGGCGGCCTACTAGAAGGTGATGAAAATGTTGCAGAGCCAGCCGGATCGCTCGTATCTCCAACAAGTTGGGTCGTGTGGTGGCGACAAGTCGGTTGTGACTACCAACCAATGGTCTGGGGGAAAGGGTTTCCCTTGGAGAAGGGAGGACCTGATTGTCCACCACTCGAGTGACTGTCTGACATGCGAGGACAACCGGTACTGGTGATCGAGTGTGAAAGGGTTCTTGTCCCAGGATGACAAGAGGGCGTGTTGCAGGGGGCGAAGATGGAACTGGGCGAACGGGATCGCTTCCATTGCTGCCACCATTTTTCCTAGAATCCTCATCCCGAACCGGATGGTATGAGGGACTGGTTGTTGACGTGTCCAGACTCCCTGCCGGAGAGCTAGTGCCTTGTCTCGAGGGAGAATTACCAACTCTTGTAAGGTTTCAAAGATCATCCCTAACAAGGAAATCCTCTGAGATGGCACAAGGGATGATTTTTTCACGTTGACCAACAACCCTAAGCAGGAAAGAGTATCTAGCGTGATGCTGACATTTTCCTCGCATGCCCGAATTGAAGGGCCCTTGACCAAGAGGTCTTCTAAGTAAGGCAAGATGACTATGCCCTGGGAGTGCAAGATGGCCATGACAACTGCCATGACCTTTGTGAACACTCTGGGGGCGGTGGCTAGCTCGAAAGGCAGCGCTGCAAACTGGAAATGTAGACCGTTGATGGCGAAGCGCAGAAATATTTGATGCGGAGGGAAGATGGGGATATGTAGGTAGGCATCCTGGATATTGATAGAGGCCAAATATTCCCCCTGCCCCATATGACTGAACGGAGAGACTCCATCCAAAAGTGTCTGATCCTGATAAATTTGTTCAGGAACTTTAGGTCCAAAATGGGCCTGACAGTCCCATCCTTTTTGGGGACTGCAAACAGGTTGGAAAAGAAGCCTTGAGCCTTCTCGTTTTCCGGTACGGGAATAATGACTCCGTTGAGCTGAAGCAATTCGATGGCCCCTAGTAAAGCTTTTGCCCGAGCATCCACCCTGGGAAGACGGGAAGAAAAAAAAAAAAAAAAAAAACGCCTTGGGGGTACCTGACAAATTCTATCTTGCACCGAGGACACCAGCTCTCTTACCTATGTGTCGTGTGTGACGTGAGCCAGACGTGGCAAAATCAGAGTAGGTGGCCGCCTACCTTGCTGGTGTCGCCTGGAAAATGCCTCGAGTCATTTGGCTGAAGATCTTTGGGACCTGGGCTGGTTAGTACGCATCCTCCCCAACAGGTTGGCTCTATATGAGACCTGTCGATCCCTATCCTGGTTGGGGCGACCTGAAGTGGCGGAATTGGCCGCTGTAGTCCACCTGGGGTTGCGAAAGGCCTGAAACTGTGCCTGAAACTGGTGACGAAACGGCGGTTTGACCCTTTGTTGAGGGAGAAAACCGCTCTTCCCTCCTGTGGAGTCAGAGATGAGCTGATCTAACCTCTCTCCGAATAGGCGGCCGCACTGATATGGTAGGAAAGTCAAGGACTTCTTCGACGCTGAATCGGCCCGCCATGTCCTTAACCACAGAGCTCTCCTAATGGAGATTGCATTTGCGGCAGCGAGTGCTGCGCAGTTGGCCGCATCTAATGATGCATTGATTAAGTAGTCCCCAGCCACAGCAATCTGATTTGCGATCTGACACTTCTGGTGGTAGGTCCATATCTTGCAAGGCTCTGTTCAATGATTCCGACCAAGAAACCATGGCCTTGGCTACCCACGTTGCCGCGAACGAGGGAGAGAATGCTGATTCTGACGCCTTAAACACTGAGCGAGCCAAGCTCTCTATGAGACGACCAGTGGGATCCTTAATAGAAGACCCACTAGGGTCAGGGGCAGGGTTTTAGAAGCCAAGCGTGACACAGGTGAATCCACCGTTGGGGATTCCGTTCATTTTTTACGGAGATCCAGGGCAAACGGATATCTCGCCTCGAGTGCCTTCTGGCTCGAGAAGCGCCTGTCCAGCCGTTCCCTGTGTCGTTGCACTATGTCCTCAAACTCTGGGTGAATGCAAAATATTCTATGGGGGCGCTTGACTCGCTTCAATGACATCTTGTGACCTGAGGCCAAGGTGGAATCATCCTCAATCACCAGAGTCTGGTTGACGGCTTCAATGAGGCTGTCAACTGTTTCCCGACACCCAGACGTATCTAGGTCAAGGGGTTCGTCCAAGTCGTAGTCTGAGCCTCGCTCGTTATCGACTGCTGCTGAAGGAGAGCGAGAAGCAGAAGTCACGGATGCCGAGGCACCGGATGGACCGGGAGACGCCGTGTGGGTTTGTTTCCCCCGCGTTTGCCTGGAGTGAGAGCAGCCCCTGCAGGCCGGAGGCTCCGGTGAGGTAGAGGACCCCTCTAAGACAGGCGAGCCACTATCTCTGCCCTTATCTGGGGCACGAAGGGACTCGATTGCTCTCGTGACGCTATAGATTGTGACAGTGATAGTGCCCATTCCGGGGGACTTGGTACACTGGGCTCGGTCGCAGGGGAGGGCTCCTGGGTGCGTTTGGACTCGCAGGCTTCGCATAATCGCTTGGTCTGTGCCTGCGGAAAGGCGGACCGATAGGCGATACATGCAGCGTATAGAAACGTGTGCGTCTTAGCTTTCCGGACATGCTGTATCTGCCAGGCATCAGCGCTGTAGACCGCTGGGGAAGAGCACTCTTCGTATTCACCTAGCGTGGCCTCTCGGGGGGGTTTGGGGGCAGCACTTACCCCAGTCCTGTGTCCCCTGCGTTCTGGAAGTGCAGAGCGGTGCTCCGGTTCAAACAGGTACGTGCCACAACTGTGGGCAGGCCGCCGGCAGAAAAAAGGAGTCCTGGGGCCTGGGGGCAGTACTTCTGCCTGCAGCCTAGCGTCGGCCCAAAGCCGGGGGCTAAATCTCTTCGGCGCCCGCCCCGCCGGACGTGACCCGATGGAGGGCAGGACTTCCGCCCGCGGCCTAGCGACGGCTGAAGCCGCGGGCTGGATTTTCAGCATCCAACCGGGGGGGGGGTTTACACGCCGGCCCACGGAGACCAAGGCCGGGAAAAAGGTGACCCGCCGCCGGACGCCAGAAAGCACTTATTCTGTAGCGGATGCTGCCGCTCTGACCCCCAAAAAAAGGCTAAGGGCTCCAGCCCTGTGGAACGCCGCTGCAGGAGCCCTCCTAGGCCACCCTCCACCGTGATGCTTCAGCTCCAGCTCAGGTAGAGGGGGGCCACATAAAGGACGGTGCAGGCACCCTAGCTCCTGTCTTACCCTTCAAGGGGTGAGGAGAGGGACCGTCCGCCGCCTTGCCGCACCGCAGTCTAGCATTGGTGGAGCAGTGGGAGCCGCACGGACTACACTTGTGCCTCTGTACAGCCTAGGGTTTCAATGCCTTAGGGTGGTCAGGGCTAAGTCTGGCATCATGTCCCACGTCGCGGAAGAGGATACGTGGAGGCGACACTCGCACAAGCTCGCCCGTTGTTGGTTTGGGGAGATCCGACCCTTTCAATAGGGTCCGTCCCCCGTCTCATCTTCATAGAGGAAAAAAAAAAGAAAGTCTGGAAACAGAAATACGTGTGCCTCCAACAGACACTAAGCAAGAAACTGGTTTCCGTCCACAATCGGGGCGAGGGTGTATACGGCGGAGGAGCGAACCTATTTTTTTCACTTAGTGTCAGCCTCCAGGGGGTGGTAGCATACACCCACAGTACCTGTGTCCCCCAATGAGGCGAAGGAGAAACCTAAATTTTTCCATAGACATGTTTTTTGCAGGATGAGTTGACGTTTTTTACCAGGGCTGTGGAGTCGGTAAGCCAAACCTGCGACTCCGACTCCTCAATTTCCCTTACACCGACTCCGACTCCGACTCCACGACTCCCACATATATTGCTTATATTTAAGTGAAAAATTTATTGTAGTACAATGTGAACCTCAGACATTTAATCATTTTTATGATCCAATAATCAAGATATTTAGATAGAACAGAATATATATTGGTGTACTACCCGGTTTTCATTCTTTTTGGTACAGATACGATATGGATAGACAGATATGGATAAATGGATATATAGATAGAGCAGATTTCTAATCTGCTTTTGCTATTGAAAACATTATCTATGAGCTTAAAAACCTTTCAGCTAAGTGCACACGTAACGGAACTCTCGCGGAAATTACCGCGAGAGTTTCGGAATTCCAGTCCGCGGGAAAATCGCATTTTAAATTCCCGCGATTTTCCCGCGGAAAAACTAGCATTTTGCAAGCGGAATTAGCTTGCAGAATGCTAGCGTTTTCCAAGCGATCTGGAGCATCGCTTGGAGAACTGATTGACAGGTTGGTCACACTCGTCAAACACAGTGTTTGACAGTGTGACCAACTTTTTACTACTGAGGCCGCCTATGCAGCATCAGTAGTAAAAGATAGGATGTAAAAAAAAATAAAAAATAGTGTTATTCTTACCCTCCGACGTCCCGCGCATCCGTTCCCAGTAATCCTTTGCGAAAATGCCCGCGATGACGTCAGTTCTCGCGGGATCGCGACGTCTCGCGGTAATTCGCGATGACGTCGCGCGAATGACCGCGAGACTTCGCGATCCCGCGAGAACGGACGTCATCGCGAGCATTTTCGCAAAGGACTACTGGGAACGGATGCGTGGAGAGAAGCGGGAAGGCTGCGCGGGACGCCGGAGGGTGAGAATAACAATATTTTTTATTTTTAAATTCTTTTTTTTACAGGAATATGGTACCCAAAGCCCGGAGGACAGTCTCCTCTCCTCTGGACCGTGGGTACCATCCGCAAATGTTCTGCTTACTTTTCGCATGGTGTGCACAGCCACATGCGGAAAATAAGCGGAACAATGCATTCCTATGGGTGCGGGATCGCCGCGATTCCGCAAATTAATGAGCATGCTGCGGTTTTTACCGCGAAGCGATTCCGCCGCGGTAAAAACCGCAGCATTAGCACAGCATTGCGGAATCCCATAGGAATGCATGGGATGCTTATTTTTCGCGTTTTCGCGGCAAAATCGCGCGGTTAAAACCGCCGCGGAAACGCGAAAAAAACGCTACGTGTGAACTCAGCCTTCAGGTGATGCAGTTTTTTAAAAAGATCATCAGCTTTTGCAGCTGAAAAACGTATCCTCAAAAAACACAGGAAAAACGCTGTGTGTGAATGTAGCCTTAGATCAGGAATATAACAGCCATTTATAGGACATTTCATAACTTTCCCAAACTCCTATGAAAAAATATTCAGCACATCCTGCATTGAATTACTGTACCCAATTTATTATATATTTTAGGAGTCGGAGTCGGTCCATTTTATACCGACTCCAACTCCGACTCCACCAAAATGAGCACCGACTCCACGACTCCGACTCCACAGCCCTGTTTTTTACTGGTACTAGTTGGGGGTATTTAACATTATATAATCACTTTTTATTTACATTTTTTTGGAGACAGAACAAAAAACAGAAATTCAGGAATTGTCTTTATTTTTTACGCTGTTTACTGTGCTGTAAAGCTGACCAGATGACTTAATTCTGGAGGTCAGAAGGATTATAGCAAGGCCAGGGTTATGTAGCATTATATACACTGCTCAAAAAAAATAAAGGGAACACTTAAACAACAGAATATAACTCCAAGTAAATCAAACTTCTGTGAAATCAAACTGTCCACTTAGGAAGCAACACTGCTTGACAATCAATTTCACACGCTGTTATGCAAATGGAATAGACAACAGATGGAAATTATTGGCAATTATCAAGACACACTCAATAAAAAGGAGTGGTTCTGCAGGTGGGGACCACAGACCACATCTCAGTACCAATGCTTTCTGGCTGTTTTTTTGGTCACTTTTGAATGCTGGTTGTGCTTTCACACTCGTGGCAGCATGAGACGGACTCTACAACCCCCACAAGGGGCTCAGGTAGTGCAGCTCATCCAGGATGGAACATCAATGCGAGCTGTGACAAGGTTTGCTGTGTCTGTCAGCGTAGTGTCCGGAGGCAGGAGGCGCTACCAGGAGACAGGCCAGTACACCAGGAGACGTGGAGGGGGCCGTATGAGGGCAATAATCCAGCAGCAGGAACGCTACCTCTGCCTTTGTGCAAGGAGGAACAGGAGGAGCACTGCCAGAGCCCTGCAAAATGACCTCCAGCAGGCCACAAATGTGCATGTGTCTGCACAAACGGTTAGAAACCAACTCCATGAGGATGGTCTGAGTTCCGATGTCCACAGATGGGGTTGTGCTCACAGCCCAACACCATGCAGGATGCTTGGCATTTGCCACAGAACACCAGGATTGGCAAATTCGCCACTGGCGCCCTGTGCTCTTCACAGATGAAAGCAGGTTCACATTGAGCATGTGACAGAGTCTGGAGATGCCATGGAGAGAGATCTGCTGCCTGCAACAACCTTCAGCATGACCGGTTTGGTAGTGGGTCATTAATGGTGTAGGGTGGCATTTCTTTGGAGGGCCGCACAGCCTTCCATGTACTCACCAGAGGTAGCCTGACTGCCATTAGGTACCGAGATGAGATCCTCAGATCCCTTTTGAGACCATATGGTGGTGCGGTTGGCCCTGGGTTCCTCCTAATGCAGGACAATGCCCAGACCTCATGTGGCTGGAGTGTGTCAGCAGTTCCTGCAAGATGAAGGCATTGAAGCTATGGACTTGCCCGCCCATTCCCCAGACCTGAATCCGATTGAGCACATCTGGGACATCATGTCTCGCTCCATCCACCAACGTCATGTTGCACTACAGACTGTCCAGGAGTTGGCTGACGCTTTAGTCCAGGTCTTGGACGAGATCCCTCATGACAACATCCACCGACTCATAAGGAGCATGCCCAGGTGTAGTAGGGAGGTCATGCAGGCACACGGAGGCCATACACACTACTGAGAATCATCTCCTTGTCTTGAGGCATTTCCACTGAAGTTGCATCAGCCTGTAATTTGATTTTCCACCTTGATTTTGCGTATCCTTCCAAATCCAGACCTCCATAGGATATTAATTTTGATTTATATTGATCATTTTTATGTTTTCTTGTTCTCAACACATGCCACTATGTAACCTATAAAGATTTGCAGCTGCGATATTTCATTCAGTGATATCTACGATGTGGTATCTTAGTGTTCCCTTTATTTTTTTGAGCAGTGTATTTTGCTACTTTTACAGGCATGCATTTGTTTGTGCATCCTCATGTTCTGAGAGCTATAACTATCTTTCTACTGGAAACTGGGCATGAGATCTTCTTTTGCAGGATGTATCAAAGTTTTAGTTGGTACAATTTGGACAGTAACTTTTTTTCTATTTCTTTTTTTTCGGAGTGGCAGAGTGAACAAAAAACGGCAGTTTATGAATAGTTTTTATTTTGTTTCATGGCACTCCATGTGTGGTAAAAGTGTTATGACAACTCTTTCCTTCGGGTCAGTGCAATAACTCTAATATTACATTTAGCAAATAATTAGTTTTTGCATCGCCATATTCTGATAGCTAGAACTTTGTATTTTTTGCCGACAGACCCTTTATGAGGACTAGTTTTTCATGAAATGAGTTGACATTTTTAATGATTCCGTTTTTTTTTTTATACAAGGACTTTCTGATCAATGTTTATTTAATTTCTTATGTGTTAGTATAATGTAATGGGTGTATTTTTCTGTGTTTTATTTATATAGAAAATTCACATTATGGGTTAAATAATAAGACAGTTTTAAAGTTGGGTTCAAAATGTGGCGATACTAATTATCTATACTTGTTTGCTTTTGTTTTTATATAAAAACAGCACTTTTGGTGTAGAAATATTTTTCCATCACATCGCACAGATGATGTTGTACCAACCTCGAGAAACCAAATGCCGAGCTGGGGCGTTGGAAGTTAAGATTGGCACGCCTCCCTTCTAGCGGCCATTGACCTGGACGCTGTACCAGATACCCGCAAACTGACTCGCTCATCTCTAGTGTCTACTAGTGATGCACGAACGTGTTGGGATAAGGTGCTATCCGAGCATGCTTAGGTATTAGCCGAGTTGTTTTCGGCGTGCTTGAATAATATGTTTGAGTACCTGCGCTTGACAAACGGGCAATCCATGCATGTGTTGCGGATGTTTAACAGCCGTGAGACATGCAGCTGTGGGGACCTGAACTTATTATTAAAGCACACCAAAGAGAGTTAGTACACGAGCATCCTCAAAGAATACCTTATCCGAGCACGTTCGCTTATCACTAGTGTCTACCTATAGTATACAACTGTCACGCTCCGGATGAACCTTGTTAACCTGCTTTTATCGTGACACCGTACATGATTGGCAGATGTCATGGAGGGGTTTCTCAAATATCTATAAAATGATGATGAATATGTTTGATGAATTGAGGCTTGTGTCTAAACTGTGGATTGTCTTGATGTCTTTTTAGGCCACGTTTACAGAGCAGCTTTTGATAAAAATTATTTATGAAAGTATAAAGTGGATACAACAAAAGAACAAAGGGTAAGTTTCTCCCATGTACGTTTTCTGTTTCTAGTATCCATTCCTGGTTTAGGATTAAAAAAATAAAAGAATTAAAAACAGCATCAAACTGCTGTGTATAAATTTAGCCTCATAAAACAGTTCTCTCATACTACGGCAGTTATATAATTAGGGTTATTGCTTACCTCTTGGGATGCTTGGTGGCTCTGCATCACAATCTAACTGTAAAGATGCCATCCTTTGAATTAGGGCATTTGGTTTAGGGTAGGATTTCTAGAATTTGGAAATAGAGTTTAGAAAATTAACAAAATTGTTCCTTATTTCACAGTCAGTACCTCCTTCAGAAGAATAAACTGATTGTTGGCAGATAGCACACTATATACAGCACTCCTATCATTTAAGTACTCTAAGGTAACGGAAACCTGTCAAGTTTGAGAACGCTATTAACTTGCAGATATACACTTAACCTGCTGGTAAATAGCATTAAACGAGTTGTCTCATAAACAAAGAACATTTTAATACCACATCTCTCTCGCGGCTGGTTCTTTCTGTGCAGTAAAGCATTTGCTGCCTGATTTTAAACAACGTTTTACCTCACAGAAAGAATCAGCTGTGATTCCCTGCTGTAATGCCTGTATACAGTTTTCCTTCCTCCCCTGCCCAGGAGCTGTGGTATGATCAGACCATGTTCCTGTACACAGTCAGACACAACCATTAGGCTATGCGCATACGTTGCGGATTTACATGTGGAATTTTCTGCGCGGATTCTTCCGCTCTTGGCAGAAAACGCAAGTAAAAATCCACATGGATTTGATGCGTTTTTCATACAGATTTTCATTCGGATTTGTATGCGTTTTTGTAAGCTAAATAAAGATCTATTATTTAACAAAAAAAAAAAACTTGTGATGTAATTTCTTTGTCCAACTTCTTCTTTTACATACTCCACTGAAGATCATAATGTCATTACATACCACGTTCATATATGTTTACACACACAAAACAAATATAAGTGAATACCTATAGATATATCTATCTATCAATCAATATATCAATAGATAGAGAAAATCTGCATTAGGGTCACACTTGCGAGAAACTCGCACAAGTCTCGCACCTCAGTACCCGGCACTGTTGCCGGCACTCAGACTGGAGCGTGCAGCTACATATAAATACATGCAGCTGCGCACTCTGGTCCCGAGTGCCGGCGGCAGTGCCAGGTATTGAAGTGCGAGACTCATGTGAGTGTCTCACAAGTGTGACCCCGGCCTTAAATGCAATATCTGTCTAATTTTTTTTTTTTACAATAAGGGAAAAAAATTGCGTGGGCTCCCGCGCAATTTTCAAAACCAGAGAGGGAAAGCCAGCGATTGGGGGCAGATGTTTATAGCCTGGGAAGGGGTAATACCCATGGATCTTCCTATGCTATTACTATCAGCTCACAGCTGTATAATTAGCCTATACTGGCCATTAAAATAGGGGAGCCCTCCCAAAAAACGATGTGGGGTCCCCCCTATAATTTATAGCCAGAAAAGGCTATGTAGACAGCTGCGGGCTGATATTAATAGCCAAGGAAGGGGCCATGGATATTGCCCCCCCGGCTACAAACATCAGCTCACAGCCGACCCAGAAGATGAACCAATTCCGGTAGTTAGCCTCTCTCTTCTCACTACCCTTTAGCGGTGGCATATGGGGTAAATAGTTGTGGGGTTGATGTCACCTTTGTATTGTAAGGTGACGTCAAACCGGCTTAGTAATGGAGAGGCGTCATTGAGATACCTATCCACTACTAATCCTACAGTTGTTAAGGGGTTAATTAAAGACACAGCCAGAATAAAGCATTATAAAATACTACACAGTTTCCCCCCTTTATTGTACTCCTAATTCCTGTAAAAAAAATAAAATAACAAACCAACACAAATACTCCCTCTTCCGATGCAATCCATTTAATAATGAGTATCCCATGACAATCTTCCGTGTAGAGCGGTCACATCAGGAGATGTGACCACTCTACAGGGCCTCCAGTGACACACAGACAGGAGATAATGGCTCTTGCAGTGTTATCACTGATGATTCACTGGAGCTCATGCTCTCACTTTACGGCACTTCTGCGCGAGAATTTTCCCACGCAGTGGAGCCGCAAGTGACAGGACGAACTCCAGTGACCTCGAGGAGGCGGAGTGATCCACTGCGGGAGGATACCTTCTGTCACTGTATCACCGGAGGCCCCTGTAGAGTGGTCACATCTCCCAATGTGACAGCTCTACATGGGCGATCGTCCTGGGACAATCGCTATTAAATGGATTACGACGGAACAGGCAGTATACTGTTGGTTTATTTTTTTTTTTTTTTGCAGGCGATCAAGGGCGTCAGGGATTAGCAGTATGGTGAGTATGTGTACGGAGTGTTTTTTTTTTTTTTACTATTCAACACAGTATTCGGAAATTGGGACTACTCCTGTCCCATCAGACGATGCCTGCCTACACACAGACACGCACACACACACACACACATATACACACAGACATGCACACAGTCTCCACCCACACTCTTCCTCTTCCCGATCTGCAGCGGTTCTCGCACGCAGCTCCGCAGCAAAACCACATATCTTTTTAAACCTGCGGGTTTGCTGCAGATTTGACTGACTCAATGGAAGTCAATGGGTGCAGAAATGCTTCAGAACCGCAAAAAGAATTGACATGCTGCGGAAAATAAAACGCTGCAAATCCGAGCGTATTTTTCCACAGCATGTGCACACCAATTCTGAATTTCCCATTGACTAACATTGGTTGTGCACTACACTGTGTATTTGATGTCGAAAAAACGCAGCAGCTCTGCATAAAAATCCGCAACGTGTGCACATACCCTTACACAGTACACAACCGGGGCACATTTATAAAAAAAATTTCTAACAGTTGTGGAACTTATTTTTATTCCAAGATCTATTAATTAAAATGTACTTTGCACGTGGGAAAACCCATTTAATAAGATACCCAGGCCCTGTACTAGTTAATTTTCTCGAGTGACATGCTTTATTTCTTCCAGGAACGGCCAGGTTTTAGTCATGGAGATCTGCCCAGAGCAGCTTCAGTCACCGCTCAGAGAACTGTGAGGAGGTGGCTGTAAGCATACTTCAGTACTTTGACTGACAGATGGCTCTGCAGTGCATCAGTACAGAGTCGGCTGTCAGTCAGTGCCAAGGTATGCTTACAGGTACCACTCTCAGTGCGGTGAGCGTTGACTGTACTGAAATTGCTCTGGGACATCAGCATGACTGAAAGCCAGTGGCTCCCGTAAGGCAGAAAGTTCAGTTCCTCCCAGGTGCTGTGCCACGCTTCAGTACAGCAGCTGGGCACCTTCACAACACTATTAACCTGCAATTAACCCTGTACCTGCAGGTCAGTAGTGTTACAGGACCAGACAGGTTCCCTTCAATTCATCTATAAGATAGTTCAGTAAGTAACTATGGAGTGCATAATAAAGCTGTACAGTCATTTAGCTGTGGTTTACATCCATCACTTCCATTCTTTCTCAATCTTGGAGTAGAATTGAATATATTTATTCATACTAATGAGAATAGAATTTTATGGGTGCTACTGTGCCCTCAAACACTTTGAATATTAAGCCCCAAGATCTCAAATCAAAACACTAATACAAATTGTCCCTTCTTTATTTGGTCTCAGGACTTTGAGGACATAATTTAGTGTGCTCTCATCCTGTACCAAGATCATCATCCTAATACTTTCATTAATAGGCAAAGCAGCTATTCAACACTTTAAATTCTTACCGCCATCCCCCAGCACCTCCTCCCTCTCCTCTCTGCTGAAGACTTTGCCTCATTCTTCAAGCAAAACATTGATAACATTATTATTTATTTATATAGCGCCACTAATTCCAAGGTGCTGTACATGAGAAGGCATTACACACAAAGTTATAGATATCGTTTACAGTAAACAAATTTACAATGACAGAGGGGAGAGGACATCAGATCAAGGTTTGGCCTACAGTCCCCACAGCCCCTCCTTATAACAACTCGGCCCTCCTCCTCCAAAACCAGCTTCTCTGCCATTATGGAAGATGAACTTTAACATCTCACCACCTGTGCACTTTACCCAATCCTGTCCCACCTCATCCCAAAGCTCACCACAGTCTTCATCCCAACACTTACCCATCTCTTCAACAACTGATGTCTTCCCCTCTTACTTAAAACATGCCTCAATCACACCCATCTTCAAAATGCCCTCCCTTGACCATCCTCTGTGTCTAACTATCATCCTATATCACTTCTCCCCTATGCCTCAAAACTACTGAAACAAAACATCCATCTTGAACTATCCTCCCACCTCTCCTTCTGCTCACTCTTTGATCGCTTACAATCTAGCTTCCGACTGCATCATTCTACGGAAACTGCCCTGACTAAAGTCAAATTACTTATTAACTGCCAAATCCAAGAGACATTACTCTGTCCTACTACTCCTGGACCTGTCCTCTTCCTTTGACACAGTGGACCATTCCTTCTTACTACATATTCTCTCATCTCTTGGCATCACAGCCTTGACCCTATCCTGGATTTCTTCATACCTAAGAGACCGGACATTCAGCGTCTCCCACTCACACACTACCTTCTCATCTTGCCACCTATCTGTCAGTGTACTCCAATCCAAAGTTCAGTTCTAGGTCCCCCTGCTCTTCTCCATCTACACCTTCGGCCTGGGACAACGCAGAGTCCCACGGCTTTCATTATCATCTCTATGCTGATGACTCACAGATATACCTCTCTGGACCCAATATCACCTCCTTACTAACCAGAATCCCACAATGTCTGTCCACTATTTTATCCTTCTTTTCTGCTAGATTTACAGTGCCTTGCGAAAGTATTCGGCCCCCCTGGAACTTTTCAACCATTTCCCACATATCATGCTTCTAACATAAAGATACCAAATGTAAATTTTTAGTGAAGAATCAACAACAAGTGGGACACAATTGTGAAGTTGAACAAAATTTATTGGTAATTTTTTTGTGGAAATTCAAAAACTGAAAAGTGGGGCGTGCAATATTATTCGGCCCCTTTACTTTCAGTGCAGCAAACTCACTCCAGAAGTTCATTGTGGATCTCTGAATGATCCAATGTTGTCCTAAATGACTAATGATGATAAATATAATCCACCTGTGTGTAATCAAGTCTCTGTATAAATTCACCTGCTCTGTGATATGCGATAGTCTCGGGGTTCTGTTGAAGCACAGAGAGCATCATGAAGACCAAGGAACACAACAGGCAGGTCCGTGATACTATTATGGAGAAGTTAAAAGCCGGATTTGGATACAATATGATTTCCAAAACTTTAAACATCCCAAGGAGCACTGTGCAAGCGAACATATTGAAATGGAAGGAGTATCATACCACTGCAAATCTACCAAGACCTGGCCGTCCCTCTAAACTTTCATCTCAAACAAGGAGAGGACTGATCAGAGATGCCGCCAAGAGGCCCATGATCACTCTGGATGAACTGCAGAAATCTACAGCTGAGGTGGGACAGTCTGTCCATAGGACAACAATCAGTCGTACACTGCACAAATCTGGCCTTTATGGAAGAGAGGCAAGAAGAAAGCCATTTCTCAAAGATATCCATAAAAATTGTTGTTTAAAGTTTGCAACAAGCCACCTGGGAGACACACCAAACATGTGGAAGAAGGCGCTCTGGTCAGATGAAAACAAAATCGAACTTTTTGGCAACAATGCCAAACGATATGTTTGGCGTAAAGTCTACACAGCTCATCAACCTGAAACACCATCCCCACTGTCAAACATGGTGGTGACAGCATCATGGTTTGGGCCTGCTTTTCTTCAGCAGGGTCAGGGAAGATGGTTAAAATTGATGGGAAGATGGACGGAGCCAAATACAGGACCATTCCTGAAGAAAACCTGTTGGAGTCTGCAAAAGACCTGAGACTGGGATGGATATTTGTCTTTCAACAAGACAATGATCCCAAACATAAAGCAAAATCTACAATGGAATGGTACACAAATAAACGTATCCAGGTGTTAGAATGGCCAAGTCAAAGTCCAGACCTGAATCCAATCGAGAATCTGAGGAAAGAGCTGAAAACTGCATCTCCATCAAACCTGACTGAGCTCGAGCTGTTTGCCAAGGAAGAATGAGCAAGAATTTCAGTCTCTCAATGTACAAAACTGATAGAGACATACCCCAAGCGACTTGCAGCTGTAATCGCAGCAAAAGGTGGAGCAACAAAGTATTACGTTAAAGGGGCCGAATAATATTGCACGCCCCACTTTTCAGTTTTTGAATTTCCACAAAAAGTTTAAATAACCAATAAATTTCATTCAACTTCACAATTGTGTCCAACTTGTTGTTGATTCTTCACCAAAAATTTACATTTGGTATCTTTATGATTGAAGCATGATATGTGGGAAAAGGTTCAAAAATTACAGGGGGCCGAAACCTTTTGCAAGGCACTGTATAAAACTTAACATAGCTAAAACAGAATTCATCATCTTTCCCCCTTCTCACTCAACCCCCCCACCCATCAGACCTTTCCAACAAAGTCAATGGCTGCCCACTCTCCCCAGTCCCGCTAAGCTTGCTGCCTCGGGGTAACCCTGGACTCTGATTCTCTCCTTTAAACCACATATCCAAGCCCTTTCCACTTCCTGCCAACTCCAACTCAAAAATATTTCCCGGATCCGCACATTCCTTAATCAATCAAGAATCCGCAAAAACACTAGAGCATGCCTTCATCATCTCACGGCTCGACTACTGCAACCTCCTGCTTTTTAGGCTCCCCACTAACACTCTGGCACCCTTACAATCTATCCTTAACTCTGTTGCCCAACTAACCCACTTGCTCCCCCCCTATTCTCCGACCTCTCCCCTCTGTCAATCCCATCACTGATGCCCCATTGCCCAGAAACTCCAGCTCACTCTAACCATGACATACAAAGCCATCCACAACCTATCTCCTCCATACATGTGTGATTTATCTCCCGGTAATTACCTGCATTCAACCTCCGATCCTCAAAAGATCTTGTTCTCTACTCCCCTCTTATCTCCTCTTCCCACAATTGCATACAAGATTTTTCCCATGCATCCCCCCTGCTCTGGAACTCACTACCCCAACATATCAGACTCTCACCTATCGTAGAAACCTTCAAAAGGGACCTGAAGACCAACCTCTTCCGACAAGCCTGCAACCTGCAGTAACCCACGTTCCGAAAAATTGACTTTTAATTAAATAATTAAAAACTTGACACAATCCCAACTTTTAGGGTGTAGAGAATTTTTTTTTTTTTTAATAATCAAGATACCAGGGGCAGCTATATTCGCCCTGTTAGACCCTAATAGATCCCTTCCTGCCTGCGGAGGTTGGCACCCTAATTGTTGACGATGTGACGCCCCCGCTCAACGTCGGTAGCCCTAAAACACCCTATTGATCCCTGCTGAACAGAGAAGGATACACAGAAAATACACAAACATACATATACACTCGAAAAACCCCTAGTGGAGAGACTGAATAATGTCTCTTAAGAAGGTGCAACAGTGCTGAGAACTTATCTCGTAGTACAAAAATGAGCACTCGACCCACAAAAATATATATAGCAATAGGGTAGACTTATCTCGGAGTAAAAAGAGCTTCTGCTGCAAACAATGACAGACCATAAGAGGGATTTTTTTAACCACAAAAAAGCTCAAAAAAATGTCTACACATAGAACATGAGACGAGAATGGATGAAACAATAGTCTCATAAACAGCCATTAGTATTGCATAATCATTGCACTCAAAATGGACAGTAAAGAATATTGCACAATTATTGCACTCAAAATAATCCACCAGGTGGATAGAACAACAATGGCTTGAAAGTGCTGATTAATAAGTCCTGCTGGGTGTAATAATTCATACAGCGACACAAAAATGCAACGTAAGCCCCCAATATACTCTGGGGTATCACAATGTCTCAATGCAAAAAATATGCATGTTTCAAAACGGTCTGTCAGCATACACAAGGTTAATACTTATCAGCCATTAGTGGATAGGAAGCCCAACCCGACGCGTTTCCCCCTCCATGATGCTGAGGGTTCATCAGGGGCAGAGAAGATGGGGTCTCCTTCCCCCAGCCGAAAGATCAGTGCAATGTGCGGCATATTCTCTGTGTCTCGGACGCTTAAATTTGCCGCGTCCAGTTTGCAACGTCATTTCCGGTCACATGTAATAGAGGTGTGTTAGTGGAACGCACCTTGTGACCGATGCGTCAGAAAAGGGGCGGGTCGCATGAAATAAGCATCATGCATTCACAGGCTAGCAGCATCACTCCCAGATGAATGTGGTGGAGATGTGACGTCAGTCATGCCGCAGCTCGCGCTCCAAAGGTGTCACAGGAAAATGGGGGAAAAAACAAGATGACAACAAATAAAAATCCCTCTTAATGACCACAAAAACTGTGACATAACCGAACAGATAAACTGCAACGCAATAGCAAACAGTATATTAGCCTATATTGCTGTAGCAAAATCTAGAGCTAGGAGAAACTGCTCTGATTGGGGTGACTTTGAGACAGTCACGTGACCTACGGGAGAGGTTTAGGGAAAGGGGTTAGCCTATGAATGTAATTGAATCGGCCTATAGGCTGGCAAAACAAACGGGGAGGTCATCTCTGTTGGTCCCTAAAGAAAGGAAGGACTCTGATAACTTGACAAGACTGATTGGCACTTTTGATGACCAATCAGGGAAGGTCATGGAGATTCTGAAGAAACACTGGGCAATACTCAGGACAGATAGTGATATTTGTAAGATGATCTCACCGAGACCTTCAGTGACCTATAGGAAGGGTAAATTGATCAGGGACAAAGTGGTCAAAAGTCATCTTAAACCCTTAAAGAAGGAAGGAACATGGTTACAAAACAGGAATGTTGGAATATTCAGATGTGGTCATTGTAGTTTTTGCAAATTTGTCAGCCCATCAAAAAAATTCACTAGTGCCCATACAAAAAGTACTTACGGTACATGAATTTTTTTGCGAACTGCAAAACAGTGGGGGTTGTATACTTGTGCACTTGTTCTTGCCCCCTGGACTATGTGGGTAAAACCAAACGTGAGCTGCGTGTCCGTATTGGCGAACATCTGGGAGATATTAGACATGACAGGGACACCCCGCTTGCCCGCCACGTTAACATGGTCCATGGGGGAGATGAGAAGCAGATCACATTCCGTGTTGAGAAGATTCAGCCCGCAGTAAGGCAGGGAGATTGGGACAGGAAAATCCTACAACGAGAAACACGTTGGATTTTCTGGCTCGAATCGCAGAGCCCTAATGGCCTTAATGAACAGTTAAATTTTATGAGTTATTTTTAAAATGTGGTACTTGACAGATCCAGCATACTTGATTTTGGCTCACTTGGTGAGCGTTGACAATTTTGTCCTTTACGGTTATGTATGATATTGAGTTATTTCTATACTTGGATACATAGATGTGTCTCTTTTTAGGGGTTAATTTGTATTTTTGGTCTACTATTTATAGTTAAGATTTTGCTACAGCAATATAGGCTAATATACTGTTTGCTATTGCGCTCCAGTTTATCTGTTCTTTTATGTCACAGTTTTTGTGGTCATTAAGAGGGATTTTTATTTGTAGTCATCTTGTTTTTTCACTCATTTTCCTGTGACACCTTTGGAGCGCAATCTGCGGCGTGACTGATGTCACATCTCCACCACATTCATCTGGGAGTGACACCGCTAGCCTGTGAATGCCACCTCTATTACATATGACCGGAAGTGACGTCGCAAACTGGACGCGGTAAATTTGAGCATCCGAGACACAGAGAACACGCCGCACATTGCACTGATCTTTCGGCTGGGGGAAGGAGACCCCATCTTCTCTGCCCCTGATGAACCCTCAGCATCATGGAGGGGGAAACGCGTCGGGTTGGGCTTCCTATCCACTAATGGCTGATAAGTATTAACCTTGTGTATGCTGACAGACCGTTTTGAAACATGCATATTTTTTGCATTGAGACATTGTGATACCCCAGAGTATATGGGGTGCTTATGTTGCATTTTTGTGTCGCTGTATGGATTATTACACCCAGCAGGACTTATTAATCAGCACTTTCAAGTCATTGTTGTTCTATCCACCTGGTGGATTATTTTGAGTGCAGTAATTGTGCAATATTCTTTACTGTCCATTTTTGAGTGCAATGATTATGCAATACTAATTGCTGTTTATGAGACTATTGTTTCATCCATTCTCGTCTCATGTTCTATGTGTAGACGTTTTTTTGAGCTTTTTTGGGGAAAAAAATCCCCCTTATGGTCTGTCATTGTTTGCAGCAGAAGCTCTTTTTACTCCTAGATAAGATATATAAGCTGCATCATTTAAGCTCTTTTTACTCCGAGATAAGTCTACCCTATTGCTATATATATTTTTGTGGGTCGAGTGCTCATTTTTGTACTACGAGAAGTTCTCAGCACTGTTGCACCTTCTTAAGAGACATTATTCAGTCTCTCCACTCTGGGTTTTTCGGGTGTATATGTATGTTTGTGTTTTTTCTGTGTATCCTTCTCTGTTCAGCAGGGATCAATAGGGTGTTTTAGGGCTACCGACGTTGCGCGGGGGCGCCACATCGTCAACAACTAGGGTGCCAACCACCGCAGTCAGGAAGGGATCTATTAGGGTCTAACAGGGCGAGTATAGCTGCCCCTGGTATCTTGATTATTATAAAAAAAAATTTCTGTGTGAAGTATTGCTCTTCACCCCATAAGTTGGGATTGTCTCAAGTTTTTAATTATTTAATTAAAAGTTAATTTTTAGGGTCATTACGACTGTTTTATCCTGGTTTTTTGCTCTTGATGTCTCTAGATCCTATATTGTTTCTGAGGTTTTTTGGTTTAGTAACCCACGTTCCACCATACCGCTCAATGACAAGCTCTCCCTTCACCAACTGCATTCCTCACCCATCCCTTGTAGACTAAGACCTCACGGGAAAGGGTCCTCTCTCCTCCTCCTGTACTAGTTAGTGACTAGTTTTGTTCAAAGTATTGTACTTGTCTTTTATTATGTATACCCCTTTTCACATTTAAAACACGATACATTATTTTGCTTAGTGTACCTTATTACCAATGATTTTAATGATTTAATAAAAGTTAAGTGTTATTTACTCTACAATCTGTGATCTTTAGCCCCACAATACACATTAGATGTCTGCCAACCATCTCGCCTGGCTCTGTTCTGTTCTCTATGTGACAGATGCCGCCAGACATGCCTGATGGTGACTTATCTCCAGGAGGATAAAAGGTTCTGGACTCCAAAATCAGAATCTTTAACTCCTCTAACAATCAAATTCCTTGTGCCCCCGTACACATTTGATTAAAGGCTGAACCCTTTAATCTAACGTGTATGGGCAGGCTGTACAGGGTGGGCTGTTTGGACCACAGCATTATTTAACAAACACAGTTTCTGACTATTTTAATTTAAAGAAGGGTGATAATACATTACAATCACAGGCCTTTCTTTCTCTTTATGTTCACCCTATACTCTTATGTGCAACTCTACATTAAATATTGCTGCTCTGTTTATTTGTTGCAAAAAACTCAAGTTATTTTCTTTTTCCTGTCGTATGCTTACGATGTCAGCTAGACTGTTAAGAAAATCCTTAAGAAATGCCAAAAGCACATGACTCAATAAAATACTGAATTTTAGCACAGTGAAAAAAAAGAATGTTTTTGAACGTGTATTAAGACTCTTTCATACAACATAATTATTATACCTTATCAGAGGGAAACAGGGATATAATATAAGCAAACCAGCACGCTCCTGGGCCTCTCCAATGTGTACAAGTGCAGAAAAACTGAAAATTTTAAAGGGACATTGTGCTTCTCAAACAAGCACTGTCAATTAAGTTAAAGGGCCTTGACTGATATGCAAATTGAGGGCGCAATAGTTTAGAAAGCCTAAAGGACTCATCAAGGCTGCAAAGTGCCCTCATTTGCATATTAAATAAAAATAGATTTTTCTGCAAATATAACATTATAATGTATACGCCTGGTATGATTTTTTGTTTTTTTATAGGGGCTACATACCAAATATGAATCTTAAAGCCGTTTCATTTGCACTTTGGGTTGTCAAGTTCCCTATAAACAGATCAATTTCTATCTGGAAAATGTCTTACCTGAATTGTTGCTACATCTTTTGTTACATTCTTTTCATAGCTTTCACAGTATATGGGTCTGAATGTCTCTTTGCATTCTAAGAAAACAAACAAAATGTTAACATTTATGCTACATTCGTTAAAATGCAGATCCTTCGTATTATGAAGGCTAACAACGCCAAACGAACCACATCAGTTGACAATGAGGACCATGAAGTTATGAAGAGAAAAAAAAAAAAAAGACACTGCCTGCAGAAGATTTTTACCAGAAGACGGAAGTAAATCTGAACAAAACCTTACAGAAGCAAAATACCGTATGTAAAAAAAAAAAAATCCATAACTACAAAACATCATCGCTGTGTTTACACTATTTACTTATTTAATGAATACAACAATAGAACAAGGAAAGCAATAAACACCAACAGAAAAATATCGGAATAAAATTACATAACTAAATGCGGGGGAATTCTGGAATAAGTTGTGTCCAAAAAAACTGACTTTAAAGATC
The DNA here is from genome assembly GCF_039654945.1 of Dendrobates tinctorius. Lineage (NCBI taxonomy): Eukaryota > Metazoa > Chordata > Amphibia > Anura > Dendrobatidae > Dendrobates > Dendrobates tinctorius. The sequence continues at coordinate 457,079 of NW_027361830.1, forward strand.
TGCACCATATTGATGGGGTATTTTAGGAATGTTTGCATCTTGTCGGATAAGATGGCATGACCTTGCTGTAAATGCTTATGGATAATAGAAAAGGGGCCTGGTCAAGCACAATGCCTCAAAATTGGGGCGTACATTTCTGGCACTACCTAATCTAACTAAAATGTGTCGTAGACGAGACAGACCTAAAATAAGAACGGTCCTACAATACGCCAAATTTATCAAACAGCATGAACTGCGATCTGGTGTATTTTAAAGTTATTTAGTCTAAGTTTTCACTATATAAGAATTACCGTAAACCGTATTAATAAATCTCCGCCATTGTGTTTCTTTTTATCATATACACAAACATAGAAAATTAGTCAAAAAAGCACAGCAACAAGTAGAGGTCAGATACAGTGGCAGGCAGGACATAATAATGGCAGAGGTGAAATCTTATGACATTTGCAGGAAAATTCCTGGTGAAATCCAGGAGCTTGCTATAGCGGGAGGAACAGTAGTTGGGCCAGACATTAAAGGAGTGTTAAGCCCCCGTCTCACAAAGCGAGATCGCTGTTGCGTCACCGATTTTGTGACGCAACAGCGATCTCGCTACGTGTGACACGTAGCGGCGATCGGGCCACTGCTGCGATGTCGATGATCGTGCTCGAATGTCCTGGCCATTTTTTGAACGCTGGTGTCCCGCTAACCAGCATGCATCACTGTGTTTGACAGGGACAACGACGAACGACCACAATACTACAGGTCTGAGAGACAGGGTCCCAACGACCGTCATATCGTTCCATATCGTTGCTGCGTCGCTGTTGAGATCTGACTGTTTGACATCTCACCAGCGACCTTGTAGCGACGCACCAGCAATCCCTACCAGGTCGCATCGTTGTCGGGATCGCTGGTGCGTCGCCAAGTGTGATGGTACCCTTAAGCTGTGTGCACACGCTGCGGATTCCGCTGCGTTTCCGCAGCGGTTTTGGCCGCTGCGGACACGCAGCAGTTTTAGCTGCGGTGTACAGTACCATTCATTTGAATGGGAAAAAAAAAAACGCTGTGCCGACGCTGCGGAAAAAACCACGCGGATTTGCTGCGGTTTTGAATCCGCAGAAAGAATTGCATGTCAATTCTTTCTGCGGAAACCGCTGCGGGTTCCTATCTCCACCATTGTGGAGATAGTGAATCCGCAGGACCAAACCGCAGGCAAAACCGCAGATAATCCGCAGGTCTTTGGACCTGCGGATTATCTGCGGTTTTTGCAAAATCCGTGCGGATTAATCCGCAGCGGATTCCGCAGCGTGTGCACGTACCCTTAGAGTTAGGTGACTTTTTCCTAAAGATATTGATGCTGATGACACACTATACACTGCGTTCCAAATTATTATGCAAATTGGATTTAAGTGTCATAAAGATGTAATTTTTTGTTTTTCAAATAAACTCATAGATGGTATTGTGTATCAGGGCTCTTTGGATCACTGAAATCAATCTCAAACGCCTGTGATAATTAGTTTACCAGGTGAGCCCAATTAAAGGAAAACTACTTAAGAATGATGTTCCACATTGTTAAGCAGGTCACAGGTTTCAAGGAATTTAGGTAAGAAAAAGGATCTCTCTGGTGCTGAAAAGCATCAAATAGTGCAATGCCTTGGTCAAGACATGAAAACATTAGATATTTCCCAAAAACTTAAATGTGATCATCGTACTGTTAAGAGATTTGTGGCTGATTCTGAGCACAGACATGTTTGTGCTGATAAAGGCAGAATGAGGAAGGTTTCTGCCAGGCAAGTTCATCGGATTAAGAGAGCAGCTGCTAAAAAGCCATTACAAACCAGCAAACAGAAATTTAAAGCTGCTGGTGCCTCTGGAGTCCCTCGAACCTCAAGGTCTAGGATCCTTCAAAGGCTGCAGTGGTGCATAAACCTACTATTTGGCCACCCCTAAACAGTGTTCACAAGCAGAAACTGTTGCAGTGGGCCCAGACACACATGAAGACTAATTTTCAAGCAGTCTTGTTTACTGATGAGTGTCGAGCAACCCTGAATGGGTCCAGATGGCTGGAGTAGTGGATGGTTGGTGGATGGCCACCATGTCCCAACAAGGCTGCGATGTCAGCAAGGAGGTGGAGGAGTCATGTTTTGGGCCGGAATCATGGGGAAACAGCTGGTAGGGCTCTTTAAGGTTCCTGAAGGTGTGAAAATGACCTCTGCAAAGTATATTGAGTTTCTGACTGACAGCTGTCTTCCATGGTATAAAAAGCAGAAATGTGCCTTCAGGAGCAAAATCATCTTCATGCATGACAATGCACCATCTCATGCTGCAAAGAATACCTCTGAGTCATTGGCTGCTATGGGCATAAAAGGAGATAAACTCATGGTGTGGCCACCATCTTCCCCTGACCTCAACCCTATAGAGAACCTTTGGAGTATCATCAAGCAAAAGATCTATGAGGCTGGGAGGCAGTTCACATTAAAACAGCAGCTCTGGGAGGCTATTCTGACATCCTGCAAAGAAATACAAGCAGAAATTCTCCAAAAACTCACAAGTTTAACGGATGCAAGAATTGTGAAGGTGACATCAAAGAAGGGTTCCTATGTTAACATGTAACTGGGCCTGTTAGGATGTTTTGGAGTTAAATAGCTTTTTTGTTCAGTGAATCTGACCTCCTAATGCTGCAAATTCCACAAATGAACATTTTCAGTTCTTTAAAACATATTGTTTAGAAATTCTACTGTGCCTAATAATTTGGAACAGTGCAATTTGAGCTTTTATTCATTTTGGAGATTATACTGTTATCATTGGGAGGTTTCTTCAATAAAATTCGATGTATACTCTAACGAGTGATGACTTTTATTAGACTGACTGTCATTTGTACCGACTATTTAGGAAAAGCAGAGAAAAACATCATTTGCATAATAATTTGGAACACAGTGTAGAAGGGATCCCCGACCTGTGACTCGGGAGCCATTATTGGCTCCTGGAACCATGATGTGTTGCTCACATCTCTACGCCATCTTCATGCATTAGTTACAGATTTAGCAAATTGCTATGAAGGTCTCCAGAAGGTGACTTTGCTGAATAGGCCAGCACAGAAGAGCAGATCTGAATGCATGTACTGGCGGTGGAAGGGAGGTGGTGAGACAAACATGGTAGACTGTAGATAAGGTGACACTGCCAGCTAAAGGGGTGCTTGAAGCTGGATGTGATAGCGTGGTGGGAGTGCTTGATGCAAGAATACCGAATGGGGGTACGGTGGGAACCCCTGGATACAAGTATGCTGCCTGTAAGCGAGCGAGGCACAAGATCTTGGTGGGATTTCTGTGCGGAAGCTTTGTCTGTGATTATACCGGTAACTGTGTGTGGGGGGAGAGGTCTGGGTGTTATTACTGTGTGGGTGGGACTGGATGTCACTATTCTGGGGGATGTGGATGTGGCTCACGACCATCTTCGAGAACTGACTGCGGTCCTTAGTATTTGAAAGAAAGGAATAGTATTAGAGGAAACAGTGGAATGCTATCGCTGTAGGATGATATTCAATGGATAAAAAAAAGATACTAGTGTGCAACATAGCAAATACTCAGGTATGGAAAAAAAAAAAACTACTGCATTTGCATGACTTGAACATAAACGGATTTTATGGTGAGTTGAAAAGATCATTATTTTCTAACTCATGTCATTGTGGACACTGTAGTGCAGCGGTAGCACACTTATGCAGTAATTAGGTAGTGACCCAGCAAAGTTCAAAGCAAAACCTCTCTTTAACTCAGCAAAACACTGCACACAAAATCCTCCGGATCGCAGTGAAGTACATATCCTCTGGATTACAGTCACTAGACACGCCAGTCCACTTCTGACTTGTTGCCGTGGGCGACTGCACCGCCGTGTTAATGTGCTACTCTCAGCTTTACACAGTCCACAATATCCTTCAGTTTACAGTCATTAAACATGTCATTCCTCCTCTTGAGACCAGTTTGGGTGACTGCACCACCTTGTTAATGTTCTACTCACAGCCTTACACAGTACATGATATCCGCCGGATCGCAAGCAGGAACCATATCCTCCAGTTTAGAAAAATGCAGCACACTCCAAAAACCGTATAATAAAAAACCTGAGTCCTTTATTGAAGCAAGACATGCATGGACAAGGTTTATGAGGGCAAGGTACGTGCAGGCATGCAGTAAAGAAACAGGACCTGTTTCTTTACTGCATGCCTGCACGTACCTTGCTCTCATAATTTTTTTTTTATTATACGATTTTTGGAGTGTGCTGCTTTTTTCAAATTTTTTGGATCTTTCCATGTGTGTTCTTTCAAGCAAGCACCATCAAGCACGCATTGTGTCGTCAACTCACTCCACCAGTAAGTAGACTATTTTCTTGGTGCCATTCTATATTTTTTCTCTTGAATATCCTCCAGTTTACAGTCACTAAAAATGCCAGTCCTCCTCTGGGCACAGGAGAGTCTACCTGTGGTTCACCGCCGGGCACAAGACAGTCCACCTCCGAGACCAGTTGCCGTGAGTGACTGCACCGCTGTGGGGTGCCAGGCTTCCAGCTGCCTTGGCTGTTTGGCTCCTCTAGCATTTGCTGTCTCACAAAGATGGAGCGCTGCAGAGCCTCCTTCTCTGTATTCCCTCAAACACCAGACTGACACTGAACCTGACAAAAACCCTTTGGGTGTAACTAGCAACCTGTGGTTTTCAGCTACATAGAAAACCCGGCCAGGAATGAAACGGACTGCAACACTAACATCTGCAGTCCGTTTCAAAACACCAAAACCCAGAGCAGGTTTTCCCTAAATCTGCCTTGGACAACTAGCATGTCCAAAACCTATACTCACTTTAGTCTGCATTGCAACCACGGCTACACCTGTGACTGCACTCTCATGGCCTCAATATGCCTCCACGCGCATCCTGGGTGGGTGGGGGGACATGCAGCGACCCTCACATGCAAGACCAGTCACTGCCTCACAACACAGTAAATTACATTTTGAGCCTTAATGTGTACGAGGAGTGAGAAAAGAAATTAATTCAGATATTGTTTTCTGAATTTCATGTTTACAGGAGCCCAGTTTGCGGTGAAAAATTGGCAACATCATTCTTCAGGTCAGTACGATTACAGCAATATCAAACTTATTTATTTTTGTCATTAATTTACTAATTTAAAAAAAACGAATCTGTAAAAAAAATAAAAAAAATTGGGTTTTGTGTCGCCATTTTCACAGATGTATAACTTTTTTATTTTTATGTCGAGAGAGCTTTGTGAGGGCTTGTTTTTTGCCCACCGAGTTGTAGATTGTATTGGTACAATTTGGGGATTCCTACTAAGTTTTGACAGCGTTTTATAGCATATCTTGGCAGAAATTTGGTGACAAAAAAATGGCAATTCTGGTGTTACTGTATATGTTAATAGACTGAAATGTTCATGTGGAGATGCCAAATATTCTTACTTCATTAAATGTTTTATTATTTTAATACTTTTTGTCAACTACTTTTTACAAATTATTTTATTCCACCTAGGTTACTTGATCCTACAATTCATCAGCAACCCTCAGCTTCTGCGTCTTGGTGCCCGCTTACAATAGATGTGTATAGCTGAAAATGATGCACGACGGAGCACACTGACTGTCTGCTTTATTATAGTCAATGGCTCAATTTGGCGCATATGTCAGACTCCTGTTTTGCAGGGGGTCTAGACGGAAGCCCTGATGGGACCACTGAATGTAAGAGAAATCGCTATGTGAACCCAGCCTAGCCCAACAGTGAAGAATGGGGAGGATGGTGCCTACATCAACCCTGTAGAAGAGGTTCAGTTCCTGAGCTTGGGCCATATACCTGGTTGAAAATCACTGCTCTAAAAATAAAACATTGGGCATTAAAGGAGACTATTCCAGCTGGAAGCATACTGGTCTACATATATTAGTCTAGCGGACAAGATGCTGTTCACCATGGATTGCATGTATATCACTAGGCTCACTACGGTGAACATTAAAATCTTTGCAGTGGCCACAGGAGAGAAGAGTAGAAACATGGAGTAGCCAAGACCTGTTCAGGACAAATATTTTAACTGTCACCCACTGACATTCCTAGTGCAATTTTGCAAGGCAACAATACTACACAACCCATTTCAGGCATAATGCTCAGGTATTGCCTATCGTTGTCACTATTTTCAGGCACAAGTAGTAGCTTTTTTTTTTACCACAAGTTCAGGCCAACAACTACAAAAGGTGCAATGTTACTTCACCAATTTTAGAGCAATGTCTTCTCTAAATGCAAATATTAGGTGATAAACTTTTTAAACATTCCTTGATTTATTTTTCCTTGAATGGCTAAATGACTTGTATAAAAATAATGTGAAAACTTTAAGATTTTTTTTTTAAATATAGACATTGCTATAAAAATTAAATAAACATCACCAACTTTGACGACTCCTGGAGAGGCCCCTGTGGGTCGTGGCACCAACCCACCTAGGGCGAGCTGACCTAGTGAGGACCACCCCTTATACAGGGAGTGTCAGGGGCAGGCCCAAAAGGGGTAAGGTGCCACGACTGCTGGAACCAGGTGGCTGGCTCACAGGAGACACGAATGAGTGTCTCTGCAGGATGCAACAGAGAGTTTGCAGGAAAATCGTAGTTACTTACCGTTAACGGTATTTCTCTGATCCCATGACGGCACCACGGAGAGAGGGGATCCGCCCCACGGGGACAGGAAACCTACCGATAAAAAGGCGGTACCTCTCTCCCGCATCAGTTGTTTTACTGAGCATTAATGGAACTTCAGCCTAATACTAACACAACACTTTAAGAAAAAGGAATTTCTATAATTATTAAACTGCGTAGAGGAGACACCACGTGACTTTCTGACTAAACTATATTTACAATAAGTGCGCATCCCACGCGTGTAGGGAGGGAATATACGGGTGCAGTCATGGGATCAGAGAAATACCGTTAACGGTAAGCAACTACGATTTTCTCCTTCCCCCATGACGGCACCATGGAGAGAATTGCAGAGACTATGTATTAGGGGAGGGGGGGGACCACTGCCTCCAGCACCCTTCTACCAAAGGTTAGATCTGAGGAGGTGGCTAGGTCCAGCCGATAGTGGTTGAAGAAAGTTGAAGGAGAGGACCAAGTAGCAGCTCTACATATCTGCTCAATGGAGACGCCTGCTCTCTCTGCCCAGGAAGTTGACACTGCTCTTGTGGAATGAGCCGTTATTCTGCCTGGGATGTCCGCGCCTTCTGACGAGTACGACAAGGTGATGGCGTCCCTTATCCACCTCGCCAGCGTGCTCTTTGATGCCTTTCGCCCTTTCTTTGGCCCCTGGAAGCAGACAAAAAGAGACCTATCCTTCCTACACTCCCTGGTTGCCGCTAAGTATTCAATTAGGTATCTCCTGACATCTAATATGTGCAAGGTCACTTCTCCCCTGTTTTTGGGATTGGGGCAAAAGGAGGGAAGGGAGATTTCCTGAGTTCTGTGGAATCGGGACGCTACCTTCGGCAGATAGGCGGGGTCTGTCCTAAGTAGAACCCTGTCATCCAGAATCTGTGTGAATGGAGGAAAGGCTGACAGGGCCTGGATGTCGCTAATTTTACGGGCCTATGTGAGGGCTACCAAGAGGGAGGTCTTGAGATATTAATTTTAGCGGTGCTTCCTCCAAAGGCTCAAAGGGGGCTTTGGTCAGGGCTGAGAGTACCAAGTTTAGATCCCAGGGAGGAGTGTTTAGGGAAGACACAGGCCTGGATCTACCGACTGCCTTAATGAACCTGGACACCCAACGATTCCTTGCCAAGTCACAGTTGTATAGGGCCCCCAGGGCTGCCACTTGAACCTTTAGTGTGCTGGTAGCTAGGCCTTGCTCTAAGCCCCTTTGTATGAACTCTAAGATCTTTGATATGGGTACCTTCCCCTTGGGACTAGCCTTTGATACTGAAAGGAACTTCCTCCAGACCCTCCCGTACTGTTTAGTGGTTATCAGCTTCCTGCTTCGTAGTAGCGTGGATACTAAATTTTGGGAGAAGCTTCTGTTGATTAATAGAGCCCTTTCAAATTCCAGGCCGTCACGTGTAGGTTCTCCGCCAGAGGGTGCAGTACTGGGCCCTGGGAGAGTAAGTTCGGGATATCCGGGAGGACCAAAGGATCGGAGACGGACATTCTCCTCAACCAAGAAAACCACGTCCTTCTCGGCCAGAAGGGGGCTATTAATATTACCCTTGCTTTGTCCTCCCGAATCTTCCTCAGAACTGATGGAATTAAGGCTATTGGCGGGATCGCATATGCAAGGGGAAAGTGCCAGGGGATCATAAGGGCGTCCAGGGCTACCGGGTCCCCGGATGGGTCTATGGAACAAAACGTTTTCACTTTCCGATTCATCTTGTTGGCGAATAGGTCTATGTTGGGTTTCCCCCATAGCTTTGTGATCTGATTAAAAACTTCCTGGTTCAGCTCCCATTCGCCCTGTCTCAGCTGTGTGCGACTTAAAAAGTCCGTCATCACATTGTCTGACCCTTTTATGTGTAATGCCATCAGTGAGCCTAGGTTCCCCTCTGCAAAGTGGAAAATTAACTTTGTCACGTCCATAAGGGTACGGGATCTCGTGCCCCCCTGATGATTTAAGTAAGCAACTACAGTGCTGTTGTCTGAGAACACTCTTACGAGGTGGCCTCTGAGGGAGTTTAGAAAATACAGGAGGGCACGTTTCACCGCTACTAGCGCCTTCATATTCGAGGATGCTGTCTTTTCGTTTTCTGTCCAGGCTCCTTGTGCTACCTGGTTGCCCCAGTGAGCCCCCCACCCCCTGGGGCTTGAGTCTGTAGTAAGGATCTGAGAGACCGGTATCACCCAAGGGACCCCCCCTGGATAGGTTGGATGGTTTCGTCCACCACTGTAGAGAGCGAGCTGTTACGGGGTGAGATGTTTAACTGCCCTTCTAAATTCCCGTGAAGAGAAATTTCTGCCTCTAGTATCTCCCACTGGAGATCTCTTGTATGAGCTTGGGCCCACTGGACAGCTGGTAGGCAGGCTGTCATTGAGCTGAGCAAGGACATGGCCTTCCTGAGTGTCATTAGTGTCCGTGTTATTATTCCTGTTGCTAGCTGTTCTATGTGTAGCCTTTTCCCTTCGGGGAGGCGGCACTCCTGTCTGATGGAATCTATGGTTATGCCCAAATATTCTTGCACTTGGCTCGGAATTAACCGAGATTTCGGTGGGTTCAGCAGCCAACCTAGGTTGGACAAAGATTCCATAGTCTGGTTCAACTGGTCTCTGCACTGACCGGGGGAGTTTCCTACTATTAGGAAGTCGTCCAAGTATGGGACTATTAGGACGTCCTGTTCTCTCAAGTGTGCCATAACCTCCGTAATGATTTTCGTGAATACTCTCTGGGCGATGGCCAGCCCGAATGGGAGGACTTTGAATTGGTAATGCTTTATTTCTCCCCCTATTGTGACTGCTATTCTGAGAAACCGGCGGTAGTCCATGTGTATGGGGACGTGATAGTACGCGTCTTTCAAGTCGAGTACAGTCATGTAACAAGCTGGAAACAATATCTTTACTGCAGATTTTATTGTCTCCATCTTGAATGGGGGGAATCACTAGGCATTTGTTTAACCTTTTTAGGTTCACTATCGTCCTGAACGTCCCATCTGGTTTCTTCCGCAAGAAGATAGGGGAATAGAAGCCTTCTCCTTTTTCTTGGTGGGGAACCTCCTGCAACACCGCTTTCTCCACCAGGGTCTGAATCTCTTGTTGTACTGCAACTTGCTCTTCTATAGACTGCCTCTGTGGGGTCACTACGAAAGAGGGTTTGGGTGAGGTGTGGAATTTTAATTTGAGACCTGTTTCTACGATGCTTAGGATCCAGGAACTGCTTGATATCTCTTCCCAGGTCGGGAAGAAGAGGCTCAATCTTCCCCCTACCTGGGAGACACCTTCACTGGGGTTGTTTCTTGTCTGCCGGTTTCCCGAACATGAACCCCTTCCCTTTGCCTCTTCTATCTTCCCACTTGTCCTGGGAGTTTTTAAGTGGCTTCCTTTGGATAAATTTCAAGCTCCAAAAACGTTTGAAGGGGAAATTGGATGAGTTAGGGAAAGACTTCTTTTTATCCCCTGCTTTCTCAAGTATATCGTCCAGTGTAGGCCCAAAGAGGAATTCACCTTCACAGGGGATGGAGCACAACTTTGTTTTTGTTTGCAGGTCTCCCGTCCAGCACTTGAGCCATAGAGCCCTTCGTGCTGCAGTCGAGAATGAGGCTGCCCTGGCCGTCAACCTGATTGAATCCGCGGATGCGTCCGCTAGAAATGCTGCTGCTCCTCTCATTAACGGGACGGAGTCCAGGATTGCTCCCCTTGGCGTTTTTTTCCTTAATTGGTCGTCCAGCCACACCATCAGGGATCTGGCTGTGCAAGTGGAAGCTATAGCGGGTTTTAGTCCACCTCCGGCTGCTTCCCAGGCTCCTTTTAGGAATTTATACGCTTTTTTATCCATAGGGTCTTTCAGTGTCCCCATGTCCTCGAACGGCAGAGAACATTTTTTCGAGGCTTTTGCTATGGCTACATCTACTTTCGGTACCTTGTCCCAAAACGAGCAGCTTGGCTCCTCAAAGGGGTATTTCCTTTTTGGTGCTAGGAGGCCCTTTTTCTCTGGACTTTAACACACCCTCTGTATGAGTGCCTGGATTTTATCTTTCATGGGAAAAGACCTCCTCTTCTTCTGCTCCAACCCACTAAACATGGCATCTTGGATGGTTCTTTTAGGCCTGGTGTCTACTAGCCCCATAGTGGTTCTGATAGCCCGTCATCCGGCTCCTCGTCCTCTGCGGTTGAAGGTCGCAGCAGCTTCCCTAAAGAAGAGATTGATAACTTAATAAAGGCTATCTGTGTCTGATGAAGATCCGCTCTCCCTTTCACTAGGATCTAACTCAGGTTCCTTTCTTTTGGGTTTCTTATGCTTTTTGCCTGAAGGGTTTTGACGGTGTTCTCTACCTGGTGGGCAATTAGAGCTCTAAGGTCAGAAGCGAACCCTGGGGATTCCTTGCATATTGTATGTTCAATGCAGAACTGGCAGAGCCTTTTTTCCCATGCCGTGGGGAGCTCCTCCTTACAAAGTGGGCAAACCTTGTGGTTGGACTTCTGTGTGCACTTCTTCCCCTATAAGAGAAGGAGGACAGGCCCTAATTACAGCATATACGTTCACGTAGTCCACTTACCCGCCAGACCGAAGAAGGATACCGAACCAGACGTGGGCCCCGGATCTGCACGTGGCTTGTCCTTTGGGACCCCTGCCCGCCCCGGACTCCTTGCTACGTCAGGACTCAGAACGGCTGCTGCTGCCGCCGTGTCGCTGTGACTGCTCCTTGGTCTCCTTCTTATGGTGCTGCTGCGGTGACTTCCGTGGCTGCTGCTGGTGTCCTGTGTCCGAGGACGCGTCCAACAGTTGCTGCTCTTCTGGCTCGGTGCTCAAGGCTCCAGGTGACAGGCTGCGCTATGCCCCCTGTGTGCTTTTAAACCAAGTGAGGGGCAAGTTTCAAAAAATGTCTTTTTTTTTTTCTGTTGCACCCGGCCAGCTGATTTGCGAGGTGTGACGTCGCACTCTCCGCCCTGCGCGTGCACACCACCGCCAGTGGTGCATTGCGCGGGCGGCGGCGTCTCCCCCCTGCCCTCCGGCGTGTGTGTGACGTCGCCGCTCCGCCCATGCGCACCATCGCCGGCTCCCAGTGGTGCATTGCGCAGGCGTCATCGTCTCCCCCAGCTGCCGGCGCGCGCATGTGGGGGATACCTGCGCCCGCTGCCGCTCTCCCACCCCAGTACCTGCTCCGGCCCAGGGCCGCTTCCAGCTGCCATGGAGGACGCCGTCCTGAGGGAGGACGGATCTTCTCTGCCGCCTCTCCCCCCCCCCCCCGCACACCCGGGAGGCCCGCTGATCCCAGCGGTGGCGCCTCGGGTAACCACCCCAGCTGGGACAGGGGGCTCCCGCTGCCATCCTCCAGAATGGTGGGCCCCGGCATCTGATGATAAGTCTGTAGGTTCCCTATGGGGACAGGAAACCAACTGATGCGGGAGAGAGGTACCGCCTTTTTATCTGTAGATTTCCTGTCCCCGTGGGGCAGATCCCCTCTCTCCGTGGTGCTGTCATGGGGGGGAAGAAGAAAGAGGAGTGTGCAAAGAGTGGACACAGGTGCACGTAGGGTATAGAACAGTACAGGGCGAATGTACGGAAGCACGGAGGGTACAGGACATTACACGGCATTTGCTCGGAAGTGCGCTAGATACAGGATAGTGCAAGGCGAGTATACGGGAGCACGTATGGCGAACACAGACAAGCACACCTGGGTGCGGGCATAGGAGTACGCCTGAGTACAGGGTTAGACAGAGCGCACGCTGAGAAGCACGCTTGAGTGCAAGGCTAGGCAGAGGATGTGCTAAGGAGCACGACAGGGCACAGAGCAGAGCGTGTGCCAAGAGGCATGACAGAGCACAGAGTGGAGCGTGTGCTAGGAAGCACGACAGAGACAGAGCGTGTGCTAAGAAGCACGGTAGGTACAGGAACGGAGCACAAGGCAGAGTGCAGGAACGGAGCACAAGGCAGAGTGCAGGAACGGAGCACAAGGCAGAGGACCCGAATACAGTGCGCAGCCAAGCAAGGACAAAACAGACCAAGCCAGGAAGCACAACAATAATCAGGCACCTCCCATAGGAAGAGGTAGCCTGATATAGGGCAAGAGCACAGGGACTTCCGGTTCAGGTCCCCCAGGACTATAGAGAGGGCATGGCTGCAGCTAGAGCCGAGAAGAGCGCGCATGCGCACTAGCAACATCATGCAGCCATGGGACTAGATGCGAAAGGTACGCATGCGCACCCGACGGAACCCCTGGAGCGGCCGCAGTGCCGGAGGTGGTGATGTCGGGCGCGGGGTTCCACCCCCAGGTGAGAGCGGCGTGACACAAATTCTTGAAATGTTTAACATGAAATTTGACAAACAACAAGGAAGTTTCAGAAGACTCATTGTCTTTAAGACTGACCTTGAAAAGTAGGCCTTTCTTCTGGTTTATCTGTCCAGCATCGCACCATCAGATCTGATGCTTCTGTCAGTCCACATTGCAAACTCTCCTCTACTTCTGGTCGGTCACCATTTTGTACACAAATTGATATTTGCTCATTATTAATTGCATCTACAGAATGAGACAAAAATGGAAAAAAATTATTGCTCCCACGTGCATGGGTAATCCACACGGAACTAGAGATTTTACATGTATTTTGCTTGAAAAAGGTACATAAAATATTGCAAGAATTTTAGGCTACTGTTTAGGCAATACAATACAAATAATCTCCTGATATTGTGCTATATGTGAGAAGAGCACATTGATGCTTGGCGTGATTAAATATTTAGGCCATTTTTGACAATTGTAATGACTAACATGGACTAAAATGTGTCAAACTGCATAACCATTAGGTCTCATTCTACAGTGCTATTCACATGTCCATGTTTCTCACTGATGACACACTGATGGTAAAAACGGCCACACGGACCAAACACTGATTACACACTGATGGTAAAAATGGACACACGGACCAAACATTGATGAAACTGATGGTAAAAACGGACCAAACACTGATAACACACTGATGGTAAAAATGGACACATGGGCCAAACACTGATGGTAAAAATGGACCAAACACTGATGACAAACTGATGGTAAAAATGGAAACATGGACCATACATTGATGGCACACTAATGGTAAAAACGAACCAAACACTGATAATACATTGATTGTAAAAACAAACACACGGACCAAACACTGATGACAAACTGATCCAAAACACTGGTACCATTTTTTCCCGGATGTCTGAATGAGGCCTTAGTTCAATGATTGTTCAACCATCAACCTTCTATCTATTGTATATGGCCTCCGTTAGTTTAAGCTAAGGCTACGTGGTTGCTTTGCTCACACAACTGAAGCTTTTACGGAAATGTGCGGAGCCAAATTGTCTAACTTTGTACATCTGATTGCACCGAATTTGCTGCTGACTGAAACCGTGGAGTGACATACTCTATATTACTCCCCTCAATCGGAGACATTTATTTTGCATGACATTACACTAACGGTGTGTGCACACGCTGCAGATTCTTCTATGAATCCGCAGCGGTTTTGGTCCTGCGGATCTGCAGCAGTTTCTGCTGCGGTGTACAGTACCATTATAATCAATGGAAAATGAAATCCGCAGTGCACACGGTGCGGAATTTTCCACGTGGATTTGCTGCGGTTTCAAATCCGCAGCATGTCAATTCTTTGTGCGGATTCCGCTGCAGTTTGGCACCTGCTCCATGGCAGGTGTCAAACCGCAGGGGAAACCCGCAGGCTAAACCACAGAAAATCTGCAGATAAACCGCAGGTCTTTTCACCTGCGGTTTTACCTGCGGATTTAGACAAATCCGCATGGAAAATTCCGCAGCAGAATCCGCAGCATGTGCACACACCCTAAGGCTAGTTTCACACTAGCGTTTATGAGCGCAGCGACGGCCTGCGCACGGCCGCCACTAAGCCCCTCCCCGCCTCCGCCTGTAGCTCCGCCCACCGGCGCATGACGCTGCATGCGCCCTGCTTCCCCTATCTTTATCACTGGGGGCGCAGGCCGTGCGCAGTATGCGTTTGGCGGCGCATGCGTCCTTTTGACGGTGCGCCGACCTGCGCCAAACGCAACCTGCTGCAGTTTGGTTGCGTCGGCGCACCGTCAAAAAGGCGCATGCGCCGCCAAACGCATAATGCGCACGGCCTGCGCCCCCTGTGATAAAGATAGGGGACGCAGGGCGCATGCAGTGTCATGTGCCGGTGGGCGGAGCTACCGGCGGGGCGCGGCAGGGGGCGGGGCTTAGCGGCGGCCGTGCGCAGGCCGTCGCTGCGCTCATAAACGCCAGTGTGAAACTAGCCTTAGAAAGTAAAGTAAGATTACATGTGAAATCCTGATATACTGTAGATACATATTTCCGAAATACACTTCTTGCACTGTTTCCACAGTGCATGAAGTGAAGACAAAACAAGATGCTGTCTTACTTTCATAGGGTTCCTTGTTGCTCAGTATCACCCAGATTACAATTGCAAAACTGTAAATGTCTGATTTTACAGTTGCCTTTGCATTTAAGCTCCTCAGGTGCTCTGGGGCCATATAACTTAATGTTCCAGCATTCTTTGTATTTATTGCACCGCTCTGAGTCTTCTGACGGTCCGTCTCCTCTCTTGTCAGGCTACTCCATTTCTGAAAAGCAGCAACCCCAAGGTCTGCAATCTAATAATAAAGGCAGTTTTATTTTATTTTCAAAAGTGGAAAACAAAAATCACATTTTTTGTCAAAGAATACTGTATGCAGAATACAAAAATTCTGGACATTATTTTCTAAATCTGCTTCAGTTCACTGGCTCTTTATATGCTGAATGTTCAATGTCTCAGGGCCTTGAAACCATTTAAAAACATAAATGTGTGCATTTTTCGGAGTTGAATATTTGCAGAATACATGGTGGTAATCTAATGTGTGTGAGAGCTACAAAATGACCTCCCACCATTCCCCACCTGCCCCCTCTCAGGTGTGAAACGGAATTTGTTTTGTATTTGACGATTCTTCATGAACATAATTACAACTAAAACTAATAAATAGATGTTTGTGTGTACAAGTTCCTCCGTCATATCACCCCTCTTCCATGTCTAACTGAAAGTCAACCAGCTGCAGCAGGAGCCTCCCCCCACTCCTCTGTGTGCAGTAGGACATAAATACTTTTAAGACCACCCCATTGAATAATTTGCACCCTTCAAAGTCTTCCTAGCCAAAAAAAAAAAAAACAGATTAGCAGAAGATTACTTCCTGTTTTCTCTGCAAGATTTCCACATGTGCAAATACTGCAGACTGACAGTAGACAAACATTTATATCCCATATCTAGATTTTGCGTTAATTTTAAAAATGTAAAATTTACCTTCACATGGAATTCATCATCTGCCAATATGTTCTCTGGCTTCAGATCCTTGTGAATCACCTTCTGATTATGCAGATATTCCATTCCTTCAATAATTTCAAGGATAAATCGAGCCTTTACTGAAACTGGTACTGTGACCTGGAAGCAGAACTACATTATCTGAATAAACATACATGTTAAAACTGGACAATATTTTTTACAGACAAATTAAATATTGCAGAAAAATCATATAATCCCTGGAGTAAATGACATAGGACCAAAGATATTGGTTGTAGTGTACTATATGACAAAAGGAAGAGCCTACAAACGTGCCCTATCATTTTAAACCGGAAAACCACATTGTAGCTCACATGGCCAAGGTTTTGGGGTTTTTTGGGCACAGTTTTGGCCTTCAGTAAGTGACACGTCCAGCCCAAAAGTTGCAGACGGATACAACATACAGATTAGCCCTAGTGAATGGGGCTAATTCTTGTTGACCCTCGGAAGTTTAAACTGCCAATCCTGTGCCTTTTGCTGCTGACTCTGGAGCCAATTTACCTCCTTGGTAAAGTTACAACATATGCAGGTTGACCTGATGGCCATCAGCTTAACATCCACTTGTAACCTTCAATGATCCAGTGACCTGTCAAACCATCAATCTACAAATGGTGATATAGAAAAGTTGTTTGTAAAGATTTTTGTATGAATCAGTGATGATCGGGTAGTGTACTGGCCGTTAATGGTTAATTACATAGCATAGTACCTGTTTTAAAACATGTAGCAAATTTCCTTTGGTCATGTACTCAATCACCAGAGCGTAGTTACCATCTTCTAAGATGATACCAAGCAACTTTACAATTCGTTCATGGCTGAGTTTATACATAATTTTAGCCTCTTTGTAGAGATCATTATTGTATCTGCAATACACAAAAGAGAAGACAAGTGATGTGGTAATATATAAAAAGAACAAATAAGGCCCTAATCGGCATTACAAGATGGATCAATGCAATAGAAAGAAATCGGACAATACCAGTAAAAAATTGTTTTGCTGAAAAAGAAAGATGTTAAGTCCATCCACTTTTTGAAAGTCACCGTTTTTTCCATTGGCAAAGTAAACATGGCATGTACATTACCTTTCAAATTGATGACCTTCCATTCATCTGTTTTCAAATTTCATTTGCCACTTCTTCGCTAACGCCTTCATCTTAACCTAGTAACCTATACTGTCCTTTTCTGAATTAAAGGGGTTGTTCAACAAGAATTTTTTTTAAGTTGTGGATTGTAAATAATAAATGGAGGCAAACACATCTTTTGGCACCCCAATGGATCCAGCCCATACCACTCCACGGACTCTCGGTCAGTTCTGGAAGCAATATTAGGCCCATTTGGAAGTCCCAGCGCTGCTGTGGCCGGTAAGTGGCTATAGCACTCTGCTGATCACAGGCTGCAGTGGTACTAGTACATCCAAATGCGCAAACACGTCTCCCATAGACCTTCAGAGCAACCTGCGCTGAATCCACAGGGGCATTGGAGGGCGAGTATACCACAGCTTGTTATTTTCAATCAATCCAAACCTAAAAATATATATATGTACAGTGGGGAAAAAAGTATTTAGTCAGCCACCAATTGTGCAAGTTCTCCCACTTAAAGAGATGAGAGAGGCCTGTAACTGACATCATAGGTAGACCTCAACTATGAGAGTCAAAATGAGAAAACAAATCCAGAAAATCACCTTGTCTGATATGGCAAGATTTACTTTGCAAATTATGGTGGAAAATAAGTGCCATATATACTCGTGTATAAGCCGAACCCCCTAAATTTGCCACAAAAAACTGGGAAAAAACTTATTGACTCGCATATAAGCCTAGGGTGAGAAATGCAGCAGCAGCTACTGGTAAATTTCAAAAATAAAAATAGATACCAATAAAAGTAAAATTAATTGAGACATCAGTAGGTTAAATGTTTTTGAATAGCCCCATATAATGCTCCATACAGTTCATGATGGGCCCAATAAGATGCTCCATACAAAATACGCCCCATATAATGCTGCACAAAGGTTAATAATGGCCCCAGATGCTCCATAGAATAATATGCCCCATATGCTGCCCAATAAAGGTTATGGCCCCATAAGACGTTCCATAGATTATGCCCCATATGCTGCCCCATAAAATGTTCCATAGAATAGGCCCCCATAAGATGCTCCATTGAATATGCCCCATATGCTGCCCCCATAAGATGCTCCATTGAATATGCCCCCATAAGATGCTCCATAGAATATGCCCCCATATGCTGCCCCCATAAGATGCCCCATAGATTAGGCCACATAGATTGCTGCTGTCGCTACTGCAGGTTTAAAAAAAAAAAAAAAAAGACATGCTCATCTCTTGTCCCTGGGGGCCAGGTGCCGGGTGTGCTGAGCAGGCGGACACTGGCGTGCTATGGGGAACAGGTGTCGCCACTGGCTCAGGAACCAGCACCTAAGATAATCACCTGTCCCGGTTCCATCGCTGCTCGCCGCTGCCTTCCCACCGGGTCCCTCTGTCTGTGACTGTTCAGGCAGAGGGCGCGCACTAACTACGTCATCGCACCCTCTGCTGTCTGAACATCACTGACAGAGGGACCCAGCGGGCAGACAGTGGCGAGCAGCGATGGAATCGGGACAGGTGAATATAGCATATACTTACCTCCCCCGGCACGTCTCTGCAGCCCCGTTCTTTTTTCCTTCGGCAGTCACGTGGTACCGGTCATTATCATAGAATCGTAGAGTTGGAAGGGACCTCCTGTGCCACCTGGTCCAACCCCCTGCTCAAAGCAGGATTCGCTAAATCATCCCAGACAGATGTCTGTCCAGCCTCTGTTTGAAGACTTCCATTTGAAGGAGAACTCACCACTTCTCGTGGCAGCCTGTTCCACTCATTGATCGCTCTGTCAAAAAGTATTTTCTAATATCTAATCTGTGTCTCCTCCCATTCAGTTTCATCCCATTGCTTCTAGTCTTTCCTTGTGCAAATGAGAATAAAGATGATCCTTCTACAATGTGACAGCCCTTGAGATATTTGTAGACAGCTATTAAGTCTCCTCTCAGTCTTCTCTTTTGCAAGCTAAACATTCCCAAATCCTGCAACCTTTCCTCATAAGACAGGGTTTGCAGACCGGCCACCATTCTGGTCCCTCTTTTCTGAACTTGCTCCAGTTTTTTGATGTCTTTTTTAAAATGTGGCGCCCAAAATTGGACACAGTATTACAGATGAGGTTTGACCAAAGAGGAGTAATAATGGCTTCACGTGATCTAGACTGTATGCTTCTGTTAATACATCCTAGAATTACATTTGCCTTTTTTGCTGCTGCATCACACTGTTGACTCATATTCAGTCTGTTATCTATTTAATGTGATCTCATTAAAGTCATAAATATGCGCATATTCATGACCTTTATCAGAGGTACCATGTGACCGCTGTAGGAAGGAAAGGAGACTGTGGGACAAGCAGGGGGCTGCAGAGACTGCGCTGGGGGGGTTCAGTATGATCTGACACCCCCACTCCCCCACCTACCCCCTGGCTATATGACTAGCGTATAAGCCGAGAGGGGGACTTTCAGCCCCAAAAAATGGGCTGAAAATCTCGGCTCATACGTGAGTATATACGGTACTCACACACTCAAGACTCACACCTTCGTGTAATAAAAACATTACGTAAAACATAAAAAAAAATCCTATCCCATTTGCCATAATGACAAAAAAAATAAAAACATGGTATTTTCAATTGTGCTTTTCTCCCTTCATTTTAGTGGTCAGGTGCTGGTATAGAATGTATGAAGCTGTGTGCAGTCTTTGCCAGATCTGTCCAATCCTGAATAATCAGCAGTTTACAAGGGACTAATTGCCCATCATAAACATGCTCAGCAATATAATGATCATTTGCATATGATTTCATCCATAAGGTCAAAAAATATTGTTTGTCAGCAGCACATTGCTTGAATGCTCCTGAATTTCGTCATGATCATTCCAACATAAAAATGAATTGACACTCATTATAGATAGCTTATCTACTGTGAGGCAGTGAGGTGAAGGAGGGTCATTACAGTACATGTCCCCCAGGATGTGCATAGAAACATACTGAACCCCGCTGGAGAGCGTTGTAATTACAATGCAAAATAAAGGAGGGTGTGGACCAGGTTAAGCTATTTGATCAAGTCAGATTTAGGAAAAAACCGACATGGGCTTTAATTTATGGAGAGATCTGTAGGAAGTTAGTGGGTAAGATCTCTCCCTCCAGTCTGGGTCATGGAAGTGGCTGAAGTTCACGATTCCCATTTAAACTTTAAAGGGTACGTACCCATTTGCAAGAAAAACGGACGACTGCAATCTGATAAAAACAATTGGATTGCACTCTAGTTACATCTCATCTGCGATTTTTTTTTCTCAGCTCAAATCGGACTGAGCGTACGGCCGCATAGCAATACATGCAGCCGCAGGCTCTGCTCCTGAGTGCCGGCGGCAGTGCCTGGTATTAACATGCGAGACTCGTCAGTATTCTTCGCATGTGTGATTCCAACCCTAAGGTAAGGGTTGGATGTGTCAGTGTTGGTTTGCAAGCAGCAGAGCACAAGGTTCTGGCTGTGAACCGGATGATAAAGTTCAGATTTAGTTTGTAAGTTGGCTAATAAAGACATTAAGGGCTCATACTCACATGCGAGAAACTCAGACGTGTGGCTGCATCGAAATACATGCAGCTGAACGCTCCCGATCCGAGTGCCGGCGGCAGTGCCGGGTATTGACGGGCGAGACTCGTCCGCGTTTCTCGCATGTATGAGCCCTTAAAATTTGAACTTTCTTGGGTCACTGCCTCATTACCACAAGGACATAAAAGCTGCTGCCTTACACTACACATGTAAACAGACCCTCATACTCATCTGCAAGTAAAACGGACGAGCGCAATCTGATAAAGAAAATCAGATTGCAGTCTGACCAATGTTAACCTATGATTGCCTGCTCACGTGTGATTTTTTTTTTTCTCAGCTGAGAATGGACTGAGAAAAAAAAAACAATTGCAGCATGCTGCGACTGTCCTCTTATCTCGGAGAAGACTCGCCAATGCATGTCAATGGGTGTAATAAAAAAAATAAATAAAAATAAATCGCACGGCACTCGGACCACGAAAACCCGACCATGTACCTGACAAAATAGAATAGAATAGATTTATAGATTATTCTATAATATATATATTATATATTACACATATACACACACATACACATAGAATAGATAGATATAAAGATGTCTGTGACACATAATTAGTACAGTGCTTGTGTAGCTTACTGTACATGTATATTTAATTATTAAATAAATATCTAAAAAACAAAAGTGTCATGGGATCCCCCAACATTTTTTAATCAGCAGAAATGCACAGCTGGGGGCAAATATTTATAGCCTGGGAAGGGGGTAATACCCATGGAGCTTCCCAGGCTATTAATATCAGCTCACAGCTGTATACTTAGTCTTTACTGATTATGAAACTGGGGGACCACAAAATTACTAACCCCTGGGCTTGATGTCACCTGACAATACAAAAGTCACATCAAGCCGAATACCATCACCCCACTTGCTACCGTACCAGGGCAAATGGGAAGAGCGAAGCTAAGTGACAGAATTGGTGCATCTTATGGCCATTTCTGGGGAGGCTGAGAGCTGATGTTTTTAGTCTGGGAGGGGGCCAATATCCATGGCTCCTTCCTAGGCTATTAATATCAGCTAGGCTGTATGCCTAGCCTTTGCTGGTTATTAATTATAGGAGAACCCTACGTCTTATTTTTTTGCTGTACCTCATTTTAGTAACCAGGAAAGGCTAAGTATACAACTGTGAGACTATATGAACACCCTGGGAAGCGACATAGGTATTAGCTCCTTCCCAGGCTATAAACATCTGTTCCCAGCTGCCCGCTTTCCCTTTGCTGGTTAATAAAATGTCCCATGCCACTTGCTTTCTGAAATTAATTAAAACTAAAAAAACAAAACAAAGAAAAAAACACATGTACAGTAATCTACACACACAAATCACTCATTATATAGCTCACTCACATATTTATATCTATCGTTTTGTATCTGTCTGTCTATCTAATCTCTCTTTCGTTCAAGTTAAAAATTGCATTGCAAACGGATCACATTCTTTTGGAAATTGGATGCTAGGTGTTAAAAAAATCGGATTGTAGTTGCATGAAAATCGCATATCCCACTTTTCTGGACTGAAATCAAACTTTTTTTTTTTTTTTTTTATACAGGTGATGTGTATGGTGACCTTTCGGGCTCATGCACATCAGACTAACATCACCTTAACCAGCCGATATTGTCGGGGAAGATAATTTTGTTCTCCAAAAGGTGAGACGCCTAAGGAGTTGGACAATGTCTCATAAAAAAAAAAAAAAAAACACTAAGTGCTCGGCAGACTGTAAACTCTTGGTTATAGGAGAATCAGGCAAGAAAGCTGCCACTCAGACAGTAAAATAGTAAGTACACGTTATTTTTTTTTTTCCACAAACCAACAGCGCAAGTGAATATAAGATAAGAAACTTTGCAATATGTCTTATTAGAGAAAAATGGCTCCTTCCCCACTCATCAGTCACTATTTCTCTTCTGCACTGATCATTCACACTGGAACACTGCTCAAATCTGTTTTCACTGAGGGATCAAATAATACCTGCTGCCTACAAAAGTCTATAGAGGGGGAGGCGCTGAAGAGGAAAGAGGAAGAGCGCACAAAGAAAAACTGCTGAGTTGCCTCGTCCAGAGGGAAAGACTACGAAAATAAATAGGATACAAGTAATAGCCATAAAGTGTCATTTCTTATATACAAATACATATAGCAGCTTATGCTGGACAGATATCTGAAAGTGCACTTATACTGTAACCAAAATATAAGAGCAACAAAAACTGGAAAGCTAAAACTTGGAGGCACGCAAAGCACGTAGCAGAATATTATCATTTTAACTGTGAAAAGCAGAATGAAATGTACAGAATAGTGACTTACGACTCAGTCTTCAATCCTGTAAAAACAGTTTTTAGAGCTACCAGCCCATGTTTCCGATGGCAGCATAGATAGACTTTGCCAAATCCTCCAGAATCAATCTCCTCCTTATCTAGCAGATCCTTGGAACACATCCGGATATCATCGAGAGACATGTCTGCAGCTGCTGCGTGTGATTCCATGGACTGAATATTGCCAGAATACCCTAAAAAAAAAAAAAAAAAAAAAGCAGGTTAGAAATGTGTGTTGGTAAAGAACTGCGCTCAGTTGTTTTGTTTTTTCAGGAGTACCCGCTCCCCAGCTGGCCGATTTCCTAGTTTCTGGCAGAGCAGGCACTCCGGATTGATTGACAGTTCAGACCAGCTGCATTGTTTCCTTGCTGGACCAGTTTTTCAGCTTCCAATGCTGGTACATAAAGGTAACTTTGCCTCTGCTGCATTGTAGTGGTGCTGAAGCTGACCAACTCCAGCGATATGGCCATTTTAAAGAAAGTGCTTCCAAGCCGTAAAAGAGCAAAATGGAATACAAAAGATTAATTTATGGGGAAACGGGGCCCATCTGCCCCTAATTTGGTTACTGAGTAAATCAAGCGCGTCTGAAGATTTTAGACTGGGTTTTAGCTCTCTGAGACCCACCTTTCTCAACATATATGCTAGATATAGAATATAAAAACAAATATGACCATCTGTATAAAATCTGGCACATAGGTAAATCAGATGCTTCTGAAGGATTTAAAGGGAATCTGTCACATTTGACCAATGTAAAATATTAATATGGGCATAGACAGCTGAGGAGAGTGATGTCTGTATGCCTCATATCAGATGTGTTGTTGCTGAGAAAATCATCTTTTATCACTTTATATAAATGACCTCTTCCAGGCTCTGGGGAGTAAAGTAAACTTGCTCCCATGTAGTTGTCCTTATGAGCGCTGTTAAACCCTGCTCCTAACAATGATTGGCAGCTTCCTGCCTATGCACAGTGTACACAAAAGCTACCAATCAGTGGTGTGGGCGGAGCTACACAGAGCTCAGCATTCAGAGAACTGCAGCCTAGAAAACTGTGATTTTATCAAAATGACAGGAAGCAGTCCAATAAGTGATACATCACTGCAATCAGGGTCTATGTGCCTACATCATGTTGCTCTCAGATGGAGCAGTAAAACCTGATGACACATTCCCTGTAAATTGTTAGACATGCTTCACTGCTTAGCAAGTGCTCTTTTGGATTTTTTTCATTGTCAGATGCCTGCACCTACATAATGAGCCCCACTGCACAGTAATGTCTCTAACCCATCTATACAGGTTGCACTCACCACACACAAACATGAACCTCCTACATTGTGCAATCCCCTTTCCCCACCAAAAATTACATTAGGTAATATTTGGTGGGATAAAGAAGTGCAGTGTGGAATAATCAGCTGCGGTCCTCTGCCACGCTTTCTTCTATAAAGACCCTTTATTTTCTTCCTTCAATTTAGTCAGACAACAACAATCCCCAAAGTCCAGTGGGGAGTAACATTCATCCTCCTAGAAAGGCTGTGTAGTCGCTTATCATAGGTCTAAGAGAGAACATCTCTCTTTGTGCCACTCTGGTGTAAGGAGACTTGTAGGCCATGCAATTATCCTGTGGGAATTTAAATATGTAAATAGCCTCTTGAGAGATGAAAAGGACTTGAACTCTAGTGCCACTTATTGGATGCAGCAATCCAAAAAGTCAATATCGACCTTTTAACAAGCCTTGCCATATGATATAGGATAAAAACCTAACCAAATCATACCAGCGGCTTTGCACTTATGAGAGGCAAACATCCGAAACACATGTCTGCAAATGAATCGTCTGGTTAGGCTTCTTATCCCAAGTCATGTGGCAAAGCTTGTTAAAGGGGCCACACTTTAAGGCCCCGTCACACATAGCGATCTCGCTAGCGAGATCGCTGCTGAGTCACAACTTTTGTGACACAACAGCGATCTCACCAGCGAGATCGCTGTGTGTGACTGCGATCAGCGACCGGCCCCCCTGCCGGTATCGCTGATCGCTCTGGGAAACCTCTGGACATTTCTTTCTCGCTGATCTCCCGCTGGCCAGCACGCATCGCTGTGTGTGACAGGCGGGAAACGAGCGATCAGCGATAAAATAATAATACAAAAAAAAAATATTACTATTCTCACCTTCCGACGTCCCACGCAACATTCCCGCCTCTCTCCATGCTCCGGTCCCAGTGATCCTTTGCAAGAATGACCGCGAGACTTTGCGATCTAGCGAGAACGGACATCATCGCGGTAATTCTCGCAATGGATTACTGGGACCGGAGCGTGGAGAGAGGCGGGAATGCTGCGTGGGACGTCGGAAGGTGAGAATAACATTATTTTTTATTTTAATTCTATTTTTGACATGAATCAGCGCTGAACACAGCGATGCCGCGCGCTCAGCATCGCTGTGCTAATCGCTGGTGAAGCTGTCTGACAGCTCACCAGCGATCATGTAGCGATTCACCAGCGATCCTGACACGTTGATATCGTTGTCGGGATCGCTGGTAAGTCGCTATGTGTGACGGGGCCTTTACTCTTAGGATTGCTACATTCAAGATGTTGCTAGTGTTCAAGTCCTTTTCCTCTCTGAAGAGACTAGTAATCTATAGTGTAGCATAGTGTTGCAGGATGACACCAGGGTGACTGTGCCTGTCCGTAATCAGTCCTATTTACATATACAGATTTGTATAGCAAACCCCAGCTTCCTTGGCGTTCTGCACATGCCCAGGATGGAATAAGTGATGTAGGACACAGCAAGATGCGAGATTAGCAAAGTCAGTAGTAACAACTGTCTGTGTCCTGCAATATCACTGCCGTCCTGATCATGTGCAGAGCGACCATGAAGCTGGGGAGCTTACACCAAACTTCAGTGAACATTGCAAGGGAGGCAAAATGGGGTGTGTATGCTCAAGATTTGCAAAGAGCAGACAGGAACGCTGTTCTTGTAAATCAAGTCACTCACGTTTAGAAGGGCATGGTAATATGATTAGTGAGATGATCAGTCTGAGAAAAACAACAGCCCCCCGACTAGTCACTCGCTAATTACCATATCATATGCTCAGTTCTAAAACCTGAAAGCAATAAGCCACCAAAATGGGCTTGTATGAAAGCATGCTAAAAGTTAAATAAATTAGATGGGGTGGTTTGGGGGTCTGGGGAAGCTGACAGGTTCCCTTTAAAGGTGAAGATTAGTGATGAGCTAACGTGCTCAGATGCTAACCAAGTATCTTCGGCATGCTCGAAAAATATGTCCAAGTCTCCATGCCTGCGTGTCTCACGACTGTTGAACACTGGCAACACATGCAGTGATGGCCTAACAGGCAATCCCTGCATATGTTGCGGCTGTCAAACAGAGGTAAGACATATAGCCGACTGAACTCAAACATATTATTCAAGGACTCTGAAGACACTCGGTTAGCACCCAAATGTGCTCGGATAACATCTTATCTGAGCACGCTCGTTCATCACTAGTCAGGATAAACAATGGATCCCACTGATCAGACCCATTCGAAAAAAAGGTGGAATAAAGGCCCTTTTACATTTAGCGATGCACCAGCGATCTGACCCAGTCAGGATCACTGGTGCATCGCTAAATGATCGCTAGTGAGCTTCCACACAGGAAGATCTCACAGCGATGCAGCAGCGACGCAGCGGACGATACTCACCTTTCACACACAGCGATCCTGGCGTCCTCCCGCCCGCCTTCACGCGTCGCTCGTCGTCACAGCAGGAAGCCCCAGCAGGAAGTGGCCGACGAGAAATGGAGCCGGACATTCTCGCGCGATCAGCGATGGACAGCGGGGGAGCCGGTCGTTGGTAAGTATCACACATAGCGATAACGCTAGCAATATCGCTATAACGTCACAAAACCAGTGACGTTTTAACGATATTGCTAGCGATATCGCTTAGTGTAAAACCCCCTTAAGGCTTAAAGAAGTTGGCCACTTGGATCAGATAAGATACAAAAGCTATTATTCTTCTCCAGTGCCAGCGCCATTCCAGTGGTATCGGCACTCGCGTTTCGGGGGCTCTTGTGCAGTTGTTATGACATGTGAGCCCAGCACCCAATCGGCGCTGGCGTCATTGTCAACACCTTTGGACAAATCCAACATCAAGAGGAAGTCAGGGCTGTGGCTGCTCTCTCACTTCCTCTTGCCGTTCGATTTGTACGAAGGTGGAGACTGTGACGCCAGCACTGATTTGGGGTTAGGGCTCATGAGTCATTGCAACCTCAAGAGACCCAGGAATGCGAGTGCTGACACCGCTGGAGGCGAGTATAAGCTTCTTTTTATTGGATCAGCGTCAAACATTTAGATCAACAAGGGGTTGTCCTAGTAGTGGACAAACCTTTAAATTCTTCCACTTCAGCTTAGAGATGTCACCTCCAAGCGGACACAGCTGGTGCCTGACAGGACGGTTTGTTAGGTCCTTGACCAGTGGTCTTGAACACGCGGCCCCTGCGGTCTGCGAACACCTTAGCTCCTGAAACAATTGCAACCTGGTCCTGGGAGGAACAAGAAAGACCACACTTTATTGAATTGAATCTAGGTGAAGAGAGTCACAACCCATACAACAGACATCGTTATCAATAGTAAATACAATGGATTAAAAAGTGATCAAAAAGTCGTATAGAAAAAAAATAGTATCGCTGAAACCGTCATCTCGTCCCGCAAAGAATGCAGCCTGTCAAAAATCACATTTTTTCCATGTGCCGTCTATTTACCTGGCTGAATTGGAGACCCCCTGCTCTAGTCAGAAAAGAAGCGCTGTGTGCTAACATTATAACTCTAGACACATTTTGCCCCAATACATTGCTATTCCTTACTGGAGACTGCATGCATAACACGTCATTAGTGTGTGCATGGATCTATACAGATGCATACAGCTAGATGGGTGTACTATAGGCTGCTGCACATTCTAAGCACTGGCCTAAAGGACTTACTTTCACTTTCACTTCCGCGGTTCCCCTCCCCCCAGTGAATGGCATGAAGTGACCGTACCGTGTGTACATAGGGCAGGCACGCCTGGCAGCTCGCCACACAGGTCACATCCACCTGTCCACACAAGGCCTCCCTCACCTTTCATATACAGGTCCCACTCACCGTGTGCGGCATGAACTGTCTCCGTGGACCCCCCCCACTGTCTTCTACATGGCACGTACTGCACTGTGCCCACAGGGGCTTCCTCAGTTCTCCGCTGACACAGACACTCGTGCGGCGTCCCCTCCGGAGTTCCCTGAGAGCCTTGCTGCTTCCTGGTGGCCGGTGTCGCCCTCGGCGCCGCCCCTTCCCCATTACGTAGTCGTGACAGGAATTCCCGGGTGTCCTCCCCGGTGTGTGAGGCGGCGGCCGCTGCTGCTGCCCTCCGTGTGGGTCACACAGCCTCACAGCCACATATAAGCTGCAGGTATTCTTACACTGACAGAGAGGGTAACTGAGCAAAATGGGCGATATTGTGACAGAACTGAGGACAGATGTACATTTACATAACTGAGCTGCAGAGAAAAGGGGCTTTATAAGGGGCTGACTCAGCTCCAAAATGCTCAGTTTATTAACCTATTAAGAATGCAGCATAGTGCCATATGCTGAAAAACAGCTCCGCACCATGATGTTCCTGTCTCCAAACTACACTGTTGTTTTGGTGTTTTTGGGGTGATATGCAGTCTTTTGGCCTCCAAACATGATGTTTATTACAACATCTAAAGAGTTAAAATTTGGTCTCATCTGACAAGACTATATTCCCACAGTATGTCACAGGCTTGTCTAAATGCTGTTAAGAAAACTTTAAATGTGCCTGAACATGCTTTTTATTTAGCAGTGGAGTCTTGATGTTGTTGTGAGCAGGTAGCGGGATGCAGTGACAGACAGGAGGCAGAGCAAGGGTTAACAGATTTATTAACAGTGGTATACTCAACGCAGGGAGATAATGGGTTAAGCAGGGGGAGTAAGGCTATGTGCCCACGTTGTAGAAATGCTGCGGAATTGTCCGCAGCATTTCCGCAACTCCCTGCCGTGGATAAAACGCATGCGGAATTCACATGCGTTTTCCCTCAAAACACAAGCGTTTTGCAAGCGTTTTTAGCTTGCAGAATGCTTGCGCCTTTCCAAGCGATTTGTAGCATCGCTTGGAAAAGTGATTGACATGTTGGTCACACTTGTCAAGCATAGTGCTTGACTAGTGTGACCAACTTTTTACTATTGATGCTGCCTATGCAGCATCAATAGTAAAAGATAGAATGTTAGCAATAATGAAAAAATAGGGATATACTTACCTCCTGGCGGCCCCCGGAGTCGTCCCGCCCCTCATTAGCACTGCCGGCATCTTCCGTTCCCAGGGATGCCTTGCAACAATGACCTCTGATGACGTAGCATCACGCGAGACCGCTGTGTCTTCAGAGGTCAGTCGCGCAATGCATCCCTGGGAACGGAAGATGCTGGCAGCGTGGCTGAGAGGTGGGAGGGCTCCGGGGGCCGCCGGAGGGTGAGTATATCCCTATTTTTTATTTTAATTCTATTTTTAACAGGAATATGGTACCCAGGGCCTGGAGGAGAGTCTCCTCTCCTCCAGACCCTGGGTACCATCCGTACATGAAGCGCTCACTTTACGCATGGTGGGCATAGCCACATGCGTAAAGTGAGTGTTTCAATGCATTCCTATGGCGGCAGAATCGTCAGGATTCCGCAGAAATAATGAACATGCTGCAGATTTTACGGTTATGTGATTCCGCAGCGGTAAAATCCGCAGCATTAGCACAGCAACTGCGGAATCCCATAGGAATGCGTTTTATTAACATTTTTTAAGTGTTTTCGCTGCGGCGAAAACGCAACGTGGGCACTTAGCCTAAGGGAGGTGATATTGGCAAGGTATCGGTGTAAGGAGAGGTATGAAGTAAAACAACAGTTCATGAAAGGGTCAACTTATCAGTCCGCCGGCTTCCTGACTGCAGAGCTGTAGGTTCCAATGATGGTGCGCACGCAAGTGGCACATGGTGTCACCCTGAAGTAGCTGGGAGGTCCGGTTCCTGGTGATGACGGTGAGTTCTCGTTGTCCTTAGCACGGTCCTTGATCCACGGTTTGTCGCACGGGATGCAGAGCAGTCTGTGTTACTGCAGCGCGTGACTCAGCTCCGCTATTGCAAGCAGGTGAAGTATTACACAGTTCTAGCTGAGTCACCTGGTCTGTCCTAGGCGGCACGCACGCAGCAACCAAGGGACCGGAGAGTCTGTAACTGTCGGTCATGGGAGACAACTGGCACACTGCAAGTTTCTGTCCACAGTTAGGGTTCCTGAACACAGATGATCTACGGTGCGGGCATGTGCTGTCACGGTGCTCGTGGGACGGAGCACCAAACGTCCCCTGCTGCGCGCTCTGTCTTCCCGCAAAGTCTCCTCTCCCTTTCCCGCTCACAGCCTCTTTATAAAAGGCACGCCCCCTGCTGTATAGTGCAGAGGTCGGTCCGGGTCAGAAAGCTTTCCCCCCCGACAACAATAATGACAGCCCCGAGAGTTCCGGAACGGCGCAAGAGAGGTACCCCGGGTCCGGTTCATCTTCTTACATTGTGAGCATGCATACAGGCCGTGGAGGTTGAATGCATTACTTACAGTTTTCTTTGAAACAACTGTACCGGCCGATTTCAGGTCTTTCTCTAGCTCTCCACAGGTGGTCATTGGCTCTTGGACAACTCTTCTGATAATTCTTTTCACTCCTGTCTGAAATCTTGTGGGAACACATGGTTGTGGCCAATTTATGGTAAAATGATGTTCTTTCCACTTCTGGATTATGGCCCCCAACTGTGTTCACTGCTCACTGGAACCTTCATTAGTTTATAAATTCTATAACCAACGCCATCAGTATGTTTTGCAACAATAAGGTTGTGAAGGTCTTGAGCCCACTCACTGGATTTACCCATCATGAGGTGTTTCTTGTGTGGCACTTTGGTAATGAGACACTTTTTTATAGGCATCAGTTGAACCAGCTGATATTATTTTTCACTAAGTGGCAGGATTGCTTTCTAATTACTGATAGATTTCAGCTTGTGTCATGACTTTCCATGGCTTTTTGCACCTCTCTTTATTTGTTCAGTACTTTTCCCCTGTGTCATTTCTCTTTATTATACATAATTTATGGACATCTATGGGTTGATTTCTTTGCCTGTGTGAATTGGATGAATCATTACATCTGGTGAGAATTTCATGTCAGTACCACATTTAGGGCTTTGCCTGGCTCATCCCAATTGCCCAGGTATGGTGGAAATCGGGGTAATTGTATTAGAGGTTGATCATAGCTGTAATTTGTCAAAAACCATAGCCCGCCATCAACCCCTGGGGTTAGTAATGGAGATGTGTCTATCAGACACCTCCAGTGCTAATGACACGCCCACCAGGGCCGTGGGGTACTTGGAATCGGGTCGGCCAGTTCTTTGGGAAATATATAAAATGAGGTTGCACTCTATTTGTTTGGGAAAGTCACGGGATTGTGACCCGACTCCGTGACCCTGGCTGTGCTGTAAAATGGGCAATATATATGGGATTTAACGTGACGGCATCTGTGGTGTTCGGCAACGGATGGTCGACACTGCTAAAGGAGACTGCTGGGGCTGATGGTGACACAGCTGGAATGGTCCTGCTCTCTACAGGTGAAGCTAGACCCCAGGGCTACCGATTCCGATTATGTCAGGCTTCGTGTACCTTGTGGTGCAGGACTCAGGGAGCAAGAGATCACTGGAGGGCACAACTAGGGCTGTAGTTTTCTTTTCCTTTACTTGATGGTTGATAGTACAGCCCGGGGCACTGGTAACAGAACGTAATGGAGAGCCGGGCAGCCTGGACGCAATTTTGGATACACCTGGCCAGGTAGATACAGAGGCTTTCCTTCTGCGCTGTCCTCCCTTTTCCCTTGCTGCCTAACAGCTCACCCTCCTGCTGCTAACTGTCTCTCTCTGTTTTAAAAACAAACCGTTGCCCGCATGGCAGTCAGCTTGAGCCTATCACAGGTGCCGCTCCTTTGTGTCGGTTCCAGACTCTGGTATGCTGCTGTGCCGCCGGGTATTAGATCGGGCCAGGAGACCTGTAGTCCCCTGCCCTCCGTTTTTTGGCTGCCGAGACTTCAGTACCCACGCAACCACGGACTCCATTATCCGGTTCCTAGCACTCAGCTCTGGGGCGAGTTTAATCACAGCTCCACTACCCAGGTTCTGTTCGACTTCTCTCCTACTGACACCTGGTAAGGGGACCCCTCCTTGCTTCCAGGCATAACATTACTCCCTGTGAGGGAGGCAATCCCACTGTGGCAACCAGACTCCTGGGGTGCCATATTAACCCTGTAATAAATAATAGAAAGACATACACACAGAAATAAAAGTTTATTTGAATAAGACTCCCCCACACATTCCCTAGTTCACCAATTTATTTAAAATAAAGCCATGCAGGTCTGCCGTAGTCCATGGAATCCGCCGTAGTCCACAAATGAATAACTGAAAGGCATAAAGAGCGAGAAAAATAAACAACACACTCCATCGTTCACCAATTTATTCCCAAAACGTTTCCACGCAGATCCTACGTAGTCCAGTGTTCCTTGAATCCGGTACCGGTGACTGTGAATAGCAGGAACAATACTGCTATTTACAGGTGCTGGGTACTGATGTCCCCGCTAATCAAAGTTTCCAGCTCCCATGAGGCTACACCACTCATCAGAGTCACCGAATCTCATAGAGGGCGGCGTTACTCAGCAACTCTGATGAGCGGTATAGTTACTGACGTCACCGCTGTTCAGAGTTCACTTCCGGTAGTGTCTCATGAGCAATGACGTTACTGACGTCATAGCCAGGGCCGGACTGGGACTAAAATTCAGCCCTGGCATTTGAAGTTACACAGGCCCACTAGTCACATGGTAACTATTTAATATCTTTGTACACTTGTAGGTTACAAGAAGTGAGAGGAGATTAACATGACTATATAACATGTAGTCAGAGCTGTGCCCAGGATTTCAGCTCAGTCCTGTTTATTGCTTTTAAGTACAGTACTCCTCCCAAAGCTCTGTCCCCTTTTGTACGCACAGTGACAGAATTCCTGGCAGAACTGCTATCCATTGGGCAACCAGCCCCCCTGGTCATAGCTGCCCCTATCATACCTCCCGACTTTTGAAGAAGGGAAAGAGGGACAAAGACTGTGGCGCGCTGCGCGCCGCTGCAAATTTTAGGCCACGCCCGGCCACAACCATTTCACAACTAGTCACACCCATGTCCACGCCTAATCGTACCCATTTAGCACGGCTGATCACACTGACTGGTACTGAGGGCACAGTGGCTGGCATTATGGGCACACTGACTGGCACTAAGGAAGAGAGAAAACAGAGAGAGAGAGAAAAAAGAGAGAAAGGAGAACAGAGAGAGAAAGAAGAAAGAACAGAAAGAGAAAAAGAGGGGAAAGAAAGAACAGAGAGAGACAGAGAAAGAACAGAGAGAGAAAGAAATAAGAAAAGAAATAAAAGAACAGAGAGAAAGAAAGAGAGGAAAGAAAAAGAAAGAAAGAGGGGAAAGAGAGAACAGAGAGAGAGAAAAAGAGAAAGATTAGAGAGAGAAAGAAAGAACAGAGAGAGAGAAAGAAAATGAGGGAAAGACAGAACAGAGAATGAGAAAGAAAGAACAGGGAAAGAAAGAAAAAGAGAGAAAGAAATAAAGAAAGATTCTATAAAGATACTATAGCAGCCCGGCTCCCATTGTAGTGCCCACCTGAGCCTCCCGGTGCAGGACATATCATGATCCGCTCACATGTCCGGCATCCCCGATTCCAAGGCGATCCTGCTGTCTGCACTGTCGGAGGAGGACACGGTGATGGATCTGAAGCATTCCTGGTTCCGTCACAATCTCCTCAAGAAATTATCTCATTTCCGATCAGCTTCCAGCACATCACTTCAGGTGGAACGTCTTGTGTGTGTTTTAAAATGCTCCTCGGGGCTCCGCCGTGTACTCCTGTGTCCGTGGGAAAAGCCCACTGTGTATGCTTCGTACACACTTGGCTCCACTCCGTACATCCTGTACACATATGGCTCCACTCCGTACACACACGGCTCCGCTTCGTATACTCCATACACACGCGGCTCAGCTCCGTACACCAGGTACACACACGGCTCCGCTCCGTACACCTCGTACACGCGCGG
The DNA here is from genome assembly GCF_039654945.1 of Dendrobates tinctorius. Classification (NCBI taxonomy): domain Eukaryota; kingdom Metazoa; phylum Chordata; class Amphibia; order Anura; family Dendrobatidae; genus Dendrobates; species Dendrobates tinctorius. Next base: position 491,206 of record NW_027361830.1, read on the forward strand.
CCCGCTCCGTACACCTTGTACTCACGCGGCTCCTCTCCGTACACCTCATACACGGCTCCTCTCCATACACCCCGTACACACACGGCTCCGCTCCGTACACCTCGTACACACACGGCTCCGCTCTGTACACCTCATACACACACAGCTCTGCTATATCTACCCTGTAAACCCCTCCTGACCCCACACATACTTACCTCATCCAGCACCATGACAACAGCACAGCAGACTCTTGCAGACACCAAGAGGCAAGGCTGAGGGCACAGGACCCGTGATGAGGTCACATGAGGGGAGGAGTCAGGGGTGACATGATCAGGGATCTGGACAAAGGCTCCTGATCATGTGACCCCTGACTCCTCCCCTCCTGTGACCTCATCACAGGTCCTGTGAACAGAGAAGAGAGCAGGCAAACGACGCTGTGAGTGGCTGCAGGGAGGAGGTCTCATGCTTCGGCGAGGATGGGGTGCGTGGGAGGGGGCGTGGCGGCTTATCCCCCTGCAGTGCTGGAGGGTTGGAAACTATAACCGCCGTGCCCGCAGAGGGCCGGCGGCAGGAGCAACAGCCAGGCCAGTGGCCGCATCAGCTGGCAAGCGGCCAGATGATCGGGCGCTGCCGCCCGCGGCCCACATGACAGCGGCCCAGCGGGAAAATGCCCGGTGGGTTATATTACCAATCCGGGCCTGGTCATAGCCCATGAGACATGGTCTGGAGTGACCTATGAAGCTTCATTCCCAGAACGAGGCTCCATATGTTGCAGTACAGAATCGGTGAACGTCATGGGAACACCATGGATTACAGCAGATCTGTGGGAATTATTTTTTAATAATAAATTGGTGAATAAAGGGACTGTTTCTTGTTTTTATTTATATACCCCTCTCTTTTTATGTTTTCTCAGGTTCCCTTTTGTGGACTATTTCGGATTCAGTGGTCCACGTCGGAACCCATGGACTAGATGGCTTTTTAAAAAAAATAAATTTATTACACAGGGCTAGAGTCATGGGTGTTTTTAAATTTAAATATTTCTGTGTGTTTATTTTTTTTTACTTACTGTGTTAGTAATGGGGGTGTATGATAGATGCCTTTCTATTACTAACACCAGGGTTTGAGGCCATCTGACAATATGTTGCGCTCAGAGGTGGCGCACATGGTTTGTGGACCCCCTGTGCCACGGCCAGGCCTACCTAGGAAGGGGCGTAGCTAAGCGGCTACCTTTTTGTTCACTGGAGCTCCTAATGATGAAGACAGACTCGGCTGCAGGTAGCCGCCAGGTACCACTCCTAAGCAGTCCCTGATAATGCAGCTGCTGACCCCAGCAATCAGGTTTGCTGACACATACTAGGGCTACGTTCAGACTGGGCTGATTTGGAGACTGGTTTTAGCAGTCCGGATACAAGACATAAATGTTACAGTAACCCCCCTTTATGCCTCCTCTTCTTCAAGCCCTCGAGGACTCTCTGCAGAGAAGTTGGGGGCCGACACATCTTCATGGACTCCCACGACTTCTCTTCAGGACCACGGCTTCTCCTATCCAGTAGAAGAGAAGTGACACCTCTCACCATCTTCTTGACTAGGATGCTTCTCTCCATCAAGATATCCTCAGCATAGGACGAAGCGGACGTAATACTAGGAACTAAGCACTGGGGAGTCTCTCTCTGCTACCACCACAGCTACCACTTCAAAGGATTGAAGGACCAACTGGAGTGCCTCCGCCTGGTTGGTCAATTGCAGAGACTTAGAAGATGCCATCGCCTTGTTGTTCCCTTCACCAGACCACCTAGAAATTGAAGATACCTCGTCTGGGTCTATCTTCAGCCTGGTCTCCAAGATGACATGTCCACAAGGTGGGAAGGTTCCTGGGGGTAGATCATTGGAACAATTGGGAATATGTGGGGTCATCGATTTCGCTTCCCTTCCTTCAGAGACGCCAGCACAAAGTGAGTCGGCGACTAGCAGACCTTGCGAAGAAGTTGGCGACATTACTGACTGACCTGGATGTATGGGGGCCAGACACCCCTTGTGATTCGACTGTCCCCAACGAAGCACCATACAGGATCTCCAGACTGGAACGGGCACTTGAGTTGTCAGCTCTGGACGACCAATGGGAAAACAAGACAACACATGGAAGGCGATCTTCTCTGTATACACTGCTCTAATCTGGAGTTATACAGGTTCCGTGATGACTTGAAGAACTTCGGATCGGTCCTTTTCTTCGATGGATGATAATTTCAGTGAATTCTGGAGTCGTCAAAATGGAATTTAATACCTTTCCACCACGGCCGGCTGTAAGAATTTTTACCGCCAAACCGAAGTCTCCATATGCCACGGATGCAGTCACAGTCATAGGTGGAGAGGGAACACTCTCGCCAAGGGCCTCTCCCACTGGCTTAAGGCTTTGAAGTCTTTCAGACTCACCTAGCCAGATAAGATCTCATACTTTGCACTGGCAAGGGGCAATTGTCACGCAGTGTGGAAAGACTAAGTGCAACAAGAGGGGAAGGAAGGGGGAGTGGAGACCCCTAGGCTGATCTAATAGCACCCTGCTTCCCCTACCGTCCTTATATTGGTTCTACACCAATCGCAGAGAAGAAACCTAGCCCCGTCTATCACTAGAGCTAGGCCCTGAATAGGGAATGGGGAGACTAATCAGTCCCCACTGTACACTACAGAGAAAAAGAGAGACAAAGGTTAAGCAACTTATCTTGGGCAGACTCAGGTAATGCCAAACATCCTCCAACAGCACCAGAGAGGAAGTTAGCTGACTGCTATTGCTCCAAGCCTTCACAAGGGAAAATGTGAATATCACCGGCGACGCCCTGAAGCAGACTGGGAGTTTATTAACACACAGGTCCAGGTGTGTCAATTAGAGCCGGAGGGAGGTTGCCACTGGGTCCAAAAGTCAGAAGGATTAAGAAGGCATCTGCAATGCCAAACGCAGAGAAATTCTGCAGCCAGATGCAGAGTGACTGTCTGTAGCATCCGTCACGGACGTGATTTGTGGAACCACTGTGCCTCAGACCACGAAGAGCCTGGAGGGGCATGACTAAGCGAGCACCGGGCTGTTCACTAGAGCCTCTGATGGTGAGGTTAGACTTGGCTCCCGATGAATACCACTCCAGGACAGACCAACAGACACTCAGCAGCTGGACACAGAAGGACAGACTGGATGGTGCAGCAGGCAGAGTTTGAATCAGAGTGCAGCAGGCAGAGTTCATATCAGAGTGCAGCAGGCAGAATCTGCACCAGAGTGCAGCAGGCAGGATTTGCACCAGAGTGCAGCAAGGACTGGTACACAACCTTACACAACTTAGACTGCAGAACAGGAAAGTTGCTCAGGCACCTCTCCAGTGGGGAGGAAGCAATTGGCTGGCGAGAAAATAGCAAGTGCATGCGTTGGCCCTTTAAGAGTGTGGGCGCATGCACATGCGCTTAGGACATGTCTGCAGGTCCGGCTGGAAGCTCTGCTGGAAGAATAAAGAGCATGGAGAAGGGAGAACCAACCGCAGTGGGGGTGAGTGAACTTACATGCCGAAGACCCTGCCTGTCAGAGCAGGGATCCGGCGTGGTGCTAACAGCATCTGACACAGGCGAGACAACAATACCCCGAAACTCTGTGTCTGCAAATTGAGATTCTGATTTGGCTTTCATCCTAAGTCATATTACAAGGCTCGTTAAAGGGTCGATGTGGACTTCTAGGATTGCTACTTCCAATAGTTGGGACTAGAGTTAAAGTCCTTTTTTTACTCTGAAGAGACAATTTGCATATTTCATTTCCCAGGTGAGCATGCAAGGCGTTTAAGTCTCCTAATATTGACATGTCACTCTCCACAAGGCCACAAGGAGAAAACTTACCCCTTAGATCCCAGACTTCACAGGACAAAGACAGCCGGGACATTCTACACAACCATTGCAATACCGCAATCCCTTCTCATGACTGAATTGCTGACTGCTGCTCAGCCAGCCAAACACTGTCGACTTCTATGAATTCTGTACAGATAGTAGACTCTACAGGTTGGGGAACATGTGGTCTCTGGAAGTATGGACCCAGACGTGACACTTTCCTCACACTTGTCACCTCTTTGGTCTGCTCCTGGAAGCAGGGAATGGAAGACTTTAGAGGATATTCAAGGCCTGACTCATCGAAGACCTCTCAGAAGGCCACCAGGAAGGCCTGCAGGTCCAAGGTCACATGATCCCCTCTTTCCCATAAGGCCTCTTTCACACATCAGTTTATTGCATCAGTCATAATCCGCCAAAAGGACGGATGGCGGATCCGTTGTAGTACTGATGACAACGGATGGCACCCATCCGTTTTTTTGACGGATCCAACAAATGAAGAATTTTAAAGGAATCGCAGCCTGGAAAAGGAGAGAGAGAGAGACAGAGAGAGAGAGAGAGGAAAAGGAGAGAGAGAGAGGAAAAGGAGAGAGAGAGATAGAGAGAGGAAAAGGAGAGAGAGAGAGAGAAAAGAGAGAGAGAATATTTTTTTTTGTCCGGCACCCAGAAAGAATTTCGGGTTAAATGAGTGTCTGGAGGATCCGCCAGAGGAAAAAACGTTGCAAGCTCCGTTTTGAAATCTTTGAGGATGGTGATGGACAGCAACTTTTGGCGGATCCTCAAAAAAAACGGATGCAACGGACGGCAATCCGTCACAATCCGCCATTAATGGAAGTCAATGGGGAAAAAAAACGGATCCTCAAAAGAAAATTGAGGATCCGTTTTTTTCAAAACCTGGCGGATTGTGACTGATTGTAAAAAACTGAAGTGTGAAAGAGGCCTAAGGGGTTGAGCCACACTTGGGCATCACCTGCTAGGTACCGTAGGACATTAGGAATCCCACCTTAACCTGATCAGATAAAAACTGATGGCCCAATAATTCAAAATGATGCATGCCAAGCTCCAGGAACCCACAACACTGCTTCAGATCCCCAATGTACCGTGGCGAATCAGACAGAACGGGTTCACCTTCAGGAGCATAAGTTGCAGAGTGAATAGACATGACCGCAGGCACTACAACCTGGGCTGGAGCAGCTGACATCAGGGCTTCCAATTGGGCATCCAGAGTTTGTAGAAAGAACAAAATGTTTTCCTGGTGTTCTCGCTGGTAAAACAACTGTTGATAGAGCTGTGAAAGTTCTTTGGGATCAGGAGGGCCCATGGCTGAAGCAAACTTTTACGCCCACAGCTGGTGAACGTGGTTTGTGGACCCACTATGCCACTGGGCTGGGCTTCCCTAGGAAGGGGCGTAGCTAAGCAGCTACTTGGTGTTTGCTGGATCTCCTGATGGTGGAGACAGACTGTGCTGCAAGTATTCACCAGGTACCACTCCTAGGCAGTCCTCGGTACTGCAACTGCTGACCCCAGGAATCAGGTTCGCTGACACGTACTATGGCTACGTTCAGATTGGGCTGATTCAGAGGCTGGGTTTAGCAGTCCGAATACAAAAGTTACTCGGATAGGCACACGTTCAGACACATAGTGTCACGCCCGCGCCTTGGCTGAATGGCGCGAGTTGGGGGTTGTGGCCCCACTGTGCCACAGACCAGACTACCCTGGAAGGGGCGTGACTGTGACAGCTACCTTGGTCTTCACTGGAGCCTCTGATGGTGAGGTCAGGCTTGTGCGGCAGATAGCTGTCTGGTGCCACTCCAGGGTGGTGTCTGGCTGTGGCTGCTGATCCCACTTGGAGACAAGTCACTTGGACAGATGTGACTGACAGGCAGACTGAGACACAGGGCAAGAAGGTACGACAGATACAGGGCAAGCAGGCGTGGCTTGGAGACACTGGGCAAACAGGCGTGGCTTGGATACACTGGTTTAGGCGGGCACGGCTTGAGACAGGACAGGCGGGCACGGCTTGAGACACAGGACAGGCGGGCACGGCTTGAGACACAGGACAGGCGGGCACGGCTTGAGACACAGGACAGGCGGGCACGGCTTGAGACACAGGACAGGCGGGCACGACTTGAGACACAGGACAGGCGGGCACGGCTTGAGACACAGGACAGGCGGGCACGGCTTGAGAAGGAACAGGTAGGGACCTGTTCACACAGCAGGTGCAGGTATGGATGCAGGCAGGCAGGAGTGGAATATGAAGGAACAGGTTTGGACCTGTTTACACAGGAGGTGCAGGTATGGCTGCAGGCAGGAGTGGAATATGAAGGAACAGGTAGAGACCTGTTCACACAGGAGGTGCAGGTATGGATGCAGGCAGGCAGGAGTGGAATATGAAGGAACAGGTTTGGACCTGTTCACACAGGAGGTGCAGGTATGGATGCAGGCAGGCAGGAGTGAAATAAGAAGGAACAGGTTTGGACCTGTTCACACGGGGGTGCAGGTGAAGGCAGAAGTGCAGAGAGAAGCTGCAGAAAGATGTTCTGCAGTGGCAGGAGGAGTGGAGCAAATCTGAACCACAAGGTCTGTGGAGAGAAGCTGCAGCAAGAGGTACTGCAGCGGCAGAAGGAGCCGTGCAGGCAGAGCGGCTAAGGAGCCGGGCAGACAGAGCGGCTAAGGAGCCGGGCAGACAGAGCGGCTAGGGAGCCGGGCAGACAGAGCGGCTAGGGAGCCGGGCAGACAGAGCGGCTAGGGAGCCGGGCAGACAGAGCGGCTAGGGAGCCGGGCAGACAGAGCGGCTAGGGAGCCGGGCAGACAGAGCGGCTAGGGAGCCGGGCAGACAGAGCGGCTAGGGAGCCGAGCAGACAAAGTGGCTAGAGAGCCGAGCAGACAGAGCGGCTAGAGTGCAGATGCACAGATAAAGCTGCAAGAGTGCAGATGCACAGATAAAGCTGCGAGAGTGCAGATGCACAGATAAAGCTGCGAGAGTGCAGATGCACAGACAGGGAGGACACAAGGAAAGACACAGCAAGGAAGGGAGCCACGGACAAGGAGAAAGGGAGACTGAGAGACAAAGGTAAGACTGAGTTGAGACAGGGACAAAGACACAAGGACCAGGATATTCAGCCTCCTGGCAGGCGGGCAGGGAACAGACAAGGCACTGGGAACAAGACTCAAGGACCAGGATATTCTGCCTCCTGGCAGGCGGACAGAGAAATGCTAGGCAAGGTACCGAGACACAGGAATACAGACTAAGAGCCTTCAGAGAAGGCAAGACATAGGACAGGGCCTGGCTAGCTCAGCAGCAAGGAGCTAACTGAGTTTAGACATTGCACAGGCAATGTTTCAGTGGGAGTGGCGAAACTAAATAGTCAAGGGCTCCAGGTGATTGGTCAGGGACAGATTACACAGGTGCACCCTGACTGCATAAGAACCAGAGCGTTCAGGCGCCGCCCCCCTATACACACAGTCTGGAAACATGGAGAGCAGAGGCACAGAGCTGGCAACAGACAGAATTCACAGCATGGCTTGAAGCAGAAAGTAAGTTGGTGTGCGGGGGATGGGAGGCCATGCAGTGATGCCAGCAGGGTTGTTACACATAGGTGGTATCAGATACTGGCACAGGCCACACATGGATCGGGGGATGAGGTTCAGGCTCTGCCCGCACTAGGACCAGGGACTTCGGGCTTGGGACTGTCCACACAAGGACCATGGGTTCGAGTTCAGGACAAGGACCATGCAAGGCCCATGGGACCTAGCAACTCACTAGCAGGAGAAACTGCACAGTAATGAATACTGTTGTTTTGGCTAATCCTTATAGGCAAGGGAGCCTTATATACAAGATACATCCCAGCAATTGGCTGGAAGCCATCTTGCAGGTGTACTCAGATCCTAAATGTCTCCCAGCTATTGGCTGGGGGCATTTTACTATATGGAGCACTGCCCCTTTAAGAATGAGGGAGCGAGTGCGCATACACTAGATGCGCCGCCAGGAAGTGTGATGCGCACAAACAGGTGGCATGACCCCAGACGGAGCTGACTGCGTGGCCGCAACAGTGAGTATGTCGGTGTCCTGCATGGGGGAAAAAGGAGAGCCATGTGTGGACACTGGCATAAACGTTACATTTTACTCAGCTTACATCAACCCCATGAATCATTACCCCGATTGCCACCACACCTAGGCAATTGGGAAGAGCCAGGCAAAAAGCCAAAATTGGCGTATCTAATGTGATGCACCAATTCTAGGGTGGCTGCGTAGGGGAGGATGTGACTTCATTTTTTTAAAAATTATTTATTTAATAGGTAAAGCACCCTTTAGTGCCACATAAAAGGCACCAAAGGGTGCTAGCTTATATGTAGGCTGCTTGTAACGTTATACTGTATATACTTGTGTATAAGCCGAGTTTTTCAGCACATTTTTTTGTGCTGAAAACGCGCCCCTCGGCTTATACATGAGTCAACTGTCCCAGACGGCCGGCGGGGGAGGGGGAGCGGCGGAGCAACGGGTCACAGGAGGCAGGAGCCGGCGGTTGCAGCTGTAACTGTGCCCGCTGCTAAAGAGAAATGAATATTCATTTCTCTAGTGGCGCACACAGTAAGACCAGCAGCCGCCGATTTCCAAAAGACATCCTACTCACCTTCCTGCGTGCCCTCGCTGCATCTCATTGGTTCCAGCGCCAGCAGCATTTCCGGCCAAGCGATCACGTGGCCCCGCTCATTAAGGTAATGAATATGCACGCCTCTCCACTCCCATAGGCGTAGGGCCCATTGAGGGCGCGCAGACAAGATAAATAGGATGTTTGATTGTTTTTTTAATTGGAAACATGCATACAAGGATAGGGGATAAGGAGCCATGCATACAAGGACAGCGATAGAGGAGCCATGCATACAGGGACGAGGGAGCCATGCATACTATGATAGCGATGGGGGAGCCATGCATGCAAGGATAGGGGATAAGGAGCCATGCATATAGGGACAGGGGAGCCATGCATACCAGGACAGTGAAGAGGGGACAATGCATACCAGGACAGGATGAGGGGACAATGCTGACCCAGCTTATACTCGAGTATATACAGTATCTACAGAACATTCATCCTATCTATTCTACATATTGATTTTGTATATCCTATCTATTCTATTCTGATGGTTCAGGCTGTGAATTTACTGTCCTTGGCTGATGAAATGTCAGCTTTCCTTTGTGATGAGTGCGTAAAAATCGAGTGACCCACACACATAGTACGTGTGCCATCTAATTTTTATCTTGCACCCATTGACTTGCATTGGCGAGTGCGTTTCAATTCTCGCATCCAAACACAGCCTGCAGCAATTTTTTTCATCAGTCAGATTAGAGCTGAGGAAAAACTCGCCAATGAACACTGACTCATTTAATAACATTGGTCAGAGTGCAATGCAATGTTTTCTAGCATCGTAATCCTCCGTATTATACGCCAGTGTGAGCGAGCCCTTAGGGTCTGTGCACACTTTGCGGATTCTGGTGCGGATCCACAGCGGATTTGGCCCTGCGGATCCTGCAGCAGATTCTCCTGCCATGTACAGTACCATTATATTCAATGTAAAAAAACGCTGTCACATGCTGCGGAAACGCAGCAGGTTTTTTTCCGCAGTATGTCAATTCTTTGTGCGGCTTCCACAGAGTTTTTACTCATGCTCCATTATAGGATTCCGCAGGAGTAAAAACGTAGGTGAAATCTGCACAAAAACTGCAGAAAATCCACAGGAAATCCGCAGGTAAAACGCAGGTCATTTTACCTGCAGATTTAGCAAAATCCACAGCATAATCCGCAACGTGTGCACATACCCTTAGAAATATATTTACTTAGAAAATAGGTGACGTGATCACTACTTATTTCACCCACTTTATATTGATTTTGAGAATAGTCAGTAATGTGCAAAAGTATTGGGCAGGTGTGGAAAACATTTTGCAAAGTTAAAATGCTTTAAAAATAGAAGAGTTTATTTTTATCAATTAACAAAATGCAAAGTGAATGAATAAAATGCGGTAAAAATCTAGAACGCATCAATTCTTCTACAGACACTTGAACACAATTTTTAAAGACATTTTCAGGGAGGTGGTTCCAAACATCTTGCTGAACTAACCACAGATCTTGTGGATTTTGTCACTTTTTGTAAACCCCACAGACTCGATAATACGATCAGGTCACCAGGTGATTTTATATTGTGTACGGGTTTTTCCATCTTTGGGGACAATTTGGGGCTAAAAATCATTTTTGCATTTGGGTTTCATTAATATTGTTGCACCATTTGCATTGTAAAGACTGTGTTGCATTGTCTAAGGGGTTAACTAGGGATCAATCAGTAAGCTTGTTCTGACTATCTAATGGGAGGATATGTATGGGTACGTTTTCATGGACCGACTAGCAGCAATAAACAACAACTTATCCATAAACAGTTGTTTAATGGCAAAAATTTATTGTTATGTCTGCACACTTGACTGATATTCCAAGCTACCTGTCATCTTAGGCTGGTTTCACATTAGCGTTTTTTGCGCAGCGCATCGTGCGCGTCCATGCGCATGCGTCATGCGTCCCTATGTTTAACATGGTGTGCGCATGGTCTTGCTTCTGCACGCGTTCGTATGCGTATTTGTGTGCATGCGTTTTTCAAGGTGTGCGCCTAGGTGCGCCAGACGCAACCTGTTGCATTTTTGGGTCCGCCAAAAGGCGTAAAAAAACGCATGGGCACGCTTGCTCATGGAATGCGACAAAATAACGCATTACAGTCTATGGGAACGCAGGAGTGCGCATGGACATGCGTTTGTCTGCGTTTTCGTGCGCATGCGTTTTTGGCTTAAAATTGTGTAGACACTGGTTTTAACCCCTAGAGAATGAATGCGCATAAAAAGCGCAAATGCATGCAAAATGCATAATGCGTTTTTTGCATGCGTTTCTATTGCGCACAATGTGTTGCGCAAAAAAACGCTAATGTGAAATTAGCCTTAGCTCTGCTGTTCCAGGGTAAGCTGTTCACACACTTGACTCTACTTCTAGATGTCTTTCTGGCTACACAGCTTCGCTTTTCCTAGGTATTGTCAGAGGCGTATCCGGGGGGGGCAGCCGGGGCATTTGTGCTCCGGGCGCAGCCGGCAGCAGTCCTCAGTGTCTCCCCTGGCGGCTGCGTTCTGCCCCCTCGGCCTGAGAGTCGGCGGTTCTCTGTGTCAACTGTCAACCTGACATCCGGCGCAGAGAAGGTGTGTGTGTCGGCTCCCAGGGAGCAATTGTACTGGCGTCTATACAGATGCCAGTACAATTGAAGCTCTGACCACCGCAGCGTGATCAGGTCATGTGATCACGCTGCTGACGTCACTCCCCGGCGCCCAGAGCGAACGCTGGTGGTAAGTGTGCTCCACTGAGGAGCTGAAGAAACCACCGAAGATGGGAGATGGGGGGTGTTAATGAGTGGGGGGTTAATGAGTGGTGATGGGGGTTAATGTGGGGATGGGGTTTAATGTGTGTGGGGGGTTAATGAGTGGGGATAGGGGTTAATGAATGGGGGGTTAATGAGTGGGGATGGGGGTTAATGAGTGGGGATGGGGGTTAATGTGTGGGGGTTAATGAGTGGGGATGGGGGTTAATGTGGAGATGGGGTTAATGAGTGGGGATGGGGGTTAATGAGTGGGGGGTTAATGAGTGGGGATGGGGGTTAATGTGTGGGGGGATTTGGAGTGGGGATGGGGGTTAATGAGAGGGGGGTTAATAAGTGGGGATGGGGTTAATGTGTGTGGGGGTTAATGAGTGGGGATGGAGGTCAATGAGTAGGGATGGGGGTTAATTTGTGGGGGGATTTTTTTGTGGGGATGGGGTTAATGAGTGGGGATGGGGGTTAATGTGTGTGGGGGGATAATGAGTGGGGGGTTAATGAGTGGGGATGGGGTTAATGTGTGTGGGGGGTTAATGAGTGGGGGTTAATGTGTGTGGGGGGTTAATGAGTGGGGATGGGGGTTAATGTGTGGGGGGATTTGGAGTGGGAGGTACATAATGTGTGTGGGGGATTTGGAGTGGGGGGTACATAATGTGTGGGGGGATTTGGAGTGGGAGGTACATAATGTGTGGAGGGATTTGGGAGTAGGAACGGGGATTATTGAGTGGAGATGGGGATACTTAATGTGTGGGGAGATTTGGAGTGGGGATGGGGGTTATTTAATGTGTGTGAGGGATTTGGAGTGTGGATGGGGGATTTAATGTGTGTGGGGGGATTTGGCGTGGGGATGAGGGGTACTTAATGTGTGTGGGGGATTGGGGATGGGGGATTTGGAGTGGGGATGGGGGATACTTCATGTGTTGGGGGATTTGGAGTGGTAATGGGGGTTATTTAATGTGTGTGAGGGATTTGGAATGGGGATGGGGGTACTTAATGTGTGTGGGGGATTGGGGATGGCGGGATTTGGAGTGGGGATGGGGAGATTTAATGTGTGTGGGGAGATTTGAGGACACAAAATGAAGAGTATGTATGAGGGCATGTATGGGGAAGGGGGCAGACAGTATGGGGAGCGAACGGGTGAATGTATGTGGACACAGTATGGGGAGTGAGCGTGATTGGATGTGTGCAGATAGTATGGGAAGTCAGGGGTATGTGTGAGCAGAGAGCATAGAGAGTGAGGGGGTAAATACATGAGGAGACAGTATGGTAAACAGAGGGATGTTAGAGGAGACAGTATGAGGAGGGAGGGGAATAGTGTGAGGAGACAGTAATGAGGAGGGAGAGGAATAGTGTGAGGCGATAGTATATTGCAGAAATTTTTATTCAGGAGCATTATAATGACACTTTTATCTTTATACGCATCATGTGGAGATTTGCTGCAGAAGGACGGAGAAGATGGACATCTGCAGAGACGAGATGTGGATGAGAAAACTCATCATGGGGTCTGGACAAGAAGAAGAAAAGAAGGAGATCGACTCCAGAGACAACGTCATCTATAAGGTACCTGGATGTAAATGTTATTTGTGATACTGACTAATTCTCTGGTTTTTATTTATGTTAGGAACATTAAAGGGGTTATCCAGGTTTGTGCTGAGTCTGCAGTCATTCTATGTGACTGCAGACTTCTGAATTCTCACAGTGCTCACTGAACGCTGTTAGGATTCTCTCGTGCCAGTAATTTACATACATATGGTCACGTGCTGACTAGACATGTGTGGCCTCACTCAATGAAAATGAACGGAGCGAGGCCGGGCACGTCTAGTCGGAATGTGGCCAGAAGTATATAAATCACATGCTTGTGCTGACATGACCGTGTACTCTTGCCACCGGTAAGGGAGAATCCTAAAAGTGTGAAGTGCATTAGTTGTGAGAATTCAGAAGCTGCAATGTCAGGATTCAGCTCTGCAGGTTCCAGTAGTCATCACATGGACACTTCACTCATATGCGATTTTCATAGTCATGGTCTTGTGACAACGAGCTTCTCATCCTGCTTTCAGTTTTTTACTGAACATTGAGAGCATTAGGGAGAGCAGCTCATGGGTACATGACTAAGTGTGCAAGTCGCATATGTACTTTGGGGTGGGGGGGGAAACCATATTCTTGCCTTGTGTGCCAGAAAGCCTAGATACGCCTCTGGGTATTGTCTACACATTATGTTCTTCATCAAGGTACCTGTTTACCAACATGGCTCTGCTATTCAAAGGTGCCCAGCTACTTACTGTACATGTCACCACTGTTCCACAGTCTGACCACACAGTAAACTCCTCTGTATCAAAGTGCCTGTTTGTCTACACAACTCTAATTCTGAAGTGCCTGATTGAATATCCAACAGGCACTTCAACAAATCCAGCCCATTGTCCCATGCCACTCCAAGCTGATCCAGTACTGCCTTTCCATGTGTTGTCCATCCCGTCAAACTCTGCTGCATTAACAGCAGCGGTCCATTTTGCTCACTCTGACTTATGGCTTAGTGAATTCACCTCCTCTGGTGAGAGAGCCCTTCACATGGTTCAGTTTTCTTTTTTAAGGGAAAAAGAAGCAACAACAATTCTTCATGTGTCTTTGCTTGGAAAAATCGCTGCACATTTGACTTCTGAATTAATTGAAGCAGAATAATGCCCCATAGACAAAAAGAACAGTAAGAAACAAAATGTGGAAAAAAAACCCTTAGTTATTTTTTTGCAATTGATGTTTCAGCTGGACATTCTGTCTTCAGTTTCATGCTGCCTGAACACATCAGGGAATCCTGACAGGGTCTAACATTGCACATGTCTGTGTGTTATGGTGGCTCAGTGGTTAGCACTACAACCTGGCAGCGCTAGAGTTATCGGTTCTAATCCCACTATGGACAACATCTGCAAAGGAGTTTGTATGTTCTCCCTGTGTTTGTGTGGGTTTCCTCCCACATTCCAAAGACATACTGATAGGGAATATAGATTGTGAGCCCCATTGGGGACAGCGATGATAATGTGTGCAAACTATAAAGCGCTGTGGAATATGCTAGCGCTACGTAAAGATTAGTATTATTATTACTGAGGAGTAAATTCTAAAAACGAAGGCAGGAAGAAGCCAGGTAAGAGATGTTCAAGTTCATGGGAATACTGTCCGGTGGGTGTTCCTTCCTCCTTCCTCAGTGTTTCAGTGTAAAAAATAGCTCTCTGCAAGGCAGCATGTAACTGTTGACCGATTCCCTCTAAGGGGTGAAAGCTCTGTGTTCTCTACAAAGTAGACTCCTCTTTTTATTGTCTAGCAGAAATCTCTCTCAGTAGTGTTAATAAACCTAGTGTCATACCTCCCGCTTCCATCCCACAGCAGTTATAAAGTCGTAAGGGAACACAGTGAATTCTGTAAGTTGTCAAGTTTCAGTATGGTGCAATACAGAAATAGTTCTGTATTCTAGGTTCAAGCAGTTGAGCAAGACATTTTCTTTCACATTGCAGACTTTAAAACTCCATTTGTTTTCTCTTAGGCTACATCCCCACTATCAGCATTTGGTCAGTATTTTTCCTCAGTATTTGTAACCCAAAACTAGGAGTGGGTCAAAAATGCAGACGTGATGACGTGTTTCTATTCTACGTTTCCTCTGATGGTTACACACCTGGTTTTGGCTTACAAATACCGAAGAAACATGCTGGCCAAATACTGATATTGTGATTGTAGCCTTAAAGGGAATCTGTCACCCCATTTTTGGCCTATAAGCTGTGGCCACAGCCATCAGGGGCTTATCTACAGCATTCTGTAATGCTGTAGATAAGCCCCCAATTCAACCTGAAAGATAAGAAAAAAGAGTTAGGGCCCCGTCACACATAGCGATCTCGCTAGCGAGATCGCTGCTGAGTCACAAGTTTTGTGACGCAACAGCGATCTCACCAGCGAGATCGCTGTGTGTGACACCTATCAGCGACCGGCCCCCCTGCCGGTATCGCTGATCGCTCCTGGAAAGCCCTGGACATTTCTTTGATCACTGGTCTCCCGCTGGTCAGGACGCATCGCTGCGTGTGACAGGCGGGAGACCAGCGATCAGCTGGTAACTAAGGTAAACGCAGGGTTTCTAAGCACCGGGCGCTCGGCGTCGCTGGTGTTGATCGCTGGTGAAGCTGTCTGTTTGACAGCTCACCAGTAATCATGTAGCTACTCACCAGCGATCCTGACACGTTGATATCGTTGTCGGGATCGTTGGTGAGTCGCTATGTGTGACGGGGCCCTTAGATTATACTCACCCCGGCGTCCGGTCCGCTGGGTGTCGCCGTCCGGTGTAGTGCCTTCCATCTTCTAGCGATGATGTCCTCCTTCTTACTTCTGCTGCGGCTCCTGTGCAGGCGTACATTCTCTGCCCTGTTGAGGGCAGAGTAAAGTACTGCAGTGCGCAAGCGACGGACCTCTCTGACCTTTCCCGGCGCCTGGGCACTGCACCGCCCCCGCCCCTTTCAGGTTACATTGGGGGCTTATCTACAGCATTACAGAATGCTGTAGATAAGCCCCTGATGGCGGTGGCCACAGCTTATAGGCTGAAAATGGGGTGACAGATTCCCTTTAAAATCAGAACGTCCTGCACCTACTGTTGAGGAGAGCACAAATGTAACTAGTGTGAGCACTACTAGGCTGTTACAAATGTGGCAGAATAAGGGGTGATGTTATTCTATCAAGGATATTTTGACTGAAGGTCCTTGAAAGCATGTAAGTAGATGTTTAAAGAGGTTTTCTGGGATTGGCAAATTCATTCAAGAGAGTGAAAGGCATAAAATAACTAAATAACCATGATTTACTTGATTAAACCCATGTTGATCCATAGTCACAGCTATGGTGCTAACCACCCGTCTCTGGTTACTTCCCTGTTGTTGGTATGTGATATTTTCACAATCAAATCTCACATTGGTGAATTGGTGATGTTGGCATGTACTTCCACAGACCTTTGCAGGAAAGTATATAGAGACCAGCAGGGTGCATCAGCAGCAACACTGATGGAGCAGTAGATTTTATTTAGATAAATGTGTTTTTTTGGTATTGTATGCCTTTTAGTAGCATTAACCTAACCTTTGCTGAACATGGAATCCTTGAAGCTAATTTACAGTGTTTCTAGCAAAAGTTTCATTTTTGTTTGCTTCCATGTGACCACCTTGGTATCGCTGTTAATCAATGCCGTTGTCTCTCACCAGGATGAGTCTTCTTCCCTATCCAGAAGCTGACAATATAGTTGTTTCTCACTTCCTCTTTAAAACAAGAGAACAAGTCTTCTTGGCAATGCTACTGCAGAGGCTTTGCTCCTGTCCTCACCAGCAAGGAAGAAAGCCAATTCCATTAGAAGTCTGCAGTGAACAAAAGGATCACTACTAGTGATGAGCAAGCACTAAAATGCTTGGGTGCTCGTTGCTCGGGTCGAACAAATTGGAATGCTCGGGTGCTCAACCCAAGCAACAAGCTCAATGTAAGTCTATAGGAAACCGGAGGTCTTTTTAGGTTATCAAAACGTCAGAAATCTATAGGAACAGTGCACAAATTACATGGGAACATCATGGGGAAGACCCCTGGAAGCATATCTCACTCCTAGGTGCACACTAAAACATACAAAAATGAAACCAAAATGGATTTTCCTGAGAAATAAGTTGATCTGCCCTCTGAATGTTTGTATTATATGCTGGGTTAGTTATAGCACCATCTAGTGGTGGCTGAATTTATAGCAGTGTCTTTGATAGAATTTACATTCTGTGACTTCAACAGAAGCAATGCAGATGGGATTGAAGCAATGTTTTGTGGGAAGGAAGCAATATATTCTGTGACAAAGAAGGGCCATTTTGCTTCTGTGTATATCATAGGATGCATGTGTTTACCTGTCCTCCATCTCAACTCTCCAACTTGAGTTCATTATCCTGGTAAAGCATATCTGGTAAGCTTAATCTCTCTTACAATGCACTGTGTGCAGAGAGTTTATCAGAGATGTAATTAGACACCTATGTTTTCTATGTAGGTTGCATCACACTGAATGCTTCTGTATTTGTGTTAGCTGTGATCATCTGCCCAATACTTATGCATGTCATTTGTATTCCTTACAGTTTTACCGCATGTTCTATACTCTTCACCAATAAACAAGTTAGACTAAAGAGAACAGTCTGCTTATTTTGGAAGACAGAGCTGTGGTTTATGCTGTATGCTGGAGTGCACAACGTGTCAGGGTGCCTGAAGACAGAATAGTAAAACAGATCGCCAGATGCCTGCGATAGTGAATTCAGGCTGTAAGGGACCGCTATCACCCAGATTGCTCCGCATACGGGTACAACAACAGCCGCCATACAGCCGCAGGAGACAAGTCCAGGGCCTAGTAAAACAGATGCTAGACGCCTGCGATAGTGAATAAGACTTAAGGAGCCACTGGTCGCAAGCGGTTGTTACCCAGGTTATATGGCACCGCTATCACCCAGACTGGTCCGCATACGGGTACTACAGCAGCCGCCACACAGCCGCAGAGACAAGAGCCCAGGGCTCAGTAAAAGACCGCCGGTTGCACGCGCTGATTGCATAGACTGTACGGGACCGCTATCACCAACACTGCTCCGCATATGAGTATCACAGCAGTCGCCATACAGCCGCAGAATGCTACTACAGCCCACCAAGAAGTGCACATCTTTCCCGCCACGTGGAAGCTGCTGCGCATAGACTGTTTCCCTCCAATATACTCAGCAGTACTCAGCTAAATGCACAATGTCTCGGAAAAAGCACATCCTCACTCAAAACGAGGTCACGATCAAGCTCCAGCAGATCGTTATTAGCAGAGCTAGCTGCCGTCGCTCGCGCCGAGGCTGAGGCAGCCAAAGCAAGATCTTCCTTCGCTGAACGAGAGATGCATCTAAAGCTGAGACAAGCAGATCAAGATCCGGAAGCTGCACGCCTGCAAGCCGAAACCACACGCCTGTAGGCAGAACTAGAAAGACTTGCTGCAGACAAAGAGACAGCAGCTGCAATAGCTAAAGCAGAGTATTTGGAAGCTATGAAAGATCCTGATTATGAAAGACGCAGCAACATTCTCAGACCAGATCTAGAGCAGCAAGATCCAGCGCAACGCTTCGCAGAGTACGTCCATCAACATTCCGGCGTAGATGACAGCCCTGGCGCATCATATTGATCAGCCCATGCCAATTACCAGCGATCCAACCCCGAGCTTCACTACCATAGGCGAGGAGACGTCCAGCACAGAGATGTCGACTACAGCTACCGCTCCACTGAAAAGAAGGTACAGCTCCCATCCCGCCTTAAAGAGACACCTTCTTCACCAACAAGGTACCGCACAGACTATCCGGAATCACAAGCGTCTTACAGGTATGGTGATGCACCCCACGCTAGACATGACTATTACACACCGGCTCGTGCCAGCACTGACGGAGCCATCAAAGACCTTGCAAAGTTCCTTGCCCGCCAAGAACTGGTTACAAAGGGACTTGTAAAGTTCACTTTCAAACACGACAACTATCGGTCATGGCGAGCCTCGTTCCGGAACGCCATTCATGGTCTGGACCTTTCTTGTAGTGAGGAGTTAGATCTCCTGGTAAAGTGGCTCCGAAGTGAGTCATTCAAGCATGCCAAAAGACTGAGAGACATTAACGTAAAGCATCCTCGCACAGCCCTACATAAAGTGTGGGAAAGACTCGATGAATGCTATGGGTCAGTAGAAGTCAAAGAGAATGCTTTATATAAAAGAATTGAGGATTTTCCAAAGATAGGACCTAAAGGTTATCTAAAGCTTAGAGAACTGAGAGATTTATTGAATGAGTTGCAGGTTGCTCAGCAGGAAGGAGACTTGCCCGGATTGGCTTTCTTAGACACCGCTTAGGCTACTTTCACACATCAGGTTTTCGGCGTCAGGCGCGATCCGGCGTCATGCCGGAACGCCGGATCCGGCAAATGTTTCGTAAAACCGGATGTGACGGATCCGGTTTTCTGCCGGATCCGTCTTTTTCTTGACAGACAAAACCGGATCCGTCTCATCCGGTTCATCCGTTTTTCTATCCGTTTTTCGACGGATTACGCCGGATCCGGTTTTTAAAATTGACCCTTGTGGCCTTCCGAACGGGATTGGCTACTGGAAAACTATATATAGCATGTTCCTACAGCCCTTCTTTGACAGGTTGTAGAGGAGAAAGTGCAGGTTGGAGAGAAGAGCAAGTTACTGGCGATGATGGATGTTGTCATTGGAAATATTTTGAAGAATTTGGCGGATTTTATAGCGGAGGCGAATCGTTTGAGGGTGATTGTTCTGGAGAAGGAGAGAGCGAGACAGCAGCGCATCAGGCATCGTAGACGACGTTTGTGGATCCACCCCATCACAGCCAAGAGAATGACGCGTGGGGTCTATTCTACACTCTGCATGGACCTTCGACGACACCCGGATAAATTTTTTGGATATGTTAGGATGAAAATGGAGAATTTTGATTACTTGGTGGAGTGCATTGCACACCTCATAAGAAAAGCGGACACCTATTGCCGCTTCTCTGTTTCACCCGCAGAGCGTCTGATGGTGACTTTAAGGTAAGCCACATTTATTGGATATGCTCGCATCAGAGCACACTTTCACTGCAATCTTGTTGGTGGTAGTTTGTATCTCCAAGTGTTATAGGTCAGTTTTGGTATGTAATGCTGTGATTTAAAACTAATTTATTGTTTTTTAATTCCCCACAGATTTCTTGCAACTGGAGAATCCCTTTCGTCACTGCATTTCCAGTACAGACTCGGGATTTCCACCATATCTGGAATTGTGAAGTACACATGCCGTGCACTGTGGGACCCCTTAGCTGAAGAGTTTTTACCAGAGCCCACAACAGAGAGGTGGATTGAAATTGCTGACAAGTTTCAACAGATATGTCAGTTTCCAAACTGCTT
The DNA here is from genome assembly GCF_039654945.1 of Dendrobates tinctorius. Classification (NCBI taxonomy): domain Eukaryota; kingdom Metazoa; phylum Chordata; class Amphibia; order Anura; family Dendrobatidae; genus Dendrobates; species Dendrobates tinctorius. The sequence continues at coordinate 511,360 of NW_027361830.1, forward strand.
GGGCGCTGTGGACGGGAAACATATCCGCATTGTAAAGCCAGCTGGATCGGGATCGGAATATTTCAATTACAAGAAATATTTTTCAATTGTCCTCATGGCCATCGCTGACGCGGAATACAAATTTATTGCGGTTGATATTGGGGCCTATGGCCGCTCCAATGACTCTCAAGTTTTCAAACTGTCTGCCATGGGGCGTAAACTGTATGGAAACACCTTCCAGTTCCCACCACCTAGACCGCTGCCGCAAACATCTGTTCCACCTATGCCATTTGTCTGTGTAGGGGATGAAGCCTTCCAGCTGTCAGAACACCTTTTGAAACCGTACTCTAGCAGAGGATTGACAAGACCAAAACGCATTTTTAATTACCGCCTCACAAGAGCAAGAAGAATGGTTGAATGTACCTTTGGTATTCTGACAGCCAAATGGCGGGTCCTATTGACTGCGATCAACCTCAAGACAGAAACTGTGGACGAGGTGATCAAAGCGTGCGTGGTACTCCACAATTTTGTTATCTGCAAGGAACCCATTTCCATTGAGGACACCTCTGAAGAAATCACCTTGCAAGATTACCATGACATTACCACTAGAAGTTCTGTGACGGTTTCAGTAATGAGGGACAATTTTGCAATATACTTTATGTCACCTCAAGGCAGAGTACACTGGCAGGATGACAGAGTGTGAAAGATTTGTGCCCTAACCAAACTTGTGTACCTTCTGGACCAACAGTATATACCTTTGCCAACCAAAGTTGGCTATCTTGTCATGGTCTTACTATTTTTAGCTTTAGGCCACAGGTGTGTACCTGGTTGTGTTTTATGCAAAGTATTTCACCTTTTAACAAAAGTTGTGTACATTGTTAGGAAATCACCAACAATAAACACAACTTTTTAGGTGAAATACTTTGCTTCAAACACAACCAGGAACACAACTGTGGCAAAAAGCTAAAATTTACCCACAGTTATATACCTAGTTTTGAATACCATTTCACCTTTTAAATACCCTGTATTTAACCTTTTTCGCCGCAGAAAGAAATGACAGACAACCAGTGTAAAATAATTTAACTTTTATTGAAAAATGTTTTTTTTAGTAAACTTTTTTAAAATTTTAATAAACTTGTTTAATAAAGCTTTGAAACCATAAAACTGGTCATTTTTATTTAAATACACACATTATAAATTTGTGTAGTGTGTGATGGAAATACTGCTGGAGGGGCTGCGGGACACTTCGACACTGGGAGTGTGGAGAGAGGACTGGGATCGTGGTGGGGAAGGAACAGTTAGAGGTGAAGGTGTGGAAAAAACTACAGAATGGGTGGACATGTGGGAAGCAGAAGAGGTGGTGGAGTGGAGGGTTGGGCAGGGACTGTAGGAGCAGATGATGTTGATGGCAAGTTGTATGGGGAAGGAGTTTGGTACGGGGCAGGATGCTGGAAGTGGGGAGATGTCTGGTACGGGGCAGGTTGCTGGAAGTGGGGAGATGTCTGGTACGGGGCAGGTTGCTGGAAGTGGGGAGATGTCTGGTACTGGGGAGGTTGCTGGTACTGGGGAGTTTGCAGGTACTGGGGAGGTTGCTGGTACTGGGGAGGTTGCTGGTACTGGGGAGGTTGCTGGTACTGGGGAGGTTGCTGGTACTGGGGAGGTTGCTGGTGCTGGGGAGGTTGCTGGTGCTGGGGAGGTTGCTGGTGCTGGGGAGGTGGATGGTGCTGGGGAGGTGGATGGTATGTAATAGGAGGGGGAGGATGGAAAGTGGCTGGAGGGGGTGTAGATGTAATAGGAGGGGGAGGCTGGAAAGTGGCTGGAGGGGGTGTAGATGTAATAGGAGGGGGAGGATGGAAAGTGGCTGGAGGGGGTGCAGGTGGAGGAACTACTGTGGTGGGAGGAGGAGGTTGGGAGGTAACTTGCTGGAGAGCAGCGTGGCATGAATGCATTACATGCATCTGCTGGGCAGGAGAGAGCGTTTCCATGCGCTCCACAACAGACCTGAAAAAGGTGTGGTTTGGCGAAGATCTTGCTTCTGAATGCATGGTTTGCAGAAGTGTCTTCACCTCCAGAATGCTGGAGTTGATCTGCTGATAGCCTGCGGAGATTTGCTCTGACAAGACTTTTAGACAGTTCTGGAAAGATGCATTCAGATGCAAGAACTCTGGCGCATAAGTCTTTTCCTGACCCCTCTGCCGCTGCCGCCCAGTACCCGCAGGTGTACTAGAGGTGGCAGGGGCAGAAGGGTGGGGTAAAGGGAAAGCGATCTCCTCACCAGCAGCTTCATGTAATGTAGGCGGCCACGATGCTCCTGTGCTGGTGGATGGGACAGATGGGTCGAATGTGTGGGAAGGCTGGGAAGGTGCAGATGTACCGGGGCGGTCGAAGTGTCCCTCGGTGCCGGTCTCCTCAGGGATCGCCTCAGAAGGGTCCAATCGTGCAGGCTCCCGAGTGCTGCTCACCGTGCTGTGGAATAAAGAGAAAAAAAAACAATTAAAATACTGACATGGTATGGCCCTGGCTGAAAAAAAAAATTTACATCTAACATTTTTTTTCACATGTGGTGTGTAATATTTACCTTCTAGTGACCATTGTTTCCCGGAGGAACGACAGGGCTTCTGCGTACTTGTACTTGCTCCTGCGTCCTCCAGATCCACTCGGGGCCCGCATCTCTTTATTGAACTCCTTCTTGAAACGATCCCTCACAGACCGCCACCGATTCACAATTCTGTTCCCTGAAACGAGAAAGGACAAAGTGGTTAGTATACAACATCAGTGTTTCCCAAACTCCAGTCCTCATGGTCCCCAGGGGTCATGTTTTCAGGATTTCCATAGTAAATAGAAATCCTGAACACATGATCCGTGGGGACCACGAGGACTGGAGTTCGGGAAACACTGGTTTACATCAAGCAACCGGTACTGTATATACTTACGCTCTTTAACCCCTTCCTGACATGAGACGTACTATCCCGTCCACGGTACCCGGGCCCGTATGACCGGGGACGGGATAGTACGTCTACCGCGATCAGCGGCGCCCACGTGGTGAGCGCCGCTGATCGCGGCCGGGTGTCAGCTGATTATCACAGCTGACACCCGGCACAATGTGTCAGGGGCGGTCACGGACCGCCCCCGACACATTAACCCCTTGCACACCGCGATCAAACGCGATCGCGGTGTACCGGGAGTTAAAGGGAAGCATCGGCAGGGAGGGGGCTCCCTCCGTGCTTCCCTGAGCCTCCCACGGCAGCGCAATGTGCAGCGCTGCTGCGGGGGGCTCCTATCCTCCAGGCCCCCGAATCCAAGATGGCGACGGGGGCCTGGGGAAGCTGGCTTCCTCAGTGCCTGCAAAGCGCAGGCATGAGGAAGCCTTGTGCACTGCCTGTGACAGATTGCTGATCTGTCACAGTGATCTGTGATGTGACAGATCAGCGATCTGTCACAGGACAGTGATGTCCCACCTGGGACTATGTAATAAAGTAAAAAAAAATTAAAAAAAAAGTGTAAAAATAAATTTAAAAAAATCGCCAAATAAATTAGTAAAAAAAAAAAAAAATATTCCCCAATAAATTCATTTTTTTAAAATAATAAAAAAAAAAAACAATAAATGTACACATATTAGGTATCGCCGTGTCCGTAACGACCTGCCCTATAAAACTGTCCCATTAGTTAACCCCTTTAGCGAACCCCTTAAAAACTAAAAATAAAAAACGAAGCAAAAAATAATGATTTATTATCATACCGCCAAACAAAAAGTGCAATAACGCGAGATCAAAAAGACGCATATAAATATCCATGGTACCGCTGAAAACGTCATCTTGTCCCGCAAAAAACAAGCCGCCACACAGCATCATCAGCGAAAAAATAAAAAAGTTATAACTCGCAGAATAAAGCGATGCAAAAATAATTATTTTTTATATAAAATAGTTTTCATTGCATAAAACCGACAAAAACATAAAAAAACGACCTAAATGAGGTATCGCTGTAACCGTACTGACCCGAAGAATAAAAGCGTTTTATCAATTTTACCGCACGCGGAACGGTGTAAACGCACCCCCCCAAAAGAAATTCATGAAACGCTGGTTTTTGTTCATTCTGCGTCCCAAAAATCGGAATAAAAAGCGATCAAAAAATTTCACGTGCCCGAAAATGGTACCAATAAAAACGTCAACTCGTCCCGCAAAAAATAAGACCTCACATGACTCAGTGGGTCAAAATACGGAAAAATTATAGCTCTCAATATGTGGTGATGCAAAAACTATTTTTACAATAAAAAGCGTCTTTTAGCGTGCGACAGCCGCCAAACATAAAAACCGCCATAAATAGTAAATCAAACCCCCCGTTATCACCCCTTTAGTTAGGGAAAAATAATAAAATAAAAAAAATGTATTTATTTCCATTTTTCCATTAGGGTTAGGGCTAGGGTTAGGGCTAGGGGTGTGTTGGGGTAGGGTTAGGTTAGGGTTAGGGCTAGGGTTAGGGTTAGGGCTAGGGTTAGGGTTAGGGCTAGGGCTAGGGCTAGGGTTAGGGCTAGGGCTAGGGTTAGGGCTAGGGTTAGGGCTAGGGTTAGGGGCGTGTTGGGGTTCGGGTTGGAGTTAGAATTGGGGGTTTCCACTGTTTGGGCACATCAGGGGCTCTCCAAATGCAACATGGCGTCTGATCTCAATTCCAGCCAATTCTGAGTTGAAAAAGTCAAATGGTGCTCCTTCCCTTCCAAGCTCTGCCATGCGCCCAAACAGTGTTTTACCCCCTCATGTAGGGTATCAGCCTACTCAGGACAAATTGCAAAACAATTTTTGGGGTCCAATTTCTCCTGTTACCCTTAGGAAAATAAAAAATTGGGGGCAAAAATATCATTTTTGTGGAAAAAAAATGATTTTTTTATTTTCACGTCCGAGTGTTATAAACTTCTGTGAAGCACTTGGGGGTTCAAAGTGCTCACCACACATCTAGATAAGTTCCGTGGGGGGTCTAGTGTCCAAAATGGGGTCACTTGTGGGGAGTTTCAATAGTTTAGGTACATCAGGGGCTCTCCAAACACACATGACACCCGCAGACCATTCCATCAAAGTCTGCGTTCCAAAACGTCACTGCTTCCCTTCCGAGCCCCGACGTGTGTCCATACAGTAGTTTTCTCCCACATATGGGGTGTCAGCGTACTCAGGACAAATTGGACAACAACTTTTGGGGTCCAATTTCTCCTGGTACCCTTGGGAAAATAAAAAAAATGGTGACTAAAAGATCATGTTTGTGGAAAAAATACGAATTTTTTATTTTCACGCCCGGGCGTTGTAAACTTCTGTGAAGCACTGGGGGGGTCAAAGTGCTCACCACACATCTAGATAAGTTCCTTGGGGGGTCTAGTTTACAAAATGGTGTCATTTGTGGGGGGTTTCCACTGTTTAGGTACATTAGGGGCTCTCCAAAGGCAATATCACACCCGCAGACCATTCCATCAAAGTCTGCATTCCAAAACGTCACTACTTCCCTTCCGAGCCCCGACGTGTGCCCATACAGTAGTTTTCTCCCATATATGGGGTATCAGCATACTCAGGACAAATTGGACAACAACTTTTGGGGTCCAATTTCTCCTGGTACCCTTGGGAAAATAAAAAAATGGTGACTAAAAGATCATGTTTGTGGAAAAAATACGAATTTTTTATTTTCACGCCCGGGCGTTGTAAACTTCTGTGAAGCACTGGGGGGGTCAAAGTGCTCACCACACATCTAGATAAGTTCCTTAGGGGGTCTAGTTTCCAAAATGGTGTCATTTGTGGGGGGTTCCACTGTTTTGGTACATCAGGAGTTTTCCAAACGCGACATGGTGTCCGATCTCAATTCCAGCCAAAAACGTCAAATGGCGCTGCTTCCCTTCCGAGCTCTGCCATGCCCCCAAATAGTGGTTTACCCCCACATGTGGGGTATCAGCGTACTCAGGACAAATTGCACAATAACTTTTAGGGTCCTGTTACCCTTGGAAAAATAAGAATTGAGGGTGAAAAGATCATTTTTGTGGAAAAATTATGATTTTTTAATTGTATGGCTTTATGTTATAAACTTCTGTGAAGCCCATGGGGGTTCAAAGTTCTCACCACACATCTAGATAAGTTCCTTAGGGTGTCTAGTTTCCAAAATAGTGTCATTTGTGGGGGGTTTCCACTGTTTTGGTACATCAGGGGTTTTCCAAACGCGACATGGTGTCCGATCTCAATTCCAGCCAAAAACGTCAAATGGCGCTGCTTCCCTTCCGAGCTCTGCCATGCGCCCAAATAGTGGTTTACCCCCACATGTGGGGTATCAGCGTACTCAGGACAAATTGCACAATAACTTTTAGGGTCCTGTTACCCTTGGGAAAATAAAAATTGGGGTGAAAAGATCATTTTTGTGGAAAAAATATGATTTTTTAATTGTACCGCTGTACGTTATAAACTTCTGTAAAGCCCTTGTGGGTTCAAAGTTCTCACCACATATCTAGATAAGTTCCTTGGGGGGTCTAGTTTCCAAAATGGGGTCACTTGTAGGGGGTTTCCACTGTTTAGGTACATCAGGGACTCTCCAAACGTGACATGGCGTCCAATCTGAATTCCAGCCAATTTTGCATTGAAAAAGTCAAACGGCGCTCCTTCCATTCTGAGCTCTGCCATGCGCCGAAACAGTCGTTCCCCCCCACATATCAGGTATCTGCGTACTCAGGACAAATTGCACAATAACTTTTGCAGTTCAATTTCTCCTGTTACCCTTGGTAAAATAAAAAAAATTGAACCTGAAGTATTTTTTTTATGAAAAAAAGTTAGATGTTCATTTTTTTTTAAATATTCAAAAAAATTCCTGTGACGCACCTAAAGGGTTAATAAACTTCTTGAATGTGGTTTTGAGCACCTTAAGGGGTGCAGTTTTTAGAATGGTGTCACTTTTGTGTATTTTCTATCATATAGACCCCTCAAAGTGGCTTCAAATGTGATGTGGTCCTAAAAATAAAATGGTGTTGTAAATATGAGAAATCGCTGGTCAACTTTTAACCCTTATAACTTCCTAACAAAAAAAAATTTTGGTTCCAAAATTGTGCTGATGTAAAGTAAACATGTGGGAAATGTTAGTTATCAAGTTTTTTGTGTGCCTTATCTCTGTGATTTAAGGGCATAAAAATTCAAAGTTGGAAAATTGCGAAATTTTCAAAATTTTCGCCAAATTTCCGTTTTTCTCACAAATAAACGCAAGTTATTTGAATGAAATTTTACCACTAACATGAAGTACAATATGTCACGAGAAAACAATGTCAGAATCACCGGGATCCATGGAAGCGTTCGAGAGTTATGACCTCATAAAGGTACAGTGGTCAGAATTGTAAAAATTGGCCCGGTCATGAACGTGCAAACCACCCTTGGGGGTGAAGGGGTTAATCTGGGCCCGAACATCGAGGTCCTCCCAGCGGCCCACAAGGAGCGAACAGATTTCCTCCCAGAGTCGTCGGGTAACGATAAGGTCAGCGTGGCGGCGGTCAGCCATATTCCAGAGCGGCTCCCTTTCTCTGACGAGATCGATGAGGTGGTCCACATCGAGTCCTCCATCCTCACCGTCAGAGTCGGGAGCACGCTGTGAAGGCTGTTAAAGAAAAAGACAAAAATAACATAATTAGCCTCCACAAAAGAAATGAAATAAAAAGTGCAAAAAAACAAAGCAAAAATATTTATACTTACACGCTGGTGACCGCCGCGTTGCTGTCGCCGACGACCCTGGGAGGCACTGCGAGGACCTCTTGGCCGAGCACCAGATTGGGAAGACTAGAGAAGAAAACAAAAAATGTTATGTCTTTGGATGTAGGCATTTGTTTGCTGTGTGTGGTCTGCAGAACATTGTTTTCTATGTGTTGTGTGTAGTGTGATGTTGTGTTTCTGCGTTTGATGCAAAAAACTTACCAATTGTGAGCCCACTCCAAGTGTCTGTCCACCCCTTCCTTCTTCTTCTGGGAGCTCCTCTTCATCTTGTGAATCCTGTTTTGAAATAAAAGGCAATGAATAGACATATATTACAGAGATGATGGATTTTGGAAATAAAAACTTACCGTCAAACACTGACGATGCGAGGGAGGGCTCCCAGAAGATGATGTGCTGTCTTCCTGGTGGCCACACTCCATGCCTGTGGGTGGTGTTCCACCTGCTGCCATTGCTGCTGCTGCTGCTGCATCTATTGGGCGGCTGTTGAATAAAGAGAAACAAAGGGCCAATGAATATCTTGATATTCAATAGCCCTAGTTTGGAGGAATGGGGGATTTGATAATTACCGTCTCTCATCTGCTGCTGGCCTCCCCTCCTCAGCATGTTCCATTTGCTGCTCCATTTGGGGTGGTGGTGGTGCTGATGGTGCTGCAGTGGTCTCCTGCCTTCTCCTGCTGCGCTTGGTTGCTTTCTTGGGTGGCATGTTGGGTGTGGCTGTGGGTCCCACTGTCTTGCTTTTATATATGTCTTGTGGGCAGAGCTACTGAGCATGCTCAGACCCAAAAAAACGGATCCGGCCACCGGATCCGGCTTTCGCCGGATCAGGCGCATTGCGGCGCTCATAGGCTTTCATTGTGTGAAAAAGCCGGACGCGCCGGATCCGGCGTGTCCGGCTTTTACGCCGGAGACAAAAAACGTTACAGTAGCCGTTTTTTCCAGACGCCGGATCGAAACACATTGCCGGATCCGGCGAAAACCGGATGAAACGCATGGCCATCCGGCGCGATCCGGCGCAAATGCAAGTCAATGGGGGGGAAACCGGATCCGGCATTGCATTTCGCCGGATCCGGTTTCTGTCAAAAGCGCCGGATCGCGCCTGACGGCGAAAACCTGATGTGTGAAAGAGGCCTAAGGGTGTCAATCTGATAGTACAGAAACTTCCTTACAACCTACAAGAAAAGTGGATTACATGTGGTTCAGAGTATAAACACAATCATAATGTATCATTTCCTCCTTTCACTGTATTTGTTGATTTTGTCACCAAACAATCTAGGATTAGAAATTACCCTAGTTTTGATTTCACTCTGCCGTGTTCCACTGCCACTGGTGTCAAATCTGGTAAGACACCCGTGGCAGTCCACAAAACTAACATTGATTTCACAGGCCCTCCTCACAAGGTGAATAAATCTCCTCCAGACAAGAGCAAACCTCAGGATGTCAGTAAATATTGTCCTCTACACAAGAAACCACATCCTCTACTAAAATGCAGAGCCTTCAGGGAGAAGTCTTTAGAGGATCGCAAAGGTTTCCTCAAGGAGAACAACATCTGCTTCAAATGTTGTGCCGTAACCTCTCACTTTGCCAGGAACTGTGAAGCTAGCGTGAAATGTGCAGAATACAGCAACACGGATCACAATTAGAGTTGAGCGATACCGTCCGATACTTCAAAGTATCGTATCGGATGGTATCGGCCGATCTTTAAAAAAAGTATCGGTATCGCCGATTCCGATACCGGAAGTCCCATTCAAGTCTATGGGACTTCCGGTATCGGAATAAGAAAAACCCTTTCCTGCCCTTGTACAGCCTCTCTGGGGTCTGTACGGGCCTTTCGGGGGGCTGTGCCGGCCTGCCAGGGGGTCTGTGCAGGCTCCGGTGGTCTGTGCCGGCCTGCCGGGGGGCTGTGCCGGCCAGCCGGGGGGCTGTGCAGGCTCCGGTGGTCTGTGCCGGCCTGCCGGGGGGCTGTGCCGGCCTGCCGGGGGGCTGTGCAGGCTCCGGGGGGCTGTGCCGGCCTGCCGGGGGGCTGTGCCGGCCTGGCGGGGGGCTGTGCCGGCCTGCCGGGGGGCTGTGCAGGCATCGTCCGATGGGACTACAAGTCCCATCGGGCGATGCCTGCTACCATGACAGTGATTGACACATTAGCCAATGATGGGACAATAGTAGTCCCATCATCCGGCTAATGTGTTAAATGTAAAAAAAAAATTACATGCTACATACATACAACATGCATACTACATACATGCTACATTCATACTACATACTACATACATGCTACATTCATACTACATAAATACTACATGCAACATACATACTACATATATACTACATACATACTACATATATACTACATGCATGCTACATACATACTACATGCTACATACTACATACATACTACATGCATGCTACATACATACTACATGCTACATACATACTACATGCATGCTACATACATACTGCATGCTACATACATACTACATACATACTACATGCTACATACATACCACATATATACTACATGCATGCTACATACATACTACATGCTACATACATACCACATACATACTACATGCATGCTACATGCTACATACATACTACATATATACTACATGCATGCTACATACATACTACATATATACTACATGCATGCTACATACATACTGCATGCTACATGCATGCTACATACATACTACATACATACCACATATATACTACATACATACAATACATTCATACAATACATACATAGACATACAGTACATATAACATAGAGTAACATACTTACCAATACTTGTCACATTGTTCCCCGAAGCCATTGTCGTCTACGGAATAAATATTAACATAACAAACCACAAAAATACTCACCCACGATCCGAAGCAGTCCACGAGTGTGTCCCACGACGATCTTGGGTAGAGAACTGCAGCATCAGATGATGCTGCCGTTCTCTACGGGCTGCAGGAATCCAATGACGGAAGGTAGGTATCCTTCCGCACTGTATTCCTCCGCCACTTAAAAAAAAAAAAGTCCCTAGTCTCACTTTATGCCATTGCTGTGTGGGAATTTCCCATGCAGCAATGGCATAAAGTGAGACTAGGGACTTTTTTTTTTTTAAGTGGCGGAGGAATACAGTGCGGAAGGATACCTACCTTCCGTCATTGGATTCCTGCAGCCCGTAGAGAACGGCAGCATCATCTGATGCTGCAGTTCTCTACCCAAGATCGTCGTGGGACACACTCGTGGACTGCTTCGGATCGTGGGTGAGTATTTTTGTGGTTTGTTATGTTAATATTTATTCCGGAAAGACAATGGCTTCGGGGAACAATGTGACAAGTATTGGTAAGTATGTTACTCTATGTTATATGTACTGTATGTCTATGTATGTATTGTATGAATGTATTGTATGTATGTAGTATATATGTGGTATGTATGTAGTATGTATGTAGTATGTATGTAGCATGCATGTAGCATGCAGTATGTATGTAGCATGCATGTAGTATATATGTAGTATGTATGTAGCATGCATGTAGTATATATGTAGTATGTATGTAGCATGTAGCATGCATGTAGTATGTATGTGGTATGTATGTAGCATGTAGTATGTATGTAGCATGCATGTAGTATATATGTGGTATGTATGTAGCATGTAGTATGTATGTAGCATGCATGTAGTATATATGTAGTATGTATGTAGCATGCAGTATGTATGTAGCATGTATGTAGCATGTATGTAGTATGTATGTAGCATGCATGTAGTATATATGTAGTATGTATGTAGCATGCAGTATGTATGTAGCATGCATGTAGCATGTATGTAGCATGTATGTATTGTATGTATGTAGTATATATGTAGTATGTATGTAGCATGTAGTATGTATGTAGCATGCATGTAGTATGTATGTAGTATGTAGTATGTATGTAGCATGCATGTAGTATGTATGTAGCATGCAGTATGTATGTAGCATGTATGTAGTATGTATGTAGCATGTAGTATGTATGTAGCATGCATGTAGTATGTATGTAGTATTTTTTTTTTTTTATTTTTTTTTAACATTTAACACATTAGCCGGATGATGGGACTACTACTGTCCCATCATTGGCTAATGTGTCAATCACTGTCATGGTAGCAGGCATCGCCCGATGGGACTTGTAGTCCCATCGGACGATGCCTGCACAGACCCCCGAAGCCTGCACAGACCACCGGCAGGCCGGCACAGCCCCCCGGAGCCTGCACAGACCACCGGCAGGCCGGCACAGCCCCCCGGCAGGCCGGCACAGCCCCCCGGAGCCTGCACAGCCCCCCGGCAGGCCGGCACAGCCCCCCGGCAGGCCGGCACAGACCCCCACAGGGTGCACAGACCACCGGCAGGCCGGCACAGCCCCCCGGCAGGCCGGTACAGACCCCGGGCAGTCCACACAGCCCCCCTGGCAGGCCGGCACAGCCCCCCGGCAGGCCGGCAGAGACCCCCGGAAGGCCCGAAATGACGGCGCATCATGATGCGCACACACCGCGCATCATGATGACGTCAGTCTGTCAATCAACTTTGAACTTCCGATTCCGATGCCGAATTCCGATATTGAAAAAATATCGGAAGTCGGTATCGGAATTCCGATACAGCAAGTATCGGCCGATACCCGATACTTGCGGTATCGGAATGCTCAACACTAATCACAATACAGCCTTGCACCCTGGATCACCTCCACAAATGTTGTCGGAAGCAGAGGAGCATGATGGTAAGCAGAAGGACACTGACGAAGACACCCCTGAAGTCAGCTCTAAATGTACTGAGATCTGTAGAGGACTCACAGGAGGAAGGTACTGTTAAAAAATCTGCCTTGTCCGAGTCTATCTTGCAGGCCGCAAGGACAAAACCTTCAAGATTTATGCAATCCTGGATGACCAAAGTAACAGGTCTCTAGCCAGGTCCATCTTCTTTTACAACTTCAGCATTGTAGGCCCTGGTTCTCCCTACACCCTGAGGACGTGTTCAGGTACCGTTGAGACGGCGGGGAGAAAAGCAACCGGATACAAAGTGGAGTCCATAGAGGGCCAGACCTGCTTATCATTACCGACCATCCTGGAGTGCACCCAGATTCCTGACAACAGGTCAGAAATACCTTCACGGGAGGTGGCGAGACATCACCCCCATCTAAAGCGTATAGCCCACCTGATACCTGAGATGGATCCAGGAATCCCAATAGCTCTACTGGGAAGAGATATACTACAAGTCCACAAGGCTAGAGAATGTATAAATGGCTCCAGGAACGCTCCACACGCACAGAGGCACGACCTTGGATGGGTCATCATAGGAGACGTCTGCCTAGGAGGAGCACACAAGCCGGCCTTAGTCGACAGCATGCTTACCAATACTCTTGAAAATGGATGTCCGCCTCTCTTCCAGCCATGTAAGAGTAACTTCCTGGTAAAAGAGTTGCCACACAATGCTCCTCTACCTTGTCCATTAGCTGATCCTTCCTGTGAAGACCACTCATTTGACGGCGACCAAGATCACATAGGGTGCACAGTTTTCCACAGAACAAGAGAGGACAACAAGGTAGCAATGTCCATAGAAGACAGCCTGTTTTTGGACATCATGGATCGAGAGATGGTAAGAGATGAGTCAAAGAGTTGGATGGCCCCTCTACCATTTAAACCCCAGAGGCAACGCCTACCCAACAACAGAGAACCTGTCTACAGTCGATTTGTCTCCCTCAAACGCAAATTTCAGAAGGAACCTGAAATGAGAGAGCATTTCTTTGCCTTCATGGAGAAAATACTTCAGAATGGCCATGCAGAAATTGCACCTGTAGTTCAAGATTCCGAGAAATGTTGGTATCTACCCATTTTTGGCGTGTATCATCCTAAGAAACCTGGTCAGTTAAGAGTAGTATTTGGCTCAAGCACCAGATATGAAGGTGTCTCGCTAAACGATATCTTTTTTCACAAAGCTCTCCTCGGTGCGGCACCCCCCTACATCTCCTCCCTCATTTCTGTCTATCGGCCTAGCCGATCGCTGCGCTCTGCAGACGACTTTCGACTAACCTCTGCACTAATCCGTACCTCCCACTCCCGACTCCAAGACTTCTCCCGTGCTGCTCCTATCCTCTGGAATGCTCTACCCCAAGAAATTAGGACTAACCACAATTTGCATAGTTTTAGGCGCTCCCTTAAAACACATTTGTTCAGAGTGGCTTATCACGTTCACTAATCAAAGTCATTCTATGTGTAAGTGTACGTGTGTAGCCCATTCACTATATCCATCCATCCTTCACTCCCTCAAGATGGCTGGACCTTCATTGTAAATATACAATTGTAAATACACACCTGTATTTTGTATCTCCCTCACCTCATTGTAGATTGTAAGCTCTCACGAGCAGGGTCATCTTATTTCGTCTTATTTTGCTTTAATTATTGTATTGTTAACATTGTTACTTATGGCTTGTGTTTTGAAACTGTAAAGCGCTGCGGAATATGTTGGCGCTATATAAATAAAGATTATTATTATTATTTTTGTCTTGCCCAGACCTCAACAACAGACTTCTAGGAGTACTTCTTCGCTTCCGCAAAGATGCAGTGGCATTCATGGCTGACATACAGTGGGGAAAAAAAGTATTTAGTCAGTCAGCAATAGTGCAAGTTCCACCACTTAAAAAGATGAGAGGCGTCTGTAATTTACATCATAGGTAGACCTCAACTATGGGAGACAAACTGAGAAAAAAAAATCCAGAAAATCACATTGTCTGTTTTTTTTCATTTTATTTGCATATTATGGTGGAAAATAAGTATTTGGTTAGAAACAAAATTTCATCTCAATACTTTGTGATATATCCTTTGTTGGCAATGACAGAGGTGAAACGTTTTCTGTAAGTCTTCACAAGGTTGCCACACACTGTTGTTGGTATGTTGGCCCATTCCTCCATGCAGATCTCCTCTAGAGCAGTGATGTTTTTGGCTTTTCGCTTGGCAACCCGGACTTTCAACTCCCTCCAAAGGTTTTCTATAGGGTTGAGATCTGGAGACTGGCTAGGCCACTCCAGGACCTTGAAATGCTTCTTACGAAGCCACTCCTTCGTTGCCCTGGCGGTGTGCTTTGGATCATTGTCATGTTGAAAGACCCAGCCACGTTTCATCTTCAATGCCCTTGCTGATGGAAGGAGGTTTGCACTCAAAATCTCACGATACATGGCCCCATTCATTCTTTCATGTACCCGGATCAGTCGTCCTGGCCCCTTTGCAGAGAAACAGCCCCAAAGCATGATGTTTCCACCACCATGCTTTACAGTAGGTATGGTGTTTGATGGATGCAACTCAGTATTCTTTTTCCTCCAAACACGACAAGTTGTGTTTCTACCAAACAGTTCCAGTTTGGTTTCATCAGACCATAGGACATTCTCCCAAAACTCCTCTGGATCATCCAAATGCTCTCTAGCAAACTTCAGATGGGCCCGGACATGTACAGGCTTAAGCAGTGGGACACGTCTGGCACTGCAGGATCTGAGTCCATGGTGGCGTAGTGTGTTACTTATGGTAGGCCTTGTTACATTGGTCCCAGCTCTCTGCAGTTCATTCACTAGGTCCCCCCGCATGGTTCTGGGATTTTTGCTCACCGTTCTTGTGATCATTCTGACCCCACGGGGTGGGATTTTGCGTGGAGCACCAGATCGAGGGAGATTATCAGTGGTCTTGTATGTCTTCCATTTTCTAATTATTGCTCCCACAGTTGGTTTCTTCACTCCAAGCTGGTTGGCTATTGCAGATTCAGTCTTCCCAGCCTGGTGCAGGGCTACAATTTTGTTTCTGGTGTCCTTTGACAGCTCTTTGGTCTTCACCATAGTGGAGTTTGGAGTCAGACTGTTTGAGGGTGTGCACAGGTGTCTTTTTATACTGATAAAAAGTTTAAACAGGTGCCATTACTACAGGTAATGAGTGGAGGAAAGAGGAGACTCTTAAAGAAGAAGTTACAGGTCTGTGAGAGCCAGAAATCTTGATTGCTTGTTTCTGACCAAATACTTATTTTCCACCATAATATGCAAATAAAATGAAAAAAAAACAGACAATGTGATTTTCTGGATTTTTTTTTCTCAGTTTGTCTCCCATAGTTGAGGTCTACCTATGATGTAAATTACAGACGCCTCTCATCTTTTTAAGTGGTGGAACTTGCACTATTGCTGACTGACTAAATACTTTTTTTCCCCACTGTACAACAGATATTTCATTGCTTCCTTGTCAAAAAAGAACATAGAAACTATTTGAGGTTTTTCTGGTACCACGATAATGACCCCTACAAGGACATCGTGGAATATCGAATGAAAGTACACATCTTTGGGAATGGCAAACTACGGGTCGGATGTTAGATCGTTTGTGGAGAAGGATTTCTACATGGACGACTGCTTGAAATCCACACTCACACTGAATCGGCAGTCAGTCTCCTAAAGAGGACACAGGAAATGCTCACTTTGTCCAACTTGAGGCTGCACAAAATTGCTTCCAACAGCCAAAGAATGATGGCAGCTTTTCCCTCTCAAGATTACTCAACTGATCTAAAAGACTTGGATTTGGACACGGACTCCCTTCCCATGCAACGGAGCCTTGGTTTGCTCTGGGATTTGAAGAGAGGTGCATTTACCTTTCGGATCAACGAAGATGGAAAGCCTTTCACACGTAGAGGCATCCTATCTGTGATAAACAGCCTGTACGATCCTCTAGGATTTGTAACCCCTGTAACTAGCCTAGGTAAAATGATGTTGAGAGACTTCACCCAAGAGATGTCTGAATGGGATGATCCGCTTCCCGTGGAGAAGAGAGATCTGTAGGTAAGATGGAAGAAATCTTTAGAAGCCTTGTCAGATATTTACGTGGCACGACCATAAGCTTCAGTGCCATCAACAGAAGTCAAGACTCAAAAGCTCTGTATCTTCTGCGATGCCTCAACCAAAGCGTTTTGCAGCAGTGGCATATCTGAAAACTACTGACATCAAGAATAAATGCCATGTAAGGCTTGTTATGAGCTGGACAAAACTAGCCCCAGTCCAGGAGCACACAATACCCAGACTGGAACTCTGTGCGGCTGTGCTAGCAGTAGAGTTAGCTGAACTTATCTCGACAGAAATTGACCTGGAAATCAAGGACGTTGAGTTCTACTCAGATGGCAAGGTAGTGCTTGGGTACATTTGCAACGAATCTCGATGCTTTTATGTTTACGTCAGCAATTGGGTGCTAAGAATCAGGAGATCCACTTGCCCTAAACAGTGGCACTATGTGTCCACACTCCAAAAGCAATTTAAGCGGGCACCATCAATAAATAGTACAAAAATATAACCTACTGGGATCGCCAAATTTACATAGAAATACTATAGATTCTAAATAGATGAAAGACTATGCAAAAAAATAATTTAGGATCACCACACTAATAACTAGTAATTGTGAAAAAATCATAAATTTTATTGTACATCAGGTCATGAAACACTACACACAGTAAAAACATTTAAAAACAAAGCAAGGGACTATAGCAGACAAGAGGTCCCATAGTCCACAATATGTCCACCAACTGCCTGTACAATATACAAATAACATATAAATTACTATTTGGTAGTAGTATGCTGCTGGTTGTTCCATTTAGGTAAGACCATAGGTTATGTAAAACAAAACCTGATACACAGTGGTTATAGTATGCTCAGGTAGAGTGTAATATCATATCAAGCATAATACCTGAATAAATGACCACACAAAGAATATGTTTAATCCTAATAGTCAGTGGCTCTAGCAGATCAAAGGTGAAGTACTAAGAGATGCACTAGCCCTGATTAAAGTATAGCCATACATCACCATTTCCCTGTCAGGGTAAGTATCAAAGTCCTGTCACCCAGTCATCTCAGTCAGCAGTCAGACAGGCAGCCCATCAGGTGGCATAGAGAAACCCACGCGTTCCGACACACAAGGTGTCTTCCTCAAGGTGAGTGTATCCCATCCCTGTGTACACCAGATATTTATATTCAGCAATCATTAGAAAATAAAGAGAAAATTGTTACCAGCTGGGAGCCCTCAGCAATGGAGCAGTTAAAGTCAGAGTCTCGGCGCATGGTGTAGTACCCGGAAGAGCACGCTCAGGGCGAGGGGAGTGACCCACAGGAGTCTGTGACGTAACACAGACGGCGTCTACGCTCATGGAGCACAGCAATCTCCCTCACATTTTCGTCATCTGTGTAACTCCTCCCTTGGTGTTAACTGCTCTATCTGGTACGCTGTTTGCGTACACAACTTGGAATAACCTTGGAGGATTAGCCCGTGCTGTGCTCCATCATTTTCTAATGATTGCTGAATATAAATATCTGGTGTACACAGGGATGGGATACACTCACCTTGAGGAAGACACCTTGTGTGTCGGAACGCGTGGGTTTCTCTATGCCACCTGATGGGCTGCCTGTCTGACTGCTGACTGAGATGACTGGGTGACAGGACTTTGATACTTACCCTGACAGGGAAATGGTGATGTATGGCTATACTTTAATCAGGGCTAGTGCATCTCTTAGTACTTCACCTTTGATCTGCTAGAGCCACTGACTATTAGGATTAAACATATTCTTTGTGTGGTCATTTATTCAGGTATTATGCTTGATATGATATTACACTCTACCTGAGCATACTATAACCACTGTGTATCAGGTTTTGTTTTACATAACCTATGGTCTTACCTAAATGGAACAACCAGCAGCATACTACTACCAAATAGTAATTTATATGTTATTTGTATATTGTACAGGCAGTTGGTGGACATATTGTGGACTATGGGACCTCTTGTCTGCTATAGTCCCTTGCTTTGTTTTTAAATGTTTTTACTGTGTGTAGTGTTTCATGACCTGATGTACAATAAAATTTATGATTTTTTCACAATTACTAGTTATTAGTGTGGTGATCCTAAATTATTTTTTTGCATAGTCTTTCATCTATTTAGAAACTATGTGTCCACACACCACAATCCTTCGGACCACGCAACTAGATCCGTTGAATCTGGACACCTTAAGGACACAACCTGGTTTACGGGTTCTGCATTCTTATGCCATTCAATGCCTTACAGTGACGAATCAGACACCTTTGAACTGGTAGATCCAGGTGCAGATGAAGAAATCCACCCTCAGGTATCCGCTCTAAGTACGGTGACTTCAGACTATCACCTCAAACACCACCATATCAGCAGGTTTTCAACCTGGGCCTCGCTTGTTCGTGCCATTGCTTGTTTAATTCATGTGGCTCAGTCTTACAAGTCAACATCACCCACCAGTCAGAAGTCTTGTAAAGGTAGGCACCACTGAAAGCACACCTTTACCGCTCCAAACCTGGAAAATGAAGTGGCATTAGTTAATGCCAAGCGGGGAGTGTTCTGCCCTCTGAATAGGGCAAAGAATGTTTGTATTATATGCTGGGTTAGTTATAGCACCATCTAGTGGTGGCTGAATTTATAGCAGTGTCTTTGATAGAATTTACATTCTGTGACTTCAACAGAACCAATGCACTATGGGATTGAAGCAATAATTTGTGGGAAGGAAGCAATGTATTCTGGGACAAAGAAGAGCCATCATTTTGCTTCTGTGTATATCATAGGATGCATGTGTTTACCTGTCCTCCATCTTAACTCTCCAACTTGAGTTCATTATCCGGGTAAAGCATATCTGGTAAGCTTAATCTTTCTTACAATACAGTGTGTGCAGAGAGTTTATCAGATATGTAATTAGAAATCTGTGTTTTCTATGTAGGTTGCATCACACTGAATGCTTCTGTATTTGTGTTAGCTGTGATCATCTGCCCAATACTTATGCATGTCATTTGTATGCCTTACAGTTTTACCGCATGTTCTATACTCTTCACCAATAAACAAGTTAGACTACAGAGAACAGTCTGCTTATTTTGGAAGACAGAGCTGTGGTTTATGCTGTATGCTGGAGTGCACAACGTGTCAGCGTGCCTGAAGGCAGAACATAAGTTAAGGAACATCCTTACCAGGGTAATGATTTGTATGTAAGGCAAAATAAATAACCCCCAAGAAATGTACCTCCACCACTTGGGCTATTTCATACATAGCGTTTTTGATGCATTTTTCAACTGTAAATTTTTTTTAGTTTTTTTCTTTTTTATCCAATTTCTTATTTTTTTTTGATTGGCTTATATGCCTGGTTCTTTCCAGGATTATTTCTCTAATTCACTATTGTTATTGGCACTATTTAAATTATATAGGATTATTCAGGGAATATCTTTAGAATTTTATTGTTCTCTGAATTCACGGTCATTTTTTGAATTCACTATTCCTTATTTGCACAAATTATATTTTACATATTTACACAATTCTAGTGTCTAATATATTCATGAAATTTTATAGGTGTGTATGTGTCATTTTATGTATATTTGCGCAGTTTTAGTATTTGATGTATTCATGTATTTTTATAGGTGCACATGTATAATTCTGCTGAGCTCCCCTCATTAGTATGGGTGTTTTTTGATCACCTCCTTGGCTTTAAACTGGCTATCTGGGTAAATGCTAACCGTATCTGGGCTCGCATGCACAGTGTGAGACTGGTGCATTCCCTTTTTACATGCATAGGGTGATCGTAGTATCCCTTTATGTCATCTGGCGTTGAACTGTACTAGGGTCAGGCTCGCATGCGCTGTATGTAATTTACTGAGTGGCGCTGAATTTGATTTCCCGAATGTGTTGTGGGGAATTGATTAGCTTTTTCACATCACAGATCGGCAGGCACTGGATGGAATTGCCCGCATGCGCTGTAATGAATTATTGAGCTCCTCCCATCAGCACGGGGTGATGTGATTAGTATCGATAGACTGTGTGGAACTACCCGCATGCGCTGTAGTGAATTGTTTAGCTCCTCTCATCGGTGCAGGAGGATTTGTCTTAGGAACGGCGGAACGCACTAAATAAAAATAATAATAAAGTGCGTTCGCCACTCGGGGTCCACCGTGCAGTAGGTGTTACAACCGCTGCTGAGTAATGGCAGACGAGCAATATGGCGATATAATGCGCAAGGGATCAACTTCACCCGAAGTGTGCAGAGCGGGCTCTGTTCACACACAGAGGCACCGCAACAAAAACATACAAAAAGGCTGAGCCTGTTAGAGTCACAGGCCTCAGGTAAATGCACACACGGTATAAGGTCACAGGAGCAGGAACTAAGACAGAGGGGCTGCGTCCGTCTAGACCTACCGTGTGTGCGGCGTCGCTACTGCGAGCGCCAAGAAGGGCTGCAGCGCGGCGCAGGACACTGACGCTGGACGACACAGCTACAAAGCAGGCGCTATGTCGGACGCTAGCGCAGAGGTGCGGTGTGCACAGTGGCCTAAGGCATGCCACAGACTGGCGCAGACTACTGAACTATTTCTTTAACCACTTGCGTAATATCAGAGGGAAGGGGTTTCATAATAAGTCAGTCACCAGAAACATACATCCGTCACCATTCACACATAGCAGTATAGTCTATACTAGCGCATGGCGGAACGGCCATGTGCGCTTTTTATAGCAGCCGGGACCTTCCGGAAGCTTCCAGATCTCCGAGATGGACCAATGAGATCTGGAGCAGGACCAGAGGACATGACTCCCGATCTCCAATGGGAAATCGTCCCATGAGCATGCTCAGTAGGAGGACAGAGGGACTTAGCCCCTGGAGAGATTTGCTGCAAGGCAGTCTCCACTGCGGTAGATAAAGAGACCGCAGAATGTAAGGGTCTGAATTCCTGCAGAGCAGACGCAGGAACCTGACTCCTAACATTACCCCCCCTCCTAGGGCCCCCTCCTCTCTGAGCCTTCCAATCCACCATCCTGTGCCCATCAGAGGCATAGGCCTCAGACTCGTCCGAAGGCAAGTCTGATGTCCCGGTAGGTGACACGGAAAACCGGGACACGTGGAAGGTATCAGAGGTGGCAAGATCGCCAGGTTTAAGAAGGGACACGTGGGAGACAACGGGAGCAGCAAAACCGCCCAGAGCATAAGTTGAAGTGGGACGCCGCGGTGTGTTGGCGAACGTCTCCACTCTCTGTTTAAGGAAGCTTACCCGAGCACACGAGGCGCATGCCTGAATATATTTCTTAATGTCCTGAGCCCTGTGCGGCCACCAATACGACCCTGCCAGGAGTTTTGTGGTCTGCATGTAGCCACAGTGACCACCCGCCCTGGACGTATGTGCCCACGCGAGGACCTTCGGCTGAAGGCGAGGGAGGACAAAGGTCTTGCCCGGCGGCACAGAGTTTGGCCATTGCGGGGCCCTGTTATCCTGGTGAACAGAGTGCTGACAGTGGCAGCCGCAAGTGGAGCTTAGTGTCGGACGCGCCTCAAGACTAGCGCGAGACACCTCCATGGGCTCTGGGAGTGAAAACTCTGGTTCGGGTGATTCCAGAGGTTCAAAGAGGTTGGGAGCCGGAGTAACCTTCCGTCTGGATTGAGGACGCTCCAGCCCGCGCTCCGAAAAACGGAGATCAATACGGGTGGCAATGGCAATCAGCTCCTCCAGACTTGCAGGAACCTTTCTGGTAGAAAGAGCATCCTTAACATGCTCAACTAAACTTCTCCAAAACACAGGGATAAGGGCTTTGTCAGACCATTCCAGCTCGGAAGTCAGTGTCCGAAAACAAACGGCATACTGACTAATCAAGAGGGATCCCTGAGTCAAAGCCAGTAGCTGTAGAGGGGTGTCGTGCGTGACCCGTGGTCTCAGCAAGACCTGCTTAATAGCTGTTAAAAACTGAGCAGCGCTCCGAACCTCTGGGTCTCCACGCTCCCATAGTGGCGTAGCCCACTCCAACGCCTTGCCCGACAGAAGGGAAACAATAAACTCCACCTTGGCCCGCTCCGTAGGGAATTGCGCAGCCAGTAACTCCAGTTGGATAGAGCACTGGCTGACGAAACCCCTACAGGAGGCGCCATCGCCAGAAAATTTATCGGGCAATGGGAGGCGGGTAACTGTCGGCGCGTGGGAGGACGTGGACATACGAGAAACCGCCTCCACGATCGCCTGTACAGCAGCCTCCGAAGACTTTGCCGCTGCAATAACGCTCTCAAGAGTAGCCAACCGGCGCTCTAGCTGGCGAATGCACTGATGGAGTTGCTGCTGATCTGCCATTACTAGCCAGACCCTGGTGCTAGTATAATGTTAGGAATGGCGGAACACACTAAATAAAAATAATAATAATGTGCGTTCGCCGCTCGGGGTCCACCGTGCAGTAGGTGTTACAACCGCTGCTGAGTATTGGCAGACGAGCAATATGTCGATATAATGCACACGGGTTAAACTTCACCCGAAGTGTGCAGAGCGGGCTCTGTTCACACACAGAGGCGCCGCAACAAAAACATACAAAAAGGCTGAGCCTGTTAGAGTCACAGGCCTCAGGTAAATGCACACACGGTATAAGGTCACAGGAGCAGGAACTAAGACAGAGGGGCTGCGTCCGTCTAGACCTACCGTGTGTGCGGCGTCGCTACTGCAAACCCCAAGAAGGGCTGCAACTGCAGCGCGACGCAGGACACCGACGCTGGACGACACAGCTACAAAGCAGGCGCTATGTCGGACACTAGCACAGAGGTGCGGTGTGCACAGTGGCCTAAGGCATGCCACAGACTGGCGCAGACTACTGAACTAATTCCCTAACTACATGCGTAATATCAGAGGGAAGGGGTTTCATAATAAGTCAGTCACCAGAAACATACATCTGTCACCAGTCACACATAGCAGTATAGTCTATACTAGCGCATGGCGGAACGGCCATGCATGCTTTTTATAGCAGCTGGGACCTTCCGGAAGCTTCCAGATCTCCGAGATGGACCAATGAGATCTGAAGCAGGACCTGAGCACATGACTCCCGATCTCCAATGGGAAACCATCTCATGAGCATGCTCAGTAGGAGGACAGAGGGACTTAGCCCCTGGAGAGATTTGCTGCAAGGCAATCTACTCTGCGGTAGATAAAGAGCAAGAGACCGCAGAATGTAAGGGTCTGGATTCCTGCAGAGCAGACGCAGGAACCTGACTACTAACAGATTTGAATATCTAGTACGTCATCCATGTCCTGGCCTGGTTGCCTAGGTGAAAGAGAGTCACGTACGCTGATTGGATATGGCTGATATAACTCCTCCCTCTTTCTTTTTTGATTGGCCAGCCAGCGGTATAACTTCCATGATGTCCGTCCAAAGACATGCCCCCAGGAAGAAGCACTTGCGGTGCGAAACGCGCGTCGGGGTTTGGAGGATCAGTGTGTCGCTTGACACCTCACTCTTGCGGGGATTGTCATCGCAGGTATTATGAATTAAGTCGAGGTTTTTCTTCCTCTATATGGCTATGGTGCAAATGGGTGTATTGAATGCCTTATTGGTTTATATTTTGGGCTAAAAATTCATGTCATGTTTTCTGATAGGTCCATCTTGGACATGTTGGTGTTAGTATTATATGACAGTCTATGCACAAGCACTTTGCTGTCTACCAACAGTTTAGCATACTGTATTATATAGATTGTTGATTCATGCTTTGAGGTTTTTTAGCCTTTTGAGCACACTTTGTGCAATGTACTATTTATTGTATTGAACTATGTGTATGAATTAGAAAACCCTGTCTTCTGGGAATTTTGGCTGATATTTTTCCTCCTACCTGATCTCTTCATTTTTTGTCTGGTTTGAGGCACCAACGAATACTATTTTTCTGTGTTTATTTTGTGGCATTTTTCAATAAAATTCTTTTTTATTATTTTTGTGTCTGACACTTTTTGATCATTTTTATGGTTCAGTAACTATAATATCAGTATGTTTATTGATTATGCAGAGTATTAACCCTTCCTATGTCCAAGGAAATGGGTTTGGGTGTTATGTTTATTAATTTTTCAGCTGTAGCATTGGTTCCAACCAATACAAATGCATTCACTGAGAAATGTCACTTTAACATTTTACAACCTTATCTGGCCATGTGGTGTGTGACACATCATCAGACACATCCTGTTTCATTTATGAAGGAGGGACTCTGAAAGTCACAGCCTATTTTTATAGGGGCATCAGGCTGCATTAATATTCTTAAAGGGCCATCAGCCGGCTATGCTTTGTTGTTCTCATTACTAAACATTGCGTCTCCTGTACTGTTATTGCCTATGCAGTGAGTGGCTGGGCTGTCAAAAACTAAGACACACCCCAATACCCCTTTGACGAGGCATACAAGAGGGCCTCATGAAAAATTTTCCTATTATAAGAAAGTGGGTCTCCCATAGTGTTTGCCTATGCATTGTATGCAAGGCCTGCCTTGCCCCAAAGTTACACGCACCCCAATAACCCTTTGACCCGACGAACTATTTGGCCACATGAAACCAAAGTTCCCATTATTATTTATTTGGCACTGCCACACTGTTTGCCTATGCATTGAATGCAAGGCCTGCCCTGAACCAAAGTTACACGCACTTCAATTACCCTTTGAACCAATGTACTGGATGGCCACATGTAACCAAAGTTCCCATTATTTTTCATTTGGTACTCCCATACTGTTTGCCTATTCATTGAATGCAAGGCCTGCCTTGCCCCAAAGTTACACACACCCCAATAACCCTTTGAAGCAACGTAGTGGATGGTCACATGAAAACAAAGTTCCCATTATTATGAATTTTGTACTTCCATACAGTTTGCCCATGAAGTGAATGCAAGTCCTGCTCCAAATTTGCATGCACTCCAATAACCAAAAAAACAGACGTCCTGGATGGCCACATGAAACCAAAGTTCCCCTTATTAGAAATTTGGTAGTCCATAACAAAATGAGAGTTTGGATTCAAGTTGTTGCAGGTCAAATTGTTTAGCTCAAATTTCTGTGGTTTTAATTTTATATGTGATGTTGATCTGTGACTCTATGCATTTATTGTACTCTGCTACATTTTGCTCTCAATAAAAGAATTTGGATAACAAAAAAAAATTTAAATTTTTTTTTAAAAATTTGGTAGTCCCATACTGTTTGCCAGTGCATTTAATGCAAGGCCTGGCCTGCCCCAAAGATACACACACCCCAATTACCCTTTGAACCGACGTACTGGATGGCCACATGAAACCAAAGTTCCCATTATTTTTCATTTGATACTGCCATACTGTTAGCTTATGCATTTGAATGCAAGGCCTGCCCTGAACCAAACTTACACGCACCCCAATTATCCTTTGAACCGACATACTGGATGGCCACATGAAACCAAAATTCCCATTATTTTCCACTTGGTACTCCCATAGTCCACGAAGTGAATGCAAGGCCTGCTCCAAATTTGGACGCACCCCCAATAACCCAAAAAACAGACATCCTGGATGGTCACATGAAACCAAAGTTCCCATTAGTATTAATTTGTTACTGCCATACTGTTTGCCTATGCACTTAATGCAAGGCCTGCCCTGCCACAAGGTTACACGCACCCCAGTAACACTTGGAACAGACGTCCTGAATGGCCACATGAAACTAAAGTTCCCATTATTATGATTTTTGTACTCCAATACAGTTTGCCCATGAAGTGAATGCAAGGCTTGCTCCAAATTTGGACACACCCCCAATAACCCAAAAAACTGACATCCTGGATGCCCACATGAAACTAAAGTTCCCATTATTATTATTATCTTTTTTTACTACCATAAAGTTTGCCCATGAAGTGAATGTAAGGCCTGCTCCAAATTTGGACGCACCCCCCAATAACCCAAAAAACTGACATCCTGGATTGCAACATGAAACCAAAGTTCCCATTATAAGTAATTTGGTAGTCCCCTACTGTTTGACAATGCATTTAATGCAAGGCCTGGCCTGCCCCAAAGTTACATGCACTCCAATAACCCTTTGAACCGATGTACTGGATAGCCACATGAAACAAAAATTCCCATTATTAGGAAGTTGGTACTCCCATACTGTTTGACTATGCAGTGAATTGCAGTGTTAAACATGAAGAACCTGCATTTTTGAATTGCAGTGGTGAGCCTGAAGAACCTGGAGTGGAGAATTGCAGTGTTGAGGGTGAAGAACCTGTAGTGCAGAATTGCAGTGTTGAGGCTAAAGAACACCTGGCAGTGGAGAATTGCAGTGTTGAGGCTGAAAAACCTGCATTGGTGAATTGTAATGGTGAGCCTGAAGAACCTGAAGTGGAGACTTGCAGTGTTGAGGCTGATGAACTTGGAATGGAGAATAGCAGTGTTGAGGCTGAAGACCTGGCAGTGGAGCATTGCAGTGTTGAGGCTGAAGACACAAAAGGGGAGAATTGCATTGTTGAAGCAGCTGAACAAACCCTACACTTCCCATTATTAGGAACTGGGTCTCCCATTCTGTTTGGCTATGCAGTGAATGCAAGACCTGCCCCGGCCCAAAGTTACACACCCCAATAACCCTTTCAACCGACATCCTGGATGGCTACATGAAACTAAAGTTCCCATTATTTTTCTTTTGGTACTGCCATACTGTTTTCCTATGCATCGAATGCAAGGCCTGTGTGACGGCCGTCTGCGAATCTGGGCTGCAGTAGGAACAGCACCCCGAGTAACCCAGAGACCCTTAACCCTTATACAGGGATCTGGAATTGTAGCAAGGTCCAGGGGGTAGCTGTCTGGTGGAGCAGTGGACCAGAGCAGGACGGCTGCCAAGGGGTTAAAACTAAAACCCGTAATTGTGGTCAGGAGGCAGGAGTCGGAGGCCGGATGGCAGCAGAGGAACCAAATCAGCAGGCAGAAGAAGAGTCAAAAGTCCGGGCAAGGTCAGTAAAACCAGGAGGGCAGCAAAGGTACAGAATCAGCAGGCAGCAGAAGGGTCAGGAATACAAGCGAAGGTCAGCGTCAAAAAATCGGAAGAGAGGCAGAGGTACAAAAACGGCAGGCAATAGAATGGTCAGAAATCCAGGCTGAAGTCAGAGTTAACTATAGCAAATCACACAGTAGCATGCAGGGGAACCAAGAATATATCCGGCGGCTTGCAAGACCAGTCCCAAGGTATTTGAGGGATCTGGTCATCCCTCACAGGTTCCCGGACTGATGATGTAATTAGGACCGCCCCCAGGACCAGGCCAGATGGTGATGCAGTAAGCCCTACATGACTGACAGGGGCGAAGCCTGCGCCCACCAGATGCCTGCTCAGGAGCCTCTTCTCTGTCACCACCGTCACCCAGGGGTGAACCACGGCACCTCCCAGTGGCCGAGGCTGGAACAGCCGTCTCCGAGTCCGACGGCGATGCGACGGTCCGGCGCCTCCTAGTGGCCGAGACCGGAACAGCAGGCCCCGAGTCTGGCGGTGACGTGTCAGTCTGGTGCCTCCTAGTGGCCGAAGCCGGACTAGCAGGCCCCGAGTCTGGCGGCGACGTGCCAGTCCGGCGCCTCCTAGTGGCCGAAGCCGGAACAGCAGGCCCTGAGTCTGACAGCGACGTGACAGCCACAAAGTTACACGCACCCCAATAACACTTGGAATAGACATCCTGGATGGCCACATGAAACCAAAGTTACCATTATTATGAAGTTTGTACTCCCACAAAATTTGCCCATAAAGTGAATGCATGGCCTGCCCCAAATTTGCACGCACCCCAATCCCCCTTGGAAGAAATGTGGATTAGGGCCTCATAAAAAATGTTTTCCCATTACAAAGGAGCAGGTCTCCTATACTTGTAATGCCCATACACTAAGTGTATGGGCTGACAAACATTTCCCCCTGGGGGGTACACATCAACATAATGTGTAAACATTTTTTTTACTGGCATCAAAAACACCCTTTTATACAATAACGTGGCTGTTGCATCACGTACCACGGTCATGGTGATCAAGTGGTGGTGGATGATGAGGAGAAGGAGGAGGATAACACCAAATAGCCAAAATCAGGAAGCGTACACCCATGTGTGGGTATGAAGAGGTGCATGGGAATACATCTCCCAAAAAAAGACACTGTATTTTAGGTTATGTTTCGCTGTTATTATTCAGTGGTGTAGAGAAGTCTGGCCTAATCCAGCCCTTGTTCATTTTTATAAGAGTCAGCCTGTCAGCATTTTCAGTTGACAGGCAGATGCACTTAACAGTTATAATTCCACCAACGGCACTAAAAACCCGCTCTGACAAAACGCTAGCGGCAGGGCAGGCCAGGACTTCCAAGGTGTAGAGAGCCAGTTCATGCCATGTATCCAGCTTTGATATCAATAATTAAAAGGCACAGAGGAATCACGGAGGACATTGGTACGGTCAGCAAGGTACTCCCTCAGCATCTTCCAATCTTTGCACTCCTTGTGAGAGTACCCCGTGCCTCAGGGCCAGTGCGATGGGAGGGTCTGAGAAAACTCTCCCAGAACTTTGCCAGTGTTCCCATGCCTCTGCTGGATTGGTGTTGTGTCTCTCTCGCCTGTACTCCTTGGTTGTCCAACGAACTGTGACCTCTGGTGCCAGTGTTTTCAGATGGGAATTTTTTTAATAATTCTGCAACAAGGGCCCTCTGGTACTGTACCATTTTAGTACACCTGTCTGCCTCTAGAAGAAGAGATTGAAAGTTCTCCTAGGTCTAGAAAAGTCACCAACCAGTAATGAGTGTCACTAAAAAATTTGAGAATGCGAGGGTCACGGGAAAGGCAGCGCAACATAAAGTCAGCCATGCGTGCCAGATTTTCTAACAGGCAAGACTTACGTGTCTTTACCAAGTGGACGTCGGACCATGCTGCCCTCCTCCTCCATGTCCTTAGGCAATCCACGCTGAACAGTATGTCATACAACAGTATGACAGTTGTGCTTGTAGTACCGTCTATAGCGCATACAAGTAGCTCCTGTTCTTCCTCCTGCTCCTGTTTCTCATTGTCAACCAATCCACGTTGGGATGAGATGAGGCTGGGCTGTGTGTAATCACCCTGTATGTTTCCTTGCTCCATCTCTTTGTGCTCCACCTGCAATGCATCCTATTTCATTGTGAGCAGAGAACTTTTCAGAATACAGAGAAGCAGGATGGTGATGCTAATTATGGCGTCATTGCCGCTCACCATCTTGGTGGACTCCTCAAAGTTTTGTAGGTTGGTACATATGTCTGACATCCATGTCCACTCCTGAGGTCTTATGTGTGGAGTCTGAACTGAATAACGGCAGCCTTGTTGATGCTGGTAGTCAACAACTGCCCTCTTCTACTCACAAATCCTTTCCAACATATGCAGTGTAGAGTTCCAATGCGTGTGGACATCACACACTAGTCGGTGAGCCGGAAGCTGCAAACGCTGTTGAAGCATGTCAAGGGCGGCGGAAGCTGTAACTGACTTTCTTAAATGGGCACACAGGCGGCGTACTTTCACAAGCAGATCTGGCAGCTCCGGGTAGCTTTTGAGAAACAGTTGAACAACACGGTTAAGTACATGGACCAGGCACGGTACGTGTGTGAGCTCGCCTTGCCTCGCCTCAGAGCCGCCACCAGGTTCCGGCCATTGTCACGCACGACCATGCCTGGCTGTAGGTTCAGCGGTGTCAGCCACAGATCTGCCTGCTCTTTCAGAGCTGTCTACAACTCTTCAGCATTGTGCGGTTTGTCACCTAAGCATATTAGCTTCAACACAGCCTGTTGCCACTTGGCTGAAGCAGTGCTGCAGTGCTTCCAGCTTGATACTGATGTGGTCATTTCGGAGATGGAAGCTGAAGAGGAGGAGGTGCAGGAGCAGTAGATTGTGGAGGTAAGCTGTTTGACGTAGGGCCGCAATCCTTGGCGTCAGAATGACATGTTCCATCCCAAGGTCCGACTGGGCCCTGGCTTCCACTATATTAACCCAGTGTACCATCAGCGAGATGTACCATCCCTGCCCACAAGCACTTGTCCACGTGTCTGTGGTTAGGTGGACTTTCCCAGTAACAGCATTGTTGAGGGCATGGCTAATGTTGTGGGACATGTGCTTGTGTAATGCCGGGATGGCACACACCGGGAGAAATAGTGGCGGCTGGGGACCGAGTACCTTGGGATGACTGCCGCCATCAGATTACGGAAAGCTTCGGTCTCCATTAGCCTAAAAGGCAACATTTCGAGCGCAAGCAGACAAGAAATATGTGAATATAGTACTGTGGCCTGTGAGGCACTGACTGCGTATTTCTGCTTGCGTTCCAATGACTGGGATATGGACAACTGAAGGCTGCTTGGGTCAAGGACGTGGACGTGCTTGATGATGGTGCTAGTTGAGTGTGGGCAACAACAGGTGCAGGGCAGGAGGCATCTTCGCATGCACCATGGACAGGGGATTGGCTTGCACACACAACAGTGGAAGAAGCAGTGGTGTCACCCTCAGACACTGTTCCTGGAGCCTGTGTTGAGTGCTTTGCTGCCATGTGCCTGATGATGGTGGTGGTCAGGATCAGGGGTGGGATTCAGCCGGTTCTCCCCGGAACCACTGGTTGTTAAAAAAGCAGCTGATTCCCCGAACTGGGGAGATTCATATCCGCGATCCGGAACTGTGTGCGGCCATGCCCTCTGTTCTGTGACGCGGCCAGCAGCAGACACAGCCGCCCACATCACAGTGTATCGGGCAGGGAGCTGTGCACGGCCGTCACACAGCTGCACAGCTCCCGCTCCCTCTACTTCCGGGTCAGGTGTCGGGCCTGCACGATGACGTCATCGCGCAGACGCCGACATATACCTGGACACTGGCTGCAGAGAGAAGCTGCTGGGGAGCGATTGTGAGGTAAGTATGGGAAACTGTTTTTTTTTTTAAATGAATTCAGTGGGTGAGGGGGCAGCACATGATGGAGGGGGGTGAACAGGGCAGCTGTACATGATGGAGGGGGGTAAATATGGCTGCACATGATGGAGAGGGGTGAATGGGGCTGCATATGATGGTGGGGTGCGGGTGCTGTACATGATGGAGGGGGGTGAATAGGGCTGCATATGATGGAGGGGGGTGCGGTGCGGGGGCTGTACATGATGGAGGGGGGTGAATATGGCTGCACATGATGGAGGGGGGGTGAATGGGGCTGCATATGAAGGAGGGGGATGCGGGGGCTGTACATCATGGAGGAGGGTAAATGGGCTGCACATGATGGAGGGGGGTGAATGGGGCTGCACATGATGGGGGGGTGCGGGGGCTGTACATGATGGAGGGGGGTGAATGGGGCTGCACATGATGGAGGGGGGTAAATGGGGCTGTACATGATGGAGGGGGGTGAATTGGGCTGCACATGATGGAGGGGGGTGAATGGGGCTGTACATGATGGAAGGGTTGAGTGGGGCTGCACATGATGGAGTGGGGGGGATTGAGGCTGTACATGTTGTGGGGCTGTACATGATGGAGTGGGGCTGCACATGATGGAGTGGGGGGAGTGGGACTGCACATGATGAAGGGGGAGTGGGGCTGCACATGATGAAGGGGGAGGGGGGCTGTACATGATGGAGTGGGGGGAGTAGGGCTGTACATGATGGAGTGGGGCTGTACATGATGGAGTGGGGGGAGTGGGGCTGTACATGATGGAGTTGGGTTAGTGGGGCTGCACATGATGAAGGGGGAGTGGGGCTGTACATGATGGAGTGGGGCTGCACATGATGAAGGGGGAGTGGGGCTGTACATGATGGAGTGCGGCTGCACTTGATGATGGGGGTAAGGGGGATTGCACAGGATGAAATGGGGGTAAGGGGGACTGCACAGGATGAATTGGGGGGTAAGGGACTGCACATGAATTGGGTAAAGGGGACTGCACATGATGTGGGGGTAAGAGTGACTGCACATGATGATGGGGGAGTGAGGCTGCACATGATGAAGTGGGGTGTAAGGGAGACTGCACATGATGAAGTGGGGGGGTAAGAGGGACTGCACATGATGAAATGGAAGGGGATAGGGGGCTGCAAATGATGAAGGGGAACAGCAGATGAAGTGAGGGGGTGATAGGGGACTGCAACGGATGAAGTAAGGGGACTTCAAATTAAAGTGGGGGGACTGCAAATGATGATGTGGGGGAGAGGATGGGGGACTGCAAATGATTAATTCAGTGTGAGTGATGGGGCACAGCAATTTAATTCAAGGTGAGGGGGTGAGGAGAGCAAATGATGAACTGAAGCTGGGGGTTGAGGATAGCAAATGATCTATCTGGAGAGCAAATAAAGAATTTTGAGTGTGGGGGAGTAAGTGATGTATTGAATGTGGGGTAGAGCAGTTGATAATGAATAGAAGGTAGGAGAGAAAGACAAGACAATGAATTGAGGCAGGAGGGGCATGTAAATATAATGAATCGGGGTTAGGGTTAGAGCGGGAGGTACATAGTGGGGGGCGTTGAGGTTGAAGTGCCTGGTAATGAATTGGGGGAAAGAGTACAGGTGCTAATTTATATATTAAATGGGGAAAGTGGCATTTATAGTTAGTGGGTGCACAGTGGTGGATTATAATTTATATTTGGAATGGTGGGTTGCATAATAACCAATTATGTATTAATGGTGTGTAGACGTCCCTGTATTCAGATGTGTAGTGTAGAAGAAAGGGAAAAAGTGGGAAATGTGCTCTGGAAGCCGTGCTCTAGGTAACTGTGTTATTTCATGCAGAGATGAGTCCTGGCTGGAAGAAGTGATAGTGGTCTGTGCTGGATGAAAAAGAAAAGCAAAGATGAAGGACTTCAGCTAGAGACGTCACTGGTGAGTCAGTGTGTTACCTGTACACTGACAGTGAATACAGAGTTCCTGTATACAATTGCACTTAGTATTGTGTTTTTAATTAATGATCAGTAATTTTAGTATTCAGTCACTATCTGGTGGTAATATGAGGACTGGTCATGGTGTGGCGCTATTTGTTCCTTGTATGTGGTATTATTCAGTCACTATGTGGTGGTAATATGTGGTCTGGCCATGGTGTGGTGCTATTTGTTCCTTGTATGTGATATTATTTTGTGACTATGTGGTGGTAATATGTGGTCTGGTCATGGTGTGGCGTTATTTGTTCCTTGTATATGGTATTATTCGGTCACTAGGTGGTGGTAATATGTGGTCTGGTCATGGTGTGATGATATTTGTCCCTTGTATGTAGTATTAATGGTTGTTTAAAAAAAATGCAAATGTATGTGACTCATTCCCTTAAAGAAAAATACATAAATATATATTTATTTTTAATAGTTTAGAGTAGAGTAGGGTCCAGCTGAAAGAGTCTCCCGTGTCGTGGTATCAGCTTAAAAATTATTTTGGCCAGAACAAAAGCTGCTGGTTATAAGTGTGATCTGGTGTTTGATGGGAACTGTTAATATCAGAATGTAGTGCACAGCCTGGCCAGCCGGTCAGTCAAGTGAGACAGCTGCATAGAAATATATGCAGCTGTCACACTCGGGTCAGGAGAGCCGCTGGCCAGAATGTGCACTGTTCTGATCTCATTCGAATTTATTTTTTTTCAACTGTTTGACTGCGCCCCTACTTGTATATGTTTGAGGAAAAAGTGTGTGTAAATGGGTGTGGCTTAAAATGGGTGTGGCTTAAAATGGGTGTTGTTTTCTTACACACAAACACAGAACCTGCTGTTAAAAATTTGAATCCCACCCCTGGTCAGGATGGTAGTTTTGCTAACCCTGCTGATGCAGGCATGGCAGGTGGTGTAAATGGCCTGTTTGGAGTTATCGCCAGAGTCTTTAAAAAACAACCTGACTCTGGAAGACCTAACAGTTGTACTGCCAACTTCCGTCGTGTTGGTTTTACAAGGAACGATTGCCCACCTTCTGTCTGTGGCCACCACATTGCTTCTTCCTGCCTGTTGGGGTGCTACGCCTTCCTCCCCCTGTGTGCTGATGTCCTCGCTCTGCATGTCCTACTGCCAGGTTGGGTCAGTTACTATATCATCCACCACCTCGTCTTCCACTTCTGCACCCTCGTCCTCCTCCTGACTTTCTGGCAATTGTGTCTCATCATCGTCCACCTCTTGTGACACATTCCCACTGTCGCCTTCATGTGATCATGGCAGCTCAAATATTTGGTCATCAATACATGCGATCTCATCTTGCCCCGCTTTAAGTGGACCTGGCGAGAGACCCGAATCTATAAATGGAAAAGTGAACAGCTCTTCGGAGTGTCCAAGTGTGGGATCAGTTGTCTCCCAGCACTCGGCAGGGTGGGAAGAAGGAGGATCAGGGTGAGGAATATGCGGTCACGGCTACTCAGACTTGATGGTGTGGAAGACAGGGTGTTAGTGGTGGTGGTGGCAAATTGAATGGAAGCATTATCCGCTATCCAACCAATAACCTTTTGACACTGCTCCTGGTTCAATGGTGGTGTGCTGCTGCAGTCCCCTCGAGCGAGAAGATGTGGGTGTCTGTTGTGGCACAATTTCAGCTTGCCCACGGCCTCAGCCTCTGCATGCACCATCACATCCAGTTCCCCGTCCTTTGCTACGCGCCTTGCCCATTTTAAATGGACAATATTTTCCACATTCATTACAATTTAAATTTGGAGCGATCTTATATGTGATTTGTGTGCGGGAAATCCACAGTTTAAAATATCTGGCATGTAGTTAACAGTTTTTATTTTCTGCAAACTGGTGTCAATAACTTGGGTAAGACACAGGAAAACCAGATGAATGGAGGCCTCAAATTTGTAGTCCATAGATAGATGAGGCGTGTGATGGAGATACTACACTGTAAAATGTGTGGCCTGTATTTTTATTTTTTTACAGGAAAATAGTGTCAATAAGTAGGCAAAAGACACAGCAAAAACAGTTCAATGTAGGCCTGGAATGCCACAATTTTTAGGTTACAGATAGAGGCGTGTGACTGAGATACCACACTGTTAAATATGTGGCCTGTATTTTTTATTTTTTTTACAGCAAAATAGTGCACTGAACTAGGGTAACACACAGCAATAACCATTGAATGGAGGCCTCAAATGCCAAAAATTTGTAGCCCTCAGATAGATGAGGCGCGTGACAGAGATACCCCACTGTTAAATATGTGGCCTTTTTTCATTTTTTTTACAGCAGAATAGTGTATAGAACTATGGTAACACAGCAAAAACAGTTGAATGGAGGCCTCTAACACCACAATTTGTAGCCCACTGATAGATAAGGCGTCTGATGGAGATACCACATTGTTAAATATGTGGCCTGTATTTTTTGTTTATTTTTACAGCAAAATAGTGTATAGAACTAGGGTAACACACAGCAAAAACAGTTAAATGGAGGCCTCAAATGCCACAATTTGTAGCCCACAGATAGATGAGGCGCCTGACGGAAATAGCCCACTTTCAAATATCTGACCTGTGTTTTTTTTTTTTTTGGCCAGCAAAATTGTGTCATAAGTAGGCTAAGACAAAACAAAAACAATTCTATGTAGGCCTGAAATGGCACAATTTTGAACGCAATGATATGCGATCCATGTGGCGGACAAAACCCAGTGTAATATGTCTGCCCTGTAGCTAAATATTTTTTGGGCAGCAAAATGGTGTCAGGAAATTGTATAAGACACTCCAAACAATGTTTACAGTACCACAAAAATGGCAGAATTTTCTGCACACTCAGCAAACCCGTTTAAAATAGCTGGATTTTCACGCTGTGCTATGAAAAATTTCTCGCTGTATTCTGCAATGTCAACAAGCAAATGGAGAAAAAAATGGGGCTCTGGATTGCTTTGGAATAAAATAATCATGATTAAGATGCAAAAAAATGTATTCCTGGCCACTGCTACCTGGGGCTATGTATATACGTTCAATATATGTAATAGGCAGCAACAGCAGACAGTAATGGAATGGACCCTCTTGATGTATGCAATGAAATATGCCACATACAAAGCCTGCCTGACTAGCAGTGATATCTATTTACCCACATACAATGCCTGCATGCCTTGCACTGATATGTATATACCCACATACACTCCCTGCCTACCTAGCACTGCAATCTATATACCCCACAATTAGTCCTTAAAAGGACCATTGATTTAGCTGGATTTGTGTATTCTATTATGGTATACCAACACTAACTTTGAAACCTCCAAATCTGACCCTATCTCGGCAGCAACTCTCCCTAAACTAACTGATTCCGGAGATGAATGTGATGAGCAGGGCGGCGCCAGGTCTCATATAGACCTGATGACGCAGTGCGGCCAGCCAATCACTGTAATGCCACAACCAACATGGCTGCGACGTTACAGTGCATGGCAGACAATCCCTGCATGTTGATTGGTGCTCTAAAGAGTGCCAAAAATGCAGGGTGGTGACCCAAATTCCCGTCGAACAATACTAGAAATGCTCGGCGCTCACTGAGCACCGCGAGTACAGCGATGATCGGGTGAGCACCGAGCATTACCAAGTATGCTTGCCCATCACTAATCACTACTCATCTACTGGCCGACATACATTTCTAGGGTAAGTTACCCAACTACAGAGGCATATCTTATGATTTGATGAAGAAAAGTGACCATAACCCGATTTGTCCATGCTACATCCATATTGGCATAGCTGGCCGGGAGTGACTTGTTAAATGCCAAGAGTCACAATATTTTTGTGCAACTGCCTGGTTTCACAATTATATTGTGACCTGTTAAGGTGTTTTTGCTAGAATTATGTTGTAAGCACCTTAATAAATCTCTATAAACACGAGGTGGTACCAACTATGTAATTAAAAAAATTAATTTTCCACTGGATAATTTTTAACACCTTGTAAGTGGTGAAGATTTTTATGACCTATCCAATGAATATAATATTTAATGGCACAACAACCCTTTTAAACATGGGAAAAGGTGTAAGGTCCAAGTAATTTAGGGATATTTAATTCTAGTACTTGTGCTTAATTTTCTGTTCTGCTATTTTTTTCATTAAGACCTTACCACATGGTTCCCCCTGCCCAGTTAGTTTTGATGAATTAACATAATTCTGGACAAATCATATTCCTTTAGACTCCATCTTTATCAGCCCCTCTGTCCTCTTCTCTCCTATGTATAGCACTCACACTCTTTTTACATTGCTAAACTGCATAGATCCATTCAGTCCCACAATCCAACACAAGAGACGCTCTCACAAATCACTTAACCATCTGCTCACTCTTTCTCTCCTCCTTCTCCTAGTCACAGGAGCTATCTCTCCCTACTCTGGCCCCTCATGTTATATAAATCGAATCGCTCAACTACTACACTCAGAAACCCTTCAAATCTCATTAATATTCCCTGCATGCCTTCTGCCTCTTTTAATTGTACCCTTTGGAATTCTTGCTCAGTGTGTATTAGACTCGCCTTCATCCATGACTTCTTCCTTTCTGATTCTCTTAACCTTATGGCGCTTACTGAAACCTGGATCCAGCAGTCAGACACCATCTCTGCTGCTGCTCTTTCATATGGTGGACTACATTTTTCTCATACCCCAAGATCGAACAGCAGACCAGGTGGAGACGTTGGTCTGCTCCTATCACCCAAATATACCTTTATGGTTATCCCCCAAGTACCCTCACTTATCTTCCCTTCTTTTGAGGTCCATGGTGTCAGACTCTACATCCCCTTCTTCATATGAGTGGTGGATGTGTATCGTCCTCCAGGCCCCTACCGTCAGTTCCTGGATCAATTTGCCACCTGGCCTCCACATTTTCTCTCCTGTGACATCCCCACCCTCATCATAGGAGACTTTAACATCCCCATTTCTTTTCCCCTCTCCACATCTGCCACTCACCTTTTATCTCTAACCTCCTCCTTCAGCCTTTCGCAGCTTACTAACTCTCCTACGCATGAAGACAGAAACTCCCTCGACCTGATCTTCTCCCAGCTCTGCTCAGTGCATAATTTTACTAACTCCTGCTCTCTGGCCACAACCTTTTTTCATTCTCTGTCAAGAACTGTCATACCATTCAGGACACCTCCACTTTCCACACTTACAGTAATATTCGGGCCACTAACACCCAGAAACTTATGAAGAATTTGCAGTCATCATTGGCCCCAATCTCCTCCCTCTCATGCCCTGACT
Organism: Dendrobates tinctorius; assembly: GCF_039654945.1. Classification (NCBI taxonomy): domain Eukaryota; kingdom Metazoa; phylum Chordata; class Amphibia; order Anura; family Dendrobatidae; genus Dendrobates; species Dendrobates tinctorius. The sequence continues at coordinate 549,904 of NW_027361830.1, forward strand.
CTGCATTGAAACATTATAATGAAACACTACAAAGTGCCCTGGATAAAACTGAATCTTCTATACACAGAACAACTTGGCACAGATGGCAATAACCCTGACACACTGCAAAATACTTTCCTACAGCGGTGCTCCAGGTATGCCGAACGTCTCTGGAGAAAGTCCAATCTGCCCGAATATTTCATCCATTATAAGTTTATGCTTATAACATACAACTCTGCCCTTAACCTCTCTAAACAAACCTATTTCAACACCTTCATCACCTCACTATTCAATAATCTGAAATGTCTGACGCTTTTCATTCCCTACTCAACCCAAGAGTGCAGGCCTCACCCATGGATCTCCGCGCTAGCGATCTAGCCAATTATTTCAAAGAGAAAATTGACCATATCCCAATCCCCTTATACCATGCACTGTCATCCCTTCCCCACTGCATCTAGCTCACTGTCTTTGTACCAGTCATGGAAGAAGTGATTAGGCTCCTTGCATCGTCCTACTACTTGCACCAGTAACCCTATTCCATCACATCTTGTCAAGTCCCTTTCCCCTGCTGTCACAACTCGCCTAACAACCTCTCTCTCTCTTCCGGTATCTTTCCCTCCTCATTTAGGCATGCCATCATACATTCATTACTTAAAAAAAAAATCTCTTGACCAAAACTGTGCTGCTAACTATAGACCTGTCTCTAATTTGCCCTTCATCTTTAAAATCCTAGAACACTTGGTCCACTCCCGTCTAATCCGCTATCTCTCAGATAACTCTCTTCTCGACCCTCTTCAATCTGGTTTCCGCTCTTTACACTCTGCTCAAACTGCCCTCAAAAAATTCTCTAATGATCCACTAATGTGGCGCCCCTGAGGCTTCAGTCGCCACAGAGGTACTGCACCTTCTCCTAAGGTGTAGTGCCCCACCATCCAGGTAAGGTGGGAACTCCTGACCACACTCCACACCTGCATCCCACACACAGGATAGTTCAGTGGGGCCACCTAACAGCTTCAGGCTGGGGGTTAGCAGAGCACCCCTCGTAGAACCCTGCTTCCTAACACGAGATGTGCTGGGAGGCGGGTGGAGTGAGATGATATAAAAGAGTGGGAAGAGTGACAGTTAAGGAGGGGGTTGGTTAGAGGAGAGAGACGAGAGAAGATGGATGTCTGAAGGACGTGCTGCAGCAGGTCCCAGTGATCTGGGCTGCTGGCATGAGAAAGACAGAGAAAGAGACTGATAAGATTGATCACCTAACCTTCCATAAGAGAGAGATAGAACAGATTGGAACGAAGGAGAATAGAAGGACGGTGGGAAGCTGCTTGAAGAAAGATAGAGAACCCTTCCAGTCCAGAGAGCGCAAAGGCAGAGGCCCGGTCCCCGAGGTTGATTGGATCTTTATGTCCGGCAACAGACTCCGGAGGAGTAGTGAGCCACTAACGCCTTGCTCCCATCATAGACTTGGGACACAACAGCAACTGAATAGAGAGCCGGGACGCAGTGAGGAGTCCCCGAAGCAGGCTACAGCTGTCTGTCATACATGTAGAGACTGGGAACACCTAGAGAGAGGCATTCCAGGGTAACAAAGTACTGGAGTGCTTCGCACCTAAAGGCGCATTGGAGGAGTCGTTCAGTGAAGGTACATATTGGCGGAGTGTGGAAGGGAGAATCCTATCTGGCCTGGAGGTTGGCTGGAGGCCCGACCTGGAGAGCACAGTACAGAGGCAGGCGTGTGTGTGAACTGCAAACAGTGAGTAAAGCCTTGGAACCGCACACCCTGGTGTTCTCTAGTTATTCCAGCACCGCTACACCTGGGTAACAACATCTATACCATCCCGCGCCTCTCCTCATCCATTGCACCTACACTGCCCTGGGACTACAGCTTCACCACCTGTGGGGAGCTACACCATCTTTGCTGCACCACACCATCAGTCCCAGTGGATCTGCATGCAGCGTGGGCTCAACATCACACTTGCCAAACACCACGGGTGGCGTCACGAACTATCCAAATAAACTATTACACCATTAACATCACCGCCATTGATATTGGGTGCCCAGGGCCATGGACCGGGTCACTGCTGCTGTGACACATTCCCACCTTGACACCGGCCCGGTACCGAGTACCCCGCTGCCCTGGGTGTGAGAGGGCGACCCAATTTTGGCGTCACGAACAGGATGACGAGACCCGATGCCATCGGGTTCTGTGTGCCTTGGATTTACAACTTTTGAAAATTTGCAGAAGACCAAATTTAATAGACTGTAAAATGGACATTAGAAATGGCCGCTGGCGCGGAGAAGAAGGGCGTGAAGAGATGGGAGGTCCTAAGAAAAGACCGCAAAGAGTCTTGGGCCTTTCCTGCCTGAATTACTATGTGACAGATGCATGGCCCACCCCCCGAGGGGTTCGTGTACTGGCTTGGTATGAAAGCGCGGGAAGACGACGCCGCCCCCGGAAGGAGGGGCAGAGGAAGCCAGTGGTGAGCAGAAGGGCGGAGCAAGAAGAACGCCAGAACGCCATTTTGGAGGGTGAGGGAAGGAGGCCTGCGGAGCATGGGGAAGTGCAAACCCCTGGCACCATGGCTGATGGCTCCAACCCGAACTCTGGAATGAACCGCCAGCAACTGGAAGCTGAAATAGCTGAATTGACAGCCAGTCTGCAGCTGAGGAAGGAAGCCTTGGAGAAGCTGAGACGGCAGCGCGCCCCGGCGTGGCCTACACCAGCGGTACCCCCTCCATCGGTACCTGCCGCTACCACACCGGACTGTCCCCGGGCAGCGCTGATCTACACTTCTACCCTGACCGTATGGCTGAGTGCCGCCTGCCCGAAGGAGTTACCGGAGGACCCGGGAGTGGAAGCGGAGCTCCCGCCCGGACCTGATGCGGCTGCGCAAGTCCCCGCAGAGACCCCTGCGGATCCGGAGCCACCATCCGCTCCATCACCACCTGCACCGGAGCAGAGGCCGCACCACCAGGAGGCCCCAGGTATGTCAGATGTTCCTCCACCTGGGAAGGCCCTGGGGTGTACCGCAGTTGCAGCGGCTGGCCAGGTCATCCTGGATCTGGTCTGGGACCGGGATACCAGCCCCTGGAGGGGAACAGCACTAGTAACCTAAAGTAACTCTCGTTACCCAGGAGGGTTTTGTTTGCACCAGTTGTGCCTTGTTTTGCTATAATGTTTTTACGGTAGCACTTTTGTTGCCTGCTTCTGATTGGCAGTGCTTTTCTACAAATGGAACTGTAGAGATCATAGACGCTGTGTGATCCAAAACTTTCTTGTAAATAGTTTGCACCCCTTTGGGTGCTCTCTCTTGGTTTTACATATAAAGACTCTTTGAGAAGATGATGTTTTTGAATGGACACTTTTCGAAGAATGATGTCTACCTCAAGGGACGCTACAAGAAATCCCGGCTGGGAGCAGTGTTCAGCACCTTACAAGAATTTTGAATGTTTTGTGATAATGTATTTGATAATGATGTGTCTTATGGGAAGTAAATAAAAGTCAGTGATAAGCGGTCATAGAGGAGCACTTAGGAAGCAACCCAGGGGCAGACAAAAATGTCAGGTCTCCACCACAGCTCCAGCCGAAAACCTCCAATGGAGGATAGGAGCAATGAGAAAATGGAAACGGTCTTAGGAGCGCAGGAAAGAGACTCAGACAAGAGATGGGGTTAAACCACAACGCGTTTCGACGGAGGATCCATCTTCATCAGGTGGAAGTTTCAGGTGGAGGTTGGCTGGAGCCCCGACCTGGAGAACACAGTACAGAGGCAGGCGTGTGTGTGAACTGCAAACAGTGAGTAAAGCCTTGGAACCGCACACCCTGGTGTCCTCCAGTTATTCCAGCACCGCTACACCTGGGTAACAACATCTATACCATCCTGCGCCTCTCCTCATCCATTGCACCTACACTGCCCTGGGACTACAGCTCCACCTGTGGGGAGCTACACCATCTTTGCTGCACCACACCATCAGTCCCAGCGGATCTGCATGCAGCGTTGGCTCAACATCACACTTGCCAAACACCACGGGTGGCGTCACGAACTATCCAAATAAACTATTACACCATTAACATCACCGCCATTGATATTGGGTGCCCAGGGCCATGGACAGGGTCACTGCTGCTGTGACACATTCCCACCTTGACACCGGCCCGGTACCGAGTACCCCGCTGCCCTGGGTGTGAGAGGGCGACCCACTAACAGCTAAATCCAATGGTCACTACTCCATGCTAATTCTCCTAGATCTCTCTGCAGCATTCAACACTGTGGATCAACAGCTGCTGCTCACTATGCTCTGCTCTATCAGCCTCAAGGACACCATTCTCTCCTTGTTCTCCTCCTACCTTACTATATCTTTTGCTAGCTCCTCTTCCTCTCATTTAGCCCCTTACTTTTGGGTTTCCTCAAGGATCAGTCCTCTTCTCCTTCTATACTGCCCCTATTGGACAAACAATCAGTAGATTTGGTTTCCAGTACCATCTCTATGCTGATGACACCCAATTATACACCTCTACTCTTAACATCATGCCTGCATTATTACAAAACACCAGTGATTGTCTTAACGCTACATCATGCCTCTATCTGAATATGAACCAGTCAAAAACTGAATTCCTTGACTTTCCTCCCTCTACTAACCTACCTATGCCCGACATTGCCATTTCCGTGTGTGGTTCTACCATTACTCCCCAGCAACATGCCCACCGTCTCGGGATCATATTTGATTCAGAGCTTCCATTCACCCCCCACATCTGATCACTGGCTCACTCATGTTTTCTGCATCTCAAAAACATTTCTAGAATTCAAACAGCTGGGGTACCTTTTTCAGTACCACCCCGTGTTTTCGGAGGTCCGCTCTGCGTTGGCTGGAGTCTGAATGAATGACGCTGGCTGGAATTCCTTGGTTACATGGGCGCATATAAAAGATCACTGCTTCTCCATGTATTTCCAGTCTGACAACACTTTACTCACAGGACACAGAATATATCACACAGATACAGAGGGCTGGCCAATAGAAAAGCGGCAGGCCAGACATGCATTACAAAAGCCACAGGTGGCCGGAGCCTGCCGATGTTTACTGTGGAAATTGCAAAGGTGGGGGGAGGGCGGACAAAAGGAGAATATCGTGTCCCCTCTGCCCAGGGTGCAGCCTGTGAACTGATGCATTAGGGACATGCATCTCACATGGAACCTATTATACAAACATATAACTGCACAACATATTCTGGGTGCTGAGTGGTTCTGTAACACATAACACCCCCCACATCTGATCACTGGCTCACTCTTGTTTTCTGCATCTCAAAAACATTTCTAGAATTCAAACTTTTCTTACTTTCGACTCTGCAAAAACTCTTACTGTTGCTCTTATTCATTCTCATCTGGACTATTTTAACTAGCTATTAATCGGTCTCCCTCTTACCAAACTCTCCTCCCTCCAATCTGTCTTGAATGCTGCAGCCAGGATCATATTCCTCACCAACCGTTACACCGATGACTCTACCTTGTGCCAGTCATTGCACTGGTTACCCATCCACACCAGAATTTAGTACAAACGTATCACTCTCACCCACAAAGCTCTCCATGGATCAGCAACACTCTACATCTCCTCCCTCGTCTCAGTATACCACCCTACCCATGCCCTCTGTTCTGCTGATGACCTGAGGTTAACATCCTCAATAATCAAAACCTCCCACTCCCATCTCCAAGACTTCTCACTTGCTGCACCAATTCTTTGGAATGATAAAAAAGAAAAAATGCCAGCTTACCCGGTTGATTCAAAAGATAAGCTGCTATACTGTATAGGCTCTCAGCAACGGATAAATGACAGGAGCTCTTGCCAACAATAAATGCGAAAAAGAGATGAATCCAGCGAGCCAAGTTTGAAGTACATAAAAAAATCTTTTTCTTTATTTCAAACGTAGATTAAAAATATTTATCCATAGCAGCATATTATAAATATAGGCAGAGATAGGAAAAATTACTGCTGTAAAGCGCACGGCAAGACGCGTTTCGGCTAAACCTTTATCATTGCCATAATACACATTGCTATTTTTCTGGGATATAAGAAGGAAAAGATCCTAAGATAGGTGGTGCTATAGTTGATTAAGCGTTAATAGATCACACTTGTGGGCCTCCACCTATAAGATTAACTATTTAAAAACAAGTGTTAACCCTAACAAAAGCTAATACTCTAGCAGTAATTTTTCCATATATTTTTAATCCCCAATACCCTTAGTTTTAAGCGTGTCCTAAAAACACATTTCTTCAGACTGGCCTACCACCTCAACACATTTATTTAACTATCCCTGTTTTTCCCATTCAAAATTTTAACCATAGCCAGGTTCCTCGTATCATGTTCTCACACGATTTATACATTTAATAGCCCTCTGTGTCTGTACTTTTACATATTCTGGCTGATAACCGGTTCATGAAGCATTACATGAACACCCGATTTCTTATATTATGGCTGGTCAGAACAATCAGGGCAATTGTTACCATTTACCTTTCGTGTCTCCCCTATTTCCTCATAGATTGTAAGCTTGCGAGCAGGGTCTTCATTCCTCTTGGCATCTGTTGATTTATGTGATTATTGTTTTGCTGCAATGTCTTTTATTGTCTGCACAAGTCCCCTCTAAAATGTTAAGTGCTGTGGAATATGTTGGTGCTATAAAAATTATTATTTTATTTGTATTGTGGTAGATTGGCTCACTCATCTGCACACGGAGATAATCAATGGAACACTGCGCCTTTAAGGATGCACTTGGTTTCTTAGTGCAGCATAAACCAAGGTCTTTAGCACAAAAATAAATACGGCCCTTTGGGCAAAACAAGACTGTAGCACTTTGTGCAGTCCTTGCACTAGTGGGGGTCAGCCCACTCAGGGTTAACAATGTCCTTACACAAACACTTCGTGCACAAACACTCTCTTGGAGTCTTCCCCTCCAGCCCTCAACAGCCCAGACTAACCCTGGAGTTCAGCTATTTAAAGGCAGACCATGTGACTCTCCATCATGTGACTGCTCACATGATCCTGACATGACACAGGTCCTGTCAGAACTCTGCATGTGGAGATACGTGGACAGTCTCCCTCCCGCTCTATGAATGTCCACTAAAACCAGCCCATAATATAACTTTCAATAAACTGACCCAACACATAGTGCTCTGGAGGAAACAATTCTGATTTTACATCACTGACGCCATCATGCGCAGTGATACATATCTCCCCTCCATCACTTCACCAGTGACTCTGTCACAATATATATATACACACATCTACACAATTGGCCATGCATCATTGCACTTGCGGGGTTTATTTATGTTAGGACCTTTTTGGGCCATCACATATATTTTGATATTTACTGGAGTTATCACAACCCAATATATGCCATATTTAGTTTTTATTATTTTGTATTTTGCTAGGATCTTATCATTGTGGATATTTTTAGATGCATTTGTAGTGGACTATTATTTTTTTATTTTTTAATATGGCATTTCATATATAAAATTTTTATATATTACATGGAGTGTGCACATAATCATTGGTTAGCTCTTTTTTTTCTGGTTTTTCAAAGAAACATCAACCATCTAGTGGAAATACTAAGGTGAACAACAATCTATAGGGTTTTCATCCCAAATTAGTTCTAGCCTTTCAGCCCAATTATTTAGTATTTCTCTTATTCTTTCTTCGCTCCCATACTCTGGTGAATATGATATTTGAGGAGCAAGGACTTCAAATCCACAGAAGTGCATTATGCCATGCTGAGGAAAACAAGAGTAAATATGTTTAGTACATTGACTTCATTTCTTAATTTACACCAATGCAGATATACAGGAAATGCTGGATATGGCAGAAATCATATGGATCCAGAGTGTAAAGTTAACATACTGTGTATAATAACAAGTTAGATAAGTTAGATCAATTAATTCTATAATGTAAAAATTATATAATACCATTAAAAACTACAACGCATTTACAAAATAAAATAATATGGTTACTGGAATGTGAAAAATAAAAAAGGAACATTTTGTCCTGAAGGTAAAAAAAAAAAAAAGACTGCTACTGTAATTACAAGCTACACAAATCATGCAATATGCTACTATGTAATGCCTCATAACATATACTGGATATATTAGAAAGAATAAATATAAATGGAAGCTAACGGCTGATTTACACTGCCCCAAACAAGGGCAGCATGAAACAGACTCCGGCTCCATCATTTAAGACAGGCATGTTTTATTCCCATGCAGCATTTCAGAGAAAGCATATACTTTAAAGCTGGCCTGTGACAATGCAACTGAGGTGACTCGCCTATGGACCTAATTCATTAAGCTTTTGTCACGAATGTACCATGTCCCACTGAGACCTTTGGGTTATCTGGGATCAGAAGGTCACAGCAATTTGCAAATCGCAAGTCCTCTTTGGAGTCCCCTCAGCTATTAACTTGAGTTGAGTGGATTGATTTTCACTTGGTGGTGAAGGGGTTAAGAGTTCCTGTTTGATCCTGCTGGGATTCCATTTAATCTCAACTGCTGCATGTTGCCGTCACTCCCTTCCATTATGTAAACTGACTCCTAGCTCTCTCCTATGCCAATTATAGGTTTTCTATGCTCGCCTCCTTGGAGAAGTTCCCGGAGAAGTTGTTTCACTTAAAGCTGTGATGTTCCATTTGTTGTTTTATTTCTCCCTCTTTGTCTCCCTCTCTGTGTTTTCTTACCCCAGTAGTGAGACTAGTGTCTTGCTGTCCTTCTCATTAGTTTGGTTATCTCAGGGCTAGCCAGGGCTTAGGCACTTGACTGAACACGGGGAAAAGGACCCGTCTAGGGATGATAGGGAGCACAGGGGTCAGTCAGGTGAGAGTCACGGTCAGGTTCAGTCAGGTGAGTGTTTAGGGATCTCCATCCCCTCTTCCTATCGTCAGTGATCCCTTTACCTTTTTCCTGGGGTTTTCCCCCTCTTTTGCGCCGCACATCGGGCATTTCCTTGTTCTGGCATGACAGCTTTTAGACAAATTTTAGAGAGCAAAAAAGTAGTATGCATACTCAGTTTGGGATCACCTAATAATTTTAATTACAGTATTCTAGTAATTTTTATTAAACCTTTTACGCAAGTATTCTGGTGTAAAAATCCTTGAAAAGTCACAATTTTGGTGCAACTTGAGGCTTTGCTAAAATGTTGCAACTTTTGGTGCTCTTACAAAGTCTTTCTCGGTTCTCCTGATGAAGACGTCTGACAAACTTTGAAACACGTTGAGAAAAAAAATGCACTTTTCCTGAAAACTTTATCACTTGCCAGCAACATAACACATTCATTTATCCATTTTATACTTGATTTCGATGTTGGATCCTCCAACCAGCGGAGTAGCAGATGGAGTTACACGTCAAGGCCTCTAGAGAGGTGTGCTTTCTCACTACTCAACCTGGAGAGCAGTTGCTGCACCACTAAAAAACTATTTTTACTGGATAACACTATTTCCGCTTTCTTATCCTTCAATTCTCTTGCTAAGAGTGTTTATAAGCAGAAACTTTTCCTTCATGGGGAGTGGGTTGGAGAGAAGCCAGCTGGGTGCTAGCATCTTGGACTAGTCATCTAAGCCACATGATCTCCGGCTGGCTTTTAAATGTAACTTTTCTCTAAAATGAATCAGCGGTTCAAGGTAAAACATATCTGTCTAAAATGATGGAATCAGTGTCTGTTCCATGCTGCCCATGGTTCGAGCAGTATGAATCAGCTGAAAGGTTTCCTTTAGTTGCAAATTCTTACTTGAATAGGCCACAGAAGGTATCGGATTTCACCCTTTAGACCGTCTTTACTGTACATTTGTTCTGTGCCACCAGTAGTAAATGAAAGTATGGCTCTTTTACCCTAAGAAGAAAAGAATTAGCTTGTAAAATTCCACAGTGTTAGAAATTATCACTTTCACCTACAATGTCACTGTCATTGCCATAAAATTTGTTAACTCAATTCTTTTGCACAATATTAAGCTTTCTTCACACATTTTTATACCAATACAAAATTAGCAACAAAAAAAGCCAGGTAAGTAGACAAATCAATATTTTTCTATAGACCTTAACCCTTTCACGACATGCGCTCTACATATACGGCACAAGCATGAAGCGGCTGTATGGAGTGGGCTCATGTGATAATCTTACCCTATACCAGATAAGTAATGGCTGTGTGTTAACCTGCAATTGTTAACCTGTTAAATGCCGCTGTCAAACTCTGAAAGCGGCATTAACAACATGGAGACGGGGACATGTCATTCCATGTGCCCATCGACGTGCCGGTGATCTGAGCGTGGGTCGCGACTGAGTTGCTACGACAGATGGAGTTCTGTTGAATGCTTAATGCCTGGTCATTACAGAGCTCCCTTAATACCCAGCCTGTGGCCGGGCTTCAATAGAGAATGTGATTTTCACGTTATGGAAGAAAAAAATTGGAGTTTGTTCCAGCTCCTGGATGATGATAAAAGTATTAACTTTATTAGAACATTAATTAAAATATACTCGCAGCATGAAGACATTGGTGTAAAAAGCGACGCGTTTGAACATTATATGGCAGTGAAGCAGAAATAGAAAACACATATGTGATAAATAATGGACATGATTAAAAAAAACAGAAAAAAGTGGATTGATAAAATTCCATAATTCTTGAAAAAAATAATTTACATGAAAGTGCATATTGAAAAATCCACATATATTACATATTAGTAATGATACATGACTTTTCATCTTGTATTTAAAGCACCTGGGACTCTAGAACCTAGACTACAAATCCAAAATGCTTCCCTAGTTAACAGACATCTCATATCCCCACCTTGTGCTGGTTAATTAACCTTCTCAATGCCGAAGGCTTGAAACTTAGCTACCTGCCGTTGATGGCAAGTACTGAAGTGATTGGCTGCTGACGAACCATTGCGGTTTAGATTATTTGTATTGGAAATTTCATTAAGATGTTCGATGATACAAACTTTTAGTTTACATGTCCTGCAACCAACATAGATTTTTTGACATGAAAAAACATTTAATTCTGTATACCACATTTTCAGAATTACAGTTGATGAATTGTTTGATGTTAAATGATTGCTATTTAGTCGTATCAGTAAACTTGTCACGGTCACGTGTGTCTGGACGCAGATGATACCGCAAGGCGGACCCATAACACACGTGACCCTGGATACAGCGCCTCCATTGGGGCGAATTTAAATAATAAATCGTGCAGATGGAAACACCGCCTCCACCTGGCGAATTTAGGAATTACACGTTATACATACATTCTGGAAACCCCGCCTCCAGTAAGGCGAATTAAATAAGGGGGACCTGGGTCACATTAACAATGGTGGGCCCTGCAATAGGGAATAGGGAAGTGGAGACCTCCTGAGCTCCCCTGAGCCAGCGTCCCTGCACTCCTAACGTCCCCTATACAGGCTCCGCACCTGTCGCCGCACGCGAACCTTAAACCCTTGCTCGCCCTGACCCTAAACCCTCACTAGGGAATTGGGCGGTGCGGAGACTAATCCCACCACTGCACTAATAACACACATGAGGGAAAGAGACAATACAGGGGGACACCACTTAGCTTTATGCTCTGTGCTTATGCTCCTGCAACAGAGCCCTCCCACCTGCGTGCGTCTTCTCCTCCACCCGGATCCATCACCATAACAGGATCCTTCACTATGGTGCAGCCTTGGAGCAGAGTCCACCACCAGTTGCTGCTGCTTAGTAACAGAGTCCCAAAGATGAGTTCAGCTTCTGCCACAAAGTCAAGCATGCTTGAGTCCAGCTCAGCAGCCAAGTCCCACATGGTGAGTGCCACTCTCCATAGTCGCCACTCCACCAGTCCATGCAGACACTTCCTGCCGACACCATCACTGCGACCCCACCACGCCATGCCAGCCCTTCATCCAGACACCATAGCTGACACACGTCCCCCCTGGTTAAGCTGCGCAGGACTCCTCCTCAGCTCCATCCTTCCACCAGGCTCTCACCAACTCAGAATCAATCAATGAATGAATCAATATCACCAGCAGTGATTGCACACCCTGAGACTCATTTGTAGAGCCCCACACCTGAATTATAATTACAGAGAACTTTAAACTGAAAACCTAAGGTGCGATACCACTAACCACCACCGGGGACAGTCAAGTCACCTTGGCAACTTGCCAAAAGGAAAAAAGTCCACTCTGTGCTTTTAAAACTGTCAGATCACTTCAGATCATGACAAAACTGAGTACATTGTAGTGTATATCAGCAGGTCTTACATTTCTGGCCCCACATTTATAAAAACCCCTATAATTAAGCCATGAGTGATTTTTACTATTTGATCCAGTGAAAAAACTAGGTGAGATAATATTTCCCAATGAAGGAGCCTTTTTAGCCACAATGTTGGAACCATCCTGTAATAATGAAGATAACATAACATCTTCAAATAGTATAGGTAAATATTTATTAATAATGTTTTTAATGGAGGTACATTTAAAGCTATACTGTAGGGCAGCGGCGGACACTGACAGCTTGGGGCCCCTGTGCAAGAAATGTGTCTGGGCCACCCTTCTTTTATGGCGACAAAGCTATATATATAGCCACACACACATACATGTATATATCTTACATGGTCTCCTTTATTATGTATATTGCCACCTCTTATTACACAGTGCCCTCTCTTGTTATGTACAGCTATGTCCTTTACATATCGGATTATACAGAGCCATATTCTTTATTACATACCGTCCTGTCTTGTTAGATATACTGTATAATACAATGATGGCTGATGTAGCAGGAAAAAGCTTCTTTTCTAATGGAGCTGATGGACTGGTCGTCTGGTCACCGGCTGCTCCATCAGCAGTCACTTTATATTCTAACTGGAGAGGGGACTATGTAATAAAAAAGGGTGCTGTGAATAACAAGAATACACTATGTAAGAGACAGCACTGTACATAGCAACAGAGGAAGCTATATTATAAGGGATGGGGCAATATATAACTAGAGAGGACCGTGTTATACATAATAACAGATGAAAAGGTCGGCGCTATACATAAGTGAGTACACTATATACTAAAGGACTGTGCTATACATAATAAGTGAGTACACTATATACTAAGACTGTGCTATTAGTGATGAGCGAGTATGCTCATTACTCAGGTTTTCCTGAGCACGCTCGGGTGTTCTACGAGTATTTGGGCGTGCTCAGAGATTTAGTTTGTGTCGACGCAGCTGCATGAAAAGAAAGAGGGGATGGAGGGCACCATCACATATACATAGACAATGGGATGCAAACCTGGGGTATGCCAAGTATATTGTATAAAGGCAAGACAAAGAGACACCAGGAATTACCAAAATTAACAAAAAAAATCAGAAATTCTTTATTCAGTTAGCCTTACAAAAACACACACCAACAATAGATTAAAAACAATTAAAAACAAGGTCAAAAACCCCCATGAGGTGTTATTATCCCCCTGAGCCCAAACCGGTCAGACACATAATAAATCTGTTTATAAGCACATATGTACTAACATGATCAAAGGGACCAAAAAGGAATGGTTATAAATGAGCAGACAAATACTGAAAAATAGCAACCATATCACAATGAATAAGTGGATCCCCCAAAGGCCTAAAAGGGAGGTACGCCTCCAATATCAAATAATTGTACAGGAATATAATAAGCTGAGAAATAGTAGCTAGTGAGGCAAAGCTCCAAATCTGGTAAGTTATATCTAAAATAGCAACTGGCCACTAGATGGCCTCTGTATACCCCACATGAAAATAAAGCTAGGATGACCTATGAAAGAAGTGATGTTCCATCCAACAGAGTGTAAAGGGAATCTACACACAGTTGTCAGAGTAAATCAGAACAAGGATGAAACTATGTAACTAAGGTCGGCGCTATACATAATAAGTGAGTACACTATATACTAAAGGACTGTGCTATACATAATAAGTGAGTACACAATATACTAAGAGACTGTGCTATTAGTGATGAGCGAGTATGCTCGTTACTCAGGTTTTCCCAAGCAAGCTCGGGTGTTCTCCGAGTATTTGGGCGTGCTTGGAGATTTAGTTTGTGTCAACGCAGCTGCATGATGCAGAGAGATATTTTAATTAAGGACATAGTATATATATGCATGATTGAATTGATCCTGTGCCCTCAAAAAAAAAAAAAGTAGCTAAAGGTCAAGTGCCAGTGTGCATAAAGGAATAAATTGTATTGCTATCAGGAGTTGCTGCCATAGCAATAAGCTAGGGACAAAAAATAAGCTAGTTGGAATAAAGACTGTACCTATAGTGAAGGTGACTGCTGGGCTCACGTTGCTGCCGTCAGACGTCCCTCCTGCTTGACGTACGTTTCGGAAATCCTTATTCAGGGGGTGTTGCTATCAAGGCTTATCATCAGTCCGAAAAATACGGTAATTATCCCTCAGACATGGATTACGGCATGGGGCAGAATGACATATAGGTGAGGGATACTGTTGTTTTCTTATTTTTATTACAGGAGAACGAGGGCTTCAGTGGAATAGATGTTTGGTGAGTTTATCTCTGTTATTTTCAAATAAAAAACTGAACTGTGTTTAGTCTTATTTCTAATAAAGGACTTTATTCTTGCTGTATCTTTATTTACCATATAGTTATATGATTAGTACTGGATAGGTGTATCATAGATGCCTCTCTATTAGTAATCCATGGGCTTGATGTCACCTGACAATAGAAAGGTGACATCAACCCCACTAATATTAACCCCATTTGCCACCGCTACAGGGCAAGTGGGAAGAGCCGGGCAAAGCGCCAGAATTGGCGCATCTAAAAGATGTGACTTTTCTGGGCAGCTGCAGGCTGCTATTTTTAGGCTGGGGGGAACAATATCCATGGCCTCTTTCCAGCCTGAGAATACCAGCCCCCAGCTGTCTGCTTTAGCAAGACTGGTTGTTGAAAATGGGGGGAATCCCCCGCGTTTTTTAAAATTATTTATTTAAATAATTTAAACAGTGTAAGGACCCCTCTATTCTTGATAACCAGTCTTTTTGAAGCTGACAGCTGAGAGTTGCAGCCCCCAGTTGTGAGTTTTGCCTGGCTGTTATCAAAAATACAGTGGAACCCATGCTGTTTTTTTTCATTATTTATTTACAGTGCAGGAGCCGGACAATGAATACGCCCTTCAGCCGCTCCAGCTCTCGCTGTTATTAGAAGCAGCGGGTGTCGGATGATGGGCACTGTAGTCCCATCCGTTGACAACAGTGACCAGAGGTAAACTTTATACCTCCGATCACTGCTAAGCGTTTACGCTGACTTTTGACAGCATGGGAACCGCCGCTTTTTATTATTTATACATTTTTATAGCGCCATTTTATTCCATGACGCTTTACATGTGAAAAGGAGCAAATATAGACAAGTAGAATAAACATGAACAATACAAGACACACAAGTACAGAAGGAGAGAGGACACTGCTCACAAGCACTCACAGTCTACAGGGGATGGGTGAGGATACACTAGGAGAGGGTAGAGCTGACCAGTGGGGGTAGAGCTGACAGCGTGGCAAACACTGGATGTTCAGGCCCCCCCCATTCAAGTGAATAGGGTCCGGGTTCAGGTCTGGGTACTATTCTGGTACCCGAACCCGAATTTTTTGTAACTGTTCGGCTGAACCCGCCGGACCTGAACATCCAGGTGTCCACCCATCTCTAGTAGTGATTTGTTTCCTCTGCTCCAGTAATATACATAATGGCAGGGCTGCCATCAGGGAATTACTGCCGCTACTGGCATATGGAGCCCAGTCCGGCTCCCTCCTCACCGACTCTGAGGGGCAGGATTCATCTCTTTGCTAATAACTAAACATGTGTAGCACCAGTGTCTCTGCCCTCTGTCCCTCTCCTCCACCAAATGCCAATGTACTCCACACTGCAGTCCCCATCCTGCACCACATGGAGGTCTCTGAGCACTGCGCATAGGGCGCGCATGCACACATTTATCCTTTCTTAAAGGGGCCACGAGTGTCCTTTTGAAAGTGTTCCCAGACAATGTTTGGAGGACACTTACTATTTAAGGCACCTCCTCCAGCATGCAGGTGCCTTTGCAACATTGCAAATTTGTTCCTAAACACTCTTGTTAGTTCTCAGGTCCCAGTGCTAGTACTCCTGTATACCTTCCTGTTTATAAGCCATGCCCGCCTGTGTGTCAACTGTGCCAGCTCAACTGTACATCAGCCAGTAGAGTCCGTACCTGCCAGTGATTTTCTGTTCATCAGCCAGTCCAGTTCACAACTGCCAGACCTCTTCTGTGCATCAGCCAATCCAGTCTGAACCTGTCAGTGCTCTTCTGTTCATCAGCCGCCCCAGTCCACACCTGCCAGTGTGCTCTGTATGTCAGGTGGTCCAGTCTGAATCTGTGGTTCCTGTGTTCCTTCAGTGCCTGTGGATCGCCCGCCAGGGCAGTGTGGTTACTTGGTACCAGGCCGGTGCCTCAGAGGAAGGTCTCACAGTGGCGGTGACCCGGTCCATGGCCCTGGGTGTCCATGCAAAAGGGGTGAAACGTGGCTGAATAAAGTTTATAGGTGGATGATACGTGACGCCACCTGTGGTGCTCGGCAATAAAGGGGTTAAGCCGACGCTGCAGGCAGATCCTCTGGGACAGATGGTATAAGGCAGTAAGATGTAAGAGCTCCCCACAGGTTGAGCTGTAGTCCCAGGGCAGTAGTAATAGGTGTTGAGGAAGAGGGTGCAGTGTTAGGCACAGAGATGTAGTAGTGCTGAAGGGGTTGCAGGAAGAAGACAATGACACAACAGGGTGCACTTTCCTTTACCTTTACTTTGCTTTGTAAGTGCAGTCCAGGATCCAGATTATGGATGGAACAGGAATTGATCAGCCTGGGAGCAACATAGGAATCTATCTATGCAGATGGGTTATGTAGTCTCCTTTCTAGTGCTTATCTGAGGCACTTACAGTACTGAGTTACACTGAAGTTCCCCTTGCTTGCTCTCTTTAGAACTCCCCTCGTATAGCAGGCAGCCGTAGCCTCCTATTTCTTTTGGCCCACACACGTTACTGCTGTGCCTCCGAGTCTTAGTTGGGAACAGAGCATTTACAGCTTCTCGTTCCTCCGGTTTCTGCTGCAGGATCATCAGCATCCATACAACCTCGGATACTGGACTCCGGACCAAGCGCTTCAGCTAGAAGGGAGTCTGAATTCTGCTCAGTCCTCAAGCTCCTCTCTCCCACATCCACATACTTCACCTTCTCCACATGAACTCCTACAACTTCCCTTTCCTGGCCCCAGAGAGCAGCTCCTCTGCAGTTTGGGTTCAGAGCTCCCTCTGCTGGCCTGGAGTGGGAACTGTGCTGTGTGCTGTATTTACCTGATAGAGAGATCCTTCATTGCTTCCAAGCATGACATCACCCTCCCTAGAAGGAAGGTAATGCCACTGTGGCGACCGTACTCCTGGGGGCGCCACATCTGCCTGCATCTACTGTTCCTTCCTTCGGGCCATCCCGGCTACCCGTCACTAGGGGGTAGGCTGACATCTTCCCGAGTTCAGTGCTAGAGTATAGCCTGGTCCCACTTCCTACATCTTTTCTTGGATCACGGTATCGTCAGCTGCCGTGTATCCGAGGTTGGATTTGGTAAGGCACCTAGTTATGCCCCTCCAGGCTTTCCTTGCTCCACAGCACACTTGTTTCACCACTAAGCCCGTTACAACGTGCGTTCTCGGATGCACTTTCAGTTGAAATCTATTGCTGTGCAGGACAACTTCCTGCACTGCAATAGGAGTTGCCAGCCAATCAGAGGCCGTCAGCTGACATCAACGCGCATGTTGCCACCGTATGAAGTCTCTGTCACGCGCTGGAGTGTCAACACCTCAAATGGTTAAGGAAGAACATGCCGATGGACCCTGGCCAGTTAAGAAGAAACTTTTTTTTACTGAAATTTGAAATATGAGGACATATATGGGGCAGGATGAGAGGACATATATGGGGGCATGATGGAGACATATGGGGGGACAGTATGGAGACATATGTGGCCAGAATGAGAAGACATATATGGATGCAGGATGGAGACATATGGGGGGTTAGGATGGAGATATACGAGGCCTGGATGAGAGGACATATATGGGGGCAGGATGGAGACATATGGAGGGGCAGAATGGAGACATATGGAGGGCAGGATTGCAACATATGGGGTGGGGTAGGATGGAGATATATGTGGCCAATATGAGAGGGTATATGGGGTGGCAGGATGGAGAACTGGGGGGTCAGGATGGAGACATATGGGGCCGTGATGGGAGGACATATGGGAGAAGGATGGTGACACATGGGGGCCAGGAATGAGACACATGGGGCCTGGATGGGGCCATTATTACAGGAAGGAGCCAGGATGTAGGACATTATTACTGTAGGGGTTAATTAAGGGATATTATTACTGCTGTGATGGATTTTATTTGTGATGATACTGTTTTCAGTGAGTGGGGTCCTGTTACTGAGCAAGACGACACTACAGCTTTTTTCTTCATCTGGCATAGTGTAGAAGTTGGAGAAAATTGAGGAATGTGCCCTAGATAACGGTGCCCTAGATAACGGTTTTTCTGTAGAGATGAGTCCTGTCTGGGAGAATTGATGGCAGTCTGCACTGGATGAAAAAGAAAAGCAAAGGTGAATATCTTCAACTAGAGACGTCACTGGTTAGTCAATGTGTTATCTGTACACTGACATTATACACTGTGTATAATGTCACTGGTGATTATTGTATAAGCTGTACATTGGGTATTATATACCAAGCTGCTGTGTATAATGTTACCAGTGATCACTGTATTACCTGTACACTGACATTACATACAGAGTTCCTGTGTATGTTGTCACTGGTGATCACTGTATTACCTGTACACCAACACTAAATACAGGGCTCCTGTGTATAATGTCACTGGTGATCCCTGTATTACCTGTACACTATAGAACTCCTCCGTATAAAGGCACTGATGGTAATATTGATGTTACTAGCATTGTGGTTTTTATTAACGATCAGTATTGTAGTTTTCGTTAACTATGTGGTTGTATTATGTGGTCTGATCATGATGTAGTGGTATTTGTTCATGTGATATTATTTTCTCACTGTGTCGTAGTAATATGTGGTCTGGTCATGATGTGGTGATATTTTGCACATATTTGGCCTGTTGCTGCTGAGGCCAGAGATTAGATGCAGCAGACAGTTTAGGTGACAGATGGACGGGTGCTCGTCCATTTCAATTTCAGCAGGTTCCTTTAGTACTAATTTGAAAAACTTGTAGAAAATCCTTTAAAACCATTCACCATAGTAAGAAATGACTGACAATGACTGGACCAATGTGCACTAGACAGGAGCAATGAGACTGTACATGAAGGTACATGCATGATAAGAAGGGGAAAGCACTTTCACTTTTAGCTCCTTTTGCTTGTATATTGTGGTTAAGAAAAGTGTGCGTATAAATGGGTGTGGCTTCAATTGGGCAGTGTGTGAAGTTGAGCTCTGCCGCTACTAGTAACCACTTGTATGCTGCTAACAATCTCTGACATTGCCATTTGAAGTGCGAAAACATCGCCCAATACAGCCTCCGCAATGTGATCACAGCACTCCGAAGGGTTGCCATGAAAGTCAGACTCTGGCTAAAGGCCCCTGTGTCTGCCATGACGGTGCTACTGTGAAGACTGTAATTTTTACTTTGTACTGCAATACTATAGTATTAAAAAATATAGTTCAAGTGATTGGACAATCGCAGGTTCAAATACCTTAAAAAGTAAAAGTTAAAAAAATGTTTTTAATAACATAAAAAATATAAACATAACATAGAAACAATCTCCTTTCCCCCAATAAAAATAAAGAAATTGAAACAATTAAAAATATACACATACTGTATATGGTATTGCAGTGTCTGTAAAAATGAGTTCTATCACAATATAAAATTAATTAACCCAATCGGTAAGTGCCGTAATGAGAAAAAAATAATGTAAACTTCACAATTGCGGTTTTTTAGTCGCTACAACTATGAAAAACTGCAATAAGTAGCAATCAAAACTTTGTATCTACCCCAAAATATTTTCAATAAAAATGTTAATTTGTCATGTAAAAAACATCCACCACGTAGTTCCATGAACTCAAAAATGAAAAACTAGTGATTTTTTTTTACAAGTGTAATTTTTTTTAATTACTTAAAAAAGCACAAATTATACAAATTTGAGATCACTGTAATTGTATTGACCCGGAGAATAATGTTCACAATTGCACAAGTCATTTTTAACAAAGAAAACAAAACTCCAAAAAACAATTGTGCAGTTACATTTTTTTTGGGCATTTTCTCCGTACTCTGTACTAATTTTTTTTTTCCATTTTCTAGTACATTGAATGGTAACACTGTAACTCGTCCCTCAAAAAACAAGCCCTCATATGGCTTTATAGACATAAAAATAAAAAAGTTATGGGTATTGGAAGAAAGGGATGAAAAAATGAAACTGTAAAAAAAGCATTCCTTTGACTGCCTCGTGAAGCAGCCGAATGAGCTAATCTATTACAACGTTAACACAGTTTTATTATTTTTGCAAAGATTATAAACACTATGGCCCCTATTCATTAAGACTAATGTTTCATACACCAGTCTTAATGAGGGGTGTGCAGGAATATAAAGCACCAAATTCATTAACCCCTTCCCTACATTGGACGTACTATTCCGTCCATGTGATGGAACCTAAGTCCCATGGACGGAATAGTACATCATGTGCAATCAGCGGCGCTCCCAGTGGGAGCGCCGCTGATCGCGGCCGGGAGTCAGCTGATTATCACAGCTGACACCTGGAACTATGTGCCAGGGGTGGTCACGGACCGCCCCCGGCATATTAACCCTTGGAACACTGCGATCAAACATAATCGCAGTGTACTGGGGGCATAGGAGAGAAGCGCGCAGGGAAGGGGCTCCCTGTGTGCTTCCCTGCGACCCTCGGAGCGACGCGGCACTGAGGAAGTCTGCAGCAGCACCTGTGAGATCGCTGATCTGACAGAGTGCTGTGCAAACTGTCAGATCAGCGATCTGACACCTTATAGTGATGTCCCCACCTGGGACTATATAATAAAGTAAAAAAAAAACAAAAAAAGTGTAAAAATAATATATAAAAAATCCACAAATAAATAAAAAATTCCCCAATTTATTTTTTTTGTAAATAAAAAAACGATAAGAATGCACATATTTAGTATCGCCATGTCCGTAACCATCCGCCCTATAAAACTGTCCCACTAGTTAATCCCTTTAGTGAACCCCTTCCAAAAAAAAAACAAAAAAACAAAGCAAGAAACAATGCTTTATCATCATACCGCTGAACAAAAGTGGAATACCGCGCGATCAAAAAGACGTATATAAATAAACATGGTACCGCTGAAAACATTATCTTGTCCCGCAAAAAACGAGCTGCCATACAGCGCCATTAGCGAAAAAATAAAAAAGTTATAGCTCGCAGAATAAAGCGATGCAAAAATAATTATTTTTTATATAAAATTGTTTTTATTGTATAAAAGCACCAAAACATAAAAAAATGATATAAATGAGGTATTGCTATCATCGTACTGACCAGAAGAATAAAACCGCTGTATCAATTTTACCACACGCGGAACAGTGTAAACACCCCCCAAAAGAAATTCATGAAATGCTGGTTTTGGTTCATTCTGCGTCCCAAAAATCAGAATAAAAAGCGATCAAAAAAGTCACGTGCTTGAAAATGGTACCAATAAAAACGTCAACTCGTCCCGCAAAAAATAAGACCTCACATGACTCAGTGGGTCAAAACATAGAAAAATTATAGCTCTCAAAATATGGTGATGCAAAAATTATTTTTACAATAAAAAGTGTCTTTTAGTGTGGGACAGCTGCCAAACATAAAAACCCGCCATAAATGGTAAATCAAACCCCCCTTTATCACCCCCTTAGTTAGGGAAAAATAATAAAATTAAAAAAAAATTATTTCCATTTTCCCATTAGGGTTAGAAGGCTAGGGCTAAAGCTAGGGTTAGGGTTAGGGCTAGGGCTGAGATGAGGGTTACGCGTGTGTTGGAGTTAGGGATGGAGTTAGAATTGGGGGGTTTCCACTGTTTGGGTACATCAGGGGCTCTCCAAACGCAACATGGTGTCTGATATCAATTCCAGTTAATTCTGCATTGAAAAAGTCAATCGGTGCTCCTTCCCTTCCAAGCTCTTCCATGCGCCCAAACAGTGGTTTACCCCCACATAGGAGGCATCAGCCTACTCAGGACAAATTGCACAACAACTTTTAGGGTCCAGTTTCTCCTGTTACCCTTGGGAAAATAAAAAATTGAGGGCAAAAATATTATTTTTGTGGAAAAAAAATGATTTTTTCATTTTTATGGCTCTACGTTACAAACTTCTGCAAAGCACTTGGGGGTTCAAAGTGCTCACCACACATCTAGATAAGTTCCTTGGGGGGTCTAATTTCCAAAATGGGGTCACTTGTGGGGTGTTTCCACTGTTTAGGTACATCAGTGGCTCTCCAAATGCAACATGACACCTGCAGATCATTCCATCAAAGTCTGCATTCCAAAACGTCACTACTTCCCTTGCGAGCCCCAACGTGTGCCCATACAGTAGTTTTCTCCCACATATGGGGTATCAGCATATTCAGGACAAATTGGACAACAACATTTGGGGTCCAATTTCTCATGCTACCCTTGGAAAAATAAAAAATTGGGGACTAAAAGATCATGTTTGTAGAAAAAATATGAATTTTTTATTTTCACGCCCAGGCGTTATAAACTGCTGTGAAGCAGCAAAGTGAGCAAAGTGCTCACCACACATCTAGATAAGTTCCTTGGGGGGTCTAGTTTCCAAAATGGGGTCACTTGTTGGGGGTTTACACTGTTTAGGCACATCATGAGCTCTCCAAAGGCGACATGGCACCCAATCTCAATTCCAGCCAATTGAAAATGTCAAACGGCGCTCCATTCATTCTGAGCTCTGCCATGCGCCAAAACATTGGTTTACCCCCACGTTTCAGGTATCAGCGTACTCAGGACAAATTGCACAATAACTTTTGGGGTCCTGTTTCCCTTGAGAAAATAAAAATTGGGGGTGAAAAGATCATTTTTTTGGAAAAAATATGATTTTTTAATTGTACGGCTGAACGTTATAAACCTCTGTGAACCACACATCTAGATAAGTTTCTTGGGGGGTCTAGTTTCCAAAATGGCGTCACTTGTGGGGGTTTCCACTGTTTAGGCACATCAGGGGCTCTCCAAACGTGACATGGCGTCCAATCTCAATTCCAGCCAATTTTGCGTTGAAAAAGTCAAACGGCGCTCCTTCCCTTCTGAGCTCTGACATGCGCCGAAACAGAGGTTCCCCCCACATATCAGGTATCAGCGTACTCAGGACAAATTGCACAATAACATTTGCAGTCCAATTTCTCCGGTTACCCTTGGCAAAATAAAAAAAATTGGACCTGACTTAATTTTTTAGTAAAAAAGTTAAATGTTTATTTTTTTTAAACATTAAAAAAAATTCCTGTGAAGCACCTGAATGGTTAATAAACTTCTTGAATGTGGTTTTGAGCACCTTGAGGGGTGCAGTTTTCAGAATGGTGTCACTTTTGGGCATATTCTATCATATAGACCCCTCAAAGTGACTTCAAATGTGATGTGGTCTCTGAAAAAAAAAATGGTGTTGTAAAAATGAGAAATCGCTGGTCAACTTTTAACCATTATAACTTCCTAACAAAAAAAATTTTTGGACCTAAAATTGTGCTGATGTAAAGTAAACATGTGGGAAATGTTACTTATTAAGTTTTTTGTGCGCCATATCTCTGTGATTTAAGGGCATAAAAATTCAAATTTGGAAAATTGCAAAATTTTCAAAATTTTCACCAAATTTCCATCTTTTTTCACAAATAAGCACAAGTTATATGAATGAAATTTTACCACTAACATGAAGTACAATATGTCACGGGTAGAGTTGAGCGAAACGGGTCGGCAAAATTCATAAGTCGCTGACTTTCGCTGATGTCGGGTTTTGCCGATCGAAACCCGACCATAGCGTGAGGTCGGCCATGAGGTTGCCGACTTGAGCGCCAAAGTCGCGTTTCCCATAATGCTTCCAGTGCCTTTTCTCAGCCAATAATTATGGACGCACACTGTGGGTAACGCGATTACATAGGCAGCGGCCCCCACCATCTTAGAGAAGGACATTCAAGGGATTGGCTGGATTTGTGTGGCGTCACAGTGGCTATAAAAGGCAGTGACCGCTGACCGCCATTTTACTTCTGCCGATCTTAGGGATAGGTTGCTGCTGCTCGTTCTCAATAGGGAGAGTGTTTAGGCAGGAAAAAAAAGTGCTTCTGCTGATATCGCTTTTCACTGTACAACACAACAGTATAGTGTGCAGTGACAGGGGAGGATATATTTGTGTGCAGCAGCTCTGTTGGTGATTAGGCTGCCTTATAAGGCTCCGTGATAGCTGCATTGCTGTTTGCACACTGCTGTGCAGAGTGCTTTTTTAAAAGCAAAAATATTTTTATTCCTTTTTTCTGCACAGTTACCAGTCGTTTATTTTTTCACACTTTTTTGTGCAGCAGCGCTGGTGTTTATTAGGCTGCCTTATAAGGCTCCCTCATAGCTGCACTGCTGTGTGCACACTGCTGTGCAGACTGCTTTTTTAAAAGCAAAAATAATTTTATTCCTTTTTTTCTGCACAGTAGTTACTGAGCGTATATTTTTTCACACACCGTATAGAGTTGTACGCTCCTCACACACTACCGTGAACCGGCTGGTATCACGGACAAATACATGCTATATGTGTGCGACTCCGTAAAAAAATACACGGAGATTAACATTTTTCCATACATACACCATATAGAGGTGTCTGCTTCTCAAACAGTATCCTATATCTGCTGTTTGTATTGCGGTCACATCTATACAGAGTCAGCGTGTGTGTGTGACACTCCGTAAATACATATGCGGACATTTCCATTTCTCCATACACCGTATAGAGGTGTCCGATGCTCAAACAGTATTGTATATCTGCTGTTCGCATTACAGTCACATCTATACAGAGTCAGCGTGTGTGTGTGACACTCCATAAATACATATACGGACATTTTCATTTCTCCATACACCGTATAGAGGTGTCCGATTCTCAAACAGTATTGTATATCTGCTGTTCGCATTACAGTCACATCTATACAGAGTCAGCATGTGTGTGACACTCCGTGAATACATATACGGACATTTCCATTGCTCCATACACCGTATAGAGGTGTCCGATTCTCAAACAGTATTGTATATCTGCTGTTCGCATTACAGTCACATCTATACAGAGTAAACATGTGTGTGTGACACCCCGTAAATACATATACAGACATTTCCATTTCTCCATACACAGTATAGAGGTGTCCGATTCTCAAACAGTATTGTATACCTGCTGTTCGCATTACAGTCACATCTATACAGAGTCAGCGTGTGTGTGTGACCCTCCGTAAATACATATACGGACATTTCCATTGCTCCATACACCGTATAGAGGTGTCCAATTCTCAAACAGTATTGTATATCTGCTGTTCGCATTACAGACACATCTATACAGAGTCAGCGTGTGTGTGTGACACTCCGTAAATACATATACGGAGTTTGACAGTTTCACCAAAAACGTATACATCTGTACACTTCTGATACAGTACCGTATATCTGCTTGTTGGATTACGGTCAAATACATACTGGGAGAGCATCTGTGACTAACAAAATATATACAGAGATTTAAATTTTTCCATACACCTTACAAAGCTGTACGCTCCTCATACAGTACAATCTCTCTGCTGGTATTTGTGGTACATGTTCCTAAACATAAGGAAGTATGGTGGAAGAGGCCGCGAACATGGGCGGGGGGCGCAGCTGGTACTGATGGTGGTGGTGGTGCATCAGCTGGTTCTGGCAAAAGCACAATAGCAGCTAAGGCAGGAGGTGTTGAGCCTGCATCATCGTCTGGCACAAGAAGGTCTTTAAGGTTCCCTTTTTTGGGAGTTGGTAAACCGCTTTTAAATCCAGAGCATCAGGAACAGGTTTTGGCTTACATTGCCGAAATAGCCTCCAGCTCTATTGCCTCCTCTTCTGAAGTTGCAAAAACTGCAAGCACAGAGTCGTCAATGCAGGCTTCTGGTTAGGAACAACACCTTTCCTTGTGTCCTTCACCCACACCAAAAGTGAAGGATGTGGCAGCCCACACTTCAGATTACTCCATGGAGCTCTTTTCACATACCATGCCTGGGTTAGCAAGTCAAATCCTGAATTCCCCAGTCCAAGATGAATCTGACATGGAGTGCACTGATGCACAGCCACTGCTAGATGATTCTGCTGGTACATTCACCCAGAGCACTGCATTGCCCTCGCAGTCTACTGAGCCAGAATCAGACCCTGATGAAACTCAGGTGCCCCTTCCCGCATACTATACCACCTTACACGGTGACACAGAGGAAGATACAGAGGAAGGTGCAGATGACATTGAAGATGATGTGATGGATGACCCAGTTGTTGACCCGGATTGGCATCCATTGGGGGAAGAGGGTGCCGGTGGCAATATGTCAGAAAAGGAGAGGGATCCGCAGCAGGCATAGTCATCGCAGCAGCGGTTATCCGGCAGGCCAGTACCTGTCAAAAAACTTGGTAAGAAAATGAAAAGAGTTGCAGGACAGCTTGGCAAGACGGTCAAATTAGCACAGCGTGTAAGCTCTGAAAATTTATACCGTAGTAGGAAGAGTGCAGTGTAGCACTTTTTTTAACAAAATCCTACTGATGACGCAAAGGTTATCTGTAAGAAGTGCCGAAGGACCTTTAGCCGAGGAAAGAATCTAAGAAATTTGAATACCAGTTGCATGCTTAGACATTTAACCAGCATGCACTTGCAAGCGTGGATGGACTACAAAACCTCAGGTAGCACATGTGCACCTGCTCCGACTGAAGGTAGCCAGCAACGCTCCATCGCTTCCCCCGCTGTAAAGCCACCGGTAAGCACACCACCATCAAGAAATGTTGAGGTGTTTTCGCAAGGCCACAGCAGTCAGGGAATCACAATATTTTGGCAACGAAACACTGAATCTAGGCCATCAACACCATCACCATCACCAACCCTTTCTCAGTCCGTCAGGTCCACCGCTAGTTCCCCCATATGCAGCTCTCAAGTCCAGCTCACCCTACCAGACACTCTGAGTAGGACAAGAAAGTACTCATCCTCTCATCCGTGTACACTGGCTTTGAACGCCTACATTGCCAAATTGATCTCATTAGAGATGATGCCCTTCCGTTTGGTTGAAAGTGAAGCGTTCCACAATACCGGGCCTGGCGGGTGAATCACCACACGAAATGCTGGAGATGTGGTACTGGAGATGGCGACTACCTCCATTTATGGTGGTTCTGTCCAGTTATAAAACGCTTCTGGGCACTCACTGAAAATGTAATTCAAGAGGTAACTGGAAAGACAGTAACCCTAGCGCCTGAAACAACACTATTGAGTTTTCCGGTGTGGCCGGGTAACAAGAAATTATCCATATTAGTCCACAACATAATAGCGGCAGCCAAACTTTTAATACCCACTTATTGGAAAACTGAGAATAACCCCACATGCCAGCAATTGCTCTATAAGATAGATCAACTGTATCACATGGCTGAGATGGTGGCTTTCATGAATCTCTCTTTAACGCTGTTCCAGGACTCCTGGAAACCTTGGATTCTTTTCAGATCAAACATCCACTAGGATTCTATGCAGGACGCCACACAGTGAAGACTCATTCCCCCCCCCTTCCATCCCTTCTCACTCTTTGTCTGTCCTATTTCTCTTCTCTTACTCTAACTATCTCTTAATTGGTTCGCTGTTGTCCCAGATAGCTATATTGAAAAGGCCAAGTGTTGGCTTGAACCTGGGACTCTTAGTTAGATACTATGCATTGTGGTATTTTGAATTCTTCAGTTGTCAAAACACTTTCTTCAATTTGGCTGCATAATGCTAGTCATAAGTAAATGACGTGCACTACAATGGTTTTGACTAGCCAACTATTTGTATGTATATATGTTAAGTGCTGAAACTTAAAAATGTAATACTGTTCTATTACATTTGATGTTATGCTTTAAAAATTTAAATAAAAAGAACATTGAAAAGAAAAGAAAGTGAAGCGTTCCGAGAGCTCATGGCCTATGCTGTCCCACGCTATGACCTACCCAGTAGGCACTTTTTTTCTCGAAAAGCCATCCCTGCCCTCCACCTGCATGTGAAGAACTGCATTGTCCATGCACTCAAACAATCAGTGAGTGGAAAGGTGCACCTCACAACAGATGCATGGGCCAGTAGGCATGGCCAGGGCCGTTACGTGTCCATCACTGGGACTACTTGCATCGACAAACTGAGTCATGGCTGGGCAGTCTACATCTTGAGGCAGGCAAGGTAGTCAGTGATAATGGGCGGAATTTTGTGGCAGCCATAGCCCTTGCAAAACTCAGACACATACCTTGCCTGGCTCACACCTTGAACCTGGTGGTGCAGTGCTTCCTAAATAATTATCCTGAGTTAACAGCCCTGCTCCATAAGGTGCGAAGACTGTGCTCGCACATCCGTCGCTCGCCTGTACACTCCAGTCATATGCAGAAGCTGCAGCGATCACTCCACCTCCCCAAGCACCGCCTAATCATAGACGTTGCTACAAGATGGAACTCCACCATGCACATGGTTGAGAGGCTGTGCGAACAGAGGCAGGCTGTAATGCATTAGTGGGAGGATACACGGGCAGGCAGTTTGAGGGCAGACATGGTGTTGTCGGGTGTGCAGTGGTCAAAGCTGAAAGATCTCTGTAAAGTCTTTCAGTGCTTTGAAGAATGCACACGGCTGGTAAGCGCAGATGACGCCATCATAAGCATGAGCATCCCACTTATGCATCTGCTTATGCAAACTTTGACGCACATTAAGGAGCAGGCGTCTGCAGTGGAGGAGCAAACTGGGTAGTTAGCGTGCACTCTAGTCAAATATAGATGAGGTGCAGGTGCAACGGACCAGTAGGTCCTAATTACAAGTAAATTAAATTCACCGCACACTCAATGAGTGTGCGGTGAATTTAATTTACTTGCAGTGGAGGAGCAACAGGAGGAGGAGGAGGAGGGAAGCCTTGATGACAGTCAGCCATTGTCTGGTCAGGAGGATGAGGGGGATGATTATTTTGGGGAGGAGGATGCTTCTCAGGGGGCAAGAGAAAATGTGGGCGTGCCAAGGTCATCTACAGGGTTTGTGCGTGACTGGAGGGATGTGGATTTGCAAGAAAGTGCTCCTCCACCCACCACTGGCAGTGCAGCATTGACACCTGGAACATTGGCCCACGAGTTATTATGCCTTGCGGATCCTAAAAAGGGACCCCGCATTGCCAAAATGATGAGGGATGACTACTACTGGTTGGCCAGCATCCTCGATCCACGCTATAAAGGCAAATTACACAACATCATGCCACAGGAAAACATAGAGCTAATATTGGCTAACAAACGAGCAACTCTGGTAAACCGTTTGTTTGAGGCATTCCCAGCACACAGCAGCGGAGCTGGTTCTCCAACGAGCCGTAGTGGGCAAAATGGAAGAGGTGTTTGTGGTGCACACAGCCGAAGTGGCGTTGGAGACAGGGGTTTCCTGACCATGTTGTGGACTGATTTCTCAAGTACCGCTCACACGACTGCAAATACAGAATCGATTGCAAGTGACAGGAGACAGCAGTTGTCAACTATGGTTACAAACTACTTCTCCCATATCGAGGTTCTCCCTCACAGGTCATTCTCCTTTGACTATTGAACCTCTAAACTGGACCCCTGGCCTGAATAGGCACAATATGCCTTACAGGAGCTCGCTTGCCCTGCTGCTAGTGTGCCATCTGAAAGCGTCTTCAATGCTGCTGGATCAATCCTGACAGAAAAAAGGACCCGTCTGTCGACCCAAAATGTTGATGATCTAACCTTCATTAAACCTTCCCCTGATAACACATAGGTTGCCAGAAAAAAAGTCTCGCTTTTGTCCTCCTCTTCCTCGGACTACTTTAATTTCTCCATTTGTAGCTGCTGAAAGTCCAGTCTACACATCAACATATGCCATTTTTTAAACCTACCTAACTGGGCTACCCCCCCCAGGCCCGGGGTCACCACCTGGTGCACCCGGGCAAGTGATGTTGCCCTGAACAGGTGTGTCGGTCCATCCTTGGGCGACGGCACTGGCACAGGGCCTCTCATTGTACAATAAAGTGTCTCTGATGGTGGGGGGGCCCACTCACCGTCAGACACACTGGCGTACTATGAGGGGCCCTGTGCCAGTACCGGCGCCCATGAGTGGGACCCCCCTGCTTGCTCAGGGCCACAGCACTTTCAATACTTACCTCTCCCTGCTCCACTGCCGTGACGTCTTCCGCGTTTCCTCACAGTGACATTCAGGTCAGAGAGTGCGATGACATCACGTCTGTATGCCCTCTGCCTAAACAGTCCAAGTGCAGAGGGCTGGAAGATGGCAATGCTGAGGAGTCCAGAGTAGAGCATTGCCCAGCGAAGAGAGGTATTTCATTATTTTAAATGTTGGGAGCATTTTTTGGGGAGCACTATACACTGGAGAATTATATATGGGGCCCATCATACACTGGAGCATCATCCATGAGGCCCATCATATACTGGAGCATTCTAAATGGGGCAGATCAGACACTGGAGCAGCATCTATGGAGCACATTATACATTGGAGCATTAGAAATGGGGCCCATTATATATGGAGCATTATTTGGGCCCATCATACACTGGAGCATCATCCATGAGGCCCATCATATACTGGAGCATTCCAAATGGGGGACATCAGACACTGGAGCAGCATTTATGGGGCCCATTATACACTGGAGCATTAGAAATGGGGCACATTATATATGGAGCACTATTTGGGCCCATCATACGCTGGAGCATCATCCATGGGGCCCATCATATACTGGAGCATTCTAAATGGAGCAGATCAGACACTGGAGCAGCATCTATGGAGCACATTATACACTGGAGCATTAGAAATGGGGCCCATTATATATTGAACATTATTTGGGCCCATCATACACTGGAGCTTCATCCATGAGGCCCATCATATACCGGAGCATTCCAAATGGGGGACATGAGACACTGGAGCAGCATTTATAGGGCCCATTATACACTGGAGGATTAGAAATGGGGTCCATTATATATGGAGCATTATTTGGGCTCATAACACACTGGAGCATCGACCATGGGGACCATCATATACTGTAGCATTATGTGGAGCTCATCATATACTATATGGAACATTATATGGGACCAATTCTGTATGGAGAAATATATGGGGCTCATTATTCTGTATGGCGCACAATGTGGTGGCCATAATACTGTTGGAGTAATTTAATGTCCTTTTTTTGAGCTATTGTAGAATTTAAAATAGATATCAGTCATGTCATGTTAGCAGTGAAGTATTTTTCATTGTACTGTACCTATATTTCTGTGCCATATTGGAGCATCATGAATTGTGGTATGTGTTAAAGGGGCACACTGGCACTCTTTGGCCCAGGGCACACGAAAACCTGGAGCCAGTCCTACCCCCCCACAACTTTAGCCAAATAACCCCCAGTTTTCAATGCATAACTATTATTATAAAGTAAATTTAGGTTGACAAACTTAAGTAATAAGAATTGTTGTTGTTGGCATTGAAATGGGCACTGTAGGTGTGTTTACTGTCCTCCACTCCCTGTCGACTTTGCTTCCCCATTGACATGCATTGAGTTTCGTATTTCAGTCGGACCCCGACTTTTCCCTATAGTTGGCTGATTTCGTTCGACCCGACTTTTGAGAAAGTCGGGTTTCATGAAACCCGACTCGACCCGAAAAAAGGCAAAGTCCCTCATCTCTAGTCACGAGAAAAACAATGTCAGAATCACCAAGATCCATGGAAACGTTCCAGAGTTATGACCTCATAAATGGACAGTGGTTAGAATTGTAAATATTGGCCCGGGCATTAACGTGCAAACCACCCTTGGGGGAAAAGGAGTTAAGAGGTACATTTTATTTAATGAATTCAGCTCTTCTTATCACTGTAGTGCTTCCGCTAGGAATGTTACTCCAGCTGGGGAATGTAGTATCATTTCTGGAGTAAGAAACACCTGCACTTTTACTGCATTTGAAGAGAAAGAGTAGCCACCTCGCATCCCACCCTGGGTGCTTCCCAGCTTCTCCCATTTTGGTGGAGCTGCATGAAACTAAGGCTGGAGTCACACACAACGTAGAGAAATACGGACCGTATTGTACGGCCGTAATACGCATAAATGGTCCCTAAATAGTGCTCCGTATGTCATCCGTTGTCAGGGTGTGGCCGCATATTTTTCTCATGTAAGCATCCGCATGTAATCCGTATGTGATCCGTATAGTTATTTTCTCGCAGGCTTGCAAAATGGACATATAATGGAGCCCAATGACAGGTTTTCAAAGACAAACGAAAGAATAGATATAGACACATAGAATGCATATTTAGATATATTCTATGTGTATATATCTATTATTTTGTTTCTTTATTAAACCTGTCAGTGTGATTTTACTGTATCGTGCATGATTTGCTGGCTTTTTTAAAGGACACCGGCGCGTATTTCTCGCAAGTCACACGTCTGGTCCATATGTAATGCGGTTTTTTTGCGCACCCATAGACTTGCACTGGCGTACTACGGTCGTAGTACGCTGACAATTTCAGCATGCTGCGATTGTCTCGGCCCGTATAAAATACCCATGAAAAATACGGCTGATGGGAGCTGCCCCATGGAGAATCATTGATCCGTGTGCAATGCGTTTTT
Organism: Dendrobates tinctorius; assembly: GCF_039654945.1. Lineage (NCBI taxonomy): Eukaryota > Metazoa > Chordata > Amphibia > Anura > Dendrobatidae > Dendrobates > Dendrobates tinctorius. Next base: position 582,721 of record NW_027361830.1, read on the forward strand.
TTAACGCCTCTCACTCGTCCGTATTCCTCTCTAGTGTGACGCCGGCCTAAAGTCGACAAATCTTTGCACAACTCTGCACTTCGCAAACATTTTGAAAGTATTTAAAATATTTTTCGCTAATTTACTGATATAAACACTTTGATTTATCGTCCCCTACATTTTGTGATTCAACATAATCGTAGTGGTACAACATACCTTAAGTAATCCATTTTCATAAGTGCCTGGGAAGTCAAAAGCAAAGCCTTGAATGAAGCATCGATCTATCCAGCCCTTCATGATTGCAGGGAAGCTGTACCAGTATATAGGAAACTATGGAAAATGAATAGATATGTTAAGGCTGGATTCACACCATGTTATGCTGAATTTTTCAATGGCATGTGGTTACTTTAAAGTATACTGTATAGTGAATCATTAAAAATATTTTGCTTTCTGGGGTTTTATTTTTTTCTCCCCAGAGTAATCCATTTTTTGTTCTTTCTAAATCCTCACTAAGGTTGCAGAGATATATGCCTTAGGCCGGGATTACATACAGCGAGATACGGCCGAGTCTCGCAGGTTAAAACCAAGCTCTGGCGCCGGCACTCCGGAGCGGAGCGTGCAGCCGCACAGCAATACATGGAGCTGCACGCTGCGCTCCGGAGTGCCGGTGCCAGAGCTTGGTTTTAACCTGCGAGACTCGGCCGTACCTCGCTGTAGTGTGACTCCGGCCTTAGTGTTATTTTATGGTGTTTACAAAAGGAGTGGCTTACAGGACTCTTTGGGGGCACATCTTTAGACTGCTCTGCATTACTACCCTGTGAGCAACATCCCTGTGTTAAAGAATAAAATTGAGCATGTTGGGCTCACTACATAAAGGGGCCCATCTGGAATTTAGGATTTAAAAATAAAAACAAAAAACAATCCTCTGGGGTGCAACAAGATGAAAATGATAGCAAAAACTGGTCACTTTCGGCAACATGCTCTTAGTATGTAATTTTTCTGGTCTGTTCTCCATTGACTTTTCTATAGGACTTAAAAATGTAAATAAAGTGTATAAAAATAAAAAATAGCACACAAATCAGTATAGCAATACAGTTGCAATGATTTTTTTTAGAAAGGCTGAAAAAAGTGTTCTTTGGAGATACACCCACGATGTCGCACCAGGCTTGCTAATCAAAAGAGGAGTTGTGGATGACAACATTTATTAGGCACTAGCAGGGCTAGCAATCAGTGGCCAGGGAATACTAATATGGCAAATGTATTTGCTTATCTCTACTAAGTATAAAATAAAAAATCCATACTTGTCTATCAATTCCACACTGGTGCCTTCTAGTACAGCCTAGGATTCTCTTCTAGTTTTCTTGCTGGGAACAGTTTATGTCACGAGTTTACCATGACAGAGAAGAGCCAGAAGACCGCAGCATCTGATATCTCCTACTCCAACACTGAATAGAGGCACTTCACCTTCATATTAAATGGTGCAGGTTTCTTTTAGCATTGCATGGCTTAATCTGCTAAGTTGAGAGCTCCAGGAAGCTTTCCTGCATTAAGGCTCAGCTGTTTACTGTTAGCCACTCCCATCTCCTATGTAATCTGGACCCTGGCAAGCACTCATTGTCAGAGATAGCTTTTGCTGCATGGCTAGAGGTTGTTGGTGATTGTTACTGGAGAAGGTGTTTGGTGGATTTATCTGTGACTGTTGCTAGATTTTGAGTGTGTAATAATTCCCTTTCTTCTACCTTGGTTTACCCCCATCCTCCACTCCCCAGTGCATCCCTCTGTTGTCCTTGTGAGTATATTTGTATGTTTAGTATTTTCCGTTATCCCTGCTCGTATTACCTTATTAGTCTGGTCGGTTTATTACAGTACACTACTACTCCCCTCTTCCATGGGTGGGGGAAGGGTACAGAATTAGGGCAGATTCAGGAGCTAAGGCAAGGTTCATGGCCCCGATGTCTTCACCATCAGAAGTAGTCCGGGGAACAGGGCGAGCTAAGGCGCCCCTAGTTTTAGGGACAGGGAAGGAGCCCCTGGTCCCGGGACACCCAACTGTCGTGATCCAGGTTGGATTGTGACAGATTTAGCACATATAACCTTTTTTTTTTTCCTTTAAGCCTTTGGCTTAAGGTTAGTTTTTCCCCCAGTGGCCGCTGGGGTTATTACACTGTAGTTGCTTTAGTTCTGGTTTTGCCCCCGGTGGTCGCTGGGGTTATTGCACGTAAATTACCAAGCAGGTGTGATTACCCTGGCTCCTACCTTTAAAGGAGTGTCAGGTGTTCTCAATCACTGTTGGTGATATTGTTCATTCACAACCAACCTTGGTGGTGAAAGGAGCTATTGAGAGGAGTTCCTTGCAGCTCAGCCAGAGCTTTGGAGTGGCAGCTATTCAGGTGGAAGCTGTATCCAGGTGCGGTACTCTGCTGCTTGGAGCCATAGCATCAGAGCAAAGCTAAGTTGTGTGTTTTCCCTGTTTGTTGTATTTTCCTTGTGTGTATTAGTACAGTGGTGGGATTAGTGTCTGCACCGTCCAATTCACTAGTAAGGGATAGGTGCAGGGCGAGCTAGGGATTAAGGTATCCTGCTCAGCAACAGGTGAGGAACCTGTATAGGGATTGTTAGGAGTTTAGGGACACTGCCTCAGGGGAGTGCAGGAGGTCTCCACTTCCCCGTTCCCTATTGCAGGGCCCACCATTGTAACCGTTTCCCCGGTGTTCCCCTTTACTCTGTCTAAATTCGCACTGCTGGAGGCGGAGTATCCAGGCACACATGACATTATCACAATTCGCCCTGCTGGAGGCGGTGTATCCAGGTACATGTGACATTATCACCAACCCTACATTTTCTCTGGTGAGCCATGGACCTAATGCAGACCTTTGCCCAATTACTGCAGACCTTCACTGATGAGGTTAGGGGGCTGCGTGGTGAGGTGGTGCAGCAACTGCAGCTGTTGGTGGGCTTTGGGGGCTTGGTTCAGGAACAGGCTCAGCCAGAACCCAAGATATCCCTCCCTGACAGGTTTTCTGGAGGGAGAGATAAATTCTTGGTTTTTCAGCAAGCCTGCAAGTTATACTTCAGGCTGCGCCCTCGTTCATCAGGGAGTGAAGAGCAACAGGTGGGAATCATTATGTCCCTTCTCAAGGGGGATCCCCTATCCTGGGCCTTCTCCCTGTCGGTCGATTCATCATCTTTAGGATCCGTGGACGAGTTTTTTGCGGCATTGGCGCTAGTGTATGGGGATCCAGATGGCGTCTCCCTGGCGGAAACCCGACTCCATAGGCTTAAACAAGGAGCCTGGCTTGCTGAGGAGTACTGCTCAGAGTTCAGGGGTGGGCCACTGACACGCAGTGGAATGACCCTGCACTTAGGAGTCATTTTGTGCAGGGCCTGTCTCCAAAGTTGCAGGATACTCTGGTGCAGTACGCCACCACCAGGTTGCTGGAGGCCACATGTCCCTTGCCATCCAGGTGGATAGACGCCTCAGGGAAAGACATACACCTAATGTGCCCCCTATAGCCCTCACTAGAGAGGAGGACACACCAGTGCGGACTGAGAAACCCATGCAGCCCGGAGTTGTTGGTGCTAAAAAAGGGTTGCCTGCGGGTCACCGTGGCCGCTGGGGTTATTGCACGTAAATTACCAAGCAGGTGTGATTACCCTGGCTCCTATCTATAAAGGAGTGTCAGGTGTTCTCAATCACTGTTGGTGATATTGTTCATTCACAACCAACCTTGGTGGTGAAAGGAGCCATTGAGGGGAGTTCCTTGCAGCTCCGACAGAGCTTTGGAGTGGCAGCTATTCAGGTGGAAGCTGTATCTGGGTGCGGTACTCTGCTGCTTGGAGCCATAGCATCAGAGCAAAGCTAAGTTGTGTGTTTTCCCTGTTTGTTGTATTTTCCTTGTGTGTATTAGTACAGTGGTGGGATTAGTGTCTGCACCGTCCAATTCACTAGTAAGGGATAGGTGCAGGGCGAGCTAGGGTTTAAGGTATCCTGCTCAGAGAGAGGTGAGGAACCTGTATAGGGATTGTTAGGAGTTTAGGGACACTGCCTCAGGGGAGTGCAGGAGATCTCCATTTCCCCGTTCCCTATTGCAGGGCCCACCATTGTAACCGTTTCCCCGGTGTTCCCCTTTACTCTGTCTAAATTCGCCCAGCTGGAGGCGGAGTATCCAGGTACACATGACATTATCAAAATTCGCCCTGCTGGAGGCGTTGTATCCAGGTACACGTGACACCAACAACAGAGTCTTGACAGTTTAAATTTTCCAGGTTTGCCATTTTTGCTTTTTCTGCAGACAGCAATCCTCATGGGTTTTGTGCCATTTGTCATTGTGGACAGATATTGCTTTTTGGCAATTTTGGGGCCTGTGTCATTTGTTTCAAAATGAAGTATGCTTTGGATGCACTTATTTTTGTAACATTTTGTTCCCATTGACCACAATATGTATGTATTTTTTATCATGCTTAAAAAGAATTAGACCCTTAACTATCAAAACTGATCAACAGAAAAAAAAACTGGCATTAATTATTCAGAGCTCAATATACACCACATTCCAAATTATTGTGCAAATCTATTTTTCTAAGATTTTCCTAAATGTTCAATGCAAATGAGTTAGTACAATGTTCAAATCATAAAACATTAGAGTATAAATTAAATTGTATTGGACAAACCTCCAAAAACTAATAAACCTCATAATGTACTGTTCCAAATTATTGCGCACAACAGAGTTTACAGTTTATAGGCTGTAAAGAACTGAAAACGGTCATTTGATGAATCTGAAGCAATAAGAGTTCACATTTACTGAACTCAAAAGCGTTTTCAATGATAAACATCTTCACAGGCCAAGTTACATGATAACATAGGACTAGTGTTGAGCGACACCTTCCGATATCGGGAAATATCGGATCGGACCGATACCCCCAAAATATCGGGTATCGCCGATTCCGATACCGGAAACCAATGCAAGTCAATGGGACACAAATATCGGAATGAAAATAAACCCTTTCTTTCCTTGCACATCCAGTTCAGGAGGGGGGAAGAGTGTGGGCGGTGCATGGGCGGAGACTGTGTGTGTCTGTGTGTGCGGGGTCTGTACGGGCCTCTTGGGGGTCTGTGCGGGCCTGCCGGGGGTCTTTGTGTCTGTGTGCAGTCATCTTCTGATGGGACTACAAGTCCCATCGGGCTATGCCTGCTACAATGACAGTGATTGACACATTAGCCAATGATGGGACAGTAGTAGTCCCATCATCCGGCTAATGTGTTTAATGTAAAAAAAACCCACAAACATACATACTACATACATACATAATACATACAACATACATACTACATACATACAATACATTCATGCAATACATTCATACAATACATACATATAGACATACAGTACATATAACAGAGTACATACTCACCATCACTTGTCACTTTGATCCCCGAAGCCAGTGTCATCTGTAAAAAATATTAAAATAACAAACAATATACTCCCTGATCCGCAGAAATCCATGAGTGTCCCACGACGATCTCCCGTGGAGAACAGCAGCATCAGCTGATGCGACCGCTCTCTAGGGGCTCCAGGAATACAATGACGGGAGGAAGGTATCCTTCCGCACTGTATTCCTCCGCCACTGTAAAAAAAATAGTCCCTAGTCTCACTTTTGGCATTGCTGTGTGAGAAAGTTCCCACGCAGCTTTTGCCATAAAGTGAGACCAGTGAACTATAGTAATCTCTCAGTGATGCACTGCAGGAGCCATTGTCTCCTGTCAGTGTGTCACTGAAGGTCCTATAGATATCACTGTTCTATAGGGGAGATCGTCGTGGGACACTCATGGATTTCTGTGGATCAGGGAGTATATTGGTTGTTTGTTATGTTAATATTTTTTACAGATGACACTGGCTTCGGGGATCAAAGTGACTAGTTATGGTGAGTATGTACTCTATATACTGTATGTCTATATGTATGTATTGTATGAATGTATTGTATGTAGTATGTATGTAGTATGTTGTATGTATGTTTGTATGTATGTTTGTGTTTTTGTTTTTTGTTTTTTTAACATTCAACACATTAGCCGGATGATGGCCACTACTACTGTCCCATCATTGGCTAATGTGTCAATCACTGTCATTGTAGCAGGCATAGCCCGATGGGACTACAAGTCCCATCGGAAGATGCCTGCACACAGACACAAAGACCCCCGGCAGCCCGCACAGACCCCCGGCAGGCCCGCACACAGACACAGAGACCCCCGAGAGGCCCGCACAGACCCCCGACAGGCCCGCACAGACCCCCGGCAGGCCCGCACAGACCCCCGGCAGGCCCGCACAGACCCCGCCCACACACACAGTCACGCAGTCTCCGCCCACGCACCGCCCACACTCCATTATAACGCATCATGATGACATCATTTCAGCATGCCTAACAGGATGTGCCCACTGCCCACACTTCTTAGGATCCTCAACTGGCTCATTGCATTATGGGAACTTCCAATTCCGGTATTCGATATTGTAAAAATATCTGAACTCAGTATCGGAACTCCGATACTGCGAATATCGGCCGATACCCGATATTTGCAGTATCGGAATGCTCAACACTACATAGGACCCCTTCTTTGATATGACCTTCACAATTCTTCCATCCATTGAACTGGTGAGTTTTTGGATAGTTTCTGCTTGAATTTCTTTTCAGGATGTCAGAATAGTCTCTCAGAGCTGCTTCATTGATGTGAACTTCCTCCCACCTCCTAGATCTTTTGGTTAAAGATACTTCAAAGGTTCTCAATAGGGTTGAGGTCAGGGGAGGATGGTGGCCACACCATGCGTTTCTCGCCTTTTATGCCCATAGCATGACTCAGAGGTATTCTTTGCAGCATGAGTTTGTGTATTGCCATGCATGAAGATGATTTTGCTACGGATGGCACAACGCTTTTTGTACCATGGAAGAAAGTGGTCATTCAGAAACTTTATACACTTTAACAAGGTCATTTTCACACCTTCAGAGACCCTAAAGTGGCCTACTAGCTCTCTTTCTATGATTCTGTCCCAAAACATGACTCTTCCGCCTCCTTGTGGCTCCCCGTCGCTGGACTTGTATGCGTGGCTTCCTCTGTCGCTGTCCTGCTATGCCTGGCTCCCCCCCGTCACGTAGTTGTATGCATTGCTCCCCCATCCTGTCGTTCTATGCATGGCTCCCTCGGTCCTGATGTTGTATGAATGGCTCCCCTGGTCTCGTCGTTGTATGCATGGCTCCCCCCGTCCCATCGTTGTATGCATGGCTCACCCCCTCCCGTCCTGGTATGCATGAATCCTATTACAAAAAAAAAAAAAGATCCCGATCATCATTCTCCAGCGTGGCCTCGCAGCATCTCCGTTGGTCCCTGCGCCGGCTGCTCTTCCTTTGCTGAGCGATCACATGGCACCGCTCATTAAGGTAATGAATATTCCCTCTACATCTATGGAAGTGGAAACACGTGCATATTCATTACCTTAAGGAGCGGTGCCATGTGATCGCTCAGCACAGGAAGAGCTGCCGGCGCCGGGACCAACGGAGATGCTGCGAGGGCATGCTGTAACCAACGAGATGCTGTGAAGGCATGTGATGTTTCAGCACAGGAAGAGCTGCCAGCACTGGGACCAATGGAGGACCAATGGAGGTGCAGCGATGGCGCGGAGAAGGATGAGTATGATGTCTTCTGGAAGCCGGCGGCTGCAGCTGTCACCGTGCACACTATAAGAGAAATGAATATTAATTTCTCTTTAGCAGCGGCACAGGCTTTAACCACAGCCACCAGCTCCTGCCGCTGGTCTGCCGCTCCCCCTCCCCCACCGGCTTTCTGGACAATGACTCGTGTATAATCCAAGGAGGGCGTTTTCAGCACCAAAAAAGTGCTGAAAAACTCGGCTTATACACGAGTATATACAATAGTTTTCCTTTACTTGTACTCACCTGGAAAACTAATTATCACAGGTGTTTGAGATTGATTTCAGTGATCCAAAGAACCCTGAGACACAATATCATCCATGAGTTTACTTGAAAAACAAAAATTGACATATTTATGACACGTAAATGCAATTTGCATAACAATTTGGAACACAGTGTACATCTGGAAACCACCTAGGCCATCCTCCAAGGGAGACTATCAAAGTAATCCAGGAGTAAAGGAGGAAGTAAAGTTACCAGAAGTGTGGCAATTCCAGACCCAACATTTTTAAAGGAACTAAGGCCGGGTTCATACTGCGTTAATGCAGCCCTTTCAATGCATAGCGCTGACGGGCTGCATTAACACTAGAGCATAACGCGATCGCGTTGTGCTATACCCCTAGCGGTGACGGAGCCTCAGACGCTGCATCCCGCGTCCGAGGCTCCGTCACTGAATGATGGCACATTGCTAGCGCATGCCGATTATGGCATGCGTTGGCGATGCGCCCGATAATAAGGGTTAATGGCAGCGTTAAACTGCGTTACACCGCATTATGCCGCGGTGTAACGCAATCCGTCTAACGGACTGCCATAACACAGTATGAACCCAGCCTAAGAGAAATAAAAAAACATCCACACAAACACATATACCCATGCATACACGCTCTAAGGCTCCATTACATTTTTACAGATACAACAAGTACCCATTACAGTCTATGGTGCTGCCTACATGCTCGTGTTTTTTCTGGCAGCACAAATTAAAAATACTGATGCAAGTCCTTGAGTCTATGAAAATCAGGTACAGCACACGGAGTCATCAGTATGTAGTCTGTGATTCTGTGATTAGCATTGCAAAGGATAGGAGAAACTTGGTAATGTATTTATCCATATATAAAAAACACTGATGACACACTGAGCAAACATTGCTGAGACATAGATCCAAGCACTATGATGTATATACCCCAGCCACATCATCTCCTGTGATATATATATATATATATATATATATATATATATATTATACACACACACACACACACCAGCCCAGGCATCTTCTGTGATGTATTTACACCAGCATCTCCTGGCATGTATATGTCACAGCATATCCGGTGATGTACATGCACCAGTGCCTGCTGTGATATATATTCCCCCACCACAGCTTCTGCTATGATGTATATGCACCAGAGTATCTCCTGTGATGTATATGTCCCAGCATCTCCTGGGATGTATATGCCCCAGCATCTTCTGTAATGTACATACACCAGCTCCCTGTCTCCTGTGATGTTTATGCACCAGCCCCAACGTCTCCTGTTATGTATATTAACTAACCCTGTGTCTCCTGTGAAGTATATGCTGCAGCCACAGTGTCCCCTGTAATGTATTTTCTCTAGCGTTTCCTGTGATATATATGCCCCAGTGTCTCCATTGAAGTATATGCCCTAGCCTCACGCATAAATAATGCACTCATACTTAACCTTGAATTTACAAAAATATAGCAATGTCTGCCCAATATGCAAATGATCCTATAAAGTGTTTGAAGGGTACCTCCAGCGCGCTGAATATGAATTTTCTTATAGAATGAGTCTCAATGTGTTCAGCCAGTGAAAATGTATGGTCCTTGGCAACTAACAAATTTTCAAGACCCTGGTCTGCCTATGGTGTAAGATACTTGAATATCTTGCTATCTCTAGAAGAAACCCCTGAATAAATACATTCCCCAGACCCAGAATAAATAAAGACCCCCCCAAACAAAGAGAAAGCTTTACACTCTCCTGCCCTGTTGAGTCTTGTAGCTTAGTTCACTGGCTTAAGAAATGCACAAATATATGACCACACAATCTTCAACTGTATGAGCCCTGCTGAAAAGAGTGAATAACATTCCCAGTTTTTCTTCCTCTCTCTCTTTATCCCCAATTGCCTTGGAGGGGGAGAAAGGAGTCTTAAAGGGGTTCTATAGTTTCAAAATATTGATGGTCTATCCTCAGGAGAGGTGATTAATAATAAATAGATGTGGGGTCCAACACTTGGTGGTAGCTGGATGTAAACTTTGAATGTTTCAATGTGTAGTAGCCACTGCCGAATACTGCAGATCAGTTCCTATTCTCTTGAATAGGAAAGTACTCAGTTCAATGTTTACGTCTGACCACCCCATGAGTTAACAACAACTGATTAGTGGGGGTAGGAAGGAACACTGTACACACTGGGTATGGTGGAAGATGAAACCGGCAGGGTATCAAAGGGATATAATATATAAAGCAACACACAAAGTAAATAAAATAGTCAGAAAAATGGCCTTTATTAAAATATAAAACAATGATAGGTGTACACTTGAAGCGAATAAAAAGGCATCCCAAATATATACATGGTATTATAATTATATAATAGGCTTAATAATAGAGCTTTTTTAATAACCATGCCAAACTGGCTCAATAATGAACAGGTAAAAAATGTATGTAATGGCCCCAAAAGAAATAAATATAGTGCAATGTGTAGCAAAAGATAATGTTGGCGAAGGCCAACAAAAAAATAAAGTGCACGAATAATATGGACAATAAATGCCAATACGTGGTGAAGTGAAACGCCACACGATAAAAAAAAGCCACACAATAGAAAAAAAGAGAGGGGGAACCAAGGATTGAACAATTACCTGGTGAGCCAGTAAATGGTGCCTAGTAACGCGCCCCAATGCGCGTTTCGGAGTTGATCTCCTTCGTCAGGGATACCCTGCCGGTTTCATCTTTCACCATACCCAGTGTGTACAGTGGTCCTTTCACCGGATGGTCTGCCATCCATTTTTTCAGAGGGGTTGTTTTGATATTTAGTTTTCATTTTATATATTTTATCAATAATTAATTATTTTAGAATATTACCCTCACTGTTTTGATTGGTGGGGGTGCCAAGTATTGGATAAGTCCTCAATATCACATGACTTATTAAGGGGTGGGAGCAATTTTACTGTTCACTCTTCATTAAAGAGGTTGTCTGGGCTTTCTGCATAATTTGTGTGTACCTAGGATGCAAAATGCTGAGAGTTTGTAATATACTCCTTGTCAGCATTCTGCATGGTGCCCTAGATATCACACTTAGTCTAGTGAGCAGCTGTCTCCCGATTCTGGAGGAGCAGCTCACTCCCGAGTAGAGTTTTCCTGTCTGGCCGAAACTGATGATAACCACCCCCAGTCTCCCCCAGATGATAACCACCTCCAGAGATTCTCGACCTCCTGCTTTGTGCACCAGTCTCTCTGTGCAGCACATAGTGCGAGACAGCGGGAAACTAACTCAACTGATTGGAGGAACCAGGAAGGAAAAGGCTTCTATATAGGAGAGTATAATGTGTTGTGTGCATCCATCCCTCCCTCATCCATCCCTCCTTCATCAATTCATCCATCCATCCCTCCCTCAACCATCCACACACACATCCATACATACATCACTATAGGCTGAGGTTCTGCTGTAAGGGAGGGACAAGACTGTAGTCGTGACCTGAATAACCGCAATATCTATATTCAGTCTTTCTCCACATTCAGCTTCCTCTGGGCACTTCTCAGGCGACAACGGTCCCTCTTCCAGGCAACCCCCAGCAATGGAGACACAGTCCAAGTTAACTTTAACACTTTCTTTACTGAGTACTTCACACGTTACATACACAGTTGGTACATCAAGACATTTACTGGTTTCCTCATCTTTCCATTTCTGGTTGTCGCTTCTTTGCAGTACACGCCCAGACCGAACTGTCCTAGACTGCTCCCCAGTTCCTTCCTGGCCTGACCTCGCCATGATGACAATTCCTTCTGCCTGTTTCGCCCCAGACTCAAAATCATCAGTCATCAAGTTTAGTTGCCTCTGGTAAAATATCCGGGTCATCTGTACCGATCTCATCGAAGCTCCAACTTCCTTCATCTCAGCTGTCCAACCAATTAATATCTAAAAGCATCTGGCCAGGCGATAAGTCACCACATACTTCCTTTCCTGCATGGGCCCACTGCTATGACACACAGTTGCCGTGGGTAACGTGGGTTGCAGCGCTTGAATTTTACAGGACTGCCAAGCTGTCTGGGCCTTTAGCCCATATGGACACTAGGGCACCCTGGCCCCGTCTGACCTAACTTCCTAGCAAACTCCTCTTACTACCCGGCAACCCCTCCTACAATTAACCCTCTATAAAAATCCTATCAACTATACCTCTCAGGCCCACTAGTATGCCCCCATCTAGTGGCCCTCAACAGAACCACACCCGTGTCTATAGGAACTATATACTAAAGTGCCCTCCTCTAATGCCCCCCCAAAAGGATGCACTAACTTACCCTAACTATACATGCACAACAGACACATTATATTATGCAATAGTATAATAAAGGAACACAAGACAATATATTACAGCTTTCTACAAAATGGTAATACATACATGTGGCAATACCATTAAAGATGAACGATAATACATATATATTTCTATGTAGCAGTACCGCAGGCATTTATCAAAGACATTATCAATCAGCAATATGTACACATTAACAACCGAAGGCAATCCGAGGGAAGGGAAGCTAGAAATACATTATATCTCACCCCCTTACACTGCAGCAGATGAAGTGTATTATATGGTATAATGCAGATACACATCACTACAGACCCTTCACCTCACAGTACTCATATGTCAGGGGTGATGTGGATGTGATGGGGGGACATGTGAAGCTCTATCACCACTGTGGATGTGATGTAGGGACATGTGAAACTATCACCAGTGAGGATGTAATGTGGGGACTTGTGAGGCTCTATCACCACTGTGGATGTGATGTGGAGACATAGATGTAAGGGGCTGAAGTACAGGAAGAGCTGAGGGGGAGTTGCCTTCTCTGCTCCGTGCCCGGAACCATTGAGCAGGGCAGCAGGTTCCCCGGGGGAGACAAAAGCAGCCTGTTCAGCAGCCAGGAACAGGAAGGGAGGAGAGCAGAGACCAGGAAAACAGCGCACGCTTTCCTCAGAGCGGCGCATACAGCAGAGAGGGCAGGACGCTGACACAGACCGCTAGAGACAGAGATCTCCGGTACAACAGCCAGAGTCAGAGGGACCATGTGCAAAGACTGCGGACCGTGAGTACGTGAAGCCGGGTACTGAAGTGACAGGAAGGTTACGCGCTCACCTCAGTGATAAGACATTTCCCTGCAAAGAGACTGTGTGTTGTGACAAGACACTTCCCTGTAAAGAGACTGTGCTGCGATAAAACTTATCCCTGCAAAGAGACTGCGCCCTGTGACAGGCCTGTGATCTGCTTAGAGAGACTATACCACGTACAAAGTTCCAGTGACCCTTGTGTTAATGCAGAGTCCCTGATTCCAGTGGGGAAGCACCGCTGTGGAGTTAGAAAGAAGGACTTGGAGCATAGGGGATATTGTTTGTCTCATGCCCCTCTGGCTCCAGCAGTAACCCCACGTATTCCGGCTGGACATTGTTAAAGGCACAGGATACAGAGTACTTCAGAATACAAGCGCTGCTGGTGATTTGGCACCAACGTTGGAGAAGAGTGAGCCCCGTCAATCAAGACCCCTGCAGACTGATAAGTTCACCATAGGAAAATTACCTTTATTACTGTTCTATACTGTTCATGCTTTTGGCTGCTTGCTTAACTTGTTTTCAGATTTTGTTTTCATATTATATTCATATCTACACTGTTAATTCTGCCAGTGTTATTCCCTGTAAATAAACCTCCCTTTAACTGTTGGTCCATCTGTTCCAAGGTGACATACTTTCATTCCTGCACGTTATTACATAGAAGCTCTATCACCGCTGTGGATGTAGTGTGGAGACGTGTCAAGCTCTATCACAATTGTGGATGTGATGTGGAGACATGATAAGCTATATCACCACTGTGGATGTGATGTGGAGACATCTTAAGCTCTATCACCAAAGTGGACGTGATGTGGAAACTAGTGATGGGCGAGCACTAAAATGCACGGGTGCTCGTTGCGCAGGTCGAGCAAATTGGATTGCTCAGGTGCTCGACCCGAGCAACAAGCCCAATGTAAGTCTATGGGAAACGCAAGCATTTTTCCGGTGCCCCCCCCGGCGGTCTTTAGAGGGACTAGAAATTGCAGAAATCGATGGGAACAGTGCTCAATTGACATGGGAACATCATGGGGAAGACCCCTGGAAGCATTTCTGACTCCCAGGTCACTGCTGTGAACAATGTTGTCAGAGTTGTGACGACTCCTGGAGTGGATCCTTTGGGTCATGGCACCAACCCTCCCAGGGAGAGCTGACCTAGTGAGGACCACCCCCTATAAAGGGAGTGTCAGGGGCAAGCCCAAGGGGGTAAGGTACCACAACTGCTGGCACCAGGTGGCCGGCTCATAGGAGACACGAGTGAGTGTGTATGCAGTAACGCGCAAAGCGTGGACACAGGGACACGCAGGGTACAGGACGGTACAAGGCGTGTACACGGGAGTGCGCCAGATACAGGATAATGCAAGATGGGTACACGAGGGCACGTATGGTGTGCAGGGACAAGCACGTCCGGGTGCGAGCAAAGCAGGGCGCGTGCAAAGGAGCACGCCAGAGTACCGAGTTAGACAGAGCGTGCGGAGAGAGGCACGCCAGAGTGCAAGGCTAGGCAGAAGGTGTGCCATGAGGCACAGCAGAGCATAGAGCAGAGCGTGTGCCGAGAGGCACGACTAAACACAGTGCAGGAGCAGAGCAGTAGGCTGAGTACAGGAACCAAGCAAGGGCCAGGAGGCATGACAGAGCACAAAGCAGAATATAGAAACAGAGCATGTGCCAGGAGGCACAACAGAGCACAAGACAGAATATAGGAACAGAGCATGTGCCAGAAGGCACAACAGAGCACAAGGCAGAGGACCCGAATACAGAGTACAGCCAGGCAAGGACAAAGCAGACCAAGCCAGGAAGCACAACAATAATTAGGCACCTCCCATAGGAAAAGGTAGCCTGATATGATCACTTGGACTTCCGGGTCAGGTCCTCCAGGACCATAGAGAGGACACGGCTGTAGACAGAGCTGAGAAGAGCGCGCATGTGCACTAGCAACATTGAGCAACCATGGAACTATGTGCGAGAGGTGCGCGTGCGTACCCAACAGGACCCCCGGAGCGGCTGCGACACCGGAAGTGGTGATGCCGAGCCCGGGGTCCCGCCCCCAGGTGAGAGCGGCGTGACAAGATTCTTACGCCAGTTTTTCAGACTCACAATAAAACATACAAAAACAAAACCAACATGGATTTTCCTGGAAAATATGTTAAGGAACATCCTTTCCAGGGTAATGACTTGTATGTAAGGAAAAATAAATAACCAAAAACAAAACTGCTCCTCCACACCTTGGGCTATGTTCACACATAGCGTTTTTGATGGTTTTTTGAACTTTAGCTTTGCTTTCAACCAAGACAAATGCATTCACTGGAAAATGTAATTTTAACATTTTACAACCTTATCTGGCCACGTGGTGTGTGACACATCATGACACATCCTGCTTCATTTATGAAGGAGGGACTCGGAAAGTCACAAATCCTATTTTTATAGGGCCATCAGGCGGCCTTTACAGTTCTTAAAGGGCTAGCAGTCTGCCCTCACTATTCTTAGAGATCCTTCAGCTATTCTTTGTTGTTTCCATTATTTAGCAGTGGGTCTCCTATACTGTTATTGCCTATGCAGTGAGTGGCAGGGCTGCCAAAAATTAGGCTGCACCCCAATACCCCTTTGAAGAGACGTACAGCAGGGCCTCCTGAAAACAATGTTCCAATTATTAGGAAGTGGGTCTCCCATACTGTTTGCCTATGCAGTGAATGCAAGGCCTGGCCAAAATTTAGACGCACCCCAATACCCCTTTGTTTTGAGGAGGCCCTGCTGTACGTCTCTTCAAAGGGGTATTGGGGTGCGTCTAAATTTTGGCCAGGCTTTGCATTCACTGCATAGGCAAACAGTATGGAAGACCCACTTCCTAATAATGGGAACATTTGTTTTCAGGAGGCCCTTCTGTATGTCTCTTCAAAGGGGTATTGGGGTGCATCTAAATTTTGGGCAGGCCTTGCATTCACTGCATAGGTAAACAGTATGGGAGACCCACTTCCTAATAATGGGAACATTGTTTTGTTTTGAGGAGGCCCTGCTGTACATCTCTTCAAATGGGTATTATGGTGCATCCAATTTTTTGGCAGCTCTTGCATTCACTGCATAGGCAAACAGTATGGGAGACCCACTTCCTAATAATGGGAACATTGTTTTGAGGAGGCCCTGCTGTACGTCTCTTCAATTTTCCCATTATTAGGAAGTGGGTCTCCCATGCTGTTTGCCTATGCAGTGAATGCAAGGCCTGGCCAAAATTTATTTTTTCATTTTAAAACCGTCTTTATTGAGTGTAATACAAAGTATACATATAATGTCCAATAACATAACAGAAGAACATTTATGCAATATTATTAACATTAGACGGCATTTTTCAACTATAACCCCCCAGCCCCTCCCCCTCCTCCCCCATTCCCCTGGGCAGACTCCATATCTTCGTAACACAATTTCAATCCAATCTAACAGGAATATTACCGGCAAGCTGCTCTCTCATATACCAGTTGGTGAGCTGGAAACAACTATGTATCGCCTGGCATGGCCAAAATTTAGACGCACCCCAACACCCCTTTGAAGAGCCGTACAGCAGGGCCTCCTGAAAACAATATTCCCATTATTATGAAGTGGGTCTCCCATAGTGTTTGCCTATGCAGTGAATGCAAGGGCTGGCATTCCAATGTCCCTTGGAAGAGATGTGGAGGGGGGCCTCATAAAAAAAATGTTCCCATTAGAAAGGAGCGGATCTCCTATACTTGAAATGCCCATGCACTAAGTGAATGGGCTGACAAACATTTACCCCTGGGGGGTATATGAACATACTGTAAAAGAAATGTTTTGTTACGGGCATCATAAACACCCTTTAAAAAAATTATGTGGGTGTTGCATCACGGACCACTGGTACCCTGGTGATCTGGTGGTGGAGGATGTGGATGAGGAGGAGGACTGTCAGGACTCTGATAATTTTTGATTACCTTTTGGGCATTCCTGCTCTTTTTCAAGATGGTGTCTGTTGGTTTATTTGCTCCTTGTCTTCCTGCCTTATAACTCCACCCCATATTCTAATCTGTGCTAGAGTATTCTGCCTGTGTCCTGCTCCTGGTGGTTTCCTGGCTTTCTATCTGCTCCTGCAAACCTGTGTGAATATCCTGCTCCTCACTCTCTGAGATCCTGCTGTATTCATCTGTGTCAGTGTTCCTGCTCCTTCCTCGGTGCCGCTAAGCTTCACCTGCAATTGCTAAACATGTAAGCTGGTTGCTGCTCTGGTTCTACCTTCCTTTAATTAGCTACAAAGCTCAGGACTGCTCTGCTTAATCTGAGACTTCCTATCCAGGTCTCCCTGGATAATCTAAAACCTTGATTAGACTTGCTTATCCATGTATGGACTAGACACGGACTTACTTGTTTCCAGCATCCTCAAGTGTAAACTGTGCTTCACAGACTGTTTCACTGATTGCATTTCTCTGAGGTTTTCAACAGTCTTGTTAAGTTTTATTCAGTAGTTATTCTAAGTGTTATGGACTCGAGTTTTCTCTGCACTAGTTTGAAGCACCGTGTGTTTACAATATAGACTTTTTCACCTACAAACTGTGTTGTGTAGTGTCCTACTCCACATAAAAAGACTCCTGAGTCATGCAGTATAATTATTACAAGGACAACAGCAAATAGCCAAAATCAGGAAGTGTATACCCATGTGTGGGTGTGAAAAGGTGCAAGGGAATAGACGACCCAAACAAAGACACTGGATTTGAGTTTATGTTACGCTGCTATCATTCAGTGGTGTTAAGAAGTCTGGCCCAATCCAGTCCTTGTTCATCTTTATAAGAGTCAGCCTGTCAGCATTTTCAGTTGACAGGCGGATGCGCTTATCAGTTATATTTCCACCAGCTGCACTAAAAACCCGCTCTGACAAAATGCTAGCAGCTGGTCAGGCCAGGACCTCAAAGGTGTAGAGAGCCAGTTCATGCCACGTGTCCAGCTTGGATACCCAATAATTATAAGGCACAGAGGTATCATGGAGGACGTTGGTACGGTCAGCAAGGTACTGCCTCAGCATCTTCCCAAATTTTGCACTCCTTGTGAGATTACCCTGAGACACATAAGAGAAAAGTATACGCACACAGATAGTGATCACCACCAAATAATCAAACAGATCAACAATTTTATTAAAGTAACACCACAGACAAACACTTTGTTAAAAACAATTAAAAAGTCTGAAAAAACAGACACAAATCACAAAACAATGGGTCATATTATTGAATAGTAAAATACTATGAGCCCCAGTATTCCCCCTGCCTCTGCTGGATTGTAGTTGTGTCTCTCTCACCTGTAATCCTCGGTTGTTCAACGAACTGTGACCTCTGCTGCCAGCATTTTCAGATGGGAATACTTTTTAATAATTCTGCAACAATGGCCTTCTGGTACTGCCCCCTTTTAGTAGACCTGTCCGCCTCAGGAATAAGAGATCGAAAGTTCTCCTTATAACGTGAGTCTAGATGTGTCACCAACCAGTAATGACTGTCACCCAAAATTTGGACAATGCGAGGGTCACGGGAAACAAACTCAGCCATGGCTGCCAGACTGGTAACAGGCAAAACTTCCGTGTCCTCACCTAGAGGATGACTGACCATGCTATCCTCCTACTCCTCCTCCCTGTCATCAGGCCATCCATGCTGAAAAGATGGTGCGACAGTTGTGCAGGTAGTACCGTCTATAGCGCATTAAACTAGCTCCTGTTCTTCCTCCTCCTCCTCTTCCTCATTGTCACCCAATCCACATTGGGATGAGATGAGGCTGGGCTGTGTGTAATCACTCTGCATGATTCCTTGCTCCATTTCATCATGCTCCGCCTGCAATGCATCCTCTTTGATTGTGAGGAGAGAGCGTTTCAGAACACAGAAAAGCGGGATGGTGACCCTAATTATGGCGTCATCACCGCTTACCATCTTGGTGGAGTCCTCAAAGTTCTGGAGGATGGTACATATGTCTGACATCCATGTCCACTCCTGAGGTCTTATATGTGGAGTCTGTACTGAATACCGATGACCTTGTTGATGCTAGTAGTCAACAACTGCCCTCTTCTGCTCACAAAACCTTTCCAACATCTGCAGTGTAGAGTTCCAATGTGTGGGGACCTCACACACCAGTCAGTGAGCTGGAAGCTGCAAATGCTGCTGAAGCACAGCAAGGGATTCAGAATGTCACGTGCGTGGTTTGTGGAACCATTGTGCCACGGACAGCAGAGAGACTGGCGGGGCGTGACTAAGTGATCACCTGACTATTCATTAGAGCCTCTGATGGTGGGGTTAGACTTGGCTCCTGAAGAACGCCGGGTACCACTCCAGGGCAGGCCAACGGTCGCACAGCAGTTGGACCCGAAGAACAGACTGGATGAAACAGGTGGCAGAGCTTGCATCAGAGTGCAGCAGACAGAGTTGGTGTTGGTGTCAGAGACAGAGCTTGACTCAGAGTGCAGCTAGCAGGAATTGCTTCAGAGTGCAGCAAGCGGGATCTGCTTCAGAGTGCAGCAAGCAGGATTTGCTTCAGAGTGCAGCAAGTAGGATTTGCTTCAGAGTGCAGCAAGTGGGATTTGCACTTACAGTACCACAGGAAAGATTTGTACTTGGAGTACAGCAGGCAGGATTTGTACTTGGAGTACTGCAGGCAGAATTTTGAGTGGACTGATATGTGATCAGTGTGACGGACAATACCACAGTTTTAAATACTGTAGCTGACCTGTAGGTAACTAGTTTTTACAGCAGACTGGTGTCAAAAACTTCGCTAACACACTGCAACAAAATTTAAATACCGCAGCAGCAGACAGAACTGGAATGGACCCTCTTGCAATATGCACTGCATTCTGCCACATATCAGTGCTAGGCAAGCAGGCAGTGTATCTATGAAGCTTTATTAGTCCTCAGAAGGACTGTTAGTTGAGATGGATATGTGTGTAAGATATGGTAAAGCCACACTAAGTAACAACCAAGCAAATATCTCCCTAGCTCAGCAGCAACTCTCCCTACACTGCTTGATTCCGGAGCAGACTGATGAGCAGGGCGCCGCCAGGTCTGATATAGATCTGATGATGCTGTGCGGCCAGCCAATTCTTGTAATGCCACAACCAACATGGCTGCAGCATAACAGTGTTTGGCAGACTGTTCATTGGCTCTCTAAAGAGAGCCAAACATGCAGGGCGGGGACCCGAGCTCCCACCGAGCAACCCGGGAAATTCTCAGCGATCTCTGAGCATCTTGAGCAGTGAGATGCTCGGGAGAGCACCGAGTAGTGGCGAGCATGCTCGCTCATCACTAGTGGAAACGTATGAAGCTCTATCACCAATGTGGATGTGATGTGGGGACATGTGAAGCTCTATCACCACTGTAGATGTGGTATGGAGACATATGAAGATCTGTCACCACTGTGGATGTGATGTGGAGACATCTTAAGCTCAATCACCAAAGTGGATGTGGTGTGGAAACGTGTGAAGCTATATCACCACTGTGGTTGTGATGTGGGGACATGCGGAAGCTGGACACTGAGGCCAGGCAGTGTCAGATCTGGCTGTGAGACAAGATAATAAAGCACAGGGAGCTGTCCAGTTTGATAAAGCCACAGTGGGTGCAGGGAATGAAATGAAATTCAGGCGGAACTAAAGGCAGAAACAAAAAACTAAATTTCTAAGGGTGTTGTATACTACAATACAGCACAGATTAGCTTAAAAATGTGGATTTTGGAAACCTCTTTAATTTGAGCCCTGGGTAAGGACTAGTGTACTGTGAGGTATCAGACTTTTAGAGACAGAGACTGGTGATCAATGTATTCGTAAGATGGTAAATAGCTTAGTTACTCACCGATAACGGTGTTTCTCAGAACCCATGACAGCACCACGGAAAGAGGGGGTCCGCCCATCAAGGACAGGAACCTACAGATAAAAAGGTGGCATCTCTCCTCCACCCCCAGTTGGTTACAGAGCATCAGATGGTATCCAGGTTAGTTAACAACAAAAGTATAAAAATAACATTATAATATCGCATGTTATAGAGAAGCACCGTGTCTAACCAACCACTCTATACATATTAACTCGTGCTCACTGCACACGTGAAGGGGGGGAATAAGTGGGTGCTGTCATGGGTTCCGAGAAACACCGTTATCGGTGAGTAACTAAGCTATTCTCGCTCACCCATGACAGCACCACGGAGAGAATTTCAGAGATTGGTAGCATAGGGAGGGACCACCGCCTGAAGGACCCTTCTCCCGAAGGTCAGGTCAGACGTAGAGGCTAGCTAGATCTAAGTGATAGTGCCTGAAAAAGGTAGAAGGTGTTGACCAGGTGGCCGCCTTACAGATCTGCTCTATTGATACCTCTGATCTTTCTGCCCAAGAGGTCGCCATTGCTCTTGAAGAGTGGGCTTTTAAACCCTCCGGGATGGTATTCACACTGGATGAGTACGCCAGGGCAATCGCATTCCTTATCCACCTTGCTAAGGTACTCTTGGATGCCTTGAGCCCCTTCCGAGGTCCCTGGAAGGAAACAAAGAGAGACTCTTCCTTCCTACATCCCTTGTAAGTACTGAACTAAGCACCTCTTCACTTCTAGGGTGTGAAATTTTTCCTCTCCCCTATTCCTGGGTTTGGGCAGAAGGAAGGAAGGACTACTTCTTGTGACCTATGGAAGTGTGTTGTCATCTTAGGTAGGTATGCTGGGTCAGGTTTTAATATGACTCTATCGTCCAGGATTTTAGTGAATGGGGGTATCGCTGACAAGGCTTGAATATCGCTCACTCTGCGAGCGGATGTTAGGGCCACTAAGAGTATAGTCTTTAATGATAAGGATTTCAGGGGTGCTGAGTGGATGGGCTTGAATGGGGGCCCTGTTAGGGCAGACAACACTAGGTTTAGATCCCATGATGGTATCTTCTGGGTGGTTATTGGTCTAGATCTTGCTGCGGCCCTCAAACCGTGCTACCCAAGGGTTGCCCACCACATCCTGGTTATAAAGGGCGCCTAGAGCCGCTACCTGTACCTTCAATGTATTAGTCGCCAGCCCCTGTTCTAACCCCTTTTGCAAGAATTTGAGAATTTTGTCAATTTGTACTCCATCCTGAACCCTTACCCCGGAGCTGGATAGAAATTTCCTCCAAGTTCTACCATAGGCCCTGGTTGTGATCGGTTTCCTACTCTTTTGTAGCGTGGAAACCAGGTTTTCTGAGAACCCCTTCCCCCTCAGCAGTGTCCTTTCAAATTCCATGCTGTTAAATGGAGGATCACTGCCCAAGGTTTAACATGGGATAGAAGGTCGGGGAGATCTGGTAGAACCCAGGGGTTGGTTATTGACAGTATTCTCAGCCAGGAAAGCGAAGTTCTTTTTGGCCAAAATCAATATCATTCGTGCCCTGTTTTCTCTGACTTTCCTTATTACTGCCGGAATGAGAATGGGCGGCGGGAAGGCATACATTAGGCCCTGTGTCCACGGAAGCATAAACGCATCCAGGGTCCGGGGATTCCCCCTGGGGTCTAGGGAACAAAATGCTTCCACTTTTTTGTTTTTGTGGTCGGCAAACAAATCTATGTCCGGGGTCCCCCACATTTTTACGATCTACCGAAAAATGGACTGTTTTAGAACCCACTCCCCTTGATGTAGCTGGGTGTGACTTAGAAAGTCTGCTGTCTGGTTCTCTGCTCCCCGTATGTGTAGTGCCGATAGGGATAGTAGGTTTTTTTTAGGCTAGGGTGAATATTTCGGAGGATGTGTTCATTAGTGTTCGGGACCTGGTTCCCCCCTGATGATTTATGTAGGCCACCATCACTCGATTGTCCGAAAATATGCGGATATGATGGCCCCTTAGTATCGGTAGAAAGTGTGTTAGGGCGTAGCCTACTGCCAACAGTTCCTTTTGGTTCGAGGAGGCTTTTAGTTCCTGACCTCCCCATTCCCCCTGAGCCACCCTGTTGCTCATGTGTGCTCCCCATCCCTTGGGACTGGCGTCCGTGGTGATTATGTGTGTGATATTTATCACCCAGGGAATCCCTTTGGATAGGTTGTCTCTGTTCCTCCACCAACCTAGGGAACGAATAGTTTTGGAGTCTAGTGTAACGTAACCTTCCAAGTGACCTCCTAATGCTGACTGGTTGGCTAAAACATCCCATTGGAGATCTCTCGTATGTAGCTGTGCCCACTGGACCGCTGGCAGGCAGGCGGAGAGGGACCCTAGTAGTGACATTGCTTTTCTTAGCGTCATGGAAGGGTTCTGTGTCGCTCTTGCTACCATCTGAGCGATCCTCTCTTTTGTGGTCTGGTAGGCAACACTCCTGGGTGTTTGAGTCTAGAGTCAGGCCTAGGAACTCCTGGACTTTTCTGGGCTCCAGCCTTGATTTTTTTCATGTTCAGGAGCCAGCCGAGGTTTTGTAGAGTGGCCATCACTCTGTCACTCTGTTCCCTGCATGTTTGCGCCGAGTTGCTCGCTATTAAAAAGTCATCCAGATATGGAACTATTAGAACATCTTGTTCTCTTAGGTGAGACATCATCTCTGCCACCAATTTCGTGAATATTCGCGGGCTATTGAAATCCCAAATGGCAAGGCCCTGTACTGAAACTCCCTTACTTTGCCTCCTATGGAGACCACCAGTCTGAGGTATTCTCGGGAGTCTTTGTGGATGGGGATGTGATAGATCTCAGCGACGCGTACTAATACTACCATGAAGCAATGTGGAAAGAGAATTTTGATGGTCGACTTGATCGACTCCATTTTGAATTTCTCGTTTTTGACAATCGTTTAGCCTCTTTAGATTTATAATTGTCCGGAAGGTACCGTCCGGTTTGGTTACTAGAGAGGTAAATAGAACCCTCTGCCTTTCTCCCGTGGGGGAACCTCCTGGAGGACTCTTTTGTTCAATAGGTTTAGGACCTCTTTTTCGAGAGCTTCCTGTTCTGACGCTGACGATCTTAGTGGGGTCACTATATATTTTTGAGGTGGGAGAGAGAGAAAGTCTATTCTTAACCCTGATCCTATCAGATTTAGTAACCACGGGTTGTTCGATATTTTCCTCCAGGCTGGGAGAAAAAAGCTTAGCCTCCCTCCCACCCTGGGCAAACAGTCACTTGGAGGGCTTTTTGTCCCAGGACGAGTTACCAAAGAAGAACCACCTGTCTCTCCTTCTGTTCTCTCGGGGGTCTCCTTTGAAAAAACTTTTTGTTCTGAAAGGACCTTTTAAAACCTGTAGGACCTTAATTTGGGAATCCCTTCTTTTTATCCCCCGCTATTTGGAGGATATCATCCAGTGTCTTTCCAAATAGGAATTTCCCTTCACAAGGGATGGCACATAGTTTCATCTTAGTTTGTAGGTCCCCAGGCCAACATTTAAGCCACAGTGTTCTTCGGGCTGCGTTTGACAGGGCTGCCGCTTTAGATGACAGCCTTACTGAATCAGCCGATGAGTCGGCTAAGAAGGCCGCCGCTCCCCTTATCACTGGAATGGATTCCAGGATCTTCTCCCTGGGTGTACCTTCCCTTAGCTGTTTCTCTAATCGGTCCACCCACACCATGAGGGCTCTGGAGGTACAAGTTGCCGCTATTGCTGGCCTAAGATTTCCTCCTGCTGATTCCCAAATGCCCTTGAGGAAAGTATCAGCTTTTTTGTCTAATGGGTGCTTTAAAGTACCCATATCCTCGAAGGGGAGTGCAAATTTTTTGGAGGCTTTGGCGACCGCCACGTCTAACTTCGGGGCTTTGTCCCAAGATGTGGACGCCTCCTCATCGAATGGGTATTTTCTTTTAAGAGAGGGAACCGTGGAGTTCTCCCTATCTGGTCTCTCCCATTCTTTTTTTTTTATCAGGCCCTGTACATTTTCGTTCAGCGGAAATACTCTGCGTCTCTTTTGGCCTAGTCCCCCGAACATTATGTCCTAGACTGATCTATCTGGCCGAAGGTCTGCTACCCCCATGGTAGATCTTACTGCCTTTACTAGCATGTCTACCTCGTCCAGGGGAAAGCAATGACGCCCTTCTGTTTCCTAATCTGAGGATGACGCGTCGGTGCCTGAGGTATGTGATGTAACTTCCCCTGACGTCGAGGCCTCTGACTGGGAGGCTACTATTGTGTCCCTTTTCCTTCCCCTTCCTTTGTGTTTTAGGGATGAAAGGGCACTTTGAAACTCCGAACGAATTACCGCTCTTAGATCCGAGGCGTAATCCGGGGTTTCATCACAAAGAACTTCCTGTATGCAGGAATCGCAGAGCTTTTTATTCCAAGCTGGTGGTAGCGGTCTGGTACAGGTGGGGCATTCCCTGTTCTTTGTTTTTTCTTTCTTCTTTCCCTAAGGGAAAGAAGTCTATTATAATGGGGGACATTCACGTAGATCACTTACCCCGTTGTGCGCGGATGCAGGTACCGGTTCGGGAGGTGGATTCGGATCCCTCACAGGCTGATCCACGGAAGGTGACTTGCTCCTCGCAGTCGACTTTCTCCGCTGCGTGGAGCGGCTACTGGACCGGTTCTCGCACCCATCCTTTTCTTTTTGCCAGCGATGGTGGTGTTGCCTGTGCTGCTGCTGCTTATGCTGCTGCATTGGCTGCTCCTCGTGCTGGTCGCTGTCCTCCATGTTTACAGGACGCTTCCAGCAAGGAGCATCTCCTGCATTCTTTTTTTAAATCGCCCACCATGATGTCACCTTCCTTCTCCCAGCCTGCACTGCTGAGCCCCGGGGAGCGCGCACTGCGCAGGCGCCGACCGCAGGGACGCGGAAGTCGTTGTTTAATTTCCAGGGCAGCGCCATCTTGGTACACCTCTGTACCGCTGCGCTGCCCCCGCGTGTGCCGGCATCCCCCAGCCCCATTCTCCTTTCCAGAGCGGCGGCTCGGTCCACCCCCGCCCGCTCACCCTATACAGCCCCTCGGCTACAGCAGTGGCGGCTTCAGGCTCTGACCCCACCTCTGCAGGGGCCTCCCCGCTGCCAGAACCGCGAACGGGATGGCCCTGGTCCTTTCCTCAGGTAAGCTGCTGCCGCCACTGCTGCAGGATCCACGGGTCACCCGTCAAGGACAGGAACCCAACTGGGGGCGGAGGAGAGGTGCCGCCTTTTTATCTGTAGGTTCCTGTCCTTGATGGGAGGACCCCTTCTCTCTGTGGTGCTGTCATGGGTGAGAGAAAAATGTGAATCCAACTTTTTCCTAGTGAATTGACTGAGAAGTCTACAACATGGACAGTTGAAGAAGGGCAAAGCTTTAAAAGAGGTACTGGACATGTAAATATATCTGTCAGGAAATATTATATTACTACTACTGGATTTTGAAAATTTTAGTGGGATATGTTTGAATGTATAGGATGTAAGGTTTTACTCGCTCAGCTGCGGTTGAGGTTGGCACAGGAAAACGGTTTTATTAAGATTGCATAAACTGCACAGGAAACCAAACCAAAAAACGGCCTTTTCCAGCACAAAATAAAAAAAAGAAACAAATAAGTAAATAGTCCTTACAGGATTGCGCATTCGCCTACTCAGGTTAGTATTCAGCTCTTAAGGCCTTAGCACAGACCAGCACACAGGAGATCCACACATCTCAAGACCTAGACACCGAATGAGACACTTGGTCTCCATTTTATTTGCCAAACCACGAGCCTTGGGTGGGATTTTTGAGCAGTCAATCCCATGCATCTCTTTGACTGCTAGTAAAACTTGGCCTTGATACGCCTTATTAACTCTCTCATGTCATGATCAAGTCTGGGGTTTGTTTCTGATTATTCTCCCCAGAATGGTCATGCAGGAGTTAATCTTCCCTGCCTCGTTTTGGTATCTCTCTGGCTATTTCAGTCCGCTGTTACCTCCAGGCTTTGTCAGTTATAGTTCCAGTCTCTGGCTTGAGCAGCTGACCCCGTTATACCCAGATTTGTCCTCTGCCCGTTTTCCTAGGTTCCGTTCCTGTTTCCCCCTGTGACTTCGCTCGTCGTAGTACTCACTCTCTGTGTTGTGATCTCTTGGTATTTGGCTCGGCTTGCCCCCTGACCTGTTCTGTTGTCTTCCGCATCTGGTTCTTCCGATCCCGACCGGCTTTGACATCTTAGGCTTGTTTCTGACCACGTGTATTGCTGTGACCTCTGGTACTTCGTTCCCTTTCAGTTTCTGACCCAGCTTTTCTGACTACTCTTTCGCCACCTAGAGGGTCCTGCCTGCTGCTCTGTGGGTTCTCTGTGAGTGTACCTATTTTCCTTCACCCGAACCCCCTGGTGGAGGTTGTGTGCTACTGCGCTGCAGCAGGCATTACATTGTGTGCTACTGCGCTGCAGTAGGCATTACATCTCAGCACTATACGTGCTTGAGCATGCTTTCTCAAGCTTACATCACCGAAGCTACCAACCACAATGATATATATCTTCCCTCAAGGACCTGTCTGGTGACCATCTTAAAGGGGCACAGCTTAAATGTATTAGTACATAGAAGGACTGCATTGATGATCACCTTGTGATCTGCCATATCAACACTGGAACTTGACAACTATAGACTTTGACTAGCAATGGCATCTGGATACATAGGTGAAAAAGGGATTTGGGTTGAAGAAAGGACAAACAAATATGTGTACCTAATGGTGCCTGTATAGTGACAAAGATCAACATCACCTGGAAGATGACAAGATCAGCTTCTTGAATTTTTTTCTGTTCCTTTATGATGTCCTCAGATAACCAGCCTTTCTTAAATGCTTCCATTGTTTCTTTGCTATAGCGGAAATGCTGAGGATTACACAGGTCTCCTGTTAATTAGAAGTATAAGTTATAAAATCTCAACATAAGAAATAAGAATCTGGATGAAATGCCTCTTTTTTTCCCCTCTGCACATATTTTTATAATTTTCCCAAGTGTGTAGAAAATTTGAGGTGAATTTATAATTACAGTAAAATTAAAGAGATTTTCCCACTAACAAAGTATTTTTTAATTAATAGCTCTTGGAATAAAAATAAGTTCCAAAATTGCATGCATTAAAAAATGTACCTGTGCTGAGATAATCTTCTAAATGTGTCCCTGTCACTTATAAATGTGATAAATGTGACACAACCAATAAACAGTACATAGCAAGGTCAGATTTTTAAGATTATCTCAGCACAGGAACATTTTTTCTAAACATCCAATTGTGGAACTTTTTATTATTCAAAGATCTGTTGATTAAAATTATCTTTGTGGGAACACCCCTTTAATTTTCTAGTATAGATTATTAATATTGGGTAGGTAACCAATTTCTGGTAAAGTTGCCATTAGGAAAACCTAGTAATCCTTGATTACCAACCTTCAGTATATATAATCTTCAATCAGAACACATTTTACTAATTTGCTATTGCTTGCTTTTACAGAATTAAATTGCTTGAAACTGAAATGAGAACCATGCGTGAGTTCTTCTCTTTATTTTAATAAATGTTTTAGGCACATAATTTTGTGCCACTAATACAGGTGCATCTCACAAAATTAGAATATCATTTAAAACTTAATTTATTTCAGTTTTTCAATACATAAAGTAAAACTCATACATTACATAGATCACTGTTTGTAATGACTCTATTTCAAGTGTTTATTTCTGTTAATGTTGATGATTATGGCTTACAGCCAATGAAAACCCAAAAGAAATCTCAGTAAATTAGAATACTTTATAACACCAGCTTGAAAAATTATTTAAAAATCCGAAATGTTGGCCTACTGAAATGTATATTCAGTAAATGCACTCAATACTTGTGTAGGGTCAGTGGGCCGGGCTGGGGGGTGGTCCCTCTGTATACCGCGCAGTGACGTATAGACACAAGATGGAGGCAGATTTCGGGTGCAACAGTTCCAAGTTTATTCACTTGCCATCCGCCTGACGGCCTCGCAGCACACCACAATCCTCTTCAAGGCTCTCCGGTTACAGCACACTTCGACACAACGTATTTGTCACCTGAGATGTGTATATACGCACCATCCCTTTTCACGTAGGAACGCTCTGACAGCTCTGTCACTGTGGTTGCCTTAGGCCTGTACACCAACAGTAATTTACTGGTCAATCGTCGTTGCCAATACGGTGTCCCACACCCGGAGCCTCGTCTACACTGCGGTACTTCGTGTCAGGACCACCCCCTAACGTTCTCTCTCCTCAGTCCCCTGGTTGGGTTCTCCTCACAGTGCACCAACTGTCACAGTCTTCCTGTCACTTGAGCTCCCCCTGGGGACTGGAACTTTCTGGAACCCTCCTGTCAAATTTATAACTTTCCCGGTTCCTTGTAACTCCGCCCCCCCATGACCAACGGTTTCTAAAGTCCTAAGCTGCTGTCAAGTCCTGGACTCACACTCCTCCCTGCCATCTTGTGGTCAACCCCAGGTACTGAACGTCACCTACACTTTCCTAGCTGTCTTCCCACTGTCAAAACTGCTATCTGCCTAAAATGTGCAAACCCTCCTTCCTACTTGCTGACAAGTCTGTCCGTCAGGTCACCTTCCCTACACTTGGTCGGGGCTCCTTTGGCATCAATCACTGCATCAATGCGGTGTAGCATGGAGACGATCAGCTGTGGCACTGCTGAGGTGTTATGGAAGCCCAGGTTGCTCCTGGTGTCTCTCATATTCCTCTTTAAAATACCCCATAGATTCACTATGGGGTTAAGGTCTGGCAAGTTCGCTGGCCAATCAAGCACAGTGACACTGTTGTTTTTAAACCAGGTATTGGTACTTTTGGCAGTGTATACAGGTGCCAAGTCCTGCTAGAGAATTACATTTCCAACTCCAAAAAGCTTGTCGGCAGGGTGAAGCATGAAGTGCTCTAAAATGTCCTGGTAGACGGCCGCGCTGACTTTAGTCTTGATAAAACAGTGTCCGTATACAAGCAGATGACGTAGCTCCCCAAACCATCACTGATTGAGGGAACTTCACACTAGACCTTAAGCAGCTTGGATTGTGTGCCTCTCCTCTCTTCCACCAGATTCTGAGACCTTGATTTCCAAGGTCTAGTGTGAAATATCCACAATCAATGATGGTTTTGGGAGCCATGTCATCTGCTGGTGTAGGTCCACTGTGTTTTATCAAGACCAAAGTCAGCGCAGCCGTCTGCCAGGAAATTTTAGAGCACTTCATGTTTCCCTCTGCTGACAAGCTTATTGGAGATGGAAATTTCATTCTCCAGCAGGAATTGGAACCTGTCTACACTGTCAAAAGTACCAATTCCTAATTTAAAAACAACAGTATCACTGTGTTTGATTGTCCAGCAAACTAGTCTGACCTTAATCCCATAGAGAATCAATGGGGTATTGTCAAGAGGAAGATGAGAGACACCAGACCCAACAATACAGACAAGCTGAAGGCTGCTATCAAAGCAACCTGGGCTTCCATAACACCTCAGCAGTGCCACAGGCTGATCACCTCCATGCCACGCTGCATTGAAGCAGTAATTGATGCCAAAGGAGCCCCTACCAAGTATTGATTGCTTTTACTGAACATACATTTCAGTAGGCCAACATTTCAGATTTTGAAATAATTTTTTCAAGCTGGTGTTATAAAGTATTCTAATTTTCTGAGATAATGACTTTTGGGTTTTCATTGGCTGCAAGCCATAATCATCAACATTAACAGAAATAAACACTTGAAATACATCACTCTGTTTGCAATGACTATATAATATATGAGTTTCACTTTTTGTATTGAACTGAAATAAACTTTTTGATGATATTCTAATCTTGTGAGATGCACCTGTATTTGCAGTAAGCTCTTGAGAATCCTTTAAATGAAGTAACATAACACGCATCTCTGGCATGAGTTTTAAAACATCTGTGGAATTTATTAAGCCCTGCACTTGAATTATGGCCCAAAAAAGGCTAAATATTTGTTCAAGCCTCATTTGCACAAGAATATGAAACTTTTTATTTTCCATCTTTTTCACCATTTTTTTAAAAAGTTGTCATGGCCAAATGGAAATAGTCAAGGGCTTATCGCAACCTTACATATTTACTATAATTTTTGCCTGTAACTTGCTTAAATTATAGAATAGATGTATGTTAGTCCACAACATTTCTGGTTCACAAAGCGGTAAAGATAGTTTAATTTATTAAAACTGTAATTTATTATTTGGTGCATCTTCTTGGAGTTCAGCTTGGTTTAAGAATGGATTATAAAACACACATCTTAATAAATTCCTCCTTAAATGTTTCTATATAGTTCCAAAATATGCCAATATGACTGACCTGTGATGTCATTTCCGGTTGCTGCCGCATTAAACTGCATAGCATATAGATCAGAGATAGTGACTCTGCATCCCATCTTACTCATAACATCAACTGCAACATTTTTTAATGAACCATTCATTGATTTTGGCTCCTGATGAGCATACACAATCAAAACATTTTTGCCTATAGATAAAACATAAAAGACTTAATGTTATAATTAAGAAAGTTATCAGGTGATTGCTGCACGGAACATAAAAAGCCTCAATTTTTCTTTCTGAAAATTCTTCTACTTCTATAGCTTTGCTTCATGTAGCGTTACAACTTTAGGTAGTTTTAGTCTAATTAGTCTACTTTATAAGGTGGCATTCACCTGCTGTGCAACCATATTTTGTAGTGCAGCCACGCCTTCCGCTGGGGTGAATAAGCTCTCGAGTTTACATTTTACGTCACAATGTTATGGCACACTCCTCATTTGCGTTCATTAGTGGACGACAGTAGAAATGGCTGTCGCTAATATTGTTAACTTGGGATTTACAAGTAACATCCATATTATAAGTGGGTTGTGTCATGAAGATAACTCCTTTTACAGACAGCCCAGTAATCAGATAATTACTACAAGCCCAAATCATAGTCCCAATGGTGGAACCGTCTATGATATCCATGTACGTAAATAAATATGAATAAATTTAATCTAATAAAGTTTAATTTTGAAGTATGTTTATGGTATACAGTAAACAGCCTCAACTAATTAAATACAAATCTCTGTAAATATGGCTCATAACATTTTGAAAAATGTAGGTCAGTTATTCTGTAATGAATCAACTTGAGTTAGACCTCCACAGCCAGACTTGGTGATAGCAGCTCACAAGGATACTCAAGTTTTCACCCTTCTCCTACATAGGGATCTTGTAACATCTGTACTGTTTTTAGCCCTCTGTTTCTGCTTCAGGCGCTAGGCGGCACCATGACACATGACTGCTACAGTACTGTTCTATTCCTTTTGGTGCCACTAGATTAGGGAAATATGAAATTAAGTGTTTGACTTTGATTAATCCTTTCTGAGAGACCTAGGCAGGATTCTCTGCTACTTAAACTCTCGGGTCTCTGACTTCCACTGGCAGTCAATAAGTTCTGCTTACATGGCCCATAGCTCTAGTCCTTGCTTTGTGTTGTCTTCCTCATTTTTCACCTTTTGGGACTTCAGCT
Organism: Dendrobates tinctorius; assembly: GCF_039654945.1. NCBI lineage: Eukaryota > Metazoa > Chordata > Amphibia > Anura > Dendrobatidae > Dendrobates > Dendrobates tinctorius. The sequence continues at coordinate 615,043 of NW_027361830.1, forward strand.
TATATTTTGACCATCCACTAGCTTTCGGATTTTGTCCATGACATAACCTCTTGGTACTGAACCTGCGTGGCAACACTTATTCCCTTCAGCTTGCTTCACCGGTCAGCAGCTGACTATATGGCCCCAGTCCAGGGTACCTGTGTGAGACCAGATCCCTTCATGACATATGATGGACAGTTTTGTCATATGTCATGTCCCTGCCTTTGATGCGGGTTCACAAGCCAAGCCTACATCTTTCCTGGCAGATGATGGCTGATTTATTCAATCTCTGACAGAAAGATTTAACACGCCAATTTTTTTTCACCACTTAAATAAAAAAACTATACATGTTTGGTATCTATGTAATTGTACTGAGCTGGAGAATCATATTGCCAGGTCACTTTTACCTTATAGTGAACATGGTAAATGCAAAGAAAAAAAAAGTACTGGAAATGTACTTGTTTTGGCTTGCTCTAAGCCTTTCCATATAAGCTCTTTTGATTATGGGCTAAGTATTGCACCAGCTGTTTTTCAAAATTTTGTTAATAGCATATTCAGAGACATACATCGTTAATATGTGGTTGTCTATTTGGATAACATCTTGGCTTATTCACCTGATATTATGTCACACATCTGACATGTTCATTCTGTACTCAAAGACTCAGAAACTTTTTTTTATTTGCTAAACTTGAAACATGTGTATTCAGAGATGAAGAAGTAAATTTCCTGGGGTATATATTGTCCGCTCAAGGTTTCTGAATGGACACCTCAAAGGTCAAAGCTGTTAAGGACTGGATGCAACCCAAATCTCTGAAGGCCTTGCAGCATTTCCTTGGGATTGCCAACTACTATCATAAATTTATTAAAAATATTTCTAAGACTGCCAAAAACTGACCGACTTGACCAAAAAGGAACAGTGCTTTCACTGAGTTAAAAGAGCATTTCTCATCTGACCCTGTATTAGTTAAGCCTGTCCTTTTGTAGTGGAAGTTGATGCCGCAAAGCTTTGAGTGGGAGTGGTGTTGTCACAGGGTATACCGCCTCTCACTCAATTCCGTTCGAGTACCTTCTTCCTACGAACATTTTCATCTGTTGGTAAACATTATGACATAGTTAACTGTGAATTATTGCCAATTAAGTGGGCGTTCGAAAAATGGCGCCACTTCCTCAAAGGTGCCAAACATAAAATCATTGTTTCACGGATGACAAAAATCTTACTTCTCTTGAATCAGAATAGCTTATTCAGTTTTTTTTTTTAAATGATAGAAAGTATCTATCCCATAGACTAGATAGTGGTATAGGCAGTTTAGGGATGTTAAAACTCAGCATTATTTCATTAAACCTACAAAAAACTGGAAGTATTCACCAAGTATTGAAAAGAAAAATACATATTTACTTATAATTCACATTAAAATATTGATGGACGGAGATACATGTGCAAAATATGCTGCTTATTAGAGGTCAAAAATATCCTATTGCATGAAATCCTATGTTGTCAAATCAAAGTGTCATAGTGCTAAATATATATACTTTTTGTGAGAACTTATATCACATATTTAATAAACAGTACATGTAAAAAAAAATTAATATTCAATGATACTTAGACTCATACATATTGCTGCTTATATACTTAATATTTAATTACATATAACAAAAATCACTTAATTTAACTACTGTAATATACTACGGAAAATGCTTAGTGCATAATTGCATAGTCTCTAATAGGTTTAGAAGTTCACCCGTGTATACTTCAGTGCCTGTTAATACAAATTACTAGCAAAGTGCATAAGTGTTTCTAGCAGCAATGGTAATTAGAGCATGAGCTCTGGTGAAAAAGTGATATGCAAAATAATTGTAGTTAGTAAGCAGAGTGAAAACAAATGTGTAGATACATGACCTGTAATGCAGTCCAAATGCCCCAATGAGCATTTTGTGTTTGCTTCTTCCTGGGGGATGTGTCTGTGAGGGGTACCGATGTTGGGTCTATTTATAGTCCTGTCTAAGCAGTGGTGGCAGCGGTATGAAATGGCGCTCGCACCGATGTATGAGGGAGTGACGTCATGGCAGGTTGGCGTTCCACGTCACTGATCCACGCCCCCCCATCCAACGCGTTAGGATAGGGGGACGGAGTCAGCGACGCTGTGGACATGTCACCATAATCACAGCCCGACATCAGAAGGGAGAGCTCAACGCAGGAGTGGGCGGGTAAGTGAAGGACCGGGTTCCCACGTAACATGCAGAGCATTAAATGCCCGTTATTAATCAATAAAAGAACTCTACCTTAGGCCTGTTTTACATGTCCTGATATTTCCGATACCGGAAAAAACAGTACCAGAGATATCAGTGTCCGTGTGTGTACTACGTGTGGCACACATGTGGCAACCGTGTTACGGCCGCTGGGGAAGTAGCGCTACTGTAAGCCATTGTCCCCCAGCGGCTGGTGCTGAAGCCGGCAGTCATCCATTCTCCCCTGCTCTACCGCTATCAGCGCTATTAGAGGAGAATGAATGAAAAACTGACCTGTTGTGACCTCCGGACCGTCGGAGAAAGCAAGTGATGAGGTCACTGTGTCAGAGCTTGAGCTGCCATGACCTCATCACTTGCATTCTTACATGGTCCGGAGGTCACAGCAGGTCAGTTTTTCATTCATTTATTCTCCTCTGCTCTGCCGGTGAGCAAATGGATGACAGCCGCGTTCAGCTCCTGCCACCAGGGAACAGCGGCTTACAGTAGCGCTACTTCCCCGGCGGCCATCCATGTACACGGAGGACAGTGTGCGCTGTTCTCTGTGTGTATATGTGCGGCACATTTTGTGACCTGTGTGTCCGGCTTAAAACGGACATGTCTGCGTGTTTTGCACACGGACACACGGTCCGTGAAAACACGCTGACATGTACATTGACCCATTCATTTGAATGGGTCTACGTGTGTCAGTGTCTGGGGTACGTGAGAAACTGTCACCACACATACCGGAGACACTGACATGTGAAATAGGCCTAAGGCTAAATACTGTAGATACAGGTTAAAGTACATGAAGCAAGCCCAGGCTACATTTGCTTACATACAACTAAATGCATGATGATGGAGAGATGTAAAAATATATAAAAGCTCTGCCTTCCTGTGTACGTACTATAAGTGCGTTGTGATGAAAATTATTGTATTTGCTGAATATAGCACATATGTGCATAAAACACTATTTCAAAGCAATATCTCTTATTAAGCTAAATCTGTGTATATATATTAAAAAATGAAATGGAGAAGCCGGGTTTTATTGTTATTAACCCTTTACAGTACTATCAATTATATACTATAGTGCATGTTAAACACAATGTTAATACTGGAATATAATATGACTGTGAAAAAAAAAAAATAGAGGGTGAGATCATATGTAAAGATGAACCAAACATCCATATCTATAATTTTAGACAGGATAGCACCATAACCAAGCACATAGCAATTTTGTAAGATTAAAGATGTGCTCAGTGACTTGCTGTCATAAAGTGACTTTTTAAATCTACATTAACTAGCTTGGCCCGTGCAAAATTTTCGCACATTGGTCGTCGGGGGCGCAGGCAATTTCAGAAAAAGCAAGCTGGTCAAATGTAAATGTATTTCATGAGCTGATGAACACAGACAGCTATTTATATATGTAGATTGGTAATACAATAAAGAAGAGGCCAAAAAATGTTTTCCGGTTGAGGTACCACCTGCAGGTCATTGTGTAATTCTGCAGGTTTATGAAAATGAATGTTTAAACTGTATTTAGTGATAAAATCATTGATGTGTGGTTTGTTTTGCTCTTTTCTTGCTGATGGGAGCAAATTTACCTTTCAAATGGTGTATCATATGTGTGTGTGAGGCGAAGTAATCCGCAAGAAAACAGTGCATGTTTACAAATGTGTTGGTAGTGTGCCTTGGGGTACTGTAGTGCCACCTGCCGGTCATTTTTCCTTACTGCAGGTTTATGAAAATTAATGTTTAAACTGTATTTTGTGATCAAATTGTGGATGTGTGGTTTGTTTGGCTATTTTCTTGCTGAAGGGGGCAAGTTTACCTTTCAAATGGTGTATCATTTGTGTGTGTGGGTGCAGTATGAACTGGGATACAAAGGAAACACCGAAAAACAGTGTTTAGAAATAATAGACTAGATTATTGATATGAGATCTCTATCTTTAACCATACAGTGTAGTGAAATATCTTAATAGAATCATAAAGTGAAAGTGAAATTACTTCCACACAGCGGATGTAATTAGTGCAAAAAAATTGAAAAGTGACCATAGTGAATAATAATTTATTATCTACTAAAAGAATAATACATTTAGGCATCTAACATTAAAAATATTAAGAAATATATAATAAAGTGCCTTCATATATTAAAAATTGCACTTCTGAAAATATATAAAAAAAGTTTCTATTTACTAAGAATGTCATTTATATTCTTCCATTTTTTTCTTTTTTCCTAGGATAAGAGGCCTCAGATAGTCATCAGTCCTCCAACATACGAAAATCACACAACACCAGCAAGCTTTCTCCACCTGCACCCAAATCCAAGCTGCCCTCCGGACCATCTACAAACGGTAAGTATCAAAGAAACGAAGGAACTGTAACTCAATAGAGAAAAAAAAATGTTAAAAACAAAACATAAAAAGATATACATAACATACTTTAATCCTAAAAGCAATAAATTATTTAAAGGAAAGGGACAAAGCTTAAAATTTCATTTAATGCATTAGGCTGAACTGAGCCTATCTTCAGAATCAATCAAGCCTCTAATTGGGCCAGACTTTTTCTCCAACTTCCTCCTCTCTGATCAATAAAAACCCTATCAATTCACATCACCTTTAAAAGTTTGGCGTTGCAGTCATGAGCAAGTTTAAAATGTGTTGGTATTGGTTTTAATTCCGAAACATTCATACTATCGCTAGCATTTATTATATCCCTGTAATGTTCCCTTATTCGAGTTTTTAGTGATGTCTAGATGTGAGACCTACATACATTTTTCCACAAGGACAGACTGCATAGTATATAACGCCTATGGTATTGAGTCACCCTCCCAGGGCCATGGGGTACTCGGTACCGGGCCGGTGTCACGGGGATGTGTCACAGCAGCAGTGACCCGGTCCGTGGCCCTGGGCGCCCAAATCAAGGGTGGTTTGTGGTTAATGTAATAGTTTGTGACGCCACCTGTGGTGTTGGGCAAGGGAGGTGTTAAGCCGATGCTGCATGCAGATGCACTGGGACTGATGGTGTGGTGCAGCAAAGATGGTGTAGCTCCCCACAGGCGGAGCTGTAGTCCCAGGGCAGTGTAGATGTGGTTGGCACGGGGATGTAGCAGTGCCGACAGGGTAGGAAGCAGACAAGACACAGCAGGGTGCAATTTCTCTACCTTTACTTGATAACTGCAGCCCAGGGTCCTGATTACAGATGGTAATGGAGCAGGCTAGCCTGGAAGCAACTCAGGGATTCTCTCTCACAGACGGGCTGTGCAGTCTCCTTCCTAGCGCCTTGCGGTGTGAAGCACTCCAGTACTTAGTTACTCTAGAGTTCCTTCTGTCAGATGTTCCCAAGAACCTTACTTGCACGGCAGACAGCTGTAGCCTATCTCGGGGACTCCTCACTCCTGAGTCCCGGCTCTCTATCCAAGCTGCTGTTGTGCCTCAAGTCTTAGATGGGAGTAGGGCATTTACAGCCTCCTACTCCTCTGGTATCTGTTGTAGGACCGTTAGTATCCGTAGAACCGTGGAGACCAGGCTCCAGTTCATGTGCTCTCAAGCTGAGGGAGCTCTCCTTCCTAGCTCAACCTCCAGCTTCTCTCCACACGTCTGCACACTTCACCCTCCGCAGACTGACTCCCTACTCCTTCCTCTTGGCCCTCAGAGAGCACTCCTCCCCTCAATCCTGGTTCAGAGTTCCCCCTGCAGGCCTGGAGTGGAACTGTGTTGCATGTATGGATTGACTGCGAGAGAGACCCATCATTGCTCCCAGGCATGACATCACCCTCCCCTGGAGGAAGGTAATGCCACTGTGGCGACCATACTCCTGGGGGCGCCACAGTATTGCACGTGATGTGTTGAGTGATCGTAAATGTCTTTGTACCATCACTAGATTTAAACGTCAGGGCTCTTTGCATATTGGGGCAAGCAATGCAATCATTGCATGGGTAAAATCCCCATTTCGGTCCTTTTGAGCCAAAAGCTTTTTCAACTTCCTGTCCGGAGAGATAGCTATGATTCTGAAGATAGGCTCGGTTCAGCCTAATGGGTTAAATGAAATTTTAAACTTTGCCCCTTTTCTTTTAAATAATTTATTGCTTTTAGAATTTAAGTATGTTGTGTATATCTTTTTATGTCTTGTTTTTAACATCTTTTTTTTTCTATTGAGTTACACATTTCCTTAGTTTCACTGATACTTACCGTTTGTAGATGGTCTGGAGAGCAGCTTAGATTTGGGTGCGGGTGGAGAAAGATGGCTGGTGTTGTGCGATTTTCATATGTTGGAGGACAGATGACTACCTGAGGCCTCTTATCCTTGGAAAAAGAAAGAAAAAATGGAAGAATATAAATGACACTCTAAGGGCTCATACTCACTTGAGAGAGACTCGCATGATTCTCTCGTGCGAGTCTCTCGCATGAAAACCTGGCACTGCCGCTAGGCACTGGGACCAGAGCGTGCAGCTGCATAGAAATACATGTAGCCGCACGCTCCGGTCCCAGTGCCGAGAATCGTGCGAGTCCCTCGCAAGTGAGTATGAGCCCTTAGTAAAAATAGTTTTTTTTAATATTTTTAGATATTTTCAGAAGTGCAATTTTTAATATATGAAGGCACTTTATTATATATTACTTAATATTTTTAATGTAAGATGCCTAAATGTACTATTCTTGCAGTAGATAAATTATTTACTATAGTCACTTTTCATTTTTTTGCACTAATTACATCCACTGTGTGCAAGTAATTTTACTTTATGATTCTATTAAGATATTTCACTACACTGTATGGTTAAAGATAGAGATCTCACATCAGTAATTAATATAGATTTAAAAAGTCACTTTATGACAGCAAGTCACTGAGCACATCTTTAATCTTATAAAATTGCTATTTGGTTGGTTATAGTGCTATCCTGTCTAAAATTATAGATATGGACATTTGGTTCATCTTTACATATGATCTCACTCACTCTCTATTTTTTTTTTTCACACTCACATAGTATATTCCAGTATTAACATTGTGTTTAACATGCACTAGTATATAGTTGATAGTAAAAGAGTTAATAACAATAAAGGAGAAATATGCAGCACTCACCAATATAGCTGAAAAACTGTGCGTCTTTATTTTACATGAATTCCAGCAATAGATATGTGGACATGCAGGGCATTAGAGGAATGCTAGGGGAGGGAGGTGCCGGACAACGGCCGTTTCGCGATTACTCACTTCTACGGGTCTCCTTTTTTCGCTTCACATTGAAATATTCATGTTTTTTTCATGCAAGCACCTCCGTTTTTTGACTGAAATATATGCCGCAATACCTCAGATAAATAGCTCCGTCTGTTAATGTGGTGATTTGTGTGCCCTAGTATGTCGTTCATCTGTTTGCTCTTTGCTGGGATTAATAACAATAAAACCCTTCCCCATATTACTTTTTAATATATATACACACAGATTTAGCTTAATAAGAGATATTGCCTTGAAAGTGTTTCATGCACATCTGTGCTATATTCAGCTAATACAATAATTTTCAACACAATGCAGCTATAGTACGTACACAGGAAGGCAGAGCTTTTATATATTTTTATATCTCTCCATCATCATGCACTGATATTGTTTGTAAGCAAATGTAGCCTGGGCTCGCTTTATGTACTTTATATCTACAGTATGTAGCCTAAGGTAGAGTTCTTAAAATTGTTTAATAATGGGCATTTATAATGCTCTGCATGTTACGTGGGAACCCGGTACTTCACTTACCCGACCATTCCTGCGGTGAGCGCTCCCTTCTGATGTCGGGCTGTGAGTCTCTATGGTGACGCGTCCACAGCGTCGCTAAGTCTGTCCCCTATCCCGACACGTCGAATGGGGGGGCGTGGATCAGTGGCGTGGAACGCCGACCTGCCCTGACATCACTCCCCCATACATAGATGCGAGCGCCATTACATACCGCTGCCACCACTGCTTAGGCAGGACTATAAATAGATCCAACATCGGTACCCCTCACCAGAGCTGGACTGGCCATCTGGCAATTCTGGCAAATGCCAGAAGGGCCTGTCTGGTTGTGGGCTGCCTTGTCTGCTACTCTGTTAACAGAATCAGTGTTCTGAGGACCCCCATACTATTAAGAGTTGTGATGAAGCACAAAGTCACTTACCACAGCAGGCCTCTGGTATCATTAGAAACATTGGTGTTGTAGTAAATCTTGCTTTCCTCCATGCAGGGTAATATTAGTAATGTATCCCATCTGGTGCTTGGGGCCAGTGACAGCATGGGCCTGTGTTATTTCAAATGCCAGAGCTGATTTTCCATCCCAGTCCATACCTGCCCCTCACAGACACATCCCCCAGGAAGAAGCAAACGCGAAAAGTGCGTTGGGGCATTCGGACTGCATTACAGGTCATGCATCTACACATTTGTGTTCACTCTGCTTACTGACTACAATTATTTTGCATATGACTTTTTCACCAGAGCTCAAGCTCTAAATACCATTGCTGCTAGAAACACTCATGCACTTTGCTAGTAATTTGTATTAACAGGCACTGAAGTATACACGGGTGAATTTACAGCTTGCTATTTGTCTATTAGCCGTGGGACATACCTACGATGCCCTAGACGCCTCGGCACAGCCAAAGAGTTAACTAAGCCTAAAGCAAGAAAGGGGAAAGTTAAAGTGCCCCGGAGTAGAACCCCAAAGGAATAGATAGCCCCCAAACATATATTGCCGGTGAGACAAGATGAGGCACAAACACAGGCAGAAAATAGAGTAAGCAAATGATGGGGCCCAAACTGTCTAGATAGAACAGGACAGAAAAAGATACTGTCTGCAATCATGCAAGAAAACACTAAAAAAATCCAACACGTCTGATATGCAAAAATACTGAGGCCACACGACCTCTCCACCACTAGATCACCATTCTGGTGTGAACTGGAAGCAAAACAAAAGATACTGATATAACAGGGGACTAGCAATACTGAACAGACTGGCATAAGCTGTGACATATGGAACAGGGTCCAGCACTGGTCCCAGCCGGGAACAATGCTGAACCCACGCAGCAAAGCAGAATGCAGAGAAAGGGAAAAACTGGATCAAATGGAAAAAGATTCCAGCAAACAAATAACTTATCTGAACAATGCAGGACCAAGCAGGGGGCAAGCGGACTTCAAAATGCCCAGGAAGAAAACCAAATCACCAGCAGCAACTGGGGGAAGCTTGCTGACTTAAATCTTCCCAGTCTGTAACACCTGACCTCCAATCATTCTCTTCAGGTGATTGACTTCTGTCAACCCGACCAGCTCCATTACCAGCAGCAACCACCAGAGGGAGCCCAAACTCAGAGATCAGGTCACAAGTGTTCACAACATCCAAGTCTCCATGGACTTCATTATTGATCTCTCACCCTCAGATATGAAGTATGCTGTTTGTGTCGTGGTGGACAGATTTAGTACACAGCATCATTTTGTTCTTTAGCCTTGTTTGCTTAAATGGAACCTGTCACTTCGTTTTTCAGCTATAAGCTGCGGCCACTGCCTTTCGGGGCTTATCTACAGTATGGTATAGATGGTATCTGCAGTACCTGATACCATCACCTTAATTGAACAAATACAGAAACACAAAGGAACCTGGTATGGAGTGATATATTTAGCTAATGCTTTCGTCACCATACCAATTGACCAGAAATACTGGAATCAGCTTTCTTTCACATGGAATGGGAGACAATACATCTTCACACGTCTTCCCCAAGGGTGGATACACAGTCCACCCATTTGTCACTGGGTAGTGAGAGAACACTTGGATGAGTTTGTCCTTCCATCACACATCGAGATATCTCATTACATTGATGATATTATAGTACAAGGAAGGAACAAAGTACCCTTAGGCTGTGTGCACACGTAGCGATTTTTAAGCTTTTTTGCCGCGATTTTCGGCGCGAAAACGCTTAAAAATCGTGTACAGAACGCCTCCCATGCATTCCTATGGCATTCCGCACATGCTGTGCTAATGCTGCGCTTTTTTCCGCGGCGGAATCGCATCGCGGAAAAAAACGCAGCATGCTCTTTCTTTTGTGCGGAATCGCAAAGAATTGCCGCGATTCCGCACCCATAGGAATGCATGAGAATCGCTTACTTCCCGCATATGGCTATGCTCACCATGCGGGAAGTTAAGCGTCTCATGTGCGGTTGGTACCCACGGTGTGGAGGAGAGGAGACTGTCCTCCAGGCCCTGGGTACCATACCCCTGTAAAAAAAATAAAAAATAAAAAATCGGGGTATATTTACCATCCGACGTCCCGCGCTGCATTCCCGGCCTAGCGTTCCCAGTAATGCCTTGCGGCAAGGCCCTGTGATGACGTGGTCTCGCGAGATCGCTATAGCAACGCGAGACTACGTCATCACAGGTCTCGCAAGGCATTACTGGAAACGCTGAGGCCCGGGAAGGCAGCGCGGGACGTCGGATGGTAAATATACCCCGATTTTTTATTTTTTTTTTAGCATTTTAACATCCTATCTTTTACTATTGATGCCGCATAGGCGGCCTCAATAGTAAAAACCTGGTCACACTTGTCAAACACTATGTTTGACGAGTGTGACCAACCTGTCAATCACTTTCCAAGCGATGCTTCAAATCGCTTGGAAAGTGCTTGAATAACGCACGTGAAAATCGCGGCAAAATCGCGATCATAATCGCGGTAAAATCGCGGTGAAATCGCGCGGAAAAAAACGCGCGATTTCTGGGAAGGAGTCCGGTTTTTAGTGAGCGTTTTAAAACGCTACGTGTGCACATAGCCTAAGGCTTTTGAAATAGGAAATTACCTGAAGCAGCTCAGCGTTATACTTCCTTTGAATGTCAATTATTGGGATGCTACTGGGCATTAACTGATATGGAACAATTAACAATAGGACATGAGGTAACAAATCATCATTGCATGAGAAAATAGCTAAAGTTTCTATAGGACTTCAGCAGCAAGAATTACTAAAGTCACACAAGGAATCACTGGTAGCATTGGGGGGTTCCTTTTGAATAATAAGTCTGCTCTTTCTTTTTAGTGCCCAATTCAAATTTGGAGATGGCTGCTGATCGGTGTTACATGCATGGTCCTTTTGGTCTCTGTCAAGGAGAAGAAGTGCCAGTCAAATAAAATGTTGCATTGTGGAAAATTAAACAGAACCTATGGAGTTATTTGGCATAATTGACGAACATGAGCCATTTTTGTATGACAAAGACGGCTACCACTACCAATATACTAGACACTTGCATGGTAGCTATACCACCTTACAACTATGGACAAAATTGATAGGGGGGGGGGGTTGTCCAAGATGAGGAGATGAAGAAGAAGATGTGATCCAGAATTATACATACAACCTGTATTATGCTTGTATAAACTGTACTGGAGAGGAGAGGATTATCTTACTGAAGACATTATAACTATAAAGATTTAAAATATTGCATCTGCTGAGTTATGTTATCAAATGACTTGTAATCAAAATAAAATAGGTAAATGTCAGCAAATAAAAATAAAAGGTAAAAAAAGGCACAATGAAGATAATATGTGCGGTTCACGTTCAGATAACAGCTGTAAGAGAATGAGGGAGGGAAAAAAAACATGAAGTATAACAAAACAGTAATCTCGCCCTCACATATACAACATGTAAAATTGCCCAAGGGGTGGATGTTTTCTTGTGGGAATACCATTTTTAATTATATTCCAATTAATATAACAGGTGGCAGGATCGGACTGGCCCATAGGGGAACAGGGGAATCCCCTGGTGGGCCCCTGTGCAGTCAGGGGCCCCCAACCCCACTGTATGGGCAGTACTTGGAATAATTCACATGATTTACAATATACAGAAAAAAGCAGCATCTCATCATTCATTAACCAAACTACCTAACTTATTATTATATAGAGATCTAGGTAAATTTGTGAACAAGGGTCGTGTAATATTTGTATGCAGGTGAAAAGTGGGCCCCCAAGGTCATTGTTATTGGTGGGCCCTTGGCACTCCAGTCCGACACTGCCAGGTGGGGTATGTGTTATTTCTAGATTAGGCCTAATGTTGTATCCTTTGTTTCCATCCCATAAAGCTAAACGTCCAAAAAAGGGGATTTTCCGGTTTAGCTGAAGATTGTAATTATAATGTAAACCTTTTAACTGAATCAGAAATTCTAGGGTTATCTCTTACGATTGTAGGATCTCCTGCCATAGCCCCGTATGCTGCTATGGCTGTAGGGAGATTATCTTGTCTTGTAGCTAGATCAATAAATACTACCAGTAGAGTCTTAGAAGATATATTATTAGATATACAAAGTTACCAAAAAGCTATCTTACAGAATAGAGCTACTACTGTATAGATTATTTGGTTGTTTACGCTATATTTTAGGAGTATTTTTTTGCTATAATTTGTGTTTGTATTGCCTTATGCTGCTGTATACAATGTATTCTCTCATATCAATGTATCGTTCATCTGCTGAAGCTATTCCCTTGGGATATGGTATTGTATATAAATGAAAGATGGTTTCCAAATGGCCAAGGGTGGATTGTAGTGCTAAGATGTTAATGGCCATCAGGAACCCATATTGGTAGTCTGTCTTTAAGAAACTTTTAAAGATATTAGACAATAACAGTTCAGCTTATGTTAGACTTGTATTTTCTGTAATTTTCCCAGCACCTGGACCCCATAGTTTCCAGTGAGAACATGACCACATAGATAAGAAAACTATGTTTAGTGAGAACGGTGTATGTTTATATTACTGCATAGTTTTGCTATTAATGTTTAGTGAGAAATGTTGTGTTTATAGTATGGTATAGAAATGTGCTTATAGTTTGGTATAACATTCGGAATCAGGAGAGTTTTTGGGCATGATTTATCTGGTGACGTATTTGTCCAATGTTGATTGACATCTGCAGAGCAGGCCACTGAGTACGATGGATACTATGGCCGACAAATAGAAATTGTCAGAGCTTGTGTAACATTTGGTTATGCAAGCATTGTTTTTTCCACACAATAAATAAGCTGGGGAAAATTTCAGCTAAGATTGAAGCCTTTTAACCTGTGGACTAGAAAGGGGACGCCTATGGTTCCACAATGTGTATATCCCAGGAATTTCTCTGTCTTCCCTGTTTTGATGTCCGGACAGATGATGTGCTTTTCCTGGTGAAGTTTTTCTTATGCAGTGTGTAATGTAATTACTTTACCTTTGTGATTTATATTATGCAAAAGTATACCCAATATTTCCTATTTTCTGTAATCATTTGATTATTATAAAAAAATTAATCACCTTTTTTAAAGCCATCTCCAGCCCCTGTAAATACTTGGCAAAACAGGGGGTAAACCACTGTTTGGGCGCATGGCAGAGCTCTGAAGAGAAGGAGCACCATTTTACTTTTTCAACGCAAAATTGGCTGGAACTGAGATCAAACGCCATGTCACATTTGGAGAGCCCCTGATATGCCTAAACAGTGGAAACCCACCCACAAGTGACACTATTTATGAAACTAGACCCCATAACAAACTTATCTAGATGTTTATAACGTAGAAAATAAAAAATGATATTTTTTTCCACAAAAACAATATTTTCGCCCCCAATTTTTTATTTTACCATGGGTTACAGGAGAAATTGGACCCCAAAAGTTGTTGGGCCATTTGTCTTGAGTACACCGATACCCCATATTTGGGGAATACTACTTTTGAGGCACAGTGCAAATCTCAGAAGGGAAGAGGTGCCATATTAGAGTTCAGATTTTGCTGGAATGGCTTGAGGGTGCATGTCACATTGACAGAGCCCCTTAGGTGCCAGGACAACAGAAATATGTGAACTCATTTTACAAACTACACTCCCCAGTGAATTCATCAAGGGGTGCAGTGATCATTAGTGATCAGCAAGTATACCCATTGCTCGGGTTTTCCCGAGCATGCTCGGGTGTCCTCCGAGTATTTTGGAGTGCTCGGAGATTTAGTTTTCGTTGTGTAATCTGCATGATTTGCGACTTGTAGACAGGCTGAATACATGTGGGAAGTCCTTAACAAACAGGCATTCCACACATGTATTCAAGTTGTCTATCAGTCGCAAATCATGCAGATGAGACAACTAAAACTAAATCTTCGAGCAAGCCAAAGTACTTGGAGGACATCCGAGTAATAGTCCCATCAGCCGCCGCCTGCTGTCTCTTTTATCATTTAAATATAACTCCCATCATTCTCCTCTGCTCACACTAGGGAACAGCGCTTACTGTAATGCTTCACCCCTGGCGCACTTCTGTGTGGTACTGATTGCAGCACACAGTTGCCACACATGTGCCGCAAGTATTACACACACGGACACTGACATCTCCGTTACCGGAAATATCAGGATGTGTGAAAGAGGCCTTTTAGCGGGGTTTTTAGGTTTGGCTGCTGTCACACACTAAAAGACACTTTTTGAGAGCTATAATTTTTCCAAATTTTGGCCCACAGAGTCATATGAGGTCTTGTTTTTTGCGGGACAAGTTGACATTTTTATTGGTACCATTTTCAGTGTCATGACATTTTTGATCGCTTTTTATTCTGATTTTTGGGAGGCAGAATGAAGAAAAACCGTCAATTCATGAATTTCTTTTGGGGGACCTTTATACCATTCTGTATGTGGTAAAATTGATAAGGCAGTTTTGTTTTTTGGGTCAGTACGATTACAGCGATACCTCATTTATATCTTTTTTATATTTTGTCGCTTTCATACAATAAAAATTATTTTATAGAAAAATAATAATTTTTGCATCGCTTTATTCTGAGAGCTCTAACTTTTTTATTTTTCTGCTGATGGAGATGTATTGTGGCTTGTTTTTTGAGGGACAAGATGACGTTTTCAGTGGTACAATGTTTATTTATGTCCATCTTTTTGATCGTGTGTTATTCCACTTTTTTTCAGTGGTATGATGATAAAGCATTGTTTTTTGCCTTGTTTTTTATTTTTTTATGATGTCCACTAAAGGGGTTAACTAGTGGGACAGTTTTATAGGTTGGGTCATTGCGGTCACAGCGATACCAAATATGTGCACTTTTATTGTTTAGAATTTTTTTCATTCAAATATTTATTTAGTGATAGAATATATAGATTTTTTTATAATTTTAAAAATATTTTTACAATTATTTAAAAAAGTTTTCCTTTCTCTAACTTTTTTCCTTAGTCCCACTATAGGACAATCATTTTTGAAGGCTGATTGCTTCAATAGCATGCAGATAAAGCAGCATCTGCATGCCATAGAAGCTGTCAGCGCTGCACAGAGAGACTTGTTGATCATGCACTGTGCATGAACAGCAAGTTTCCTCGCTCTGGTGACAAGCATGTTATCATGGCAACATAGGGTCACCATGGAAACGATTGGGACCCCATGTCTCACCGTGGGGTCTCCAATCCAAAGGCAGAGGGCCTGTCAGCCCTGTTCCGGCTTCCAGAATGATGCAATTGTGTTCGATCACAGCATTTCAGGGGTTAAAGTGCCGGGAGTGGTCTGTGACCACTCCTGGCACCTAGTGCGGGGGTGTCAGCTGTCAGAATCAGCTAACATCCGGCGGCGATCACCCGCGCATTCCCCGTGTGCTCGGCCCATCGCGATGATGTAATATTCCATACCTGGTAAGATAGGCCCAGGTCACATGGATGGAATATTATGTCAGATGCTAGAAAGGGGTTAACCCCCTTTCTGCCAGATGACGTACTATCCTGTCCATGTGCCCTGGGCCTTAATGGACGGGATAGTACGTCATACGTGATCAGCCGCGCTCATGGCATTGAAAAGTCAAACGGTGCTCCTTCCCTTCCGAGCTTTGCCATGCACCCAAACAGTGGTTTACATGCATATATGGGGTATTAGCGTACTCAGGACAAATTGTACAACAACTTTTGGGGTCCAATTTCTCCTGTTACCCTTGGTAAAATAAAACAAATTGGATCTGAAGTAAATTTTTTGTGAAAAAAAGTAAAATGTTCATTTTTTTTTAATCATTGCAAAAATTCCTGTGAAGCACCTGAAGGGTTAATAAACTTCTTGAATATGTTTTTGAGCACCTTCAGGGGTGCAGTTTTTAGAATGGTGTCACTTTTGGGTATTTTCTATCATATAAACTCCTCATAGAATCATAGAATCGTAGAGTTGGAAGGGACCTCCTGGGCCATCTAGTCCAACCCCCTGCTCAAAGCAGGATTCGCTAAATCATCCCAGTCAGATGTCTGTCCAGCCTCTGTTTGAAGACTTCCATTGAAGGAGAACTCACCACTTCTCATGGCAGCCTGTTCCACTCATTGATCACTCTAACTGTCAAAAAGTTTTTTCTAATATCTAATCTGTGTCTCTTCCCATTCAGTTTCATCCCATTGCTTCTAGTCTTTCCTTGTGCAAATGAGAATAAAGTTGATCCTTCTACAATGTGACAGCCCTTTAGATATTTGTAGACAGCTATTAAGTCTCCTCTCAGTCTTCTCTTTTGCAAACTAAACATTCCCAAATCCTGCAACCTTTCCTCATAAGACAGGGTTTGCAGACCGGTCACCATTCTGGTCGCTCTTTTCTGAACTTGCTCCAGTTTGTTGATGTCTTTTTTAAAATGTGGTGCCCAAAACTGGACACAATATTCCAGATGAGGTCTGACCAAAGAGGAGTAGAGGGAAATAATGACTTCACGTGATCTAGACTGTATGCTTCTGTTAATACATCCTAGAATTGCATTTGCCTTTTTTGCTGCTGCATCACACTGTTGACTCATATTCAGTCTGTGATCTATTAGTATACCCAAGTCTTTTTCACATGTGCTGTCACTTAGCCCTATTCCTCCCATTCTATATATGCTTTTTTCATTTTTATTGCCCAGATGTAGTACTTTGCATTTCTCCCTGTTAAAAACCATTCTGTTAGTTGCTGCCCACTTCTCCAGTTTATTTAAATCTTTTTGAATCCTCTCTCTCTCTTCTCTAGTATTAGCTATCCCTCCTAGCTTTGTGTCATCAGCAAATTTAATCAGTTTACCCTCAATTCCTTCATCTAAATCGTTGATAAAGATGTTGAATAATACAGGGCCCAGGACAGAGCCCTGTGGTACCCCACTTGAGACATTCTTCCAACTGGATGTGCAGCCATTTACGACCACTCTTTGGGTCCGATCACTAAGCCAGTTATGAATCCACCTAACAGTTGCCTTGTCCATTCCATGCTTAGTCATTTTTTCAATAAGGATTGTATGAGAGACTTTGTCAAATGCTTTGCTGAAGTCAAGATATACTATATCTACAGCATTTCCTTGATCCACCCAATCAGTGATACCGTCATAGAAGGAAATTAAGTTAGTCTGACATGACTTATTAGTTAGAAACCCATGCTGACTCTGTTTAATCACTTCATTCTTATCCAGGTATTGACATACATGTTGTTTAATAATTTGTTCAAAGATCTTTCCTGGTATAGAAGTCAGACTCACCGGCCTATAGTTGCCTGGGTCCACCTTCTTCCCCTTTTTGAAGATAGGAACAACATTTGCTCTTCTCCAGTCTTCTGGCACTTCTCCTGTTCTCCAAGAATTTTCAAAGATTATGGAGAGGGGTTCAAAAATTTCTTCTGCTATCTCCTTCAGTAATCTGGGGTGTAATTCATCTGGACCTGGAGACTTGAATTCATTTAGGTTAGCTAAGTGTTTCCTCACTATCTTTCTGTTTATAGATATCCTGGATTCTTCTATTCCCTTAATAGGACAGTGAATAACAGTTGATGTTGCATTTCCTTTCTGAGAGAAAACAGATGCAAAATAGGAATTTAAAAGTTCAGCCTTCTCAACATCCTGTCTTACCATTTCATCATTTTCATCCTGTAAAAATCCTATAGCATCTTTGACTTTTCTTTTACTTTTGACATATCCCCAAAATCCTTTATTATTGCTTTTGACATCTCTTGCAAGCCTCAGTTCATTTTCAGCTTTAGCTAATCTGATTTGTGCCCTGCAGGTACTGCAGACAGCATTATATTCTTCTTTAGATATGCCTCCCTCTTTCCATTTTATAAACATTTTTTTCTTCCTTTTTAGCATGTGCTTAAGTTCTGTGTTCATCCATCCTGGTTTCCTTAAATGCTTCCTATTCTTCCCTCTTTTCGGAATTGTTAACAACTGTGCTTTGAGAATTTCATTTTTCAAGATTTTCCCATCCTTCCTGGACATTTTTGTCTTTAAGGATATCCAGCCATTGGATCCCTCCAATTCTTTTTCTGAATCCCTTAAAATCTGCCTTTCTGAAATCTAACCTTGACGTCTGAGTCTTCACAGGTCTTCCACCTCTAGTAATCCAAAATTCTAAAATAGCATGGTCGCTACCTCCTAGGGTCCCAGCCACTTTTACCTCCTCAACCATTTCCTCCCTGTTTATAAGGATTAGATCCAAGGTAGCAGTTCCCCTTGTTTTCTCCCTTACCTTTTGGAAGATAAGGGAACCTTTGGCCAAGTCTGAGGTCCAGCGCACTCTGGAAGATTTATTCATCCAGGATATATCTGTACTTGGCCGCATTCATGTTATCTTCAATGGCAACCAGTCGCTCTGTCCCTGCAGCTGAAAAACACCCCCATAGCATGATAATGCCACCACCATGTTTCACTGTTGGGATTGAATTGGGCAGGTGATGAGCAGTGCCTGGTCTTCTCCACACATACCGCTTAGAATTCTCACCAAAAAGGTCTGTCTTCATCTCATCAGACCAGAGAATCTTATTTCTCAAAGTCTGGGAGTCCTTCATGTGTTTTTTAGCAAACTCTATGCGGGCTTTCATATGTCTCTCACTGAGGAGAGGCTTCCGTCGGGACACTCTGCCATAAATGGCCCAACTGGTAGAGGGCTGCAGTGATAGTTGACTTTGTGGTAATTTCTCTCATCTCCCTACTGCAACTGTGGAAATCAGTCACAGTGATCTTGGGGTTCTTCTTTACCTCTGTTACCAAGGCTCTTCTACCACGATTGCTCAGTTTGACTGGACAGCCAGGTCTAGGAAGACTTCTGGTGGTCCCAAACTTCTCCAATTTAAGGACTATGGAGGCCACTGTGCTCTTAGCAACCTTGAGTACTGCAGAAATTCTTTTTTAACCTTGGCCAGATCTGTAACCTTGCTACAATTCTGTCTCTGAGCTCCTTGTCCAGTTCCCTTAGGGTGTGTGCAGACGCTGTGGAATCCGCTGCGGATTAATCCGCACGGATTTTGCAAAAACCGCAGATAAACCGCAGGTCAAAAGACCTGTGGATTATCTGCGGTTTTGCCTGCGGTTTGGTCCTGCGGATTCACCATCTCCACAATGGTGGAGATAGGAACCCGCAGCGGTTTCCGCAGAAAGAATTGACATGTCAATTCTTTCTGCGGATTCAAAACCGCAGCAAATCCGCGCGGATTTTTCCGCAACGTCTACACAGCGTTTTTTTATATCATTCATTTGAATGGTACTGTACACCGCAGCTAAAACTGCTGCGGGTCCGCAGCGGCCAAGACCGCTGCGGAAACGCAGCGGAATCCGCAGCGTGTGCAGATACCCTTAACCTCATGATTCTAATTTGGTCTGACATGCACTGTGAGGTCTTATCTAGACAGGTGTGTACCTTTCCAAATCAAGTCCTATCAGTTGAATTAAACACAGCTGGACTCCAATGAAGGAGTAGAACCATCTCAAGGAGGATCACAAGGAAATGGACAGCATGTGACTTAAATATGAGTGTCTAAGCAAAGGGTCTGAATACTTATGACCATGTGATATTTCATTTTCTCTTTAATACATTTGCAAAAATTTCTACATTTCTGTTTTCAGTCAAGATCGGGTGCAGAGTGTACATTAATGAGAAAAATATGAACTTATTTGAATTTACCATATGGCTTCAATGAAACAAAGAGTGAAAAGTTTAAAGGGGTCTGAATACTTTCCGTACCCACTGTATATAAAGACCAACATGGATATTACCGCCATATGGTCAGTGGTAGTTACCAGTCCTACGGAACATATAAGAGATTACTGCACAGTTATAGATGATGACTTACAGAGGATGTTCTTTCTGATGGAATCGTTCACTTTCCCCATCTCTTCCATCTGGCCCAGACCGACATGACAACTTCTTCCAGCCAGGACTCGGCTGCAGAGATTAAAACAAAGACACATTTCACATCTCACATCTTCAGCACCATCATCATCTATTCCCAACCTGCACAAATTCCTTATCCTGATGATACCGCAATGCTGAGCCACTGCTGCCGTATGTGTCCCTATCACTGCACCTACTGTGTGCCCTCTAAATTTTAAAAGCCACACTTTTAGAATATAGTAATGCCAGGTGCAAGTGCCCTAGAAAACAGTGTCAACATTTTGGCCCCTAGAAAGTATTGTCTTCTGTGTGCCCCTTTGACAGTTGTAGCCTGAGTTCCCCTTTAACAATAAGTGCCCACTTTACATTTGATAATGTCCCGTGTCTCCCCCCTGTACAGCTCCCCTATACACAGTATGATGCTCTCTTATACACAGCACCATGCCCCCACACTGTATAAATACTGACCCCTTAGTATACCCCAAACTGTTTGATGGCTCCAAGCCTTCAACACTGTATGATGGCCCCCTAGATAGCCATCATATAGTATAATGCACCAGATAGTCCTCAATATAGTATAATGCACTCCCCATAGGCCTCTGTATAGTATAATGCACCAGATAGTCCTCAATATAGTATAATGCACTCCCCATAGGTAGACTCTATATAGTATAGTGCACTCCCCATAGGCGGAGGGCTGTGCAGCTGTTCTTACACCTTAGATACCACAGTACACCTCTGTATATAGGGTTCTGGTCACATGGCTCCTCACAAACTTGTCAGGAATGTCACTAGTTTCCATAAAGCGTCTGTGAAGCGACATTAGCACATGAAGGGTTAACAAAAGCAAAAAGAAAAACCTTTACCAGTAAAACAGTGCGGCTGTGGGCGGCTGCGGAGCCCTCAGGACACGGTGCAGAAACCGAGTAGACGACACCAGCGTAGCACTTGCAGCACACAGCGCCATGTTACCACTGCGGCAGCCTCCTGTATTCTGCTTGCCGCTGGTCTGTGTGAATTGTAGGCTCCAGGTCATAGAGAGCAGACCACATTGCTGCATGCTACACTGCCCACTACAGGCATCTCCCTGCAGTGCTTACTCTAATGTTCAAGGAAATGATTTACCTTAAATGAACTTGTGTACGCTAAAGCACGTGACTACTGCACACAGCACTGAGGACAGTGGGGAGAGGTCAGCTTGCGCAGAGCTGAATCCTGTCAGGGAGCACTCAGCAATCTACAGTATGATAAACGCACTGCAGAAATGTAGGGTTTTTTTTAGACCACATTCACGTGTTGAGTATTTGGTCAGTTTTTTACATCAGTATTTGTAAGTCAAAAGCAGGAGTGGAACAATCGGAGAAAAAGTATAATAGAAACACGTCACCACTTCTGTATTTAACACCTACTCCTAGTTTTGGCTTATAAATACTGATGTAAAATACTGACCAAGTAAGGACATTACTGCTAGTGATGAGTGATTTTCTTCAGAAAACGATCATCAAAGAGGGATTTTTGGTACTCACCGTAAAATCTTTCTTGGAGCTTTCATTGGGGACAATTAACCATGGTTGTACGCTGCTGTTTCTAGGAGGCTGACACTAGGCAAAAAAGTAGCTCCTCTCCAGTAGTGAGTGAAGGGAGATGGACCGGGCCAGCGATACCCCTCTCGTGTCCGGGCCGTAACTATTGGGTCTGTCACCACTGTTGCTGGGGGGAGAGCTTTCTGACCAGGACAGACCTTTGCACTCGACTGTAGGGGGCAGGTCAGAATTAAAAGGGATGGTGGGCGCCAATGCAGGGCTCTTGGCGGGAAGACAGAGTGTGCAACAGGAAAAGGTTGATTCACTCTCCGCAGAGAGATGTCAAAGTACATTATTGTGCTGCAGATTACCAGCCGACGTGCATACTGACTGTGAGCCACTTGTGACTGTGTGCCCGCTCACCTCTGATACAGAGAAGACGTCCCGTTTCGCTGACTGTTGCTGGCGCGTAACTTGTTTCTGACTAGGTGGAACACACAGAGCCAGGTAGCATAATTCCGTCCCCCTCCTCTGAACCCAGTCCTTCTACTGCGGCGCCACAGAATTCTCCGCATCGGCCCGAGACCGTGAGACTGCGCCTAGGAGAGCCATGATACGCCGCTGCTGTCAGGAGACAGTGCCTCACTGTCTTACAGGACCAGGCCAGAGACTTCACGCATCACTTGCGGCGCCACCGTGGGATTACAAGCCTACACCATCCAGAAAAATCAGACTAATAAGTTTACCTGCTCTAAGAATATTTATTCTCTGTTACTATACCGAATCTGCTATACCTCTTACTCTATCCCCTGTAATAAACCCGTTAACTCTTGCTCTGCCTCTTGCTCATTACTGCATCCCGCGTTCCTTCTAAATCTAACATACACCCAACGACTGGCACAAAAGCACCTCAATTAGTGTAAAAGCAACCAAAAACTCAACCTACGTACCAATCCAACAACAAGGGCATGTAGGCTCAATATAGGTACAAACAGTTGGGGAGGGTGCTGTGTCCCCCAATGAAGGCTCCAAGAAAGATATTTTATGGGGAGTACCAAAAATCTCTTTCTTTATCACTTCATTGGGGGACACAAGTAACCATGGGACGCCCCAAGGCAGTCCCAAGGGGGGGGGGGGGGGACAAAAATAATGCAAAGAAACAGACTGTCAGCCGGTAAGTAACCGCTGCCTGCAACATCTTCCTTCCCAGGCCCGCATCAGAAGAGGCATGGGTATGAACCCTATGAAACCTCACGAAGATACGCAAAGAACAGGTTGCGGCCTTACAAATCTGTAAAGCCGAGGCCAGGTGACAAACTGCCCAGGAAGTTCCCATTGCTCAGGTGGAGTGAGCCTTTACCCCCGGAGGAGGCCATTTGTCCTGAACACAATACGTCTCCAATATTGCCAAACAATCCAATGGGCAATAGTGGACTTGGAAGATGGGAGCCTCTTACGACGACCTTCAGAGATGATGAATTTTGTATCAGAGTGACGAAAGGAAGCAGTCCTTGAAAGGTAGACTTAAAAAGCTCTGACCAGATCCAACTTGTGGAGGGTCTTCTCCAGGGGATGGACCGGAGAGGGCCATTTCATAATGTGAAATGAAGAGACTACCTTAGGCAAGAAGGAGGGAACGGATCTGAGAACCACCTTGTACTGATGCAGAATCAGGAATGGAACAGCAGGATAATGCCACTAACTCTGAGACTCCCCTGATGGAAGTAATGGGAGCCAAAAAAGGCGACCTTCCATGACAGGAGAGAAAACGGAACCTCTTGAATGGGTTGAAAAGGAGTGTCCTGGAGTGCGCCAAGAACAAGACATATTTCTTTGGAAAAGGATCGACAATGCGGAAACTTGACCCTTAAGGGTACTGAGTGATAAACCAGAGTCAAGACCCGCTTGGAGAAAACCCAGCATGGAAGGTAGGGAAAAGGACGTAAGGATCAAATTGTTGTCCTCACTCCAACGAAAGTATTAAGTTACGTACCGGTATATTTCGGAAGCCCATGACAGCACCACGAGAGAGGGGATCCGCCCTTTGGGAACAGGAAACCTACAGATACAAAAAGGGCGGCACCTCTCCCACGTATCAGTTGGATTACAGAGCTTGAGAGGCTACCATGGTTAGTACACCGCATATACACAATATATACAACCTATCTATCCTATTTACAATTCTTTAAACCATCTCCCACATAAGGTGAACTCGCAAAAACAATCCTCTAAAGGGGTGCACCCTTCTACGTGAACAAGGGAGGGAACTAAGGGTGCTGTCATGGGCTTCTGAAAAATACCGTTACTGGTACGTAACTTAATACTTTATTCGGACTCCCATGACAGCACCACGAGATAATTACAGAGATGTAAGCTAAATTAGGGAGGGACTACAGCCTGCAGCACCCTTAGTCCGAAGGTGAGATCTGAGGAGGCACCCATGTCTAACCGATAGTGGTTAAAAAAGGTGGAAGGAGATGACCAGGTGGCCGCCTTACATATCTGGTCAATTGATACTCCCGATCTCTCTGCCCAGGATGATGCCATGGCACGGGTGGAATGCGCCCTCAGGTTCTGTGGAGCCAGACCGCCACCTGCTGTGTAGGCAAGAGAGATAGCCTCCCTAATCCACCTTGCTAACGTGCGCTTTGACACTCTATACCCTTTCCTGGGACCTTGGAAGGATAAAAATAATGCGTTCTCCTTCCTCCAAGGATCTGTGGCTGCTAAATATTTAAGTAGGCATCTCTTAACATCTAGAGCCTGAAGACTTAGTTCTGCCTTCCTTCCTCCCTAATCCAACCAATCCTAAAGAACAATCTCTTGTGTCCTATGAAAATGAGATGCTACCTTGGGAAGGTATGCCGGGTCTGGCCTTAGGATTACTCTATCCTGTAAGAATTCTGTGTATGGAGGTAATCTGGAAAATGCCTGTATGTCGCCTATTCTACGTGCAGATGTTATTGCTACCAAAAAGGCTGTCTTAAGTGATATCATCTTTAGTGAAGCAGAATCCAGAGGTTCAAACGGTTTCTCTGTCATGGCTGTCAGGACTAAATTTAAGTCCCAAGGCATACACCTATCTTTGAGTATGGGTCTTGATCTGGTAACTGCCTTAATGAATCTCGCTACCCAATGGTTACCGGCAATGTCGCATGCAAATAGGGCCCCTAAAGCTGAAACTTGCACTTTCAATGTGCTAGTGCAAAGGCCCAACTCGAGACCCCTCTGGAGGAATTCTAGGATCTGTTTTACAGGTATTCCATCCCTGATATTAAACTCACAGGTGGACAGGAATCGCCTCCAGGTTCTAGCATATATACCTGTGGTGGTTTGTTTCCTACTTTTTAGGAGTGTATCGATTACATTTTTCTGAGAACCCTCTATCCCTCAATAGTGTCCTCTCAAACACCATGCCATCAAACGGAGTCCCGCTACTTGTGGGTGGTTGACTGGCCCCTGGTAGAGATCTGGAAGGTTCGGCAGTACTCAAGGATCACCTACTGACATGGTCCTCAACCATGCAAACCAGGTCCTTCTGGGCCAGAAGGGGGCAATCAATATGACTTTTGCCCCGTCTTCCCTGATCTTCCTCACTACCAGAGGTAGAAGGTTCAAAGGCGGAAAGGCGTAAGCCAGCGAGAAGTCCCATTTTATTAGGAGGGCGTCCACTGCCAGTGGATTTTCCCTGGGATTTAGGGAACATAAAGTTTTTTCCTTCCTGTTTTCCTTGGTGGCAAAGAGGTCCACCTCCGGTCGACCCCATTTGCGGACAATCTGATTGTAGATGTCTCAGTTTAAGGCCCATTCTCCCTGCCTTAGGGCCCTGCGGCTTAGAAAGTCTGCCTTCATGTTGTCTTTTCCGCTGATGTGGAGCGCGGTTAAAGATAGAAAATTTTTCTCTGCTATCTGAAGGAGACGTTTCGTTATCCGCATCAGGGCGTTGGAGCGGGTTCCACCTTGGTGGTTGACATAGGCTACCGCTACCTGGTTGTCCGAGAGTATCCTCACATGATGGCCCTGTAGATACATAATGAGTTTTTTAATGGCCAATTCAATCGCCAGCAACTCCCTCTGGTTAGATGAGATCTCAGCATCGGAGTCCCACTGTCCCTGTATCACTATGTCCCCCATATGGGCCCCCCAACCCCAAGGACTAGCGTCTGTGGTTATTACGCGGGTTATCTGTATCACCCAGGGCACCCCCGAGGCTAAATTTCCGACATCGAGCCACCACCTAAGAGATGTAATAGTTGAGGGGCTTAGCAATACCTGACCCTGCAAGAAGCCCTCTAAGGTTCTGCTATTAACCAGGACATCATTCTGAAGGGCCCTAGTGTGGAATTGTGCCCACTTGACCGCTGGGATACATGAGGTTAGGGAGCCTAACAGGGACATGGCCTGCCTGAGGGTCATGGAGGGTCTATCGATTGCCCGAAGAACCTGCTGCTGTATCTGCTGTAATTTATCTACGGGTAAGACACTGCTGGGTTTCTGAATTTAACAGCAAGCCTAGAAATTTCTGGACCTTTAAGGGCTGAAATCGGGACTTTTCGTAATTTATAATCCATCTGAGGTTCTCTAATCTGGACTTGGCTTTTTAATCTGAGACAGACAATGGTCCACCGAATTTCCCACAATCAAAAAATCATCCAAGTATGGGATAACTAAGATGTCAACTTCCCGTAAATGAGCCATAACCTCGGCCACTATTTTTGTAAATACCCGGGGCGCTGCTGAGAGACCAAAGGGAAGGGCTCAATATTGATAATGACGGATTATACCGTCTATTGATACCGCCACTCTCAGGAACTGCTGGAAATCTGCGTGGATGGGCACATGATAGTATGCGTCTTTTAAGTCCACTACCGCCATAAAACACCCTTCAAACAGCATCTTTATTGTAGAACTAATGGATTCCATTTTAAAGGTGCGTTTAACCAAAAATTCATTAAGAAAACGTAAATTAATAATCGTTCTGAATGTTTTATCCGGCTTTTGGATTAGGAATAAGGGAGAGTAGAATCCTCTTCCTCTCTCAGACTCTGGAACCTCTATCAGAACTTTTTTAGACACAGGTTCAAGACCTCTGCTTCTAAAGCCGCTTGCTCGAAGGGTGAAGACCTTAAGGGTGTTGGTTTAAAGGTATCCCGTGGGACTTGAGTGAACTCCAACCTGAGTCCGGTGGATATCACATTCCGCACCCAGTCACTATTGGTGACCTGTAGCCATGCTGGGAGGAAGGATGACAGTCTACCCCCCACGGAAATTGCTAGTCATTGGTTTTGTCTTTTTCGCTCTCTCGACGAGCGTCTGAACATGAAGCCCGTACCTCTTCTCCTTCTATCCTCCCATCTGGGACGGTCTCTATTAGGTGAAGGGTTACGCCTTCTCCCTTGACCGAATCTCCTCCTATTAAACGGACGACAGTAAGATGCGGACCAAAGGTTTGGGAATTTCTTTTTATCATCCCCAGCCTTCTCCAGTAATTCGTCCAGGACTGCTCCGAATAAATATTCCCCCTCACACGGGATAGTGCAGAGTTTCGCCCTGGACTGAATATCTCCCGGCCAGCACTTCAGCCACAGGGCTCTCCGAGCCGCATTAGAGAGTCCTGCTGCCCTGGCGGCCATTCTGACTGCATCAGCCGAGGCAACCGCTAGGAAGGCTGCGCCATCCTGGATTATTGGAAGGGCACCCAGGATTGCCTGTCTAGATGTTCCCTGTTTTAACTGCAACTCTAACTGGTCCAACCAGACCATCATGAACCTGGCCGTGCAAGTCGATGCTACTGCTGGTCTTAAGGAACCGGCTGCCATCTCCCAGGTATTTTTAAGGAAGGTATCTGCCTTCCTGTCTAGAGGATCTTTAAGGGACCCCATGTCCTCAAAGGGTAGCGAGGATTTTTTCAATGCTTTCGCAATAGCTGCATCTAATTTGGGGGCCTTGTCCCAAGTATTCATTGCTGTATCGTCAAAGGGATATCTCCGCTTGAGGGCTAGTGGTAGTGACCCTCTTTTATCTGGATTTTTCTACTCTCTGCGGATGAGATCCTGGATCTTTTCGTTTAGTGGGAAGACCCTACGCTTCCTCTGCTCCAGCCCCCCGAACATCACATCCTGCATGGATAATTGAGGCTTCGGCTCCTCCACCTCCATTGTTCCTCTGACCGCTTTTACTAATTTGTCTACTCGGTCGAGCGGCAGGCAAAACCGACCAGAGTCCTCTTCTTCTGAGGGGGACGAGGGAGATGAAAAATGGGAGCCCTTACTTCTCCACTCTGTCGAGGAATCCGACTCCACCGGGTCCTCACCCCTGGTTGGGACAGGGATTTTAGGGTTTCCTTCGTCTCTGCCCTTACTATATCCCTTAAACACGCCGCTACTGTGGGCGATTCCTCCGCCACTGTCTGCTGGATACAGGGGGGACATAACTTTTTGGGGCATGAATCTGGTAACGGGCATGCACAGAGTGCGCACTCCCTGTGTCTGGTTTTACTCGTAGCTTTCTTCCCCTAGAATAAAAACACAGAAGGAGGCCCCGTCACCGAGTGAACATTCACGAAGATCACTTACCAGTGCCACAATCAAGTTCCGGAGAATGAGGGGGATTTTTCTCAGTCGATGCTCCTGTCCGCCTAGCGGAGCTCTTATGACTGGACTGGTCACTTTGTCCCGGACGCTCCTTACTGTCACGGGCCTCTTTCTTCTTCTGTTTGACCTGCCTAAGGTCATCCAGGGGCGGCAGTGAAGATTGTCGCTGTTGCCGCCGTTGCTGCTGCTTTTGCTGCTGCTGCTGCTTTTGCTGCTGCTCCTGATCGCTCTCCATTACTGGCTTGCAATAATGTGGCCAAGGCAAGGCACCCATCTAGGGTCCTGCCTATATACCCCTCCTCTGGACAGCAGATATCCTTCTGCCGCGCCCCCCCCCCCTAACAGGGCCCCCCTCCCCAGCTGGCGCAGCTTTTGGCAGGGGAACCGGCGCTTACCGGCATCCTCCCGATGGGCGCCGCCATCTTGGGTCTCCACGCCTGCGCAGTGGAGCTGCCAACCCGGAAGCGCCCCGAGGCTCTGCCCCCTGACGTCACCGCGACTCCGACGTGACCGGAAGTCACGCAGGATGCCCGGGCACTGCACTATGGAGCGCTCCCCGGCCCCAACGCTCTGCAGCCGCACCGGCCCCCCCTACCACCGCGATCGCGCCGCTGGAGTTGGGAGTCCCCGGGGGGCATACTCACTGGCGCGGTCTGCTTATGGAGACGGACCTCCTCTGGACGCCGCTCCCTGCTGTCTACGCCATCGCCGTGCCACCCATCCTGGGCCACCGTGGCGTCTTCCAGGAGCTCCGCACCAGGCCGAGGTAGGAGACCCCCTCGCTACCTGTACCGGCCGGCCGGCCTGGGATCCGGTCATCTGCAGGATCCCGTCCCCTCAGGAACAGGAAACCAACTGATGCGTGGGAGAGGTGCCGCCCTTTTTGTATCTGTAGGTTTCCTGTTCCCGAAGGGCGGATCCCCTCTCTCGTGGTGCTGTCATGGGAGTCCGAATAAAGAAGGCCTTCCAGTATCTGTGATAGATATGCAAGGATGCTGGTTTTCTCAATGTAATCATTGTCTGAATGACCTGATGGGAAAAAAAACAGCCCCCTTCAGGACTGCGGCCTAAACAGCCATGCCGTTAAACCCAGAGACTGTGAACTCTGGTTGTAGAAAGGGCCTTGTGAGAGAAGATCTGGATGGTATGGAAGCTTCCAGGGAGCGTCCATGAGCATGTTCACTAGCTCCGCATACCAGGCCCTTCTGAGCCAGCCTGGACCCACCAGGATTATTGGAGTCCCTTCCGCCTTTATCTTACTCATGACTGTCGGAACCAAGGGAAGAGCTGGAAAAAGATAAAAGTCAGCTGGAATTACTAGAGCATTGAAAACGATGACTAACACATCTAGGGACCTGGCTACAAACTGAGGAACCTTGTGGTTCATCCGAGATGGCATCAGGTCAACGTCCAGGGTGCCCCATCTCTGTAACATCTGGTTGAAGACAGCAGGGTTGAGAGACCACTCGCCCTGATGACTCAGAAAATCGGCTGCCCAATTTTTCACCCCTGGAATATGCACTGCTGATATGGCAGGAACGTGTGTTGTGAACACCTTTGACCTGGCTTCTGAGTGTGGGCTCCCTCTGGTAGTTTCTGCTGGTAATGGAGCTAGTCTAGCTGACAGAAGTCAATCACCTGAAGATGATGATTGGAGGTCAGGTGTTACAGACGGGAGAGATTTAAGTGAGCAACCTTCCCTCAGTTGTTGCCGGTGATTTGGTTTACTTCCTGAGCATTTTGGAAGTAGTCTGCTTGCCTCCTGCTCCGTCCTGCATTTTTCAGATAAGCTGTCTGCTTGAAT
This sequence comes from Dendrobates tinctorius, assembly GCF_039654945.1. Taxonomy (NCBI): domain Eukaryota; kingdom Metazoa; phylum Chordata; class Amphibia; order Anura; family Dendrobatidae; genus Dendrobates; species Dendrobates tinctorius. Next base: position 645,211 of record NW_027361830.1, read on the forward strand.
CTTTTTGCATTTTGATTCAGTTTTGCTGTTTTCTGATGTTTGCTCTGCTGGTGCGAGTTCAGCCGGGTTCCCTGTTGGGACCTGTGCTGGACTCTGTTTCATATGCCACAGCTTGTGTCAGTCTTTTCTGTATCTCTAATTCCCTGTTACATCAGTATCTTTGTTTTGTGCCCAGTTCATACCAGAGTTCTGATTTAGTGGGGGAGAGGTCGTGTGGCCTCAGTATTTTTGCATATCAGACGTGTTGGATTTTTCTTAGGGTTTTTTGCGTGATTGCAGACAGCATCTTTTTCTGTCCTGTTCTATCTAGACAGTTTGGGCCCCATCTTTTGCTTATTCTATTTTCTGCCTGTGTTTGTGCCTCATCTTGTCTCACCGGCAATATATGTTCGGGGGCTATCTAGAACCTCTACCCTGGAAGAAAGATATGGACTTAGATCATGTCAAACCTCATGCCCAGAAACGCTAGGTGCTGAGATGGGATCAGGGTGGAATTCCCTGTGGACTATCCAGACGAAAAAATTCACAATTCACCGCACACTCTTAGTGGAATATCTTTCAAAGAATGTCAAAATTTTATTGCGCATATACAATGTATAGTGCTCACAATACACTGGAAAAGTAGGGGGAAGGGAGAGATTGTGACACAACTTAACATTTTGACTCTACTGGGGATCATAAGTCGCTGTAAATCAAAAGGAGGACAAATAAGACATATAAAATAACAAAATTATATAGAAGAAAATAATGGCATTAGAGAACAAAAAAAATAGTCCCTAAAAGGAGTAGCTTAGAATAACAAACTATAAAGTTGTACAAGTGAAATATCAATAATATAGAATTCCATCATTCACATATAGCTTCTAAAGAGTATCCAAATAGTCATGTACAATCAGGATTTACGTTAATCCAGCTGTATAGTAAAGACGTAAAAGAGCAAGAAAAGAGAGAAATCCCGGTAGGATCCAGGGTCTATATGTATTGTCAACGTGTCTGTAAAAAGGAGAGGCGAGAAAAGAGAATGCGGTTAATAATTATTAAAGAAGCCAGTTAATTTTCCTATTGAGGCCCTTTGGTTCTAAAGTATCAAGGGTATGAATCCAGAAGGTCTCCCTTTGTTTGAGGAGTTTGACTCGGTCACCCCCTCGTCTAGGACAGTCAACTTGCTCAATTATTTGAAACTTTAATTGCGCCACTGTGTGTCTATTTTTGAAGAAGTGATACGGTAGGGGGAGACACGTCTTACCACACCTGATAGTGGATTTGTGACTCGCAATCCGATCTTTGACACGTTGAGTGGTCTCCCCGACATACAGGAGACCACACGGACATTTGGCTACATAGATAACAAAGTTTGAGTCACAGGTGTAGGATCCACGTATGCGATAAGATTTACCGTTTCTGGGATGAGTTATGGTGTCAGACTTGATGATATTTGAACAGGAGGCGTAGCTAAGACATGGAAATATACCACAGCATCTTGTACTCAGTAATCTGTGTGTATTGTTAGGGCGTGTACTGCCAATATCAGCACGTACCAACTTGTCCTTGATGTTAGTGGCCCTCCTGGTGCACATTAAGGTAGGAGTTTTAATGAATCGATGTTAGGATATGCCTTAGATAAGAGAGTGTCCAGTGTTTTCTGATAATGGATTGAACTTTAGGCAGAAGAGGATGGTACGTATGTACAAATGGTACCCTTTCCTTGGGCTGGGTGGGTGGAGGAGAGGATTGTGCGGTAAGGCTCGGTTTTTTTCACTGTCTAACAACCTAAGAGGATAATGTTGGTCTCGAAATTTCTGAGTCATGGTCTCCAATCTGGTATTGAGTATTTCAGGGTCAGAGACAATCCGGGACATTCTATTGTACTGTGATCTAGGTATACTGTTCTGAGTTGCTTTAGAGTGACAGCTACAGTAGTGAAGCAGACTATTGCAATCCGTAGGTTTGCAAAATAGATCAGTTGAGAGATGTCCTGTGTTCTTAGAGACCAAAGTATCAAGAAAGGGTACTTGTTTACTACTGTAGTGTATAGTAAATTGTAATATCAAGGACAAGTTGGTATGTGCTAATATTGGCAGTACACGCCCTAACAATACACAAAGGTTATGAGTACAAGACGCTGCGGTATGTTTCCATGTCTTAACTGCGCCTCCTGTTCAAATATCATCAGGTCTGTCACCATAGCTCATCCCAGAACCTGTAAATTTTACCCCATACGTGGATATTACACCTGTGACTCAAACTTTGTTATCTATGTAGTCAAATGGGAGTCCACTCAACATGTCAAAGATCGGATTGCGAGTCACAAATCCACTATCCGGTGTGGTAAGACGTGGCTCCCCCTACCGGATCACTTCCTCAAAAATAGACACAGTGGCGCAATTAAAGTTTCAAATAATTGAGCAAGTTGACCGTCCTAGACGAGGGGGTGACCGAGTCAAACTCCTCAAACAAAGGGAGACCTTCTGGATTCATACCCTTGATACTTTAGAACCAAAGGGCCTCAATAGGGAAAATAACTGGCTTTTTTAATTATTAACCGCATTCTTTTTTCTCTCCTCTCCCTTTTACAGACACATTGACACTACATATAGAACCTGGATCCTACAGGGATTTCTCTCTTTTCGTGCTCTTTTACGTCTGTAATATACAGCTGGATTAAGGTAAATCCTGATTGTACATGACTATTTGTACACTCTTTAGAAGCCATATGTGAATGATGTAATTCTATATTATATTAATTCTAAGCTACTCCTTTTAGGGACTATTTTTTTGTTCTCTAATGTCATTATGTTCTTCTACATAATTTTGTTATTTTATATGTCTTATTTGTCCTCCTTTTGTTTAAGGCTGAGTTCACATGTGGCTTTTTTTCGCGTTTCCGCAGTGGTTTTAACCGCACGATTTTGCAGCGAAAAATAAGCATCCCATGCATTCCTATGGGATTCCGCAATGCTGTGGTAATGCTGCGGTTTTTACCACGACGGAATCGCTTTGTGTTAAAAAACGCAGCATGCTCATTAATTTCGTGGAATCGCGGCGATCCCGCACCCATAGGAATGCATTGTTCTGCTTACTTTCCGCATGTGGCTGTGCACACCATGCGAAAAGTAAGCAGAACATTTGCGGATGGTACCCACGGTCCGGAGGAGAGGAGACTGTCCTCCGGGCTTTGGGTACCATATCCCTGCAAAAAATAGAATTTAAAATAAAAAATATTGTTATTCTCACCTTCCGACGTCCCGCGCAGCCTTCCCGCCTCTCTCCACGCTCCTGGTCCCAGTAAGCCTTTGCGAGCGATGACGTCTGTTCTCGCGGGATCACGAAGTCTCGCGGTCATTCGCGCGATGTCATCGTGAATGACCGCGAGACGTCGCGATCCCGCGAGAACGGACGTCATCACTCACAAAGGCTTACTGGGACCGGGAGCGTGGAGAGAGGCGGGAAGGCTGCGCGGGACGTCGGAAGGTGAGAACAACATTTTTTTTTCATTATTATTTTTTACATTCTATCTTTTACTATTGAGGCCGCATAGGCGGCCTCAATAGTAAAAAGTTGGTCACACTCGTCAAACACTATGTTTGACGAGTGTGACCAACCTGTCAATCAGTTCTCCAAGCGATGCTCCAGATCGCTTGGAAAACGCTAGCAATTCTGCAAGCTAATTACGCTTGCAAAATGCTAGTTTTTCCGTGGGAAAAATCGCAGGATTTTAAAATGAGATTTTCCCGAGGAATGGAATTCCGGAATTCTCGCGGTAATTTCCGCGAGAGTTCCGAAACGTGTGAACCCAGCCTTACAGCGACTTATGATCAAGACCCCAGTGGGGTCGAAATGTTGTGTCGCAATCACTCCCTTCCCCCCTACTTTTCCAGTGTATTGTGAGCACTATATATTGTAAATGCACAATAAAATTTTGACATTCTTTGAAAGAAATTCCACTAAGGTTGTGTGGTGAATTGGAAATTCTTTTGATTATTGAACCTCTACGGCCCATTACATCTGCACCTCGTATTTTGACAGTGTGCATGCCAATTATCTCTAGTGACTATCCAGCTGAGACAGACCAGAGTGTCCAATGTGATCTGAAAACTCTGGTCGAAGTTTCAGCAGGATGATCCTTTGATCAAAAGAACGTTCAAGTAAGGTATTATGAGAATCCCCTTGGAAAGAAGGATGGCCATGACCGCTGCCATGACCTTTGTGAATACTCTGGGAGCCGAGGCGAGGCCAAAAGGAAGAGCCGTGAACTGATAGTGGTCCTCCTGGATCGCAAACCAGAGGAATATCTGATGCTGAACACAAACAAGAATGTGGGAAAAAGCATCCTGAAAGTCTACAGAGCAAATAAATTCCCCTGGTTCCCTGGAGGCGATTACCGAACTTAGCAACTCCATCCTGAAATGACGGATCCAAACGTGACGGTTCAAACGCTTTAGGTCCAAAATTGGACGGATAGACCTGTTGTAACAACCTTGCTGGCATCACTGCATGGCCTCCCATCCCCCGCACACCAACTTACTTTCTGCTTCAAGCCATGCTGTGAAATCTGTCTGTTGCCAGCCCTGAGCTCCATGTGCTATGCCTCTTGTTTTCCTGCTTGCTCTCCATGTTTCCTGACTGTGTGTATAGGTGGGCGGCGCCTGAACTCTCTGGTTCTTATGCAGTCTGGGTGCACCTGGGTAATCTGTCCTTGACCAATCACCTGGAGCCCTTGACTATTTAGTTTCACCACTCCCACTGATACATTGCCTGTGCAATGTCTAAACTCAGTTAGCTCCTTGCTGCTGAACTAGCCAGGCCCTGTTCTGTGTATCTCCTTCTCTGTAGGAATACTCTGTCTCGCTTTGTACCTTGTCCGCCTGCCAGGAGGCAGAATATCCCGGCCCTTGAGTCTTGTTCCCTGTACCTTGTCCGTACTCTGTCTGCCTGCCAGGAGGCAGAATATCCTGGTCCTTGTGTCTTTGTCCCTGTGTCTCTGTCTGAACTCAGTCTTACCTCTGTCTGTCAGTCTCCTTGTTTGTGGTTCCTTCTCTGCTGTGTCTTTCCTTGTGTCCTCCCTGTGTGTGCATCGGCACCCCCGCAGCTTTATCTGTGTTCCGCACTCCTGCGGCTCTGCCTGCTCCGCACTCCTGCGGCTCTGCCTGCTCCGCACTCCTGCGGCTCTGCCTGCTCCGCACTCCTGCGGCTCTGCCTACCTGCATCTCCTGTGTGAACAGGTCCAAACCTGTTCTCTCATACCACTCCTTCCTGCCTATATCCATACCTGCATCTCCTGTGTGAACAGGTCCAAACCTGTTCTCTCATATACCACACCTTCCTGCCTATATCCATACCTGCATCTCCTGTGTGAACAGGTCCAAACCTGTTCTCTCATATACCACACCTTCCTGCCTATATCCATACCTGCAGCTCCTGTGTGAACAGGTCCAAAGCTGTTCTCTCATATACCACTCCTGCTTGCCCTGTGTCTCCAAGCCGTGCCCGCTTGCCCAGTGTCTCCAAGCCGTGCCTGCTTGCCCAGTGTCTCCAAGCCATGCCCGCTTGCCCAGTGTCTCCAAGCCGTGCCCGCTTGCCCAGTGTCTCCAAGCCGTGCCCGCTTGCCCAGTGTCTCCAAGCCGTGCCCGCTTGCCCAGTGTCTCCAAGCCGTGCCCGCTTGCCCAGTGTCTCCAAGCCGTGCCCGCTTGCCCAGTGTCTCCAAGCCGTGCCCGCTTGCCCAGTGTCTCCAAGCCGTGCCCGCTTGCCCAGTGTCTCCAAGCCGTGCCCGCTTGCCCAGTGTCTCCAAGCCGTGCCCAGTGTCTCCAAGCCGTGCCCGCTTGCCCAGTGTCCCCAAGCCGTGCCCGCTTGCCCAGTGTCCCCAAGCCGTGCCCGCTTGCCCAGTGTCCCCAAGCCGTGCCCGCTTGCCCAGTGTCTCCAAGCCGTGTCTCCAAGCCGTGCCTGCCTGCCAGTGTACCAAGCCGTGCCTGCTTGCCCAGTGTCTCAGCCTGCTTGTCACTTGCACCTGTCCAGGTGTCCTGTTCCCGAGTGGGATCAGCAGCCACAGCCAGACACCACCCTGGAGTGGCACCCGGCAGCTACCTGCCGCACAAGCCTGACCTCACCATCAGAGGCTCCAGTGAAGACCAAGGTAGCTGTCGCAGTCACGCCCCTTCCAGGGTAGTCTGGTCTGTGGCACAGTGGGGCCACAACCCCTGGCTCGCGCCATTCAGCCAAGGCGCGAGCGTGACAGTTTGCACAGGCCATGGTCCCCGCTGAGTCCCATGTCCTTCCGCTCGCAGAGCGTCATGAACTCTCTCCCTGCCAGTGTGAGCCACCAGAAGAGTTTGTTCCGCCTTGTGTGGTTCCAATTGTGGAGACTTCTGAACCACTCATAGTCTCCAAGGCCATCTATGAGCAGCTCCTGGCCTACGAAGAGCACGACCCAGCAGATCCGCCTAGGTTCTATGGGGACCCCAAAGAGTGCCAAGGGTTCCTGAAAAAGTGCCTGCACTACATCCTGCAGAATGCAGTTTGTTTCCCCTCTGACCGGGTCAAGGTGGCATATATCATGTCCTACCTAGCTGGTGATGCCTTGATATGGATCTGTCCCCTTTGGGAAGCAGGGGATCCTGTCGTCTTGAGCCTGGGGGCCTTCCTGGTGGCCTTCCGTAAAGTGTTCGACAGGCCTCGTCCAGCTGTTCTTGAAAAGTCTTCCCCTCCAAGCTTCCAGAGACAAGAGGAACCTGTGGATGAATCGTCTCAACCACCTATGACAGTCCAGCCATCACCTGTTCCACAGTCTGCCGATGCGGCCTCCCGTGCAAGATCCAAGAGGTCTAACAAGAAGAAGCGGGCCAAGTTGCAGCCGGAATCTGGCCTCTGTCCTGTGAAGCCTGTACTCCAGAACCCTGGGCCAGTAGAAGAGGCTGTCCCTGGCGAGAGTACTCCCTCTCCATTAAACTCTTTAACTGTTTCTCTGCCTTCAGGGACCTTTGGTGTATTTAAGTCGCCAGTCTTACAGAGTCAGTGTGTGGTCTCTGTCATACAGCTCCGGAAGCCGGCGTGGGCGTTGTCTCGAGGTGGCCGAGCCCTATTGGAGAACAGTCTAGTCCTGCAAGGACAACTACAGCTCCAGGTCGGAGCTTTGTATACGAAGAAGTTTGTCTTCCATTTGCTGTCTGGTATGCCCATGGGTCATTCTGAACCAGAGATCCTGATGCCCATTTATGTTTGGAGACCCAGCAAGGCACCACACTTGAAACAACCAAGTGACAAGAGGTGTCTGGTTCCCTTGTGTCGCATTAAGTCAGCAAAGTCGTCTTCTTTGCCTGGTTTGCTAGTCGCCGAGTCAAGGTGTCAGGATGCCTCTGAAGAGGGGGAGGCGGTCTCAGTCTCCTCACACGTCCCCAGCGACTATATCAGTGTCCTGCTCCCAAGAGCACCCCTGCCTCTTGATTGTCTTCCCCAGGATAAAGGTCTGAAGATGGATCCTGAGTGTATGCCTTCAGCTCCCCTGTGGCCCAGGGGTGAAGGTCCCAAGACAGAGCTTTACCCATTGTCTAACCAGGAAGATGTGGTCCAGTTTTTTCAGGGTAACAGGCTGAAGTGGCTCCCTGTATGTATGCCTCCAGCTTCCATTTGGCAGGTGGGTGAAGATGTTGGAGCAGTGACCTACCTATCTCCATTTCTCACCAACCGGGAGGAGGAGGTCCAATTTTTCTGGCACATCGGGCGGAAGTCGGACTCGGTGATGGTGTCTTCTGTTTCTAGCTGGCCGGCTGATGTTGGGGTCAAGTCTGAAGCTTCCAGGTCCCTGCCTTCTGCCAATCAGGAGGAAGAAGTCTTTGTACCCTCTGTGTTGGAAACTGACTCCCTTGGGCACCAAGAAACCGGGCAATCTGGGATTCCTGATGGCACACATACTCCACCCTACCTAAAGGATGTCGTGTCAACCTGGACTGTGTGTGGTCCCATACTCCTTCAGGCCATTCTGGCAGGCTTAAGGAAGAGGGGCCGTAAAGGGGGGGTACTGTAACAACCTTGCTGACGTCACTGCATGGCCTCCCCTCCCCCGCACACCAACTTACCTTCTGCTTCAATCCATGCTGTGAAATCTGTCTGTTGCCAGCCCTGAGCTCCATGTGCTATGCCTCTTGTTTTCCTGCTTGCTCTCCATGTTTCCTGACTGTGTGTATAGGGGTGCGGCGCCTGAACTCTCTGGTTCTTATGCAGTCTGGGTGCACCTGGGTAATCTGTCCTTGACCAATCACCTGGAGCCCTTGACTATTTAGTTTCACCACTCCCACTGATACATTGCCTGTGCAATGTCTATACTCAGTTAGCTCCTTGCTGCTGAACTAGCCAGGCCCTGTTCTGTGTATCTCCTTCTCTGTAGGAATACTCTGTCTCGCTTTGTACCTTGTCCGCCTGCCAGGAGGCAGAATATCCCGGCCCTTGAGTCTTGTTCCCTGTACCTTGTCCGTACTCTGTCTGCCTGCCAGGAGGCAGAATATCCTGGTCCTTGTGTCTTTGTCCCTGTGTCTCTGTCTGAACTCAGTCTTACCTCTGTCTGTCAGTCTCCTTGTTTGTGGTTCCTTCTCTGCCGTGTCTTTCCTTGTGTCCTCCCTGTGTGTGCATCGGCACCCTCGCAGCTTTATCTGTGTTCCGCACTCCTGCGGCTCTGCCTGCTCCGCACTCCTGCGGCTCTGCCTACCTGCATCTCCTGTGTGAACAGGTCCAAACCTGTTCTCTCATATACCACACCTTCCTGCCTATATCCATACCTGCATCTCCTGTGTGAACAGGTCCAAACCTGTTCTCTCATATACCACTCCTGCTTGCCCTGTGTCTCCAAGCCGTGTCCGCTTGCCCAGTGTCTCCAAGCCGTGCCCACTTGCCCAGTGTCTCCAAGCTGTGCCCACTTGCCCAGTGTCTCCAAGCCGTTTCCACTTGCCCAGTGTCTCCAAGCCGTGCCTGCTTGCCCAGTGTCTCCAAGCCGTGCCCACTTGCCCAGTGTCTCCAAGCCGTGCCCACTTGCCCAGTGTCTCCAAGCCGTGCCCACTTGCCCAGTGTCTCCAAGCCGTGTCTCCAAGCCGTGCCTCCAAGCCGTGCCTCCAAGCCGTGCCTGCCTGCCAGTGTACCAAGCCGTGCCTGCTTGCCCAGTGTCTCAGCCTGCTTGTCACTCGCACCTGTCCAGGTGTCCTGTTCCCGAGTGGGATCAGCAGCCACAGCCAGACACCACCCTGGAGTGGCACCCGGCAGCTACCTGCCGCACAAGCCTGACCTCACCATCAGAGGCTCCAGTGAAGACCAAGGTAGCTGTCGCAGTCACGCCCCTTCCAGGGTAGTCTGGTCTGTGGCACAGTGGGGCCACAACCCCCGGCTCGCGCCATTCAGCCAAGGCGCGAGCGTGACACCTGTCTTTCTTCGGGACTATGAGGAGATTGGAGTAGAACCATGAAACCCACTTGTGCCAGGGAACGGATACTATTATTCCTGTGCGTAGTAGGGAAGAGACGCCCTGGAAAATACCTAGGGAAGAGAAGTGCTCTTCTCACCGGTAGCATCTGAAATTATTTGGTCCAGCTTGGACCCAAACAGTCTAAAGCCTTAGAAGGAAAGGTTAGTAAGAGACTTTTTAGACGTGGATCCGCATTCCATACTTTCAACCAGAGAATGCGGTGTATAGCAATGATGTTGCTGGTAGCCCTGGCAGAACAGCCAGCTGCATCCAAGGAGGCAGTCAGAAGATATTTGCTGGCATGGGCAATCTGGTCTGCTAAGTCTACCAATTCATCTGCAAAAGGCTGCTGCTAGAATACCCTGAAGTAGCATTCTTGCACAGGCAGACATGGACTTTGCCACCTAGGTGGAGGAAAAAGTGGGACAGAGGGAGGCGCCAGCTGTTTCAAAGGTTGAGTTATCCAAGGACTCCATCTGCCTATCCGTAGAGTCCTTAAGAGATGTACCGTCTGGCAAAGACAAGACTGTCTCGGGTCAACATTAGGGGACTCTGTTCATCTACTAAGGAGGTCTGGGCTAAAGGGATAAAGGATGTCTAGCCACTTTCTTCCCGGGAAGTGCTTTTCAGGGTGTTCCCAGTGTTTAGACATGATTGCCTTAAATTCCTTGTGATTGGGAATGGTCCGGGAAGAATGTTTCACCCATTTGAAGAAAACGGAGTGCTCCTGAGCAGGTACCTCGTTCTCCTTTAGGTTAAGAGCTTGGCACTTGCCAAGCTAAGGTAATTGACCATGTCCTGCACTTTTGAGACCTGGTCCGTATCAGACTCAGACTGGGAATCCGCATTTGACCCAAAAACCGCCTCCGAGGAAGGGGCATGGGGTGAGGACAGAATATTAGTGGATGCAGAGGGACCCGGAGAACTGGAAAGGGCCCACTTACTTGACTTTGTACCTGATCTGTCCCTGTGGAGATTGTGGTCAGGTAGATACGAATCACCAACAGAGGTGTTCGGAGCACTAGTGACTGTAGACAAGAGTGGAAGTCATTACAGGAACTGGACCAGGGACTGTGATATTTTTGTCAGGTCAGAGACTGACTGTGACATAGCAACAGCCCACTCCGGAGGGAGGGTTGTGCACTCATCCCGGGTGTTAGGGGGCTCCTGTAGGGCAAACATGGTAGAAGGACTGCAGAACTGGCAGAAAGGAAACAGACTGACCTGAAGACCACTTTCTTTACAGAGGGTACAGGTGTAATGAATCACAGTAGGCTTAGAGGAGCAAGAAGAAGCCTCTCTAGGGTTGTGGAAATACTGCTGTAGCAAAGCAGAGACAAAAAGAGATAGATCAAAGCCTACCTGATGTCAGTGACGACCAGCAAATAACTGTGTGGTTGGCTGTGTCCCCCTTTGTGCAGATATCTGCAGGTCAGAAGAGAACGCAGGGTATGGCAGTAAAACAGAGGACAGCGAGCTGCAGAGACACACAGAGGCTGATATAGCATCGGCTGTGCTGTGTAACAGCAAGTCTGATGCACTGCGGTGGGCATGCAGGTCTGCCATCTGGTGAAAAAAGAAAGTATTCATCCGATTGACTGACATGCTGGGGATGTGAACAGCCAGGAATATCTGCCAGCTGATGAAACAGAAAGTCCCCCACCGATTGGATGACACACTCGGTGCGCGAGCAGCCAGGAAGGGGAAGCTCCGTGAAAGGAGCAAAAAGCGCGCCGAACCAGCATGTGCTTTGATGCGGGGGGGGAGTACCAGACAGAGCAGGAAAAGGAAGAAGAGGAAAGCCATCCTATTGGTTAAAAAGGGCACGCAATTCAAAAGCATGATATTGAAGCCGGGAAGAGTTGTGGCCAGCAAAAGAAAGGGGGGGTGCCCCCAAGCACTGAACCCGGCCAGGAAAAAATGGCCATGGCTGTGCAGGCTTGTCCCCTACCAATGCCGCCCTGTCCCGTGATGAAGGGACAGCGATCCTTCCCTAGCCTGATGTTTGCAGCTGCGGAGGGAAAGGAGGGGGACATACCTGTGAGGTGGGTCCCGGTCCCTCTGCTGTGATGAGGATATCTTCAGGAGCCCTCATGGTGGATGAGGGTCACTGGAATGAATAATCCTCCTTCTCGCACCATCTCCAGATGGCGCAGAAGACAGTGTCAACCCCTTACAAGAAGGGGGAAAGCCACCACTGGTGACCACCGTCTTCCTCCCAGCCCTCTACAAGGAAAGGGGTGAGGTGGAGAAAAGGCTAGGATCAGCCACCACAAATCGACCTGAACATCCGTGAAGGTGACACACTGCTCTTTTGGTCACATAGGTACGGAAAAACAGGGTGAGAAAGTACACCCTGTTACCCTAAAAAAAGGACCTGAAAAACAAAGGGAAAACATTAAAAAATAACAGGAAACCTGAAAAGGAAAATGCAGATCTTGGATCAGATCCAGGTTTGCCTCCTACTGACACTAAACTTAAACTGAAGTGCTTTGTGCCAGTCGGTGGGTGTATACTGCGGGGGGGGGCTACCTTTTTCTTTTTTGCCTAGTGTCAGACTCCTAGCGACAGTAGCATATACACGATTACCTGTGTCCCCCAATGAAGCGATAAAGAAACATAAATTCCGCACGAATATGGCATATTCGGATTCGTGATCAGAAACATGAGCAAAATTTTATAAAAACTGTAAAATTCGGTAAAAAGTGCGGGAAAATATTTGTGTTGCCACAAACGTATTTTCAGCACTTTAGCAACGATAATGGTGGTGTTTCTTGAGCGTTTGGCACATGTTTGATGAGGGAAGGAGGTTTGCAGAGCTCAGAGGCACGGCTTTTTTGCAAACAGGTTTTTTCCACCTAATTTTATGTGTGCATATTGCGGCTAGCCAATCATGGCGCAGGAAACACCCACAATGTCTTGACAATGGCTTGTGTCTTTGGCTGCTAAAATCACATGTCCCTCTCCATATAAATAGCGGACATCTTGTTTTAGCGCCCTTTTGACACTATAGAGAGGTTGCTCCTAACGCTGGCACTGTTGCTGAATATGATACAGCCCGCGGTATCCCACATTGTCATGTTGTAGAGGTGATATGAACCTGTCTGCAGACCTAACGCACATAAAAAAAAAAGTATAATATTTTCTGTTGCGAAATGTGATACAGCCCGCCGTATCCCACATTGTCATGTTGTGGCAGTGATATGAGCCTGTCTGCAGACCTAATGTGCATTAAAAAAAATATAATATTTTCTGTTGCTGAATGTGATAAATCCCACCGTATTCCATGTTGTAATTTTGCGGCAGTGATATGAAGCTGTCTGCAGACCTCATGCACATTAAAATGTTTATTTTTTTCTGTTGATAAACGTGATACAGCCCGCTATAACCAACCTTAAGACGAGATGGTTCTGCCTCCATCCTAGTCAGGTCAGGGTTAATTCTATTCCTCCCCATATTGAAGAAGCCCATTTGTGAAACTGCGCTCGTAAGGCGCAGGGCCTGGAGACAGTACTTCTGCCTAGCCGCACTATACCTCAGCATTCAACACCTATTTCAGGTAAAATTTTCATATAGAGCCTTTATATAGGGATGCCGTTCTTTTTTGTTGCCTTGCTGTATTATGATTTTGAACAAGTCTGCCCAAAAGGTTTTTCTGTCACTTTGTCTTTATAGCTTTATTTCTTCATGGTTTTCTTTATGCAATCATATTATTAAAATTACATCTCTTTATCCATGAATTTCCTTCATTGTCAGCTTATATAGTGGCATTGTTATCTTTTTACAATTTTCCTTTTGTTTTTTGGCTGCACTTTTTCAAACACATACATTTTTTGGCACAATCTGCTGTTCTTCTCCCTGATTATTTGGAGGTTATCCCCCCTTTTTCCCCCTGTCTTCTTAATACACGTTTTTAAATTTTGCATTCAATAAAAATTATATTTTACTTTTTCTCTTGAGTCACTTTTTACTGCCATGGCACCTACCATAGCTGTTTATGTATTAATTAGGGTTAATTATTTAGCCTCTCTTTGGTTCTGGGGCAGCTATTTAATGTGGGTTGTTCCTGGGATGGCGTGCCTCCCCAACGTGCGTTTTGGCACTCAGGAGTGGAGCATGCGGCTCCATGTACTGCATGCTCCGCTCCTGAGTGCTGGCAGCAGTGCCGAGTATTAACATGGGAGATTCGGCCATATTCCTCGCATGTGTGATCCCGGCCTGATCATGAGTGTGAGCGTGAGTGTGATTGTCAGCGTGAGTGTGAGCATCAGCGTGTGAGCATGAGTGTGAGTCAGCGTGTGAGCGTGGGCGTGAGTGTCAGCGTGGGAGCATCAGCGTGTGAGAATGAGCGTGAGTGTCTCAGCGTGTGAGAATGAGTGTGAGCGTCAGCTTGTGTGAGCATCAGTGTGAGCTTGAATGTGAGTATCAGCATGTGAGTGTGAGCGTCAGCATATGAGGGTCAGCGTGTGAGCGTCAGCATGAGTGTGAGCGTCAGTGTGTGTGTGTGTCAGCGTGAGTGTGAGTGTGCTGTCCCATCTAAAGTTATGATTATATGCTTTATATAGATTGTGTTGTTACCATTCTTTGTGTTTAGTCTTGCATTTGGTCTGCTGCCACCTGCTGGTCTTTTTCTGTATAGCAGCCTGCAGCTAATTAATTCTAGTACATGCCTTCCACTTCCCGGTCAGGTCACTCCTTCTCTTCCTGCTGGTGGCCATTCTAGTTTCATTTTCACCCCGGAGAGACACGCTTAGGCCTCTTTCACACATCAGGTTTTCGCCTTCAGGCGCGATCCGGCGCTTTTGACAGAAACCGGATCCGGCGAAATGCAATGCCGGATCCGGTTTACTCCCCATTGACTTGCATTTGCGCCGGATGGCCATGCGTTTCATCCGGTTTGCGCCGGATCCGGCAATGTGTCGCAATGTGTCGCGATCCGGCGTCTGGATAAAACGTCTACTGTAACGTTTTTTGTCTCCGGCGAAAAAGCCGGACACGCCGGATCCGGCGCGTCCGGCTTTTTCACACAATGAAAGCCTATGAGCGCCGCAATGCGCTGGATCCGGCGAAAGCCTGATCCGGCGGCCGGATCCGGTTTTTTGGTCTGAGCATGCTCAGTAGCTCTGCCCACAAGACATATATAAAAGCAAGACAGTGGGACCCACAGCCACACCCAACATGCCACCCAAGACAGCAACCAGGCGCAGGAGAAGGCAGGAGACATCTGCAGCAGCACCATCAGCACCACCCCAATTGGAGCAGCATGCTGAACAACGGGAGGGGAGTCCAGCAGCAGATGAGAGACGGTAATTATCAAATCACCCATTCCTCCAAACTAGGGCTATTGAATATCAAGATATTCATTGGCCCTTTGTTTCTCTTTATTCAACAGCCGCCCAATAGATGCAGCAGCAGCAGCAGCAGAAGCAATGGCAGCAGCTGGAACACCACCCACAGGCATGGAGTGTGGCCACCAGGAAGACAGCACATCATCTTCTGGGAGCCCTCCCTCGCATCGTCAGCGTTTGACGGTAAGTTTTTATTTCCAAAATCCATCTTCTCTGTAATATATGTCTATTCATGGCCTTTTATTTCAAAACAGGAATCACAAGATGAAGAGGAGCTCCCAGAAGAAGAAGGAAGGGGTGGACAGACACCTGGAGTGGGCTCACAATTGGTAAGTTTTTTGCATCAAACGCAGAAACACAACATCACACTACACACAACACATAGAAAACAATGTTCTGCAGACCACACACAGCAAACAAATGCCTACATCCAAAGACATAACTTTTTTTGTTTTCTTCTCTAGTCTTCCCAATCTGGTGCATGGCCAAGAGGTCCTCGCAGTGCCTCCCAGGGTCGTCGGCGACAGCAACGCGGCGGTCACCAGCGTGTAAGTATAAATATTTTTGCTTTTTTTTTTTGCACTTTTTATTTCATTTCTTTTGTGGAGGCTAATTATGTTATTTTTGTCTTTTTCTTTAACAGCCTTCACAGCGTGCTCCCGACTCTGACGTTGAGGATGGAGGGATTGATGTGGACCGCCTCATCGATCTCGTCAGAGAAAGGGAGCCGCTCTGGAATATGGCTGACCGCCGCCACGTTGACCTGATCGTTACCCGACGACTCTGGGAGGAAATCTGTTCGCTCCTTGTGGGACGCTGGGAGGACCTCGATGTTCGGGCCCAGATTACAGAGCGTAAGTATATACAGTACCGGTTGCTTGATTTAAACCAGTGTTTCCCGAACTCCAGTCCTCGTGGTCCCCACGGATCATGTGTTCAGGATTTCTATTTACTATGGAAATCCTGAAAACATGACCCCTGGGGACCATGAGGACTGGAGTTTGGGAAACACTGATGTTGTATACTAACCACTCCTTTCTCGTTTCAGGGAACAGAATTGTGAATCGGTGGCGGTCTGTGAGAGATCGTTTCAAGAAGGAGTTCAATAAAGAGATGCGGGCCCCGAGTGGATCTGGAGGACGCAGGAGCAAGTACAAGTACGCAGAAGCCCTGTCGTTCCTCCGGGAAACAATGGTCACCAGAAGGTAAATATTACACACCACATGTGAAAAAAAATGTTAGATGTAAATTTTTTTTTCAGCCAGGGCCATACCATGTCAGTATTTTAATTGTTTTTTTTTCTCTTTATTCCACAGCACGGTGAGCAGCACTCGGGAGCCGGCACGATTGGACCCTTCTGAGGCGATCCCTGAGGAGACCGGCACCGAGGGACACTTCGACCGCCCCGGTACATCTGCACCTTCCCAGCCTTCCCACACATTCGACCCATCTGTCCCATCCACCAGCACAGGAGCATCGTGGCCGCCTACATTACATGAAGCTGCTGGTGAGGAGATCGCTTTCCCTTTACCCCACCCTTCTGCCCCTGCCACCTCTAGTACACCTGCGGGTACTGGGCGGCAGCGGCAGAGGGGTCAGGAAAAGACTTATGCGCCAGAGTTCTTGCATCTGAATGCATCTTTCCAGAACTGTCTAAAAGTCTTGTCAGAGCAAATCTCCGCAGGCTATCAGCAGATCAACTCCAGCATTCTGGAGGTGAAGACACTTCTGCAAACCATGCATTCAGAAGCAAGATCTTCGCCAAACCACACCTTTTTCAGGTGTGTTGTGGAGCGCATGGAAACACTCTCTCCTGCCCAGCAGATGCATGTAATGCATTCATGCCACGCTGCTCTCCAGCAAGTTACCTCCCAACCTCCTCCTCCCACCACAGTAGTTCCTCCACCTGCACCCCCTCCAGCCACTTTCCATCCTCCCCCTCCTATTACATCTACACCCCCTCCAGCCACTTTCCATCCTCCCCCTCCTATTACATCTACACCCCCTCCAGCCACTTTCCATCCTCCCCCTCCTATTACATACCATCCACCTCCAGCCACTTTCCATCCTCCCCCTCCTATTACATACCATCCACCTCCCCAGCACCATCCACCTCCCCAGCACCAGCAACCTCCCCAGCACCAGCAACCTCCCCAGCACCAGCAACCTCCACAGTACCTGCAAACTCCCCAGTACCAGCAACCTCCCCAGTACCAGACATCTCCCCACTTCCAGCAACCTGCCCCGTACCAGACATCTCCCCACTTCCAGCAACCTGCCCCGTACCAAACTCCTTCCCCATTCAAACTTGCCATCAACATCATCTGCTCCTACAGTCCCTGCCCAACCCTCCACTCCACCACCCACCACCTCTTCTGCTTCCCACATGTCCACCCATTCTGTAGTTTTTTCCACACCTTCACCTCTAACTGTTCCTTCCCCACCACGATCCCAGTCCTCTCTCCACACTCCCAGTGTCGAAGTGTCCCGCAGCCCCTACAGCAGTATTTCCACCACACACTACACAGAATTATAATGTGTGTATTTAAATAAAAATGACCAGTTTTATGGTTTCAGTTTTATAGTTTCAAATTTTTATTAAACATGTTTATTAACATTTTAAAAAAGTTTACTAAAAAAAACATTTTTCAATAAAAGTTAAATTATTTTACACTGGTTGTCTGTCATTTCTTTCTGCGGCGAAAAAGGTTAAATACAGGGTATTTAAAAGGTGAAATGGTATTCAAAACTAGGTATATAACTGTGGGTAAATTTTAGCTTTTTGCCACAGTTGTGTTCCTGGTTGTGTTTGAAGCAAAGTATTTCACCTAAAAAGTTGTGTTTATTGTTGGTGATTTCCTAACAATGTACACAACTTTTGTTAAAAGGTGAAATACTTTGCATAAAACACAACCAGGTACACACCTGTGGCCTAAAGCTAAAAATAGAGACCATGACAAGATAGCCAACTTTGGTTGGCAAAGGTATATACTGTTGGTACAGAAGGTACACAAGTTTGGTTAGGGCACAAATCTTTCACACTCTGTCATCCTGCCAGTGTACTCTGCCTTGAGGTGACATAAAGTATAGTGCAAAATTGTCCCTCATTACTGAAACCGTCACAGAACTTCTAGTGGTAATGTCATGGTAATCTTGCAAGGTGGTTTCTTCAGAGGTGTCCTCAATGGAAATGGGTTCCTTGCAGATAACAAAATTGTGGAGTACCACGCACGCTTTGATCACCTCGTCCACAGTTTCTGTCTTGAGGTTGATCGCAGTCAATAGGACCCGCCATTTGGCTGTCAGAATACCAAAGGTACATTCAACCATTCTTCTTGCTCTTGTGAGGCGGTAATTAAAAATGCGTTTTGGTCTTGTCAATCCTCTGCTAGAGTACGGTTTCAAAAGGTGTTCTGACAGCTGGAAGGCTTCATCCCCTACACAGACAAATGGCATAGGTGGACCAGATGTTTGCGGCAGCGGTCTAGGTGGTGGGAACTGGAAGGTGTTTCCATACAGTTTACGCCCCATGGCAGACAGTTTGAAAACTTGAGAGTCATTGGAGCGGCCATAGGCCCCAATATCAACCGCAATAAATTTGTATTCCGCGTCAGCGATGGCCATGAGGACAATTGAAAAATATTTCTTGTAATTGAAATATTCCGATCCCGATCCAGCTGGCTTTACAATGCGGATATGTTTCCCGTCCACAGCGCCCAAGCAGTTTGGAAACTGACATATCTGTTGAAACTTGTCAGCAATTTCAATCCACCTCTCTGTTGTGGGCTCTGGTAAAAACTCTTCAGCTAAGGAGTCCCACAGTGCACGGCATGTGTACTTCACAATTCCAGATATGGTGGAAATCCCGAGTCTGTACTGGAAATGCAGTGACGAAAGGGATTCTCCAGTTGCAAGAAATCTGTGGGGAATTAACAAACAATAAATTAGTTTTAAATCACAGCATTACATACCAAAACTGACCTATAACACTTGGAGATACAAATTACCACCAACACGATTGCAGTGAAAGTGTGCTCTGATGCGATCACATCCAATAAATGTGGCTTACCTTAAAGTCACCATCAGACGCTCTGCGGGTGAAACAGAGAAGCGGCAATAGGTGTCCGCTTTTCTTATGCGGTGTGCAATGCGCTCCACCAAGTAATCAAAATTCTCCATTTTCATCCTAACACATCCAAAAAATTTATCCGGGTTTCGTCGAAGGTCCATGCAGAGTGTAGAATAGACCCCACGCGTCATTCTCTTGGCTGTGATGGGGTGGATCCACAAACGTCGTCTACGATGCCTGATGCGCTGCTGTCTCGCTCTCTCCTTCTCCAGAACAATCACCCTCAAACGATTTGCCTCCGCTATAAAATCCGCCAAATTCTTCAAAATATTTCCAATGACAACATCCATCTTCGCCAGTAACTTGCTCTTCTCTCCAACCTGCACTTTCTCCTCTACAACCTGTCAAAGAAGGGCTGTAGGAACATGCTATATATAGTTTTCCAGTAGCCAATCCCGTTCGGAAGGCCACAAGGGTCAATTTTAAAAACCGGATCCGGCGTAATCCGTCGAAAAACGGATAGAAAAACGGATGAACCGGATGAGACGGATCCGGTTTTGTCTGTCAAGAAAAAGACGGATCCGGCAGAAAACCGGATCCGGCACATCAGGTTTTACTAAACATTTGCCGGATCCGGCGTTCCGGCACGACGCCGGATCGCGCCTGACGCCGAAAACCTGATGTGTGAAAGTAGCCTTACCAGGCTGTGAAAGGCATCAGTTTTTTGACCACACACAATTTGCTCACCTTGCTAGCAATTCGCTGCACACACATTGCTGTATCACTTTGGTCGTTACATCTGCACGTCTGGAGAACCTACTGCATTGCCAATTGTGTGCTGTATGTCCAGATCTCCAAATAAACCGACCTAGCGGTGTAGGGAAATGATCTCCAAATAAACAAGTCTGGACTTCACAATATCTGGTGTGTATCATCTCTCCGGACGCATGAACAGCAAAACACCAACAATGGTCCTGTCTGCTCTGCATTGAGGAAACGGAAGGTAGGAATCTCTCCCAGCCCCAATCAACTACACCTCCATTTGCCTCATGTGGGGACGGAACAGTGAGCGTGTGAGTGTGAGCATCAGCATGAGCGTGAATGTCAGCGTGAGTGTGAGCGTTAGCATGAGTGTGAATGGATAAGCACACTGAAACAGCAGAATTGTGATTGCAGCTCTGGAGGTGACTGAAGGATAAGACACGATGTACCAGCAGAATATTGACTACAGCTCTGGAGGTGACTGGAGGATAAGACACGATGTACCAGCAGAATAGTGACTGCAGCTCTGAAGATGACTGTAGGATAAGACACGATGTACTGTAACAGCAGAAAAGTGACTGCAGCTCTGGAGGTGACTGTCTCTCCCCATTTGTGCTGCCTCTATCCCGTGTCTTGTCTCTCTCCCCATGTGTGCTCTCCATGCCCCTGTCCCCTCTCCCCATGTGTGCTCTATGCCCCTGTGCCTTGTCTCTCGCCTCATGTGTGCTCTCTATCCCCCTTTGTGCTCATCCCCCTGTGCCTTGTCTCTCTCCCCATGTGTGCTCTCTATCCCCTTGTGCCTGGTCGCTTTCCCTCCTATGCATGCCTCTCTCCCCTGCATGTCCCTCTCCCCATGGGTTGCTCTCCCTCCTGTGCACTCCTCTCCCCTGTATGTCTCTCCCCATGGGTCGGTCTCCCTCTTATGCAGTCCTCTCCCCCTGCATGTTTCTCTCGCCATGGGTCGCTCTCCCTCCTATGCACTCCTCTCCCCCTGCATGTCTCTCTCCCCATAGGTCACACTCCGTCCTATGCACTCCTGTACCCCCTGCATGTCTCTCCCCATGAATCGCTCTCCCTACCATGCAATCCTCTCCCCCCTGCATGTCTCTCCCCATGGGTCGCTCTCCCTCCTATGCACTCCTCTCCCCCTGCAAGTCTCTCTACCTCCAATGCACTCCTCTCCCCCCTGCATGTCTCTCTCCCCATGGGTCGCTCTCCATCCTATGCACTCCTCTCCCCCTGCATGTTTGCTTGATACAGTGAGCAGCACCAACTAACAGAATCGTTGCTGCCTGCCATCCTCGGTGACTGTCTACTTGTCAGTATAAATTTGCAGTCACCAACAAAATGGCTCCACACTGTGTTCCTAAATGTCATCCTCTGTTTTCCCTTAGCAAACACCCAGAAGGGGAGGAGAGAAGTGACATCACACACGTCAGCAGATTCAGCCCATATTTACTGCAGTGCAGTAATGTGAGCTAGTTGTACACTAGGTTTTTGTCACATTTCAGTAGCTGCTCCCCCTATTGTTTAACCCCTTTCTGTCATGTGATGTACTATCCCGTCCATGTGCCCTGGGACTTAATTCCCAGGGACGGGATAGTACGTCACAGCGATCAGCGGCGCCCATGTGGTGAGCGCCGCTGATCGCAGCCGGGTGTCAGCTGATTATCACAGCTGACACCCGGCACAATGTGTCAGGGGTGGTCACGGACTGCCCCTGACACGTTAACCCCTTGCACACTGCGATCAAACATGATCGCGGTGTACCGGGGTTAAAGGGAAGCATCGGCAGGGAGGGGGCTCCCTCCGTGCTTCCCTGAGCCCCCCACAGCAGCGCAATGTGCAGCGCTGCTGCGGGAGGCTCCATCCCTGCAGGTCCCCGAATTCAAGATGGCGACGGGGACCTTCGGGGGCCTGCAGGGAGCTGGCTTCCTCATGCCTGCAAAGCGTAGGCAAGGAGGAAGCCTTGTGCAGTGCCTGTGACAGATCGCTAATCTGTCACGTGATGTGACAGATCAGCAATCTGCCACAGGACAGTGATGTCCCACTTGGGACAATGTAATAAAGTTAAAAAAAAAAAGTGTAAAAATAATTAAAAAAAGAAAAAAAAAATTTTTTCCCTAATAAATTCATTTTTTGGAAATAAAAAAAAAAAAAAAACACACAATAAAAGTACACATATTTGGTATCACCGCGTCCGTAACGACCCGCCCTATAAAACTGTCCCATTAGTTAACCCCTTTAGCGAACCCCTTAAAAAATAAAAAACTAAGCAAAAAATAATGATTTATTATCATACCGCCGAATAAAAAGTGCAATAATACGTGATCAAAAAGATGCATATAAATATCCGTGTACCGCTGAAAACGTCATCTTGTCCCGCAAAAAACGAGCCGCCATACAGCATCATCAGCAAAAAATAAAAAAGTTATAGCTGGCAGAATAAAGCGATGCAAAAATAATTATTTTTTATACAAAATTGTTTTCATTGCATAAAAGTGCCAAAACATAAAAAACTACCTAAATGAGGTATCGCTGTAACCGTACTGACCCGAAGAATAAAAGCGCTTTATCAATTTTACCGCAGGCGGAACGATGTAAACGCACCCCCCAAAAGAAATTCATGAAACGCTGGTTTTTGTTCATTCTGCGTCCCAAAAATCGGAATATATAAAGTGATCAAAAGATGTCACGTGCCCGAAAATGATACTAATAAAAACGCCAACGCGTCCCGCAAAAAATAAGACCTCACATGACTCTGTGCATCAAAATATGGAAAAATTATAGCTCTCAATATGTGGTGATGCAAAAACTATTTTTACAATAAAAAGCGTCTTTTAGCGTGCGACAGCTGCCAAAAATAAAAACCCGCTATAAATAGTTAATCAAGCCCCCCGTTATCACCCCCTTAGTTAGGGAAAAATAATAAAATTAAAAGAAAATGTATTTATTTCCATTTTCCCATTAGGGTTAGGGCTAGGGTTAGGGGTGTGTTGGGGTTAGGGTTGGAGTTATAATTGGGGGGTTTACACTGTTTGGGCACATCAGGGGCTCTCCAAATGCAACATGGCATCTGATCTCAATTCCAGCCAATTCTGCGTTGAAAAAGTCAAATGGTGCTCCTTCGCTTTCAAGCTCTGCCATGCGCCCAAACAGTGTTTTACCCCCACATATGGGGTATCAGCCTACTCAGGACAAATTGCAAAACAACTTTTGGGGTCCAATTTCTCCTGTTACCCTTAGGAAAATAAAAAATTGGGGGCAAAAATATCATTTTTGTGGAAAAAAAAATGATTTTTTTATTTTCACGCCCGGGCGTTATAAACTTCTATGAAGCACTTGGGGGTTCAAAGTGCTCACCACACATCTAGATAAGTTCCGTGGGGGGTCTAGTTTCCAAAATGGTGTCATTTGTGGGGTGTTTAAATAGTTTAGGTACATCAGGGGCTCTCCAAACGCACATGACACCCGCAGACAATTCCATCAAAGTCTGCATTCCAAAATGTCACCACTTCCCTTCCGAGCCCCGACGTGTGCCCATACAGTAGTTTTCTCCCACATATGAGGTATCAGCATACTCAGGACAAATTGAACAACTTTTGCAGTTCAATTTCTCCTGTTACCCTTGGGAAAATAAAGAAATTGGGGACTAAATGATCATGTTTGTGGAAAAAATACAATTTTTTATTTTCATGCCCTGGCATTATAAACTTCTGTGAAGCACTGGGGGAGGGTTCAAAGTGCTCACCACACATCTAGATAAGTTCCTTGGGGGGGTCTAGTTTCCAAAATGGTGTCATTTGTGGGGTGTTTCCACTGTTTTGGTACATGAGGGGTTTTCCAATCGCGACATGGTGTCCGATCTCAATTCCAGCCAAAAAAGTCAAATGGCGCTGCTTCCCTTATGAGCTCTGCCATGCGCCCAAATAGTCGTTTACACCCACATATGGGGTATCAGTGTACTCAGGACCAATTGCACAATAACTTTTAGGGTCCTGTTACCCTTGGAAAAATAAAAATTGGGGGTGAAAAGATCATTTTTGTGGAAAAAAATATGTTTTAATTGTACGGCTGTACGTTATAAACTTCTGTGAAGCCCTTGTGGGTTCAAAGTTCTCACCACATATCTAGATAAGTTCCTTGGGGGGTCTAGTTTCCAAAAAGGGGTCACTTGTGGGAGGTTTCCACTGTTTAGGTACATCAGGGGCTCTCCAAACGTGACATGGAGCCCAATCTGAATTCCAGAGAATTTTGCATTGAAAAAGTCAAACGGCGCTCCTTCCCTTCTGAGCTCTGCCATGCGCCAAAACAGTGGTTCCCCCCCACATATTAGGTATCAGCATACTCAGGACAAACTGCACAATAACTTTTGCAGTCCAATTTCTCCTGTTACCCTTGGTAAAATAAAAAAATTGAACCTGAAGTATTTTTTTTGTGAAAAAAAGTTAAATGTTCATTTTTTTTAAATATTCAAAAAATTCCTGTGAAGCACCTGAAGGGTTAATAAACTTCTTGAATGTGGTTTTGAGCACCTTAAGGGGTGCAGTTTTTAGAATGGTGTCACTTTTGGGTATTTTCTATCATATAGACCCCTCAAAGTGGCTTCAAATGTGATGTGGTCCGTAAAAATAAAATGGTGTTGCAAAAATGAGAAATCGCTGGTCAACTTTAACCCTTATAACTTCCTAACAACAAAAAAAATTTTGGTTCCAAAATTGTGCTAATATAAAGTAATCATGTGGGAAATGTTACTTATTAAGTTTTTTGTGTGCCGTATCTCTGTGATTTAAGGGCATAAAAATTCAAAGTTGGAAAATTGCGAAATTTTCAAAATTTTCGCCAAATTTCCGCTTTTTTCACAAATAAACGCAAGTTATTTGAATGAAATTTTACCACTAACATGAAGCACAATATGTCATGAGAAAACAATGTCAGAATCACTGGGATCCATGGAAGCGTTTCAGAGTTATGACCTCATAAAGGGACAGTGGTCAGAATTGTAAAAATTGGCCTGGTCATTAACGTGCAAACCACCCT
This sequence comes from Dendrobates tinctorius, assembly GCF_039654945.1. Taxonomy (NCBI): domain Eukaryota; kingdom Metazoa; phylum Chordata; class Amphibia; order Anura; family Dendrobatidae; genus Dendrobates; species Dendrobates tinctorius. Next base: position 669,872 of record NW_027361830.1, read on the forward strand.
TGGGGCTTAAGGGGTTAAAAAACTCCAAACAAAAACCATGCTTTGTCCTCAAATCAATTTTGCCACTGAATTTCGTCCGCAATACAACAATATCATTAAAAAATATATCCCCATTTTGCATAGAGATGCCAAACTTGCACTACTACTAAACGATGCTAATTTACGTTTTGTGGCCAGAAGGGCTCCTTCTTTGGGAGACATTTTATCCCCCAGTTTATTTTTGAGCAGTGAGATATTAAAAATAAAGCTTGATTAACCTATAAAGGTTTCTACAAATGTGGACACCACCCCTGTAAAATGTACACGTATGTGCAAAAAATAGAGAAGTTTTCATCAAGGGTGACTGGGATATCTTACCCTATAAAATCCTATATAAATTGTAACTCTGAGGGTGTGATTTACTACAGAGTGTAATGCATGTGGTTTACAATATGTGGGGGTGTGTGCTGTTCTGTCTAAGTTATGATTATATGGTTTATATAGATTGTGTTATATTACCATTCTTTGTGTAGTTGTCCTGCATTTGCTCTGCTGCCACCTGCTGGTCTTTCTTCTGTATGGCAGCCTGCAGCTAATTAATTCTTGCACATGCCTTTCACATCCGGGTCAAGGTTCAGGGCTTCTCTTCCTGCTAGTTTCCATTTTTAGTTTCATTTTCTGTGGGAGAGACATGCTTGTACCAAGCTGTGAAAGGCATCAGTTTTTCAACCACTTTGCTGCTCCACCTTGTTAACCAATTTGCTGCACACTTTGCTCACATCTTGTTTTTAGAATTCTGCACGTCTGGAGAACCTACTGCATTACCAATCATATGCTGTATGTCCAGATTTCCAAATAAACAAGTCTGGACTTCGCAATCTCTGGTGTGTATCATCTCTCCGCATGCTGAACAGCAACAATGGTCCTGTCTGCTCTGCATTGAGGAAATGGAAGGTCGGAATCTCTCCCAGCCCCAATCAACTTCACCTCCATTCGCCTCATGTGGGGACAGAACAGTCGAAAAACTGCCATGAGCCCAGCCAGAATTACCCTTACTTCCCTATCCACATGCCTGCGCTCTGCCTGCTCACATACTGCAGCCCTGCCCTGCTAAGAAACTCTGCAGTGTCACCCCAGACCGCATTGTGCATAGATACTCTGTGTATTATATAACATTGCTGCAGATTGTCGGACTGCAAAACCCTACAATTCTCCAAAAACACATTGGGAATCTTATCAGGACGTCTTAACTAAAGGCCCCTTTACATTTAGCGATGCACCAGCGATCCCGACCATGATACGACCCGGTCAGGATCGCTGGTGCATCACTAAGTGGTCGCTAGTGAGCTGCCACACAGGCAGATCTCACCAGCGATGTAGCAATGCTCGGCGGACGTACTTACCTTCCAGACGAAGCGATGACCGCCGTCTTCCGCCCATGTCCATAGCTCGCTCATTGGCGAGAAATGGAGCTGCGCGATCAGCGATAGCCAGCGGGGTAGCCGGTTGGAGGCAAGTATCACATGTAGCGATATCGCTAGCGATATCGCTGCAGCGTCACAAAATCGGTGACGCTTTAGCGATATCGCTGGCGATATTGCTATGTATAAAGCCCCCTTAAGCTGCACTGTGATTTCCAGCCCCCAATTCAAAAGTTCAGCTTCTTAAAGAGACAGCGCACCTTAAATCAAAATGGCTGAAAAAGACCCTGCACAGTCTCTCACTGCCGAAACAGAGCAAATACAACCCGATACTGTCCATTATGAAGAGGGGGAAACAGAACCAGCTTCACAAACAGACCAAGACTCACGACCAAGACGCTCTGTCAAACCAACCATAAAGGCTGTTGAAAACTATCACAATACGAAGGAGGAGTTCAATGACAACCTGGACGACCTATGGGAATGAGTCACCTCCCTTATGTCAAACATCCAATGCCATAAAAATGATGCAGCGAGTCTACTTGTCACTATAAAACGGCTAGACACAGCCCACGGAAGATACAAGAGACTGTCCGCAAGGTAAGTTGCCTTCCTAAAAGACTCTAATATTGATGAAGCCTCATCAGAGTTAAGCAAAGTGGATTGCACAGAAAGAGAAAGGGACGCCTCCGTGCAAGACGCCAAAGATAAAGCGGAGCTCCATATCGCTCATATGCAAGAAGCTAGATCTCACAGGTCAGGCTCTTCTCGGTCATACATATCATCCTGCTCAAGGACTTCAACCCTCAGGAACAGAATCCTAGAGGCACATTTAAACACAGAGCGATCCAAACTAAGACGTTCCTACACAGAAAAGAAAACAGAAGCAGAAGCCAAGAAAGCAGAGGCCCAAGCAAAGATTCTTCAAACTCAAATGGAGGAAAAAAAATCATGTTAGCTGAAGTAAAAATACTCGAGCAAGCATTGAAGCAAAACTTTGACCCGATTTGCCTACCACCACTGGAAGAAGAGGACCCAGCTGTCCGTACCAGTGATTACGTGCAGAAACAGATATCTGCAGCACACACCTTCTCCAGCGACGTGCAACCCAACAATGTGGAAGCGTCCAAGTCAGCCCAGCTTACGGTGCCAGAGGTTAAACCACAGCTCAACCATGCAGCAACATCATTCTACCCGGGAACAATTCACCCTTCCATGCCACACAACTTATACACCCAAGGGGCAACACAAGCTAACACAGTAACAAGGAGTGAAGGATCAGACATGTCCGAGTTTGCCAGGTTTATGGTGAGCAAAGATCTAAATCAGCACCAGCCTCTCAATGTTTGACGACTGTGCAGAGAACTACAGAGCCTGGAAAGCAACCTTCAAGGCCACCATTGCGGACCTCAACCTATCCGCTGAACAGGAGCTCGACCTCATGGATAAATGGTTGGGTCCTGACTCCACAAACCGTATCAAGAGTATTTGGACCGTCTACATGGGGCAAGCTGAAGCAGGTCTCAGCTCTGGATGAGACTCGAAAGAACCTATGGCAGCGCTGAAGCCATAGAAAAGTCCCTATTCAAGAGACTGCAGAACATTCCAAGGATCACCCTTAAGGAAGCCCACAAGCTTCTGGACTTAAGTGATCTGCTTATGGAACTGGAACTTTCAAATAGAGACCCTCGTCTGTCTGGATTGTGCTACCTGGACACCGCCCATGGGGTGAATCCAATCGTCTCAAAGCTGCCACATAGTCTGCAAGAGAAGTGGGCAGTGTGCGTCTCCAGGTACAAAAGGTCACATGATGTCACCTTTGCTCCGTTCAATCAGTTCTGCACGTTTGTCGACGAACAGGCCCAAATGAGGAACGACCCTAGCCTAGACTTCCTGGAGTCTAACACTACAGCTGCAGCAACACCCTCAGCAAGGTATGAAAGCGTCACACAGATACAATGAGTTGAGGAGCAGTGTAAAGGTACTGTCACACTTAGCGATGTACCAGAGATCCCGACCAGCGATATGACGTGGTCAGGATCGCTGGTACATCGCTAAGTGGTCGCTAGTGAGCTGCCACACAAGCAGATCTCACCAGCGACATCGCTGGGGACGGGGGTCGCTACTTACCTGTCACACTAGGCGATCCTGACGTCCTCCCGCCCGGCTCCACGCTCATCGCTTGTCTCTCCACAGGAAGCGCCGCAGGAAGCTGACGACGAGAAGCGGTCCAGGACGTTCTTGCGCGATCAGCGATAACCAGCGGGGGAGCGGGTCGTAGGTAAGTATCAGACACAGCGATGTCGCTAGCAATATCACTATAACGTCACAAGTTATAGCGATATCGCTTAGTGTGACAGTACCTTAAGCGTCAGAAAGACTAATCTGTCACCACCTGCGATACCTGCTGATAAGCAGTAAACTATTCCGTCGAGAGATAAGTCTTTCAATTGTGAGTGTCCCATTCACAAAAAAACACTCATTGAGCAAATGTAGAGGCTTCAGGTCCAAAGCCATGCAAGAAAATCCTCAGTGAACTTGGGGTGTGTTTCAAGTGTTGCGCCTCATTAGAACACATGGCCAAGGACTGCAAATCTGCCAATAAGTGTGAGGAATGTCATAGTGACAAACACCCATCAGCTTTGCATACAACCTCAGCCACCAGCGTTCCAGCAGTCGCAGTTACCTATAGTCTGGCTACAAGCCATGGCGGGGAGCCACAGAATAATGCCAAGTGTTATGAGTTCATTTTCCCCTTCACCATTGAGGTCTGATGAACTCCCTCTTCTGGTGAAGGAAGGTAGTGAGGCTGATTACCAAGCACCTGAGCTGGGAGAGGATGACTGGGCGACGGGGATCTCTGACTGGATATAAGGCAGCCGACGCCCTTCTGCCTCGCTGGTGATTTCTCTGTGGAATTCTAGGAGACCAGTCTGATTCCTGCTCCTCAAAAGCTAAAAGTTTTCTGCGTTGCCTTTTTGCATTTGTGTTTTGGTTTTAGTTTGCCTTGCTTTTCTGGATTCTGCCATTCCCTGCTGGGGTGAGCTGAATTCCTTTTTACCTTTTTGCTCTGTCTTCAGAAAATACCTGAGTACTGACATAGTCTTTTTGAAGCCTAGCGTCTTCAGGGACTTTTTCCCTGTCAGTCTGTTGGCTCTTATTTTGATAGGGTTTTTCGCGGATTGCAGACAGCAGCTTTCCTATCCTGTCCTATCTAGTTAGCTTGGGCCCCATCATTTGCTCAGTCTATCTTTCTATCTGTGTAAAGGGCATGTCACACTAAGAGATATTGCTAGCAATATCGCTATAACTAGTGACGTTATAGCGATATTGCTAGCGATATCTCTGTGTCTGATACTTACCTACGACCGGCCCCCCCGCTGATTATCGCTGATCGCGCAAGAACGTTCAGGACTGTTTCTCGTCGTCAGCTTCCTGTGGCGCTTCCTGCTGTGAGGACGAGCAACGCGTGGAGCCGGGCGGGAGGACGCAGGATCGCCTAGTGTGACAGGTAAGTAGCGATCCCCGTCCCCAGCGATGTCGCTGGTGAGATCTGCCTGTGTGGCAGCTCACTAGCGACCACTTAGCGATGTACCAGCGATCCTGACCGCGTCATATCGCTGGTCGGGATCGCTGGTACATCGCTAAGTGTGACAGTACCTTTAGTGTTTTTTCTTCTTGCTTCACCGTCATTATATGTTGGGGGCTGCCTATTGCTTTGGGGTCTGCTCTGGGCAGTTTAGATTTCCCTTTCTGTCTTTAGGCTATTTAGCTCTCCGGCTGTGATCGAGGGGTCTAGGGCACCGTAGGAACCCCCCATGGCTACTGCTAGTTGTTGTTGATAGGTTCAGGGGTCTGCAATCCGATAGCTGCCAACTTCTCTGGTTTTCTGGACTTAGCTAGCATTTCTGTTTTTGCCTCCTACGGTGACTCATTCATAACAGCCAAGTCTACCACGGCTGTCTCCTGCTCATGCTCAGAGGTATGTGGGGAGAGCCAAAGTGATAAATGCTGTGCCAGGATATGCCTAATCAGAGTTTATCTAGAAGGGCAACCAGAGAAGGCAGTAACAATGTATGCCATCATTGGCGATCAGACCAATCGATCCCTAGCTGGACCTAAGTTCTTTGAAGCCTTTGGAATCAAGGGACCAGCAACGCCCTATACTCTGAAGACTTGCTCAGGCTGCATAGAGACTAGCAGCAGGAGGGCACAAGGTTTCATTGCTTCTCCTGTCAACGGAGGCGTAGAAATACCCCTACCTACACTAATCGAATGCGATCATATACCCAGCCAAAGGAATGAGATTCCTACCCCAGAAGCTGCGTTCCACCAACCACACATACTGTAAGGCACCTAGTCAGCGTTATCCCACCTATGGACACAGATGCTGAAATCCTACTTCTGCTCGGCAGAGACAATTTAAGGATACATAAGGTCCGCCAACAGTGCAATGGTCCTGACTATGCCCCCTACGCACAGAGACTCGACTTGGGGTGGGTAATCATAGGAAATGTGTGCTTGGACCGAACAAGAGTTGATTCCTTTAAGACCTACGTACTCCGAGACGGACGAGCTACTTTCTGCAAACCATGCCCTCATCACTATGAGGTGAAAGAAAAGCCTCCAGATTCCATACAGCTGCCTGATGTCATTCCTTCTCCCTATGCAGACGACTTGGGAAGATTGGTGTTTCATACAACTAAGCCCCATCAATGGAAGACAAGGAATTTGTCAGGATAATGGACAATGAGTTCCTTAAGGACGAGACTAATCACTGTTTTTCCTCTACCCTTCCGAGCTACCAGAGTAAGACTCCCGAACAATTGTGAACAAGCCTTGTCCAGATTCAACTCTCTCCAGCGCACACTTAGCAACAAACCGGAGATGAAAGAACACATTGTCACCTTTATGAGCAAGATATTCCGGAATAACCATGCGGAGCCAGCGCCTCCCTTAAAGGAAAACGAGGAGTGCTGGTACCTACCCTCATTCGGATTATATCACCCGTGGAAACCTAAGCAAATTAGAGTTGTCTTTGATTCAAACGCAAAACATCAAGGCGTATCTCTCAACGATGTCCTCCTCACGGGTCCTAATCTTACAAACAACCTAGTAGGAGTGTTGATGAGGTTCCGGAAAGAGCCCATTGCCATCTCCGCCGACATTGAACAGATGTTCCACTGTTTCATAGACAGAGAGGACCATAGGAATTTCCTCAGGTTCCTGTGGTACAAGGACAATGACCCCAGCAAAGAGATGGTGGAGTATCGCATGAGGGTGTACGTATTCGGGAACAGCCCTTCCCCCTGCAGTGGTAACCTATGGCCTGCGGAGAACTGAACAAGAAGGAGAGTCCGAATATGGAACAGATGCCAGAGACTTTGTAGAGAGAGACTTCTACGTAGATGGACTAAAATCTCTACCCACAGAAGAAGCGGCAATCGACCTACTAAAGAGGACCCAAGGTATGCTGTACCAAGCTAACCTTAAATTGCACAAAATTGCTTCAAACAGCCTGGCTGTCATGAGAGCCTTTGAGTCAAGTGACCACGCACCAGGATTCAAGGACATAGACCTGGGACCAGACTGTCCGCCTGTGCAGAGAAGCATAGGCTTGAGGTGGAACCTGTTAGTCGACACCTTCAGTTTTCAAATCAACTGTGCAGACAAATCATTCACTAAACATGGTGTCCTGTCAGTGGTGAATAGCTTATACGACCCACTGGGATTCGTAGTACCAATAACCATACAAGGTAAATCCCTTCTGAGACAGCTTTCCGAAACCGTCAAGGACTGGGATGCCCCACTCCCTCCTGATAAGGAACCAAAATGGGAAACCTGGAAGCAGTCTTTGTGTGCCTTGGATGAAATCCACATACCAAGATGCTACGCCAGAACCTCACTTGCTGCTAGCACTAGGAAGGAACTCCATGTGTTCTCGGATGCATCCACGGAGGCCATTGCAGCAGTTGCCTATCTGAAGGTGAAGGCACCCGACAATCAAGATCACGTTGGGTTCGTTTTCGGCAAGGCTAAGTTGGCTACAAAGCTTGATCACACTATTCCCAGGCTTGAACTCTGTGGGACCGTGCTTGCAGTAGAACTCGCAGACTTTATACAGCACGAGCTGGACACCAACATAGATGACGTACAATGCTACAGTGACAGTAAGGTTGTCTTAGGTTACATCTACAACCAAACAAGGCGCTTCTACGTGTACCTCAGTAACCGCATCGAGAGAATAAGGAAGTCTTCCAAGCCTGAACAATGGCACTATATCCCATCTGAACTTAATCCAGCTGACCATGCCACTAGACCTATGTCAATAAGGTCCTTTGCTAACTCTTCTTGGCTTTTAGGTCCTAAGTTTCTGTTGGAACAGAAGGGAACTGAATGTGTCCAGGAAGTCTTCAGCATCCAGGATCTGGATGGCGATCCAGAAGTCCGCTCCGAGGTCAGCACTTTGGCCACGAACACTAAACCAACCTCCAGCCTCAGTTACCAGCGCTTTGAACGCTTCTCCAATTGGATGAAATTCGTCAGGAATATAGCAAGATTAGTCCACATTGCGAGATCTTATCACAACTCACATAGAGACAAAGTCTGTCACGGTTGGCACGTTTGCCATAAACCACTCTCTGACGAGGACATTTCTCACGGTGAGTCCCTTATAATACGTTACGTCCAGCAGAGCATATTCAGTACTGATTGGGAATGCTTATACCACAAACAGCAGATCCCTCTGAAAAGCCCCATTGCTCATTTGAATCCAGTAATGGACAGCTTCGGTTTGCTGAGAGTCGGTGTTCATTTAAATCAAGCCAAGATTGTGGCTTCAGAGCAACATCCTTGGATCATTCCCAGTAAACATCATATCATTGATCTACTGATCCGGCACTGTCATGAAAAAACCAAGCACCAAGGCAGGCAGATCACAGAAGGCAAGTTACGGTCTGCAGGGCTTTGGATCATAGGTATGAAGACGTGTAGCAGGATCACTACATCGCTGTGTGCAATGTTGCAAAATCAGGGGAAAACAGGTGCATCAACAAATGGCTGACCTGCCCCTGACAGACTGAGTGCTGAACCGCCTTTCACCTACGTTGGCCTAGATGTCTTTGGGCCATGGATGATATCTGCACGCAAAACTCAAGGCGGGTATGCCAACAGCAAACATTGGGCCATACTATTCACTTGTATGAGTGTCCGTGCCATCCACATAGAGGTAATAGAGTCTATGGACACATCCAGCCTAATCAATGCTCTCCAGCATTTTCTAGCAATCAGAGGATCGGTGAAACAGTTACGGTCCGACCGCGGAAGCAACTTCATTGGTGCATGTCGAGATCTGGATATTAACATCAAGCCAATTCAGGATCAACTGGCAGAAAGAGGTTGCACCTGGATCTTCAATCCTCCGCATAGTTCTAACATGGGAGGTTCCTGGGAAAGGATAATCGGGATCTCACGCAACATCCTGAACTCTGTTTATGGACGTAAACTCTTCAAGGCTTACGCATGAGACCTTCGTTACTCTTCTGGCTGAAGTTTCTGCCATAATCAACTCAAGACCACTTGTCCCAGTGTCAATGGATCCCGAAATGCCGACCATTCTTACGCCAGCTACTCTTCTCACCCAAAAGACCGGGAACCCGCTAACAGTCAGTCGGGAGTTTACTCATGCAAACACCTACCAAAAACAGTGGAAACGTGTGCAGTACCTCGCTGATTACTTCTGGGACCAGTGGAGAAAGGAGTATCTTGTGATTCTCCAAGGAAGAAGGAAATGGCGACAGAGTAAACCGAACTTGAAAGAAGGAGACGTGGTGCTAATGAAAGAACAACAAGCCCAAAGGATCAACTGGCCTATGGGAATCATTACAAAGACTTTCCCTAGTCAAGACAGTAAGGTCTGGAAGGTGGAGCTGAAGGTCCTTAGGAAAGGCGAGCCTAAGACATTTCAGAGGCCAATCCACGAGCTCGTATTGATACTACCAATTGAGGACATTCCAGTAGGATGAACCATGAACACAACACTGCCCTAGTACTTTGTCCATTGGATTACCATTGGGTTGGAGACAGTTTGGCCTAGTGCGGCTTCTCCGATCCGAAGAAGGGTTTTGTTTGGATTGCTTCAGGAACCTACTTAGTTTTGAAGTTATTATTGCATTGCATGCAAATTTGTGTTTGCTTTCTAGGTTATTCAACTTTACAAAAAAACATTAATATAGTAAAATCCCTTATGGAATTTCAGACGGGGAGTGTGCTGTTCCGTCTAAATTATGATTATATGGTTTATATAGATTGTGTTATATTACCATTCTTTGTGTAGTTGTCCTGCATTTGCTCTGCTGCCACCTGCTGGTCTTTCTTCTGTATGGCAGCCTGCAGCTAATTAATTCTTGCACATGCCTTTCACATCCGTGTCAAGTTTCAAGGCTTCTCTTCCTGCTAGCTTCCATTCTTAGTTTCATTTCTGTGGGAGAGATGTGCTTGTACCGAGCTGTGAAAGGCATCAGTTTTTCGACCACTTTGTTGCACCACCTTGTTAACCAAATTTGCTGCACACTTTGCTCACATCTTGTTGTTAGAATTCTGCACGTCTGGAGAACCTACTGCATTACCAATCATATGCTGTATGTCCAGATTTTCAAATAAACAAGTCTGGACTTCACAATCCCTGATGTGTATCATCTCTCTGTCTGGTCCTGTCTGCTCTGCATTGAGGAAATGGAAGGTAGGAATCTCTCCCAGCCCCATCAACTACACCTCCATTCGCCTCATGTGGGGACAGAACAGGGTGTACTATTGGGCCATTAAAAAGGAGAATCAGGAAACACGGTCATTTTCCCGCGGTGCTGAGGTCACAGGAGTTCATGCCGGCAGCGAACACAGACTCAGTGGCTTCACCGCTAGTCACTGAGCCTGCGCGCGCCGCTTCCCATTCATTCCCCAGTAGTTTACAGCCTGAGCGGTCGCATTAGCGTGGCTTCCTTTGTAAACTGATAAATCCCCAGATTTGGATTTACGCTGTGGGACTTGACTGAGTGCTGGACAGGTATGCTATATTGTTGTTGCTTTTTTTTTGTTTGTTTTTTACAGGTGATCAATGGCATCCAGATGGGATTAGCAGTGTAATAAAGATGGGAAAAAAGTGTGTTGTATTATTTCATTAAAATACTTTATTCTTAATGTGTGTGTTTAATCCTTTACTTACTATAGTATTAGTAATGGATAGGTGACTTATCGACACCACTCCATTACTAAGTCGGGATTAATGTCACCTTACAACAGCAAGGTGACATTAACCCCTTATTACCCCACTTGCTACCACTACAGGGCAAGTGGGAAGAATCCGACAAAGCTCCAGATTAGTTGCATCTAAGGCTAGGTGCCCATGTTGCGTTTTGTTAGCGTTTTCGCAGCATTTTTCTGCTGAGAAAACGCTAACAAAACGCATCCCATTAATTTTAATAGCATCCCGCAATTGCTGCATATTTTTCCGCAGAGGAATTGCATCGCGGTAAAATACTCAGCATGTTCATTATTTGAGCGGAATTGCAGCGATTCCGCCAGACTTGTATTAGAACGCTCACTTTACGCATGTGGCTATGCCCACCATGCGTAAAGTGAGCGCTTCATGTGCGGATGGTACCCAGGGTCTGGAGTAGAGGAGACTCTCCTCCATCCCCTGGGTATCATAATCCTGTTAAAACTAGAATTTAAATAAAAAACAAACAAAAAACAAAACAAAACAAAAAAAGCCTTCCCGCCTCTCAACCACGCTGCCAGCATCGTCTGTTTGAGAGATGCATTGCGCGAATCACCCGAGATGACGTTGCGGTCTCGCGAGCGTGACGTCACAAAGGTCCTTCGCGCAAAACATCCCTGGGAACGGAACGTACCGGGAGCACAGCTGAGGAGATCGGGGGCAGTCGGAAGGTGAGAATAACCATATTTTTTTTATTTTTAACATCCTATCTTTTACTGCTGAGATAATATCAATAGTAAAAAGTTGGTCACACTTGTCAAGCATTATGCTTGACAAGTATGACCAACCTGTCAATCACTTCTCCAAGTGATGCTTCAAATCGCTTGGAAAGCGCAAGCATTCTGCAAGTTAAAAACGCTTGTGTTTTGCGGGAAAACGCATGCGAAATCCGCATGCGTTTTACCCGTGGCAGGGAGTTGCGGAAATGCTGCAGGCTTTTCCGCAGCATTTCTGCAACGTGGGCACATAGCCTAATAGATGCGCCTTTTCTGGGCAGCTGCAGGCTGCTGTTTTTAGGCTGGGGGGCCCATATTCTTGGCCCCTTACCATCCTGAGAATAGAAGCTCACACCTGTATAGTTTTGCCGGGTTGGTTTAAAAAAAATAAGGGGGACCCCATGTCGTTTTTTTTTTCCATTCATTCTGCCCTACTCGCGCTGTTGCCAGCAGAGCAGGGAAGAATGACAGCTGCGTTCAGCACCACAAGCAGGGGAACAGCGCTTACTGTAGCGCTACTTCCCCTGCGGCAGACCGTGCTCACGGAGGACAGTGTTAGGGCTGGCGGAACGCATCAAATAATAAAATGATAGTAAGGTGTGTTCGCAGCCCGGGGTCCACTGTGCAGAGGTGGTAAACTGCTGCTTAGTAATGGCGGTTGAATATAGCTGTATACAAAAGGTCACACGCGGGTTAATGTCACCCGTGTGAACAGGAGCGGACTCTGTTACGTCACAGAGCTGCAGTACCACGGAACTTAAATGCCGGAGTTTGTTAGAACTCACAGAGCTCAGCAAACGGGCGCACAGAATGCGGTCACAGAACTCTGCCCCAAGGACATGGGGTCAGAGTCCCTATAGACCTTCTGAGCACATGGCGTCGCACCTGCGGACACCACTATAGACGCTGACTATGGTGGAGTGTCGAGCATGTGCACTGTGGTGTGGAGAGCCACCGGTGGACACTGATTCCAGTCTCTGACTCTGCCTCTACCTACACCTAGACCTGGGCGCTTAACAGGCTAGGCTGCACAACACATGCGTACCAAGGGTAGAGGTTTCTTATTGAGTCATTCACCAGAGACATTCATACATGCATACAACACTCACTCCACATGGTCTAATCTTTGTCTATATTAGCGCATGGCCAACCTTTTATAGCAGCGTCCTTCCGGGACCTTTCTGACCCTCCTGATGGTCCAATCCGAGCTGGAGAAGGACGTGAGCATGTGACCTCCGATCTCCAATGAGAGATCGTCCCACGGGCACGCTCAGTGGACCAAAAGGAGGAAATAGTCCCTAGAGTAGGTCGCTGCTGACCAGCATGCGTTGCTATAGCTGGACAAGCTGTGGCAGCAGCAACCAAACCCACAGAGCTGGTCTGAGCAGAGCGCCGGGATTGACGAGTCTGCTGAGCAGCCTCTTCTGTGGCTGGAGAGGAATGGGAGACTGCAAGGCTCAGGATTCCAGCTGTGCAGCGACAGGAACCTGACGCCTAACAGACAGTGTACACTGTTCTCAGTTTGCATGTGTTGCGGGCCATGTGTCCATGTTAAAACGGACATATCTCTGTTTTGCACACAGACACATGGTCCGTGAAATCATGCTGACATCTGCATAGACCCATTCATTTGAATGGGTCTACGTGTGTCAGTGTCTCTGGTACGTGAGAAAACTGTCACTACACGTACCATAGCCACTGTCCTGTGAAACAAGCCTAGGAAATATTTTCACTACCATATTTTAGTCTTAATTTCTAGATTTCTATTCTTTATTATCACAACTTTTGTTGCATCAAAATATGTCATCGTGATTAGAAATAGTATTTTGCAGTGCGCTTTTTTTTGCGTGATATCACTTTGTGCTGTCCTTAGAAGGGTTAACAAGGTAGGGAATATCTATCTACCTTTCTGTTTAATGATGTTAATGATTGCACCTGTCACTTTTTTTGTAAATCTGTATATAACTATCACAATGAGGACCGTATTCATACCATGAGTAGTTTACCAGGGACCACACAAGTTGTACAAGCCTGAGACCATGTTTTTAAGAATGTTCTAAATAGAAAGTAAAATTTTAATTATATGAATATCTGTGCTGGAGACAACCTTTTTTTCCTGCTTGCAATTTGACTACACCTTTGATCAGGGTGGCTCCGTGCGTGGATGGACCTTGAAACCTAATGAAGACTAGTGAACTGACTATATCCACGCACGGAGCCTCCCTGATCAAAGGTGTAATCAAATTGCAAGCAGGAAAAAAAAAGGTTGACTCCAGCACAGATATTCATATAATTAAAATGTAATCTCCCCCTTATCTTACTAACTGTTCTGTTATTAACATACAGTAGGGGACATCTGACTTTGAAATTGTTTGGATCATGTAGTCAATTTTATAAACTCCTCATTTACAGGCTCCCCAAAATTCTTCTGTTACTAATGTAATACAGTAGGGGACATCTCACTTTGAAATTGTTTGGAGCATGCAGTTGTGGAAGAAAGAACCAGGCTGCAAGTGCTGCTGAAGTGTCAGGTCCGGAACTGCTGGGGCCGAACCACCTGTTGCGGGGGGGGGGGGGGGGGAATTGAGGACGTAGGAGACACATGAGCTGCAGAGAGGGAGCGTGGTGAGTCAGGAGAGTATAAGGAGGTTTGTGTGGGAAAAGAGAGGGGCTTCTCGCTGGAGGGCTGAGTGAGGGAGGACCTGCGTCGTGAGCAGTGATAGGCCGCGCGGCAGCGATAAGGGTGGGGTGCAGTAAGGACCCAGGGAGTGTCACCGAGCGTGCAGGTCAGAACACGCTGAGCACAAATTTGTTGGGAAAGGGTCCCAGCCGCAGAGCACAGATCCAGGACGGGTGCAGTACAGACTCACAAGTACCAGCAGGCGCGCAGGGAGACGCGCGCCGAGCAGAGCATTGCAGTGCGGATATCCAGGTGATGTTGGCTGCTCAGAGGCATATACGCTGAATGGAATATTGCGGAGAGCTTCACTCTTCAGCTCCTCAGTTAGATGGACAAGGGGCTCAGCGGGCAAAACTAGTGACCGCCAGCTGCCGCCAGAAGTGATACCGTGTGTTGGCTGAAGACGCTGCACTGGCCTCCGCCGGTATCACCTGTTAGACCCCTGATAGTAATGGACAGCGGAGCTACGATAAGTTAAACCTGATATAAAGACTGTATAGTTGAATAGCAGTTGTACTGATTACCTTGCATCCCCTTTTTCCCTGTTATCTCCATGCCAGGAGTTTATTACTGTTAATTAAGTAAATAATAGTTAACCCCTTCTCCGCGACTCTGTGCCACTGCATTCAAGTACTTGTGTTACATTTGGAGTAGTCGACAGGATGCAGTCTTTGGACACAGACACTGCAGACCAGTCCACTTTCAGTTCCCCCAGATTCAGCTTGTCGTTGGGGGCGATGCTTAGCAAGCTCCCAAAGTTCATGAGGAGGAACATGTTGTGGGACTGGACTGAAAGGTTTAAAAGCATGCTATGGATGCACCCCATGGCCCTTGCGCTGCAGGTACAGATAGCGTTACTGACCCTAGACGGGGAGACCCGGTATTCCGTTATGTTTCGCCCTCCACATGAGTGGGATATGCTGAATAAGGTGGTTCAGTTCCTGGGAGATGCATGAGGACTCCACTAATGTTGGAGACCTGCGGATGCATTTATTTGGTGCATTCAGCAAGAAGGGGAGACGATGGATGATGCAGTATATCAATGCGTTACAGGAGGTGCATGTGTAAGAAGATGAACCAGACCGGGGGTACCTCTCTCCGGGAACTGTTGGGACTGTCACCAGTGTTGCATGGGGGAGAGCTTTCGGACCTGGACCGACATTTGCACTGGACAGTAGGGGGCGGGTCTGAGATAAAAGTGGCTGTGCGTGGGGAAAAAGACAGGAGACCAGGCGGGAAGACTGAGCTTGCAGCAGGTTGAGGTGCAGGCTCTGGAAGCGGAGCATCGAGTGAGCGCAGGCCTATTTCGCATATCCCCTGCTACCGTGTCTGCGTATAACAGACTGTTAAATCTCCGTTGACTCCCAACCCTGGAGGTGACACAATCTGGAACAGTGACTGCTGCATGTGTGGTCCTGCCAGGAAGAGGTGACTAGGCCCAAAACGCCTGCCTCCTCACCCACATACACTTCGGAGCAGAGCCACGCTCCGGCGGTATCTCCCATTGAACTGAGCCCTGTACAAGGAAACCATGGGAACCAAAACCCACTTAGGACCACATCGATCCCCACTTGCATCGAGAATCCGGACCTTCGTCTACTCAGGACAACCCTGGGACATCACATGCCGCTGGTGTCGACGCCACCGTTGGAAACTGAGATGCTGCAATCAAGAAACTGACAGACTGATAAGTTTACTCTCTTTTGAACATTCGCCTTATCCCTGTTCTCCCCACATATCCCTTCCGTCATCGCATTGCTCTTTACCTGACCTCCCTTACTCCCTTTCTGCTTGCATAGAGTTTAGCCCTGTTAATAAATTTGATAACTCTTGACCTTCTGTCCGTGATGACATCTCGATCCCTGCAGCTCTACATTTGGCGTAGTTGGCAGAATGTCGTTCAGCAGCACGGAGGTGGCAGACCAAGCAGTTGGGGGGCCCTAGTTCCAGTACATCCCTGGGGGTAACGCTAAATAACCTCCCGAAGTTTACTGAGAACATTACTATGCTGTGGAGTTGGACTGAACGGGTCAGGGGGATAGTGAGGATGCATCCCATGACCCCTGCACTAGAAGCGGAGGTTGCCATGATGGCTTTAGATGGAGAAGCAAGGGATTCTGTTATGTTTCGAACCCCCCCCCCCCCCGGGCGCGAGACACCTTTGACAAAGTATTCAAAGTATTACAGATACTGGAGGAGACGCATGGGGACCCCACGGACGTAGGGGAGTTACATATGCGCCTATTTTGCCAGGTTCAAAGAGAGGGGGAGACAGTGACCCAGTACATGAATGCCTTACGGGAGATTCATACTGCCATTACTAGAAAAGACGGCGTAGGCATAGGGTCTACTGACATAGTGCTGTGGGACCAGTTGGTGACCGGCTTGCGAGACATCTGTTAAAACAGGCTCTGCAGGAGTGCTTGCGGGTAAATCCATGCATGACTTTTTCAGAAGTAGGGAGCAAAGTGCGCACGCATGAACAAGAGCAGGGGGTGACAGTTCCGGCAGGGAAGGTCCGCAGCGGAGAAGTATCTGGGATAATGGCCACTACACCCCAATGGGTGGAGGAATTGTGAAAGGAGATTCAGCATATACGTGAAGAGTTGGTAGATTCAAAAAAGAAACCCATAGTTACCTCTAGTTCGCCTGTGAGCAGAAACGAGCCGGTTCCCCATCGTGAGATAAAAAAGTCTCGGCGAGAAGGCCCTCGACGGGACGGTCTTTGTGCGTTGTGTTAACTTAAGGGAAAATGATATCGCGTTCCCACCCCGAAGTAAAGTAGCTCGAGTCTTGGGCATACCGGAAGTGTTAATTTCACCACAGGCTGTACAATTGACAGTAAAACAGGAGGATCCATGGACGGTGACTGTAGGTACTACTCGGGTACCTGAGCCTCAACACCTGCGAGAGGGACATCATATTCTAGAGCAAATGTGGGCCGAACTGATGGAACTCACAACACAGCAGGCCCAGCAGGTGAAAGCTCTGTTAGGGCGATATCAGGAAGTGTTCGCACATCATGAAGATGATTTTGGCTGCACCACAGCGATCACGCACGAGATACCAACTGGAAACACAGCACCCATAAGAGAACGGTACCATCATATTCCACCGCAGATGTATCAGGAGATGAAAAGAAAGCCGTCTCAGATGCTGCAAAATTGTAATCTGAGAGAGTCAGAGCCCTTGGGCTGCCCCTATAGTGCTGGTGCGGAAGAAGGATGGTACGTTTTTAGTGTGGACTACTGTAAACTCAATGCCTGTACTGTACGATATTCCTACCCGCTACCAAGGATTGAAGAGTCCTTGTCCCCCCTGGGAAATGCTAAATACTTCTCCACTTTGGATCTATCCAACGGCTATTGGCTAGTACCGATGTCCGAGCAAGATCGAGCAAAGACAGCCTTTATACTCCCCATGGGTTTATATAAATTTAATCGAATGCCGTTTGGTCTGGCTAACGCTCCGGGTACGTTTCATCGGTTAATGGAGAGGTGTTTAGGCGATTTGAACTTCGAAACAACTCTCATTTACTTGGACAATATCATCCAGATGCCCGTGGAATGGTGAGCTAAAGGAGAGCGGGGGTGTAGAACAGAGAACCAGGCTGCAAGAGCTGCTGAAGTGCCGGGTCCGGAACTGCTGGTGCCAAACCTCCTGTCGCAGGGTGGAAGGAAATTGAGGACGGAGGAGGCCCATGACCTGCAGAGAATAAGGAGGTTTGCGCGGGAAGAGGGGCTTCCCAACGGAGAGCTGAGAGAGGACCTGTGCTGTGGCGTGAGCAGAGATAGGCTGCATGGCAGCGATAAGGGTCAGGTGCAGTAAGGAGCAGAGGAGTGTTGCCAAGCGTGCAGGCCAGAGCATGCTGAGCCGGAGTTTGTTGGGAAAGTCTCCCTGCCACAGAGGACAGATACAGGACGGGCGCAGTAAAGACTCACAAGTACCAACAGGCATGCAGGGAAATGCATGCCGAGTATTTCATTGCAGTGCGGATATCCAGGTGACGGCGGCTGCTCAGAGGCACATACGAAATATTGCGGAGAGCATCACTCTTCAGCTCTGCAGTTAGATAGACTAGGGGCTGAGCGGGCAAAACAGGTGACTCCCCGCTGCCGCCAGAAGTGAGACCGTGTGTTGGGCGAGGACACCTGAAGACATTGCACTGGCCTCCGCCAGTATATATTATACTATTTACCCTGCATTCCCTTTTCCCTGTTATCTCCATGTGCAGAGTTTATTACTGTTAAGTAAATTTTACCACTAACATGAAGTACAATATGTTACGAGAAAACAATGTCAGAATCAGTTGGATCCATGGAAGCGTTTCAGAGTTATTACCTCATAAAGGGACAGTGGTCAGAATTGTAAAAATTGACCTGGTCATGAACGTGCAAACCACCCTTGGTGATAAAGGGGTTAATGCTATTCAGGCCTCAAACACACCAAAAACAAAAAAAAATCTGTTACAAATGTCATGCAGTAGGGGACATCTCACTTTGAAATTTTTTGGAGCTGATCTTCTTTGTCATACAGGCCTCATCAACAGTGAAACAATTCTTTCTGCTGTGATTAATCATGCAATATTTCACCCTCTAATTTTGTGCCGCTGAAAATCAGCTGTGTGCAGAGGTTGTGCGGAGTAAAAAGAAATCTATTTTTAGTTGCTAATTGTGAGCTCCTAGCACACTATCTGAGCAACATGACTCGAAAAGAGCAAGGTTGTGGAGAAAAGAGGATTGGGCTTGGTGTTTGAGGTGTATGTGGGGTAGGTGTTAATATTTCTAAAAGCACTAGTGAACCACTAACATGATGTCTTATCTAAAGACAACTTCTGTTACTGGATATTGTAGTTTCTAGTGTGCTGCATTGTTCTTGCGTAATTGCAGTCTGATATCTTTAGTGGGGCTTATGTGCCTGCTGTTTTTGCTGCTGATAGAGATGTTAACACTAATTTGTGGAAATATGAACAGTCCTGCTTGGGTGTCCATCTGCTGGGTTGGGTGTAGTGGAAGACCTGTCAGTCCCTATTATACTATTTCTACTGTGGAAAAAATTGATGCCACTTTGTTAGTGTCTGACACTAATTTTTGGAAATGTGAACACTCTTGGTTGGGTGTAGTTCTAATGTGGTGAAATTGATGTAACTTTGTTGGTGTTGGCAAATAATTTTTTGTAAATGTGTACATTCCGCGTTGGGTCTCCTTCATGTGTGTTGCCTGTAGCAGTAGGCCTCCGATACCGCAGTCTTCCACCGTTTTGAGTGAACTACCCGTGTTCCTATCCTTAAATTTTTCTGACAATAGTAATCTGCAAAACTGATATGTATGCCTCCTGACTGTGGCTGGGCATCACTTTCAATTTTATTGGGGGTTTTATCACTTATATAGCCCCAATAATTCAACAATTCGTTTTACAGACATTTACAGACACTACTGGCACTGTCATCATTGGGACTCAAAATCTAAATTTACTTTCTGTATGTCTTTGCAGTGTGGGTAGAAAAATTATTACTGAAAGTAAACCCTCGTAAACATGGGTAGAACACAATCTCTTGCTGTCATTGGTGTGGTTGTAACACAGGACTACAGCGCTGCAAGACTGCTGTTTTTGCGTTGACAACTAAACGTTTCTGTGGTTGGAAGGCTATCACTGCGATGCAAACTGTGTGGTTCACTGCTGTGTTGGGGAAAACCACTGTCAAGATTGTCTTCCAGCAGGTTTTGAAACTGCAGCATGGGTGCGTCCTTTTCCAGAGGGGAAGCAACTGGCAAAATTTACTTTTGTATTACAGATAGAACACACTGGCAACCCAGTAGTCAGCACTGTTTGGAATCATAACTATACGGGTAACAATCATGTTTCAGATAGTGCTGCAAGAAGGCGCTTATAGGTCGGTTTCTTCCCAAGGTCTAACTCCACGGTGTGTTGGTGGTGGTATAACACTCAAGCTTTCTTCCTCCATCCCCCCCTGACTACCATGGACAACATAGGGGGAATCATTATCGTCTTCATCTCCTTACTGTTGCGCATCCATCACCTCTTCCTTCTCGTCCTTTTCATGGTCCTTCTCCATTTGTTCCTCCCATGGCAAACGTCTGTGAAATGACAGACCTGAACTTACAGATATTGTTAACCCTAAAGGTATCCTCCTCTGCTTCCTCTTATTCCCCAGGACCACCACCTCCACCTGCTCACCCACTACTTAAAGTGTGCGCCAGCATGTAGATGACAGTAATAGAGATGCTGATGATGGCACCCTCACCGATAACCATCTTAGTAGCCATTAAGACAATGTACAGAAGGGTGCAGAGGCCCTTCATCTGTATCCAGTACACAAGTGTGAATTGCACCACGTCCGTACTGCGGTGTGCCAGGCTATGAAAATGTCATCCTGCACCAAGTCTCGGCGCTGCTGCCAGAGTCGCTGCAACATGTGCAGAGTTTAATTCCACGGTGCGTTCATATCGCATATCAATCGGTTAACCGGTAGTCCGAAAGATCTCTATACCAACTGAAGTGGAAAGGTGGAAACCAGCACGACAGTGTTTTTTGCAGCAGCGTATCCAGGTTGGGACAGTGGTGGAGGAATTGCTGTACCATCAAGTTGTTTAGTTCTCCAACTACTGTTGTCTATTAGTTTAGTTATCCATAGTATGGTGTGTAGTCGTTTTTTTTCTCCATCCCCAAGCTCCCTGCAAGCCTTGGGGATTCCAAGACTTGTGGAGCAGCCGCTTCCCCGACTACTCCTACAGCCATCAGAGTCACCCAGTGCCCAGTCATCTAGATGTAACTCCTGCGTCCATGTTTGCTCGTCCAGGTGTCATTGTTGAAATGCACCCTGGCAGACATAGAATTTTTCAGGGAAAGGGTGATGTGGTCTGTGACTTATTGCTGTAGCGCAGGCACATATTTCTTAGAGAAGTAATGGTGACTGGGCAACAGGTACTGGGGGACTGCGATGGCCATCAGCTTTTGGAAAACGTCTGTATCCATAAGGCAGAAATGCTGCATTTCTGTGGCCAACAGATTTGAGTGGCCATGCAATAATCACAGAGATCACAGGCCATGAGTCATATAGAAACAAGCGCTGTGATCTTTGTAGCGAATAGTTCTCTGGTGGCCCCTATAGTCCAAACAATGACACGATTGGGCTACGAATCATCCGAGGAGGCTGCAGGTTGTTCACAACAATTAGTTATTAAGGCCCCATCACACTAAGCAATATCGCTAGCAATATCGCTATAACGTCACTGGTTTTTGTGACGTTATAGCTAGGGATATCACTATGTCTGATACTTACCTCCGACCGCTGCCCCACTGGTTATCGCTGATCGTGCGAGAACGTCCTGGACTGTTTCTCGTCGTCAGCTTCCTGCTGGGCTTCCTGTGGAGAGACGAGCGACGCATGGACGCGGGCAGGCGGATGTCAGGATCGCCTCGTCTGACAGGTTAGTAGCGACCCCCGACCACTGTGATGTCGCTGGTGAGATCTGCCTGTGTGGCAGCTCACTAGCGACCACTTAGCGATGCACCAGCGATCCTGACCGCGTCATATTGCTGGTCGGGATCGCTAATGCATCGCTAAGTGTGACAGTACCTTTAGTGAGCGTATGGCTTATCAACGTCCAGATGAGAACACCTACGCATCACCGTAACACATACGTAATGTCCAGATTAGAACACATACGTATCAACGTATTAGATTAGATCACAAGCATATTAGATTAGAACATATACGTATCACCATACGATCACTGCTAACTCCACGATAACCCTACACTCCTAGATGCCAACAACAATCCCGTTTTTAACCCAATAGGACACCATTCTTTTGAGGTTCACACTATCAGGGTGTTCCATCCCCTCTCCCTCAGAGTCGCAGTCATATACCGGCCCCCAGGTCACCCACCCACTCCCTTGAGTACTTTTATGCATTGCTGCTACACTTCATGTCCTCAGAATTGACAATCCTTATCCTGGGTGACTTCAATAGCTCCACCTCCCCAGCTTCTATCTCTAGCGAATTCTCATGGCCTCTCACAACTTTCAAACTCTGAGACACACAAAGATGGTAACACCCCTGATCTGGACTTTGTCTGGCTCAGTTCAGTCTCCTAACTAGATGACTCACCTCTTACCCTTTGTCCCCCATAAGATTAGGAGTATACCCACAACTTAGACATTTTTAGGTGCTCCCTATAAACACATCTGTTAAAGGCGGCCTATCATGTTCCCTAATCAAAGTCCTTTTTATATATATATATAGCTTATTTTCTATTTTTCTGACTGAACATAATTTGACATCAAACTCAACCGTACCCAAAAGGCTCATGCGGCCTTTATCTACCCCCCCCCCCCCCCCCATTTCCTCAAGATGGTGGTACCATCATTGTAAATAAGCACCTGTAATTGGTGTCACCTCTACCTCATTGTAAATTGTAGGCGCTGAAGAGCAGGGCCGTCATTATTTTTTATTTAATTGTTTGATTATCTTGATAACTTTTGACTGTTTTGTATTAACTGCTGACTTGTAAAGCCATGTGGAATGTCTTTGCGATATATAAATAAAGTTTATTATTATTAGTAGATTGAAGATGGTGAAGTTCAAGCTGTTAGCTCTGCCATGTCTAGGAGGAAAGAATCTTTTACGTGATGTAAGATGGCCCCCGGACGAGTCCTGGAGAGGAGATATGTGTCATTGCGGCTATTAGCTGTGGTGATGTGAGCTCGGAAGTTTGCTCCAGCATGTATTATGCTGAGTGAGTTGTTTGGTCATTCCAGGGCCGGTCATAAGAGATGGGTGGGAATGACCACTCACGTATCCCAACTCCAGGGGCGTGGTTTGGCTAATAAAATGGAGGCCAAATGCCTCATTCAGGGTCTGTGGCTGGAGGTGTGGAGACCTCCCGTGTGTGTGCTAAAGACACTGACTAGAGCTGGCACACCTGCATTACTATATGGACTGTTTGCTTTTCACCTTGTGTCGGAAAAGGCTGTTGATTTGTTTTGAGTATCCAGAGCGGTTTATACAATTTTAATAAACTTGCTTGGACATTTCCACAAAACCTCTTCCTGTGCCTACCTCAACCACAGCCGAGTGAGTACAGATACCTAAAGTGAGTACAGCTACACAAACGAGGGTTTGCTGCTTTGCTGACACAGGGTGGAGTAGGGTGAACACAAGCTGCAGGACTATGAGAGAGGTGCAGGTGGAGATATTACAATAGATTGAGAAAGAGGAGGTGTGCTTGTTATGTAAGATCAGTCAAAAACAGCAGGCATGTCCAATTCCTTATCAGCTGACAGGCTCTCAGTCACCCCAACTGTAGAGGGTAAACAAGTGTAGGTTTTTTGGCCAGAGACCTGTGTGACAATACTTGCCACTATGAGGGAGGAGAAAGAATCAAACGATGCAGTTGATGGGGTGGATGGTGGTTGGCGATGCCCGCTAGTCTGCATTTTAGCACAGCGACATTCCCAGATTAACACATGTTGATCGCGCATGTGCCAGTTCATGTATGTAGTACTAAAATTATTTCTCTTTAACTCTACTAGGTCTTTTTTTTAAAAAGTTGACAGCTAAAGTGATTTTTTTAGATTTTTGACAGTCTGAAAAAAAACACAAGATAGGCAACTGCAGAACCGCAAATGCTGCTGTCGACTGGCAGAGTTGGGGCTCAGGATGCATTGGTGGTCGTGGTTGCATAACTCGATAACTCGGCGTCTACATAACCTCCTCGTCTTCCTCCTCCTCCTCTGGGCCACTCAGCTGCATGCCTCTGGGTTTACACAAAAGTGTGATCCACCTCATCGTCATCCTCTGTTCTCCCACTCCTTGCCCTGAGAGTCAGCCTCCGCCTTTTCCTGTCTTGACAGCGCAGTACAGTCCATGGGTGCCTCAAGTATCTGAGTCTCATCACAAATGGATCATCTTCACCCATCGGGGTTAATGTCTATTGACGAGGGTTTGGTTTATGCTCGGACCAAACTTCGTCCGGCCATGGATCAAAGTGAGAAAATATTTGGCCATCGGTGCAGATGATTTCCTCCTCTGGACTCTGAATCTTTAGAGTACACTTCCTATACCCATGGCATACAATATGTAAAGAGATCTGCAGACTCAACCATCTGTGGTTCCCAACAGTCAATTGGGAGCTGGAGAGTTGTGATGTGGGGTAAAAAAGGGTAATTGGGGTGCCACCACTGAGGACTATACTGTGTGTGATGTTAAGGTGAAGGAAGAGGAGCAGAGGCCACTTGAAGCAGTGCTTGCCATCTACTGGAGCACATGTTCTTTCTGGCCCTCATCTACAAAGCGTACCATTGTATGGCTGCCAAAGAAAGGGAGCGGAAGTGCCCATCCAGTAACAGAAGTTGTAAAAATGCTGTGCAATTGCTCACTGCAGCAAAACAAACCGACTTCTCATCTCTCATATCATACCTGTCTCACAACCCTAAACAGCTATTCAGTACTTTCAATTCTTTCCTGCATCCACCAGCTCCCCCTCCCTATTCTCTCATCTCAGCAGAATACTTTGTCTCTCCACCTGTGAACTTGACACAATAACATCCTACCTCATTCCAAACTTTACCACAGTCTTCATCACAAGCCTAATCCACCTCTTCAACCTGTCACTAACAACTGGTGTCTTCCATCCTGATTGAAACATACCTCTATCACACCCATCCTCAAAAAGCACACCCTTGATCCATCCTCTGTGTCTACCTATCGCCCCATATCTTTTCTACGCTATGCCTCCAAACTATTGGAACACGTCCATTTTGAACTGTCCTCCCTCCTCTCCTCTTGCTCCCTCTTTGACTGCTTACAATCTGGCTTCAGACCGCACCATTCCAATGAAATTGCGCTGACTAAAGTCACCAACGACCTACTAGCCGCCAAAGCGACACAACTTTGTCCTCCACTTTCTCCTGGACCTGGCATCTGTATTTGACACAGTGGACCATTCCTTCTTATTACAGACTTTCTGATCTGTTGACCTTACAGACTTGGCCCTTTGTTGGATCTCCTCGTACCTAACAGACAGGACATTTAGTGTCACCCAATCACACACCACCTCCTCATCATCTCGCCCCCTATGTGTCGTTGTCCACCAAGGTTCAGTTGTAGGACCGAGAACTATGCTCAGAAGGCACACAAGCACACTCCCTCCATCTTAAAGGGACCCGCCCACATCAACCTAATCTATTCCCAACCTATAGCTGGATGACACCTCCTCCTCTAATATGGAGATGCCTGAGATACGTTGTTAGTTTGCCTTGCATGTTTGCTAGTTGTCAGGTTCTCCAGGTCTGCGTGTCAGCTTGTCTACACTGTACCCTTCTGCTCGTACCTGTCTGTGCTCTTCTGACCATCAGCTGGTCCAGATCGCACCTGTCAGTGCCCATCTAACATCTGGACCAGCCTGCACCTGCTAGTGCTGTTCTGTTGCTCAGCCGCTCCCATCTGCCCTCGTGGTTCTAGAGTCAATACAGTGTCTGCCTGCATTTTTCATCCCTCCTTCGGGCCGTAGAAGCTTACCCACTGTAGTGAGTCTGCTACCACCTTCCGTAGGTCAGGCATGGAGTAGCATCTGGTGCCACCTCATTGTCCCTCCTTGGATAACAGTTTTTGCCTGATGCCACTTGTCCAAGTAGAGATTTGGTAGGCCACATAGTTACACCCCCTCCAGGCTTTCAGAGGGATACGGAACAGTGATTCTACCACCTTGCCTGTTACAGTCTCCATCTGCTGGGTTGGCTGTAGTGGAAGAGGTGTCTGTCCCCGCTATACTAGTTCTACTCTATTGCAATTGATGCCACTTTGTTGGTGTCTGCCACTAATTTTTGTAAACGTAAAGACTACTGGTTGGGTCTCCTTCATGAGTGTTGCCTATAGCAGTAGGCCTTAGAGACAGTCAAGTCTCCACTTCCTTGGACTCAACTATCCATGTTGCTATAATTAAATTTTTCTGACAATGGTAGTCTGCAAAACTGATATTTGTGCCAACCGAGTGTGGCTCAACATGAAAGCAGGTTGAGGTGCTGCATGTGGTATCAGGGCTCCCAGCAAAGGAGGCCTACACTGATCTTTCACCCACCTCGTCTTAATGTGATGTTCAATTGAAAGCTGTAAATGCTGTCCCAGACCCCGATACCTCATGCCTGGCTGATTGCTGCAGTGCCATGCTAAAATTTGTACTGTGGGTGAATTGAGGCCACTTTCCTGGTGTCTGTCCCTCATTTGATGTGTTTTGGCAGCATTTGGGTCTATTATAAGGTGTTGTGCATGCGTTTGTTTTTGCCTCCCATTGAGTTGAATGGTGTTTGGTTAGCTTCTGCGAATATTCGTCAAATTGATCGGCGAATATTGCAAATTCGGCGATAGTAATCCAAAATCGAACATTTGAAATATTCGCTCATCTCTAATTACTGCCCTTACTGACGTATGGGGCCCGGTGAGAAGAGGCAGCCTGGAGTGTGCCCCCTCTCTTCTGCTCACCGGGACCCAGCGGCAGCGTCGGACTGGAGCACCTTGGACTCAGAAAATCATTTTTGTGGCCCACCATGTAGCTACATAGAAATAAATACAATACCACCAATTGTGTGGTAAAACACGCCAATATCAGGGTATA
Source organism: Dendrobates tinctorius (assembly GCF_039654945.1). Taxonomy (NCBI): domain Eukaryota; kingdom Metazoa; phylum Chordata; class Amphibia; order Anura; family Dendrobatidae; genus Dendrobates; species Dendrobates tinctorius. The sequence goes on from NW_027361830.1 coordinate 696,580, forward strand.
AGATAAGGTAGTACACGTCTTAATTATGTAGCAGGGGTTGGGGTAGAATCATAGAGGGGTAGCCCCCTCATAGAATATAATGTAGCCCCCTCTCATAGAATATAATGCAGCACCCCACAAAAAAATATAATGCAACCCCCTCCTAAGGTATAACGCAGACCCCACCATAGAATATAATGAGGATACTACATAGGGTATACTGCAGCCCCACCACAGAATATAATGCAGCCCCCCCATATAGTATACTGTAGCCCCTTCATAGGGCATAATGTAGCCCCCCCATAATATAATGTAGTCCCCTGAGAGAATAATGCAGCCCCACCACAGAATATAATGTAGCCCCCTCATAAAGTATAATGCAGTCCCTCTCCACGCCCATCATTGTCCTCATCACCACCTCCATCAGTGCCTTCTCCCCCCACCACCTCATCACTGCCTATTCCACCACCTCAATCATTGCCTCCTCCAGACCACCATCATTGTCCATTTCATCACCTCCTTCATTGTCTCCCCCCACCATTGCCCATCACCTCCATTACTGCCTCCCCCACCACCATCACTGCCTCCCCCCACCATCATTGCCCATTACCTCCATCATTGCCTCCCCACCATCATTGCCCATTACCTCCATCATTGCCTCCCCCACCATCATTGCCCATTACCTCCATCATCGCCTCCCCTGCCATCATTGCCCATCACCTCCATCATTGCCTCCTCCCCACCACCCTTCTCTCTCACACACAAACACAGCACCGCACCACATACACACAGCACAGCTCACCTCCCCGCAGCAGCAGAACGTCCTGGCAGCCTCTTCCTCACCAGCAGCTTTCTGTCTGAGACAGCGAGCTGTATGAGGACGCCATCCAGCTAGGCTGTGTCAGAGAGGAAGCACCGGGCAAGAAACAGGACGCTGGGATGTACTGCGCTGGCGAAGTGGGGGCCCTAGGCAACTGCTGGCCAGTATGCCAGCAGGTGTCAGTGCCTGGGCCCACCGGAGAATCCTCTGGTTATCCGGTGGGCCAGTCCGAGCCTGCCCAGCGGCAGGATTCTGCCAGCTTAGTCACTGATCGTGCATCCTCAGACGCATGTGCAGTTAAAATCTATTGCCATGTAGGAGATTCCTCCTGCATGGCAACAGTTAACGGCTGCCAGCCAATCCAGGTCGGCAGCTGGCGTCAGTGTGCATTTCACCGGTGTATGACAGTGACGAGGGTCCGCGCCTCAGATGAATTAAGTGAGGACAGCGCTGCACGTCGGCCAGGTAAGGAGAAACTTTTTTTTTGTAAAGCCGCAGTATAGGACTGCATCATACTGTTATGGGGGTGCATTATACTATGGAGTGCATTATACTGCTATTGGGGTACATTATAGCGCTATGGGGGAGATTATACTGTAATCGGTGTACCAGGACTGACTTGTACCCCACCCCTCTTTCTAAGCTAATGATCGATGTGCAATGTATATAACTGTATCCTGGTGCAGTAATGTAATTAGTCCACTAGAGGGGGCATAATGGGACTTTAGCGTAAGATAAGTAGATAAGTAATAGTTAATCTAGGAGGGGCCAACTTTGAGTAACCCAGCAAGTTCCCGGCATTTTAGTCGTTAGGGCCAGGGAGCCCAGACCCTGGGCTACACAATGGGCCACGCAACGTTTAAGTCAGGAGCCCAGACGTCCAGGGCTTGGGAACCAAAGAATATAGCAGCAGAGAAATGCAGGGTAGCACCAGGATGTGGCAGCTGACTACGTGGGCAGATGCCCTTATGTCTGGGGCGAAATGGACAGGGGAACTCCTGAAGGTAGTTAAGCTGGACAGAAGGAAAGCTGTGGTACCAGACAAGCCAGTACGACCCGGGAGCATTCTAGAAGAAGTGGGGGAAAGCACAGGAATAGACAAGGATGTGTACTGTGATGTTCCCTATGATGTTGCTGTAACTGTACTGGACGTACTGCGAATGGATTCAAGTAAAATTGTTTGCTACAAGTTGAAACTGGACTGTCTCTTTGCATGAAACAGGAATGTACCCACAGCAGATCCGAGATGACCCTGATTGTTCAGAAGGCGCTAAAGAAGGTACGCTGCAAAGGGGACATTGTATGCATGTGGCCAGAGACCAGGGCGTGATTGAGCAATTTATGTCAGCCACGACTTCGGCCTTGGCTCCCCTCACAATACCACCATTTGGCTACATTATACTGCTATGGGGTGCGCTATACTACCATGGGACTGTATTATACTGCTATTGGGGGTGCATTATATTGCTATGAGGGTGCATTATACTACTATGGGGTGCATTACACTACTATGGTGGTGCATTATACTACTATGAGGTGCATTATACTACCATGGGGGCACTATTCTACTGCTATGGGGTGCATTATATTACTATAGGGGTGTATTATACTGCTATGGGATTGCATTATACTACGATAGGGATGCATTATACTGCTATGGGGTGCATAATACTACTATGGGGTGCATTACACTGCTATTGGGTGCATTACATTGCTATGGAAGTGCAATTTACTGCTATGTGGTGCATTATACTACTATGAGGCTGCATTTTACACAGAACTCCTGTGTATAATGTCATTGGTGAGCACTGTATTACATGTACACTGACACTATATACAGAGCTCCTATGTATAATGTAATTGGTGAACATTATATTACTTGTATACTATATACAGAGCTCCTGTGTATAATGTAATTGGTGAACATTATAGTACTTCTACACTATATGGTATATACAGAGCTGCTCTGTATAATATCACTGTATTTGTCAGATGCTGGGGGCGGGGCTTATCTATAGTGAAACCTTTATAAGGGAATCTTGCTATTGTTGTATGGGACTCACTGACAGTGACATGGGCAGTCATTTTCTCTGACCTAGCACCTTGCCACAGCAGGGCCTGCTTTGACTTACAGACAGGATTAGCTTTTTCTTACTTCCCAAATCTTTATATAAACTCCCCTGATAAATCCCCACCATTGGGGAAGAAACGCATAGAGAGTATTCAGCCCCATATCATTGGAGGTATCACTATAGGGTCCACTTGGGGCCTGTCCTTGTTAGGACAGGAGCAATACTGGGGCACGACAGGGAGTCTAGGAAATTAATACATACCGCTTACATCTCTCTCCCTATATATATTCCCTTTTCCCTTGTTTGGATCCATCTCCCGGCAAGGTACTTCCAGAAGGAGGCCGGGATCTTTTGTCAGTCAACAGTGGTGAGACCAAACCATTTTTTAATGAGCACTGGTTTGCACGAGCACTTTATTTGGTTTCTTTGTGATATTTGTCTTTTTTAGTAATTGATTAAAGGTTATGTTTTAATATTTGGGGACCCCTCCAGGCTATATTCGATGCAAAGAAAAACCCACAAATAACATCAACTGAAATACTAGACTCTCTGAAAACTAGTGTTGTGGCTGTTTCAAGATGTACACTAAGGAGGCACTTGAAGAAAATGGGCTGCATGGTCGAGTCGCTAGAAGAAAGCCATTACTGTGCAAATGCCACAAAGTATCTCGCCTACAATACGAAAAACAGCACAAAGACAATCCTCAAAATTTCTGGAACAAGGTAATTTGGAGTGATGAGACCAAAATTGAACTTTTTGGCCACAACCATAAGGGCTGATACCGATTTGCGTTAAAAAAAAAAGGTCCGATTTCAGGATCAAAAATTCGGACAAGTGTCATGCGAATCTATAAGATGCGCCTTTTCTGGCACTTAGCCTCTCTATTCCCATTGCACTGTAGCGGTGGCTAATGGGTTAATAATAATGGGCTAATGTCACCTTGGAAGGTGATATTAAGCCGGATTAAGAATGGAGAGCTGTCAATAAGACATCTATCCATTATTAACCCTAGACTAGTAAAGGGTTAAACAAAAAAAAACAAACAGACATTAAAATTATTTTAATGAAATAAAACACACCAAGTTTTTGACCAAATTTATTCCTCTGCTAATCCATAAAAATACCATGGTCCTGTAACAAAAATAAAACAAAAAAAGCAACAATATACATACCTCTCTGCTGGTCAGTCAGGTCCCCACCTGCAATCCATCAGAAGAGGTTAACTGGTTTACAACGGGACCAGAAACTTTCCCACACTCATTAGTTCATCTCCGGTCAGCCAGGGAGGCTGTGCAGAGCTGAATTAATTCTTTCTGTCAGTGGTTTACAGTGGGCTGGTCGCATTAGCACCGGTCCTGTTGTATGTAAACCAGATAACCCCTTCTGATGGATTCTAGCAGAGGACCTGACTGACCTGCAGAGTTAAGTATATTGTTGCTTTTGGGGGAGGCAATGATGGAGGTGATGGGCAATGATGGAGGGGGATGCAATGATGGAGGAAGCAATGATTGAGGTGATGAAATGGACAATGATGGAGGTGGAGAGAGGCTGCATTATACTTTATAGTATGAAGGGCCTACATTATATTCTGTGGGGGGAGTGAATTATTCTCGGGGGACTACATAATACTATATGAGGGGGTTTCAGTATACTCTATGGGGGGCTGCATTATTCTCTCAGGGGACTACGTTATATTCTGGGGAGCTACATCATACTATATGAGGGGGCAGCATTATGCCTTATGAGGAGGCTACAGTATACTCTATGGGGGGGCTGCATTATACTATATGATGGGGGCTGCAGTCTACCCTATGAGGGAGCTAAATTATATTCTATGGTGGGGACTGTGTTATACCCTTAGGAGGGGGCTGCACTATATTTTTTTGTGGGGTGCTGCATTATATTCTATGAGAGGGGGCTGCATTATATTCTATGAGGGGGCTACCCCTCTATGATTCTACCCCAACCCCTGCTTCATAATTAAGACGTGTACTACCTTATATTATACCCTGATATTAGCGTGTTTTACCACACAATTTGTGGCCTTGTATTTATTTCTATGTAGCTACATAGTGGGCCTCAAGAATGATTTTCTCTGGTGGGCCCAAGGTGCTCCAGTCCGATGTTGGTTACCGCTTTGCCTAAATAGAGTGGAGGCTGTAACCGCGTCTCAGTTCCTAGCTGAAAGCCGGCCCTAATACAGAGCCAATTTCAGTCAGGGTCGGGGCGCAGTTACAGCCACCGCTCTGTAACTCAGAGCGCTGACTTAACCGGCGATGTCCCCGTGACTGAAACCGGAACACTGCTTGGGAGCATAAGGTTCATTTTCTCACCGCAGCGATCGACCAAGTGGGAGCACCATGCAGGTTAATAATGATATAATTTTTTTTCTGCTGACAGGTTTAAGATATCTTTGCCGCTAAAAAAAAAAAAAACTGGCGACTCTCACTCCATCCCACCCAACCTGATGAATTGAAGCTGGAATGCTTTGTTTCTGATTCTATATTGTCTCAGCCAGAACTAAGGCACTTTTGTTGTGTTGCAATTTGTCCTGAGCATGCCGATACCCCATATATCGGGGTAAACCACTGGTTGAGTGCATGGCAGGGCTCAGAAGGGAGCGAGCACCGTTTGACTTTTTGAATGCAAAATTGTTGGAAATCAATGGTGGTGCCGTGTCGCATTTGGAGACCCCCTAATGTACCTAAACAGTGGAAACCCCCCAATTCTAACTTCAAACCTAACCTCAACACACCCCTAACCCTAATCCCAACACTATCCATAACCCTAACCACAACCCTAACCCCAACACACCCCTAACCCTAACTCTAACCACAAACCTAACTGTAACACACCCCTAACCATAATCCCTACCCTAACAATAATCCTAAACACAACCCTTTCCACAACACACCCCTAACCCTGATCCCAACCCTAACCCCAACACACCCTTAATCCCAACCCTAGTCCTAACCCTAACCCTAGCCCTGTCCCTAACCTTAGCTCTAACCCTAACTTTAGCCCAACTCACTTTAGCCCAACTCTATCCCTAATGGAATATATTTTTTATTTTACCATTTTTCCCCTAGGTAAGGGGGTGATAAAGGGAGGTTTTATTTACTATTTTTTATATTTTGATCACTGTGATAGACCCTATCACAGTGATCAAAATGAACCAATAGGAAAAATCTCCTATTGTTGCCGGGTGCCGGCTAGCAGATCACTGCGCATGCGCCCGCCATTTTCTCCCGGAAAAAGATGCTGGCGGCCCGGGGAACTTAATGGAGGGATGCCTGGACACTAGAGGTACCTGGGGAGAGATCGGGGGACCCTATTTTGATCACATCATAGGAGAGAGGGGGAAAAAAAAAACAAAAAAAAAAAAAAACACACTTTTGCGGTCTCCGTTATACCGTTAATAACGGCGATCGCAACACCTAGATCAGTAAAAAACGACCCCTGGCAGCTGAGACCCGGAGACGTTCCAACTCTGGGGGGGTGTTACACACTTTTTTCCACAGCGCCGTTAATTAAAGGTGCTGTGGTTTAAGTACCCTTAGCTGCCGCGCATCGACGGTCGTTAAGGGGTTAAACATTTTAAAAAACCTCCATATGAACATTAATTTATTTCAGTTCTTCAATACAAAAGTGAAAGTCATTTATTATAGAGTCATTACAAACAGAGTGATCTATTTCTGTTAATGTTGATGATTATGGCTTACAGCCAATGAAAACCCAAAAGTCATTATCTCAGTAAATTAGAATAATTAATAAAAACACATGCAAAGGCTTCCTATGTGTTTAACAATCATGGGGAAGAATGCTACTGTGGCGCCCCTGAGGCTCAGTCACCACAGAGGTACTGCACCTCCTCCTGAGGTGTAGTATCCCACCGTCCAGGTAAGGTGGAGACTCCTGACCACACTCCAACACCTGCACCCCACACCACAAAGTAGTGTAGCAAAGCACCTTCGGCGGCTCCCTGCTTGGAACACGAAACGTGCTGGGAGGTGGGTGGAGTTAGTTTACATTACAAGGAGCGGGAAGAGTTTAGGAAGAGAGGTCAGTTGGTTAGAGAAGAGAAGATCCCCGGAGAGAGGGATGGAAGGATGGAGATGCTGCAGCGGATCCCAGTGATCTGGGACTGCTGGCACGGGAGAGGAAGAGGAAGAGCAACGTAGACTGAAAGCCTGATTCTCCATAGAAGGAAAGATTAGCACAGAACGTGAGGAGTAAGAGAGAACAGAGGACGTGGGTTAGAAGAGCACCCTTCATAGAAGCTCTAAGCACAAGGCCGGGGCCCGGTCCCCGAGGTTGTATGGATACTAATGGTCCTGCAGCAGACACCGGAGGAATAGAAGTAGTGACCACTTTATTCCCACACAAGACTTTTGGGCACAACAGCAACTGGATAGTGAGCTGGGACTTAGTAGTAAGGAGTCCCCGAAGCAGACTACAGCTGTCTGCCGTACAAGTAGAGTTCATAGGAACATCGGACAGGAGGAACTCCAGTGTAACTCAGTACTAGGAGTACTTCACTCAAAGGCGCTATAAATGGAGACGTTCAGCAAGGCACATATTGGCGTAGTGTTGGAAAGGAGTATTCCATATGGCTGGGAGGTTGACCGAGTCCCTGGCCCGGAGGACACGGCACGGAGGCAGGCACCTGTTGTACAACAGACTGTGTAAAGCTTTGGAACTACATGCCCTGGTGTCCTCCACTCATTCCTGCGAGAACCTGCCCAGCACTGCTGCATCCTCTGCGCCTTACACTACACCATCTGCGTGACACCTCACCTACACTGCCCTGGGACTACAGCCCTGCCTGTGGAGGGCTATAACATCATTGCTGCACCACACCATCTGTCCCAGAGAAACTGTCTGCAGCGTTAGCTTACATTCACATTGCTGAACACCACAGGTGGTGTCACGAATCATTTATAATCTTTCACTACCGCAAGCACACTGAAACAACCCCCCTTTTACAATGGGCGCCAAGGGCCGCGGGCCGGGTAACAGCTGCCGTGACATCTCCCAGTGAAGCTCATAGGGCCCGGTACCAAGTACCCCACAGCCCTGGGAGGGCGACCCACTACTTTGACAGATGTCCAGAAGGAAGTCATTGACACACTCCACAAGGAGGGTAAGCCATAAAAGGTCATTGCTAAAGAAGTTGGCTGTTCACAGAGCACTGTATCCAAGAATATTAATGGAAAGTTGAGTGGAAGGAAAAAGTGTGGTAGAGAAAGGGTGCACAAGCAACCGGGATAACCACAGCCTTGTAAAGATTGCTAAGAAAAGGCCATTTAAAAATTTGGGAGTGATTCACAAGACACGTACTGCTGCTGGAGTCATTGTTTTAAGAGCCACCACACACAGATGTATCCAGAACAAGGGCTAGAAGTGTTGCATTCCTTTTGTCAAGCCACTCATAACCAATAGACAATGCCAGAAGCGTCTTACGTGGCCAAGGAGAAAAGGAATTGGACTGTTGCTCTGTGGTCCAAGGTATTGGTTTCAGATGAAAGTAAATTTTGCATTTCATTTGGAAATCAAGGTCCCAGAGTCTGGAGGAAGAGTGGAGAGGCACACAATCCAAGCTGCTTGAAGTCTAGTGTGAAGTTTCCACAATCAGTGATGGTTTGGGGAGCTACTGTATGTCATCTGCTGGTGTAGGTCCACTGTGTTATCAAGAACAAAGTCAGTGCAGCCATCCACCAGGAAATTTTAGAGCTCTTCATGCTTCCCTCTGCCGTCAAGCTTTATGAAGATGGAAATTTCATTCTCCAGCAGGACTTGGAATCTGTCCATACTGCCAAAAGTACCAATATCTGGTTTAAAAACAACAGAATCACTGTGCTTGATGGGAAAGCGAACTCGCCTGACCTTAACCCCATAGAGAATCTATGGGGCATTGTCAGAAAGAAGTTGAGAGACACCAGATCAAAAAATGCAGACGAGCTGATGGCTTCTATCAAAGCAACCTGGGCTTCCGTAACACCTCAGCAGTGCCACAGGCTCATTGCCTCCATGCCACACCGCATTGATGCAGTAATTGATGCAAAAGGAGACCCCAACCAAGTATTGAGTGCATTTACTGAACATACATTTCAGTAGGCCAACATTTCAAATTTTAAATTCATTTTTCAAGCTGGTGTTATAAAGAATTTTCTTTTACTGAGATAACTTTTGTGTTTCCATTAGCTGTAAGCCATAATCAACATTAACAGAGATAAACACTTGGAGTAGATCACTCTGTAATGACTCTATATAATATACGAGTTTCACTTTTTATATTGAAGAACTGAAATAAATTTTTGGATGATATTCTAGTAGCAGACTGTAAACAAGTGGAAGTGGTTTAAGGTAAATATGTATCTTTTATTACCAGGTTTTTATTAGTTCTTACATTCCATATTGATTTATTTCATAATACTGTATATCTATATCATGGTTAGATTAATTTCTCTTTTACAGAGCTCCGAATTTAATTTTAACAAATGTGTTATGGACATGATTTTGAGTTCCTTACCAGGGCCGCCGTCAGTGCATTACTGCCCTTACTGCCGTATGGGGCCAGGTGAGCAGAAGTACAGAGGGGGTGCCCTGAATCAGTCCGGGTTCCCCCTCTTGTGCTTCTCACCGGGCCCCAGGGTGTAATAAAGTGCTGTGCACCGTAGCGCACACCTCAGTGCTGAGCTTTCCCAGAGCTTCACGGCCATCTGTCTTGAATGGCTGCACAGCTCCAGCTCCCTTCGCCTTTTCTGGGCGTCTGGTCAGGTGATGATGTGGACGCGATGACGTCATCGCGTACACTCCGGCATGTACGAGCGCCACCAGACACAGAGTTGCAGGGGATCGTCAGTGAGGCAAGTATGGAAAATGTTTTTTGTTTTTCTGATAAAATGAATTAAATGGGTGAAGGGCACTACAAATGATTAAGTGGGGGTAGGTGGACTGCAAGTGATGATGTTGGGGGAGGGGGACTGCAAATGATGAAGTGAGGGGGGACTGCAAATGATGAAATGAGTGGAAGGAGGGCGACTGCAAATGATGAAGTGAGGGTGAGAGGGGGACTGCAAATGTTGAAGTGGGGGCTGCAAATGATGAAGTGGGGGGACGTGGACTTTAACTGATGAAGTGTGGGAGACTTCAAATGAAGTGAGGGGAGGAAGACTGCACATGATGAAATGAGGGGGGAGGGTGACTGCAAATGATGAAGGGAGGGGGACTTCAAATTATGAAGTAAGTGGGGGAAGGGGACTGCAAATGATGAAGTGAGGGGGATTGCAAATAAAGTGTGTGGGGGAGGAGGACTGCAAATGATGATGTGAGGGGTGAGGGAGACTGCAAATGATGAAGTGGGATGAAGGGGGATTGCAAATGATGAAGTATGGGTGGGTGGGGGACCTCAAATGATGAAATGAGGGGGGACTGTAAATGATGAAGTGGGTGGACGGGGATGGGAAGTGATGAAGTGAGTGGGGGGAGGAGGACTGAAGATGATAATGTGAAGGGAAGGGGGCTGCAAATGATCAAGTGGGGGTGATGGGGGACTGGAAATGGTGAAATGAGGGGGGAGGGAGACTTTAAATGAAGCAAGGGGCGGAGGACTGCAAATGATGAAGTGAGGGGGATTGCAGATAAAGTGTGTGGGAGGATGAGGACTGCAAATGATGAAGTGGGGTGAAGGGGGAACGCTAATGATGAAGTGAGGGTAGAGGGGGACTGCAAATGATGACGTGGTGGGGGAGAGAGGCTGAAAATGATAAAGTGGGGGAGATGGGGACTGGAAATAATGAAGTGAGGGGGAAGGGGACTGCAAGTGATGAAGTGATGGGGGACTTCAAATGATGAAGTGAGTGGGGGAGGGGGAGTGCAAATGATGAAGTGGGGGGAGGGGGACTTCAAATGATGGAGTGAGGGGAGTGGGGGACTGCAAATGATGAGGTGGTGGGGGATGGAGACTGCAAATGATGACTTGGGGGATGGTCCTAGAGCAAATAATGATGAATTTTGAGAGTGGGGAGATTAAATGATTATTGAGACTGGGGATGGTTGACAGTAAATGATGATGAATTGGGGGTGGAGCATCAAATAATGATAAATTGAGGGTGGAGTAGAGTAAATAATGTATTGAATGTGGAGGAGAGCAGTTGATAATGAACTGAGGGTGGGGTAGAAGACATGGCATAATGAATTGGGGCGGAGGGCGCATGTAAATATAATGAATCGGGGAGTGAGAGGTACAGAGTGGGGGCGTTGAGGTTGCAGAAGTGTAACTGGTATTGAATTGGTTGATAGAGTACAGGTGCTAATTAATTCATGTATTTATTGGGTGGGGAAGATGGCTATTTATAGTTGGTGGGGGCACAGTGGTAGATTACAATTTATATCTGGAATGGTGAGTTGCATAATAGCTATATATTAATGATGGGTGCATGTCTGTATTCAACTAAGTAGTGTAGAAGAAAAGGGAAAAGTGGGGAATATGCTCAGGAAGCGGTGCTCTAGATAACCATGCGTTATTTTATGCAGAGACGCGTCCTGGCTGGAAGAAGTGATGGAGGTCTGTGCTTGATGAAAAAGAAAAGCAAAGATGAAGGACTTCAACTAGAGAGGTCACTGGCAAGTCATAGTTATCTAGAGTACCACTTCCAGAGCACATTCCCCACTTTTTCCCTTTCTTCTACACTACTCAGTTGAATACAGACATGCACCCACTATTAATATATAGCTATTATGCAACCCACCATTCCAGATATAAATTTTAATCCACCACTGTGCCCCCACCAACTATAAATACAGGTAATAACCTGTACACAGACACTGTATACTATGTACAGAGCTCCTGTGTATAATGTCACTGGTGATCACTGTATTACCTGTACACTGAAAGTATATACAGATCATCTGTGTATAATGGCACTTAGTATTGTGTTTTTTAAATTAATGATCAGTATTGTAATATTCGGTCACTATGTGGTGGTAATATATGGTCATGGTGTGCGGTATTTGTTCCTTGCATGTAGTATTATTCTGTTACTATGTGATGGCAATATGTGATCTGGTCATGGTGTGGTGGTATTTGTTCCTTGTATGTGGAATTATTCAGTCTCTATGTGGTGTTAATGTTATGTTGGCCATGGTGTGGCGGTATTTGTTCTTTGTATGTGGTATTATTCAGTCACTGTGGTGGTAATATGTGGTCTGGTTATGGTGTGGCGGTATTTGTTCCTTGTATTATTATTATTATTATTATAGCACCTTCTATTCCATGGCGCTTTACATGTGAGGAGGGGAATACATAATAAAAAACAAGTACAGTAATCTTAAACAATACAAGTCACGACTGGTACAGGAGGAGAGAGGACCGTGCCCGCGAGGGCTCACAATCTACAAGGGATGGTTAAGGATACAGTAGGTGAGGGTAGAGTTGGTCATGAATTGGTGGTTGCTGCAGGTTGTAGGCTTGTCAGAAGAGGTAGGTCTTCAGGTTCTTTTTGAAGGTTTCCATGGTTGGCGAGAGTCTGATATGTTGTGGTCGAGAGTTCCAGAGTAGGGGTGTTGCGCGGGAGAAATATTGTATGCGATTGTGGGAAGAGAAGATAAAATGGGAGTAGAGAAGGAGATTTTGTGAGGATTGGAGGTTGCAGGCAGGTAAGTACCGGGAGACTAGGTCACAGATATATGGAGGACACAGGTTGTGGATGGCTTTGTATGCCAAGGTTAGGGTTTTGAACTGAAGACTTTGGATAATGGGGAACCAGTGCAGGGATTGGCAGAGGGGAGAGGAAAGGTGGGAGCGGGGGACAGGTGGATTAGTCGGGCAGCAGAAGTTAGAAAAGATTGGAGGGGTGCAAGAGTGTTAAAGGGGAGGCCACAGAGCAGGAGGTTGCAGTAGTTAAGGCGGGAGATGATGAGGGCATGGACTAGGGTTTTTGCAGATTCTAGGTTAAGGAATGCACGGAACTTGGAAATATTTTTTAGTTGAAGTCAGTAGGAAGTGGAAAGGGTTTGGATATGTGATCCGAAGTAGAGATCAGGGTAAAAAAATTAACCAAGGCAGCAAGCTTGTGGGACTGTGGAGAGTGAGCATGTGATATTATTCAGTTTCTATGTGATTGTAATATGTGGTCTGGTCATGGTGAGGCGGTATTTGTTCCTTGTATGTGGTATTATTTGGTTACTATGCAATGGTAATATGTGGTCTGGTCATGGTGTGGTGGTATTTATTGCTTGTATGGGGTATTTTTCAGTCACTATGTGGTGGAATATGTTGTATGACCATGGTATGACAGTATTTGTCCCTTGTTTGTGGTATTGATGGTAATTTTAACCCCTTAATGACTGGAGCTGTTTCGATTTTTTGTTTTCGTTTTTCGCTCCCCTTCTTTCCAGAGCCATAACTTTTTTTTTTTCCTTCAATATGGCCATGTGAGGCCTTATTTTTTACGCGATGAGTTGTACTTTTGAACAACACCATTGGTTTTACCATGTAGTGTACTCGAAAACGGGAAAAAAAACACCAAGTGTGGTGAAATTGCAAAAAAAGTGAACTCCCACACTGGTTTTTAGTTTGGCTTTTTTGCTAGGTTCACTAAATGCTAAAACTGACCTGCCATTATGATTCTCCAAGTCATTACGAGTTCATAGACACCAAACATGTTTAGGTTCTCTTTTATCTAAGGGGTGAACAAAAAATTCCAAAGTTGTGAAAAAAAATGCGCAATTTTCCGAGACCAAAAAAACGTAATTCTGGCGTTTTGATTATTTTCTCGCTACGCTGTTTAGCGATCAGGTTAATCCTTTTTTTACTGATTGATCGGGCGATTCTGAACATGGCGATACCAAATATGTGTAGGTTTGATTTTTTTATGGTTTTATTTTGATTGGGGCGAAAGGGAGTGATTTAAACTTATGTTTTTTTTTATTTTTAAACACTTTTTTACTTTTGGTATGCTTCAATAGCGTCCATAGGAGGCTGGAAGCATGCCATACTTGATCGGCTCTGCTACATATAGGCAATGCTCAGATCACCTATATGTAGCAGAAATACAGCATTGCTATGAGCGCCAACCACAGGGTGGCGCTCATAGCAATCTGCCAGCAACAACCATAGAAACCACTGGCTGTCATGGCAACGTGTCGCTGACCCCCGATCACATGATGAGGGTCGGTGATGCGCTTCTTTCCGGCCAGGCGCCAGAAGTACTAATTAAATGTCCGCTGTCAGAGTTTGACAGCGGCATTTAACTAGTTAATATGCGCAGGCGGATCATGATTCCGCCCGTGCCTATTGCGGGCACATGTCAGATGTTTATAACAACTGACATGTCGCGACTTTGAGGTGGGCTCACTACTGGAGCCCACCTCAAAGTGAGGGATACCAACCGCTGACGCAATAGTAGGTCAGCGGTCGTAAAGGGGTTAAAAAAAATGTATGTGACTCAATCCCTTAAAGAAAAATATACCTTAAAAGAGCATTGGACATTTTAAGAAATGTTTAATAGGGTAGAGTAGAGTAGGACATGGCCAAAACAAAAGCTAATTGCTATATATATATATATATATATATATATATATATATATATATATATATGAGATGGTGGTCACATATATAGCCATCAGCCATGTACTGGTTTTAGCCACTTTACCCCCCAAATATGGAATAAAAAGGTATTCAGAGAGTTATACCCGAAATGGTTCTAATTAAATTACAACTTGTACTGCAAAAAATAAGCACCAAAATAACAAAAAAAAAAACAAAAAACTAAAAACGTTATGGCTCACAGAGCAGAAAAGCAAAAATGAAATAAGGAATGGATCAATCACATAACATACAAAAACAACAGCAGACCAACTCCAATGACTTATAATGATGTCCGTCGGTTTTTCATGTTTTCCATGCCGGATGAGAGCTGAGCGTAAGCTCTTCTTACCTGTATTGTATCAAAGGTATGTTTTGCCGCATAAACTGTAAATAAAATCAGTTTTCTACACACTTAAGATAAAATGGAAGTACAATATACATGACAAAATATCATATTGCAAAAAAATCTAAATGTGTCGCTTTATAATTAATTTATATACAAATGTATGTCTTCAGTTAGGACAAAGCAAAACACAACTTAATCTGACATGGGTATGATTTAGCAACAAAATTAAACTTGAAACTACATAAGTCTAAAAATTATCCTTACCTGCCAACTAGGAAAAAAACGGATTTCCTTACCTGACATTTTAAGTGTCCGTTTTCTTTAAAATTAGTCTTCTGATGTGTCTCTGTTTGTGTATGAAGCAATAAATGTTTATAGTATAAGGTGTCTGCTTTTTGAAAGGCCGTCAGTCTGTGATCCGAGTCACAAGTACACCATTATCACTGGAGAAGTGGATGCAAACAAAGCCAGTAGAAAGCATAACCCGGATTTCTCAATCATCCAAGTGCAGAGACTGTTATTACCAGGATTCACTTCAGTGCTTTATACTTCATGCTGAATTGCTTTCCCTTGGAAACAAGAGCCACGCAGATTAGTTCCCATCCTTGTCCACAGAATCTGTGCAGTTGGTAATCATCACAAGTGACAATAGGCAGCGTAAAGCAGTGCATGTTTTATACCCTACTCTACCGCAGAGGTTAGCAGTTCAGTGTTTTTTGTATGTCCCTTTGTAATGCATGATAGAAGTAGCAAAAAAAAAAAAGAAAAAAGGTTGAGGGTCTTAGATAATTGGTGGAGCTAATGCTTCCATTCAAACTGCTGAAGATTTTAGCTCTTTGGAATTCACTAACTGAACCCTAAAATAGCATAACCCTCAGACATCTATATATATAAAATTGAATGTATGTGTGTGTGTGTATCACCAACCAATCACGAAGCATCTCTCATTTCACCAGAGCTGTTTAAAAGAAGCTGAGCTGTGATTGGATGCTATGAGCAATAGTTTTCCTTGCAACCAATCACTAAGGCTAGTTTCACACTTGCTTTTTTTTGCAGCGCGTTTTTCCCGCAAAAAAACGCATTGAAAAAACGCATACATAAGCATACAACTGCTGCGTTTTTTTCAAGCATTTTTATGAGCATGCATGAAAAAAACGCAGCGTTTTTATGCGTTTGTATGCGTTTTTAGCGCGTTTTTACCGCGTTTGCGTTTTTTTCCAACATTTTTAGGTGGCCCCTCACACTACCCAAACCATGACTTTACTAACCCTAACCCTGACCCTAACCCTAACCCTAACCCTGACCCTAACCCTAACCCTAACCCTGACCCTAACCCTTAACAAAACCATACTTAACCCTAACCCTAACCCTAACCCTGACCCTAACCCTAACCCTAACCCTAACCCTAACCCTAACCCTGACCCTAACCCTTAACAAAACCATACTTAACCCTAATCCTGACCCTAACCCTGACCCTAATCCTTAACAAAACCATACTTAACCCTAACCCTGACCCTAACCCTAACCCTGACCCTAACCCTAACCCTAACCCTGACCCTAACCCTAACCCTAACCCTGACCCTAACCCTTAACAAAACCATACTTAACCCTAATCCTGACCCTAACCCTGACCCTAATCCTTAACAAAACCATACTTAACCCTAACCCTGACCCTAACCCTAACCCTGACCCTAACCCTAACCCTAACCCTAACCCTGACCCTAACCCTTAACAAAACCATACTTAACCCTAATCCTGACCCTAACCCTGACCCTAACCCTTAACCAAACCATACTAAAGCCTAACCCTGACCCAAAACCCAACCCTAACCCTGACCCTGACCCTAACCCTAACCCTAAACCCCCTTAACTAACCCTAACTCTAACTCAAACCCCTAAATTCCATGGTTAAAAAAAAAAAACGCATATGCAAAAAAACGCTTACATGAGCATGCCAGTGCGCACATATGCGCATCCATAGGCTATAATGGCCCTTTTTAGCGCAAAACGTGCGCATATGTGCGCATGCGCTTTTTTGCAGGGCCAAAAAATGCAACATGATGCGTCTGGAAAATCCAATCGCACACCCCAAAAAAACGCAGCGCATGAAAATCGCATACATGCGCTTACAAGCGCGCAAGTATGCGCACCCATGTTAAAGATAGGGGAAAAAACGCATGCGCAGGTTAGCGTTTTTTTCCAGCGCTAAAAAACGCAAATGTGAAACCAGCCTAAGCATCTTTCATTTCACCAGAGCTGTTTAATAGATGAAAGCTGAGCTGTGATTGGTTGCTATGAGCAACAGTTTTCCCACTCCACAACACCTCAGCAGACACTGACCGGGTGGGAGAAATCTAGCATCCCCGGGAACATAAGCTCCCAGCCATTGTCTGCCCCCCTGAAAGGAGCAGAGGGCACATGACAGAAATGAATCCCCCCTCCCGTGCCCATATACCCATCACACATCCTCCATCCTATATGCACATCCTCGCTCTTAAAGGGATTTCCAGTATGGAAGTTAGGGCAAATCCCTCAGTGCTCTGATTCTGACCCCAGGCTTCTATTAAAAGGATCATTGGTATGGAAGTCAGAGCAAAACCATCCAGTGCTTTGGTTTTGACCCCAGGCCTCTCTTAAAGAGATCCCCGGCATTGAAGTTAGGACCATTCCACTCAGCGTTGTGGTTCTGACCCCAGGGTCTCTTAAAGGGATCGCCGGTATGGAAGTTAGGGCAATTCCACTAAGTGCTCTGGTTCTGACCCTAGGTTTCTATTAAAGGGATCATTGGTATAGAAGTCAGGGCAAATCCTTCCAGCACTTTGGTCCTGACCCCAGGTCTCTCTTAATGGGATCATTGGTATGGAAGTTGGGGCAATTCCACTCAGCGTTTTGGTTCTGACCCCAGGCTCTCTTAAAGGGATCCCTGGTATGGAAGCCATGGCAATTGCCTTCAAATGCTCTGGTACTGACCCCAGGCTCTCTTAAAGGGATCCCTGGTATGGAAGTTAGGGCAATTCCAATCAGCGCTCTGGTTCTGACCCAAGGCCTCTCTTAAAGTGATCTCCGTTATGGAAGTTAGGACCATTCCACTCAGTTGTGGTTCTGACCCCAGGCTCTCTTAAAGGGATCCCCGGTATGGAAGTTAGGCCAAATCCCTCAGAGCTCTGCTTCTGACCCTAGGCCCCTCTTAAAGGGATCCCCGATATGGAAGTGAGGACAAATCCACTCTGCGCTCTGATTCTAACCCCAGACCCCTCTTAAAAGGATCCCCGGTATGGAAATGAGGGCAAATCCACTCTGCGCTTTGGTACAGACCACAGGCCTCTCTTAAAGAGATCTCCGGTATGGAAGTTAGGGTAAATCCCTTAGTGCTCTGATTCTCACCCCAGGCTTCTATTAAAGGGATCATTGGTATGGAAGTCAGGGCAAATCCACTCAGCTCTCTGGTTCTGATGCCAGGCCTCTCTTACAGGGATCCCCGGTATGGAAGTTAGGACCGTTCCACTCAGCGCTCTGGTTCTGACCCCAGGCTGACGAGATGATGTGGGATAGTAGGGGTAGTAGTCCGGAGGCTCTGGCTAATGGGATGATGTGAGATATTAGGGGTAGTAGTCCGGTGGCTCTGGCTGAAGGAAAATGTGGGATATTAAGGGTAGTATTCTGGTGGCTCTGGCTGACGGGATGATGTGGGATATTAGGGGTAGTAGTCCGGTGGCTCTGACGGGATGATGTAGGATATTAGTGGTAGTTGTCCGGTGGCTCTGGCTGACGGGATGATGTGGGATATTAGGGGTAGTAGTCCAGTGGCTTTGACGGGATGATGTGGGATATTAGGGGTGGTAGTCCGGTGGCTCTGATAGGATGATGTGGGATATTAGGGGTAGTAGTCCGGTGGCTCTGATAGGATGATGTGGGATATTAGGGGTAGTAGTCCGATGGCTCTGACAGGATGATGTGGGATATTAGTGGTAGTTGTCCGGTGGCTCTGGCTGACGGGATGATGTGGGCTATTAGGGCTAGCAGTCTGGTAGCTCTGGCTGACAAGATGATGCGGGATATTATAGTGATTGTGGCTATGCGGAGTGGGTGGGGCTCTACACTCAGCTTTATATATATAAATATAATTATTATAATTTGTTATAACTAACTGTTGTTAGTTACTATGCCCGGGCAGCGCCGGGCTCTTCAGCTAGTAATAGGATAAAGAGAAAGGTCTTTCAAGTACAGCTCATGTACAGTTCATGAATAAGAACAAGGGTCAGGTCATAAAATGTGAAATATTTAGATCATATGACTCCAATGTTGCAAAATGTACAAAACAATATGATGTTTAAGTTTTCGTTTAATTGGATATGCCACACTTTTACTGGGTTATACGTTATAGCTTCTGCATATATGAAGTTTAGGCTATGCTTTCTTTTCTCAGCAGGTTCAGATTCCGATATTTCCTGAACTTGAAACTTCTCAGGTTAAATTTACCTAATTAACACCTGCAGTCAAGAACATGTTTTAGCTTGAGCCCTAATTAATAACTTTACACCACACTGTGTTACCTCTAAGGCCTCATTCACACATCAGCTTTTTGCCATCAGTCACAATCCGTCCTTTTTTGAAAAAAAAATGGATCCAGTGAATGATGCCACTGGATCCGTTTTTTTCTCATAGACTTGTATTAGCGACGGATTGTGACGGATTGCCGTCCATTTCATCCGTCGTTTGACGGATCCGTCATAAATTCTTTGTTCGACGGCCAGAGACCACGGACAAAGTAACGTTTTTTGTGTGCGTCGAAAAGTCGGACAGCGACGGATCCAGCGCCGTCCATCGTTGGCAATAATGGAAGCCTATGGACGCAGGATCCGTCGCTGTCTGTCAAAAGACGGAATCCGTCACTGGATTCCGGTTTTTCAAACTGAGCATACCTGAAACAATTTCTCTTCTGTTAATTTAACCCCCACAGCCATTCTGCACATAAAATCTCTCCCTTTCTCTCTTTAAAATTCCTACAACTGCTGCTTCGACGGATCCCTCAAAAAAACGGATCCGGTTCATCAGTTTTTTACAATCTGCACAGGATCCGTTTTTTCAACACTTTGACGGATTGTGACTGATTCTAAAAGACTGATGTGTGAAAGAGGCCTTATATTCTTAGTGTTGTTATCAGACAATACTTTTCAGCCATCTTAGGCCTCTTTCACACATCAGGTTTTCGCCGTCAGGCGCGATCCGGCGCTTTTGACAGAAACCGGATCCGGCGAAATGCAATGCCGGATCCGGTTTCCCCCCCATTGACTTGCATTTGCGCCGGATCGCGCCGGATGGCCATGCGTTTCATCCGGTTTTCGCCGGATCCGGCAATGTGTCGCAATGTGTCGCGATCCGGCGTCTGGAAAAAACGTCTACTGTAACGTTTTTTGTCTCCGGCGAAAAAGCCGGACACGCCGGATCCGGCGCGTCCGGCTTTTTCACACAATGAAAGCCTATGAGCGCCGCAATGCGCCGGATCCGGCGAAAGCCGGATCCAGCGGCCGGATCCGGTTTTTTGGTCTGAGCATGCTCAGTAGCTCTGCCCACAAGACATATATAAAAGCAAGACAGTGGGACCCACAGCCACACCCAACATGCCACCCAAGAAAGCAACCAAGCGAAGCAGGAGAAGGCAGGAGACCACTGCAGCACCATCAGCACCACTACCACCCCAAATGGAGCAGCAAATAGAACATGCTGAGGAGGGGAGGCCAGCAGCAGATGAGAGACGGTAATTATCAAATCCTCCATTCCTCCAAACTAGGGCCATGGAATATCAAGATATTCATTGGCCCTTTGTTTCTCTTTATTCAACAGCCGCCAAAGAGATGCAGCAGCAGCAGCAGCAGAAATGGCATCACTGGCAGCAGCAATACCCACAGCCATGGAGTCTGGCCATCAACAGGACAGCACATCTTCTTCTGGGAGCCCTCCCTCGCATCGTCAGCGTTTGACGGTAAGTTTTTATTTCCAAAATCCATCATCTCTGTAATATATGTCTATTCATTGCCTTTTATTTCAAAACAGGAATCACAAGATGAAGAGGAGCTCCCAGAAGAAGAAGGAAGGGGTGGACAGACACCTGGAGTGGGCTCACAATTGGTAAGTTTTTTGCATCAAACGCAGAAACACAACATCACACTACACACAACACATAGAAAACAATGTTCTGCAGACCACACACAGCAAACAAATGCCTACATCCAAAGACATAACATTTTTTGTTTTCTTCTCTAGTCTTCCCAATCTGGTGCTCGGCCAAGAGGTCCTCGCAGTGCCTCCCAGGGTCGTCGGCGACAGCAACGCGGCGGTCACCAGCGTGTAAGTATAAATATTTTTGCTTTTTTTTTGCACTTTTTATTTCATTTCTTTTGTGGAGGCTAATTATGTTATTTTTGTCTTTTTCTTTAACAGCCTTCACAGCGTGCTCCCGACTCTGACGGTGAGGATGGAGGACTCGATGTGGACCACCTCATCGATCTCGTTAGAGAAAGGGAGCCGCTCTGGAATATGGCTGACCGCCGCCACGCTGACCTTATCGTTACCCGACGACTCTGGGAGGAAATCTGTTCTCTCCTTGTGGGCCGCTGGGAGGACCTCGAAGCTCGGGCCCAGATTAAAGAGCGTAAGTATATACAGTACCGGTTGCTTGATGTAAACCAGTGTTTCCCGAACTCCAGTCCTCGTGGTCCCCATGGATCATGTGTTCAGGATTTCTATTTACTATGGAAATCCTGAAAACATGACCCCTGGGGACCATGAGGACTAGAGTTTGTGAAACACTGATGTTGTATACTAACCACTCCTTTCTCGTTTCAGGGAACAGAATTGTGAATCGGTGGCGGTCTGTGAGGGATCGTTTCAAGAAGGAGTTCAATAAAGAGATGCGGGCCCCGAGTGGATCTGGAGGACGCAGGAGCAAGTACAAGTACGCAGAAGCCCTGTCGTTCCTCCGGGAAACAATGCTCACCAGAAGGTAAATATTACACACCACATGTGAAAAAAATGTTAGATGTAACTTTTTTTTTTCAGCCAGGGCCATACCATGTCAGTATTTTAATTGTTTTTTTTTCTCTTTATTCCACAGCACGGTGAGCAGCACTCGGGAGCCTGCACGATTGGACCCTTCTGAGGCGATCCCTGAGGAGACCGGCACCGAGGGACACTTCGACCGCCCCGGTACATCTGCACCTTCCCAGCCTTCCCACACATTCGACCCATCTGTCCCATCCACCAGCACAGGAGCATCGTGGCCGCCTACATTACATGAAGCTGCTGGTGAGGAGATCGATTTCCCTTTACCCCACCCTTCTGCCCCTGCCACCTCTAGTACACCTGCGGGTACTGGGCGGCAGCGGCAGAGGGGTCAGGAAAAGAGTTATGCGCAAGAGTTCTTGCATCTGAATGCATCTTTCCAGAACTGTCTCAAAGTCTTGTCAGAGCAAATCTCCGCAGGCTTTCAGCAGATCAACTCCAGCATTCTGGAGGTGAAGACACTTCTGCAAACCATGCATTCAGAAGCAAGATCTTCGCCAAACCACACCTTTTTCAGGTCTGTTGTGGAGCGCATGGCAACACTATCTCCTACCCAGGAGATGCATGTAATGCATTCGTGCCACGGTGCTCTACAGCAGGTTACCTCCCAACCTCCACCTCCCACCACTGTAGTTCCTCCACCTGCACCCCCTCCAGCCACTTTCCATCCTCCCCCTCCTATTACATCTGCACCCCCTCCAGCCACTTTCCATCCTCCCCCTCCTATTACATCTGCACCCCCTCCAGCCACTTTCCATCCTCCCCCTCCTATTACATACCAGCAACCTCACCAGTACCAGACATCTCCCCACTTCCAGCAACCTGCCCCGTACCAAACTCCTTCCCCGTACCAAACTCCTTCCCCGTACCAAACTCCTTCCCCGTACCAAACTCCTTCCCCATACAACTTTCCATCAACATCATCTGCTCCTACAGTCCCTGCCCAACCCTCCACTCCACCGCCCACCACCTCTTCTGCCTCCCACATGTCCACCCATTCTGTAGCTTTTTCCACACCTTCACCTCTAACTGTTCCTTCCCCACCACGATCCCAGTCCTCTCTCCACACACCCAGTGTCGAAGTGTCCCGCAGCCCCTCCAGCAGTATTTCCACCCCACAGTACACAGAGTTGTAATGTTTTTTTTTTGTAATAAAAATGCCCATTGGGTTTAAAACCTTTATTAAAAAAGTTTTTTGCACTTTAAAAACATAAAAAAAAAAAAAATTTAAATAAAAGTTAAATTATCGTTTCACAATGGTTGTCTGTCATTTCTTTCTGCGGTAAACTATGTTTTAAAAAAAGGTTAAATACAGGGTATTTCAAAGGTAAAAAGGTATTCAAAACCAGGTATATAACTGTGGGTAAATTTTAGCTTTGTGCCACAGTTGTGTTCCTGGTTGTGTTTGAAGCAAAGTATTTCACCTAAAAGGTTGTGTTTATTGTTGGTGATTTCCTACCAATGTACACAACTTTTGTTAAAAGGTGAAATACTTTGCATAAAACACAACCAGGTACACACCTGTGGCCTAAAGGTAAAAATAGTAAGACCATGACAAGATAGCCAACTTTGGTTGGCAAAGGTATATACTGTTGGTCCAGAAGGTACACAAGTTTAGGGCACAAATCTTTCACACTCTGTCATCCCAGTGTACTCTGCCTTGAGGTGACATAAAGTATAGTGGAAAATTGTCCCTGAAACCGTCACAGAACTTCTAGTGGTAATATTTCCAATGACAACATCCATCTTCCCCAGTAACTTGCTCTTCTCTCCAACCTGCACTTTCTTCTCTACAACCTGTCAAAGAAGGGCTGTAGGAACATGCTATATCTAGTTTTCCAGTAGCCAATCCCGTTCGGAAGGCCACAAGGGTCAATTTTAAAAACCGGATCCGGCGTAATCCGTCGAAAAACGGATAGAAAAACGGATAGAAAAACGGATGAACCGGATGAGACGGATCCGGTTTTGTCTGTCAAGAACAAGACGGATCCGGCAGAAAACCGGATCCGGCACTTCAGGTTTTACAAAACATTTGCCGGATCCGGCATTCCGGCACGACGCCGGATCGCGCCTGACGCCGAAAACCTGATGTGTGAAAGTAGCCTTAACTCATCAATTTAACCCTGCTGTTCTGATTGGGTCCATATGATCTGAAATGAAATTTGAGACCCTGCAGATTATTTATTATGCGGATCTGAAACTTGTGATTGACTTTTCCTCATTTGAGGGGTTCTTACTAGAGAGAGAGGCTTACATTTTGTTCCCTGTGATAAGCTTGGTAAAACATTATTCCCCAGTGCCTTTTAGTGCCATGGCTGCAAGTGGTCAGTAAAAATGTTAATCACAATTCCCACTTTAAAATGTCACAGTATCCTCGTAATAGAGATCCTTTATGAGCTTTAGCAGATGGTTTCATAAAAGTACTATCTCCAGTGCCCGCAATGCCCTAGAGTGCTAGGAAGTAGAGATGGCCCATCTCCCTGCTCTGCCACCCGGCCACTGTGGGACCCCTGAGAAGGCGGGTGGGCCAGTGCCAGTAGTGGGCCCCCACCCGTCATCACAGGGTCAACTGTATCAGCTAGGTGCCGATACAGCTGACCGCATTGATGAGAGAAAGAGCGTTGCGCTCCCTCTCCCATCATCCCCCTGTCAGCGGGCGCAATGATGAAATGAAAACCTGGCACTCAACTTAATGCTTGGTGAGGCAGTTTATTGTAGTACCAAGCAGCCCCACCCTGCCCCAAGCTTTATTTAATTGTGCACCTGTGTTTGAACCTGCATCGCCCTTCATCTGTGTTTCCTGGTTGGGCACTGTGTGGAGGCGAAACCTGACATGTCTACGTTCAGACCAGGTTGGCCTTCATCTGCACTTGCTTTATCTGGCTTCATGGGAGCGATCAATATATGCTCAGGTACGGATTGCACTTAATGTGGTCTTGCTTTTAATGTATTTAGGAGGCCGTATGGCACAGTATTTATTAAAAACGTAGAGTAGGACCCCCCACATGAGATTGCCTTGGCGCGGCGGGGTGGCTCAATTGAATTGATCAATTTTTTTGCCAAATATCTCATTTTGAATACAGTTAGATATTATGTGCATATGCACTTTATGCTATGCGTTCTATCCTTAAGCGGCGCTGGCTCCTCTCTCTCTCTTTTTTTTTTTTTTTTAGTACCAGAAAACGTTTCGGTCCATATAGACCTTCATCAGTTACGTGCTAGTATGTTTGAAAGTAGCTTGAAGGAGGGCGTTTTTTATGTTATTCACTGATAACGCCAGTAATCAAATGGTCAGAATGCTGCTGTAACGCAGGATAATCTTAATAGTTGAAAATATCAGCGCAGCCTGGTCCTCCTGGATGTGGGTAAACACCACTTGTCCTGCGTTGCGCTCCCTCTCCCATCATCCCCCTGTCAGCGGGCGCAATGATGTCACTACCCGATTCCTGCTGTCAGGAGATGAGCGGGAGCTCAGAGCAGTGGAGGAACCAGGAGGAAGAGGGGCAAGTATTGGATTTATTGTTTTTATGCGGTGCATCATACTATAGATGCCTGAGGGGGTGCATTATATTACAGTCTGCCTATGGGATGCTGCCTTATATTGGAGTCTGCCTGAGGGTGCATTATATTAGAATCTGCCTATGGGGGGCTGCCTTATATTAGAGTAGGCTGCCTTATATTAGAGGGGGCAGTCCTACAGTGTTGCAGCCATCAAACTGTTTGGGGGCTACTAAGGTGCCAGTATATATACAGTGAGGGGGCATTATACTGTACAATAAAAGCAATTGTTACCATCCAACTTTTGTGTCTCCCCTTTTTCCTTATACAGTAGATTGTAAGCTTGCGAGCAGAGCCCTCATTCCTCTTGGTATCTGTTTTGATCTATGTGTTTATTGCTATGCTGTAATGTCTATTATCTGTACAAGTCCCCTCTATACTGTAAAGTGCTGCGGAATATGTTGGCACTATAGAAATAAATATTATTTTTATTATTACTGTATATAAGAGAGCATCATACTGTGTATAGGGGGGAGACTCAGGACATTATTAAATGTAAAGTGGGCACTTATTGTTATAGGGGAACTCAGGTTACTGTGACTGCGGGGCACACAGAGGGCATTATTACATTCTAGGGGACAAAATGTGGACATTGTTTTTCTATAGCACTTGCACCCAGTATTACTATATTCTAGAGGGTTGCTTTAGAATTTAACAGGCATACAGTACCCCACAGTAGGTGCAGTAAGGCCATGTGCACACGATGCAGATTTGCTGCGGATTTTTCTGCGCAGAAACGCTGCAGATCCGCATTGTGATTTACAGTACAATGTAAATCAATGGGGAAAAAAAAAAGCTGTGCGGAATTGCTGCGGATTTAAAAAAAGTGCATGTCACTTCTTTTGTGCGGTTCTGCAGCGTTTCTGGACCCCTCCATGATAGAAATCCGCAGTGGCAAAAACTGCAGAAAATCTGCACAAAATCCGCATCAATTCCAAGGCAAATCCGCACAAAATCTGCATAAAAACAGCGGCAAAACCGCGGCTGCGGATTCTGCCAGGAGATGCGGATTTTGTGCAGAAAATTCTGCACCACTTTTCCTACGTGTGCACATAGCCTAATAGGGACACACACGGCAGCAGTGACTTAGTATTGGGGTATCAGCAGGATAAGGAGGTTTGCAGGTTGGGAATAGATGGTGATGACTGGAATATGAGAAGTGAAATGTGTCTTTGTTGTATGGAGAATTAGTCATGTCGGTCTGGGCCAGATGGGAAAAGTGAACGATTCCATCAGAAAGAACGTCAGCGGTAAGTCACCACCTATAACTGTGCAGTAATCTCTTATGTTTTGTAGGACTGGTATTTCCCACTGACCATATGGAGGTAATATCCATGTTGGTCTTTAAATAGAGTTTATTTTCAGTAAGAGCGTGGTCATCTCCTACTTCCACTATTAGGCAGGGATCACACTTTCTATGTATTTCTATGCAGCTGAACACTCCGGTTCCGAGTGCCGGCGGCAGTGCTGGGTATTGATGCACGAGTTTCTTGCATTGCACTCGAAAGTGTGACCCCGGCCTTATGGTGGGTCACCGAGTTGTAATCAAGGTTACCTGGTTAAGGGCCCACTCAGAAGTTTGCCCCCCCCCGAACTAAAACCCTAGTTACAGGCCTCTGGAGATGGGTGAACCCGAACAGTAGTTTGAGGTCCGTACCAAACACCTAGTGTTCGGGCATGGACCCCAAACACGGATTTCCTCAGGAAGTTTGGATTCAGTACCCCGAACATCAAGTTTTTCCCTCACTGTCACACAGATGAAAAACACCAGCTCTGATCAGCGGTGACATTGTTACCACTGGTAAGAGCACTGCGAGGTCACCCTGTCGGATGTCAATGTGAGGCCGCAGCTGTGAACAGTGGTAAAAAGCTTACTGATGGTCACAGGCGTCAGCTGCTGAGAGACTACTACTCTCATCAGCCTATGCCTGTGTGGCGCCCCCAGGAGTATGGTCGCCACAGTGGCATTGCCTTCCTCCAGGGAGGGTGATGTCAGGCTTGGAGGCAATGAAGGGTCTCTCTAACAGTTAACCATGTCATACAACACAGTTCCCACTCCAGGCCAGCAGAGGGAGCTCTGAACCAGGATTGGGGGAGGAGTGCTCTCTGAGGGCCAGGAAGGGAAATGGGGAGTTAGTGTGAGGAGGGCAAAGAGTGTAGACGTGTGGAGAGAAGCTGGAGGTTGAGCTGAGGATAGAGAGCTCCCTCCCAGTGATAGCGCATGATCTGGAGCCTGGTCTCCACGGTTGTATGGATACTGAAGGTCCTGCAACAGAAACCAGAGGAATAGGAAGCTGTAAATGCTCTATTCCCATCTAAGACTCGGAGGCACAACAGCGACGGGTGAGCCAGGAGAGATAGAGGGCTACAGCTGTCTGCCATACGAGGTAGTTCTAAGAGAAGATAAGAAGGAGGAACTTCAGTGTAACACGTACTGCATGTACCTCAAGCCAGCGCTAGGAAGGAGACTACACAACCCATCTGATAGAGAGATCCCTGAGTTGCTTCCAGGCTAGCCTGCTCCTGTGCCATCTGTAACCAGGACCCTGGACTGTGTTTGCCAAGTAAAGGTAAAGAAACTGCACCCTGTTGTGTCCTTGCCTCCTTCTTGCAACATCCTCAGCACTGCTACATCTCTGTGCCAAACACTGCACCCTCTTTTTAAACATTCACCTACTCTGCCCTGGGACCAACAGCCCTACCTATGGAGGGCTACAACATCATTGCTGCACTACACCATCTGTCCCAGAGGATCTGCTTGCAGCGTCGGCTTAAAACCTCCATTGCGGAACACCACAGGTGGCGTCACGAATCACTTATAAGCTTTATTCCCAACTCAACCCCTTTTACATGGGCGCCCAGGGCCACGGACCAGGTCACCGCTGCTGTGACAATCCCCTCTGAGAGACCGGCCCGGTACCGAGTACCCCACAGCCCTGGGAGGGCGACCCACCTGCTGTTGCTAATAACAGGGAGAACAGGCACAGCTGATGGGACTAGTCATCAGCCGGGGCCTGTGCCCAAAGTAAAGAAAAAAAATTAAATAAATAAATATTGAAAAAAAAAAACACATTTATACTTACCTTAACACCTACTCCCTGAAGCCCTCGTCTCCTATAATAAATCAAAAATAAAAAACACCATAATACTCACCTTAATGCCTAATGCAAGATGCTGATGAACCCCGATGAACTTTGACGGCACCACTGATGCGTGAGGACTATGGGGTGCATTATACTAAATGGAGGACTATGAGATTCATTATACTGTATAGAGGACTATGGGGAGTGCATTATAACATATGGAGGACTATGGGGTGCATTATACTGTATGGAGGACTAGGGGTGTGCATTATACAGCATGGAGGACTGTTGGGTACATAATACTGTAAGGAGGACTATGGGGTGCATTATACTGTATGGATCACTATAGGAGGTGCATTATCCTATATGGAGGACTATGAGGTGCATTATATTGTATGTACGACTATGGGGTGCATTTACTGTATGGATCACTATAGGAAGTGCATTATCCTATATGGAGGACTATGAGGTGCATTATACTGTATGTAGGACTTTGGGGTGCATTATACTATATGGAGGACTATGATGAGTGCATTATACTGTTTTGAGGACTATGGGTTGCATTATACTATATGAAGGACTATGGGGAATGCATTACGCTGTATTAAGGACTATGGGAAGTGCATTATACTGTATGAAGTGCATTATACTGTATGAAGTACTATGGGGTGCATTTTTCTATATAGAGAGCTACGAGGGGGCTATTATATTTGGAGGGCTATGTAGGGGCCATTATAATATTTGGAGGATTATGTGGGGGTTACTATAATATTTTAATGGCTATGTGGGAACCTTTATACTTTATGAAGGGCTGTGCGGGGGCCATTATACTTTATTCAAGCAATCATACAGTGAAGGTTTGTGTGGGGTCCAGCATACTGCGTGGACGGCTATTTGAGGGTCATTATACTGTTTAGAGGACTAGTGGGAGCCATTATACAGTATAGTGAGGTGTGGGGCCATTATACTGTACATAGGCCCTTTTATAATGCATGGAAGGTTGTGTGGGGATCACAGTTGGAGGATCGTACTATGTTTTGGTCACTATACTACAGGGGAGTTGAGGTGGGGTATAATAGGGTTATCAAACTGTGTGTGTGGTGGAATTTACTGTGGGAGTATCATACTGTTTTTGGGAGGCACTTTGTTGGCATTATCCTTTATGGTTGCAATGAGATGGAATTTAGGACTTCTGTAAGAGGAAAATTATTTTGTAAGGAGTGAAAGGTGGTAACATATGCTCTTCTGTGACCCTGCCAAATTTTAACTCTTTATTTTTTTTGTGGTGGTGGTGGCGCAATTAAAACTGCTACGAGGCCTCATGATTTCTATGTATTCCCCTGGTTGGGAGTGAAGATCGTAGTGTTCACTCTGCAATTATCAGCTCATCAAAATGGGCCTTTAGAGTGTCTTTTTTTTTTTGCTAGCACATGACATGCACAATGCAGTGTGCTCAGCCTTTTCTGCAACCAGAAATCTTAATATTTTGGATCTTTATGATTAAAAGCTCATATGAGGGCAGGGCATAATGCGGGTCTATAATAGGGAATTTAGAATCGAATGAGTGTCCATAAAAGTTTTGGCCCATCCACTAATTTTTCGTTCAATTTTCTAGAAAAAATGTAAGGGTACGTTGCCGCAATCAGGAATTGCTGCAGGTTCGACACTGAATATTTATGCAAAACCGCAGCGGTTTCGAGAAATCCCATGTCCACTATGTGGGTATGTGCGCCTGGGATCAACCACAGACACTGACATGCGGCACGTCATTCAGGACCGCAGCATGTCAATTTCTCCCTCAAAAATGTAATCAATGGAATGTATTGAATGCTGTAAATCCGCACGGTTCAGTGAACACATGCAGATTTACCTTGTTCAATAGAAGGCAGTGCTTTGGCCCAAAGCACTGCTACTTCCGGACTGTGGTCACATTGCGGTTACATAGCCTAAAAGTTGATTGGCAACTCTGCCTAGTTTGCAGGTAAAATATACTGCACAGTATTTTCCTCCTACAGCGGAACATTGCCATCTAGTGGAGAAACTCTGCATTTTCCCCACTGTACGTGGTATACCTTGATTTTTCCAAAGCGTTTGATACCGTGTCACACACGAGGTTGGTACACAAAATGAGAATGCTGGTCTGGGGGAAAATGTGTGTAAATGGTGATAGAAAGCAGAGGGTGGTTATAAATGGGATATTCTCTAACTGGGTCCCTGTGACCAGTGGGGTACCGCAGGGTTCGGTGTTGGGGTCTATTCTCTTCAACATATTTATTAACGATCTGGTAGATCGTTTACACAGTAAAATATCTATATTTGCAGATGATCCAAAACTATGTAAAGCAGTCAATACAAGAGAAGATAGTATTCTGCTACAGATGGATCAGGATAAGAGAAACCTGGGCCGAAAGGTGGCAGATGCGGTTTAACAATGATAAATGTAAGGTTATACACATGGGAAGAAGGAATCAATATCACCATTATACACTGAACAGGAAACCACTGGGTAAACCTGACATGGAGAATGACTTGGGGATCCTAGTTAATGATAAACTTACCTGGAGCAGCCAGTGCCAGGCAGCGGCTGCCAAGGCAAACAGGATCATGGGGTGCATTAAAAGAGGTCTGGATACACATGATGAGAGCATTATACTGCCTCTGTACAAATCCCTGGTTAGACCGCACATGGAGTACTGTGTACAGTTTTGGGCACCGGTGCTCAGGAACAGGGCCGGACTGGGACTAAAATTCAGCCCTGGCATTTGAAGTTACACAGGCCCACTAGTCACATGGTGACTATATAATATCTTTGTACACTTGTAGGTTACAAGAAGTGAGAGGAGATTAACACAACTATATAACATGTAGTCACAGCTGTGCCCAGTATTTCAGCTCAGTCCTATTCCTTTTAGTTGCAGTACTCCTCCCAAAGCTCTGTCCCCTTTTGTACGCCCCTATCATACCTCCCAACTTCTGAAGAAGGGAAAGTGGGACAAAGACTGCGGCGCGCGTAGTGCGCCGCTGCAAATTTTAGGCCACATCCATTTCGCAACTAGTCGCACCCATTTAGCACTGCTGATCACACTGACTGGAACTGAGGGCACAGTGGCTGGCATTATGGGCACATTTGCTGGTACTGTGGGCACACTGACTGGTACTAAGGAAGAGAGAAAACAGAGAGAGAAAGAAGAAAGAACAGAGAGAAAGAAGTAAAGAAAAGAAAGAACAGAGAGAAAGAGAGGAAAGAAAAAGAAAGAAAGAGGGGAAAGAAAGAACAGAGAGAGAGAAAATGAGGGAAAGACATAACAGAGAATGAGAAAGAAAGATTCTATAAAGATACTATAGCAGCCCGGCTCCCATTGTAGTGCCCACCTGAGCCTCCCGATGCAGGACATATCATGATCTGCTCACATGGCCGGCATCGCCGATTCCAAGGTGATCCTGCTGTCTGCGCTGTCGGAGGAGGACATGGTGATGGATCTAAAGCATTCCTAGTTCCGTCACAATCTCCTCATGAAATTATCTCATTTCCGGTCAGCTTCCAGCACATCACTTCCGGTGGAACGTCATGTGTGAGTTTTAAAATGCTCCTCGGGGCTCCGCCGTGTACTCCTGTGTCCGTGGGAAAAGCCCGCTGTATATGCTTCGTACACACTTGGCTCCGCTCGGTACATCCCGTACACACACGGCTCCTCTCGGTACATCCCGTACACACACGGCTCCTCTCGGTACGCCTCGTACACACACGGCTCCTCTCGGTACGCCTCGTACACACACGGCTCCTCTCGGTACGCCTCGTACACACACGGCTCCTCTCGGTACGCCTCGTACACACACGGCTCCTCTCGGTACGCCTCGTACACACACGGCTCCTCTCGGTACGCCTCGTACACACACGGCTCCTCTCGGTACGCCTCGTACACACACGGCTCCTCTCGGTACGCCTCGTACACACACGGCTCCTCTCGGTACGCCTCGTACACACACGGCTCCACTCGGTACGCATCGTACACACACGGCTCCTCTCGGTACGCCTCGTACACACACGGCTCCTCTCGGTACGCCTCGTACACACACGGCTCTGCTACATCTACCCTGTAAACCCCTCCTGACCCCACACATACTTCCCTCATCCAGCACCATGACAACCAGCACAGCAGAGTCCTGCAGACACCAAGAGGCAGGGCTGTGCGCACAGGACCTGTGATGAGGTCACAGGAGGGGCGGAGTCAGGGGTCTGGACAAAGACTCCTGATCATGTGACCCCTGGCTCCTCCCCTCCTGTGACCTCATCACAGGTCCTGTGTACAGAGAAGAGAGCAGGCAAGCGACGCTGTGAGTGGCTGCGGGGGGGGGTGGGGGTTCTCATGCTAGGGCTTATCTCCCTGCAGTGAGGGATAGAAAAATCCCAGGCGGGTTGGAAACTATAACCGCCGTGCCCACAGAGAGGGCCAGCGGCAGGAACAACAGCCAGGCCAGTGGCCGCATCAGTTGGCAAGAGGCCAGATGAGCGGGCGCTGCCGCCCGCGGCCCACATGACAGCAGCCCAGCGGGAAAATGCCCGGTTGGGCATATTACCAATCCGGGCCTGCTCAGGAAGGATATAATAGGACTAGCGCGAGTACAAAGGAGGGCAGCAAAATTAAAAATGGGGATGGGGGAACTAGAATACCCAGAGAGATTAGCAAAATTAGGATTATTTAGTCTAGAAAAAAGACGACTGAGGGCCGATCTAATAACCATGTATAAGTATACAAGGGGGCAATACAAATATCTTTCCGAGGATCTGTTTATACCAAGAAATGTGACAGTCACAAGGGGGCATTCTCTGCGTCTGGAGGTGAGAAGGTTTTTTTCCACCAACATAGAAGAGGATTCTTTACTGTTAGTGCAGTGAGAATCTGGAATTCCTTGCCTGAGGAGGTGGTGATGGTGAACTCAGTCGAGGGGTTCAAGAGAGGCCTGAATGTCTTCCTGGAGCGTAACAATATTGTATTTTACAGTTATTAGGTTCTTTAGAAGGACGTATATCTGGGGATTTATTCTGACGGAATATAGGCTGAACTGGATGGACTAATGTGTTTTTTTGGCCTTGCTATGTTACAATGTTACATTTGTCATTTGCACAGCTAACAAATATTTCTGCTGCATTATTCATCTTTGTTTTACTTTTTTTATATTAATTGTCATGCAATAAACAATACTAATAATCTGATATTTAAGTTTGTCATTATGTTAAAAATCAACTATGCCAATATGTAGTAAAGCTTATTTTTCATTTATAATTTTATTTAGTGCCTCGTTTTGACTAGATAAAATACAAAGGTTTAAGTAAAGCTGAAGTTCTGAGAATTTTTTTTAAGGATTTACTGTAGATGCACAGTCTGTGCTTCAATCCAGATTGACAGCATTGCATGTAAACAGCAAGGCATGTAAAACAGATTTTAATTCCCCATTCTCACTACGTGGGAATTCTGAGCATATTATAGAGGACCTGACAACAAGACAAAAGAGCGCAGTTTGTATTCCTTTCCTGGTGCTCCTCTTAGCATTCATTTTTTTAAAATTTTAAATCCGTCATATGGTTCCAGAAATAAGGGCACTTTTTGGTGCTCGTCTTTGCAAAGGGAAGGTTGTCTAGGTGGAACAACCTAAAGATACACCCATAGAGATGTAGGAGGATGGACCAGGCTAGGGCAGCTTCTTACGTGCCCAGGCTGGAACTATAGGGGCTGTGACCAGTGTTGCCGGAGGAAGGGCTTCCTGTGGGACTTTCTGACCAATGCAGATATTTGCACCTGACCATAGGGGGCGGGATGGATATAAAAGGAGCGGAGCACGCAAAAATGGGGCTTCTGGAGGGAAGACAGTTCACGCTGAAGGAGAAGGTTGACTCTGTCTCCGCTGCTTCTGACCAACTGGCGGGCTTACTCTGCAGCCTGTCTGCCCTGCATGCACTACTTGTGCACCTACAAGACTGAGCACCTCACAGACTCCGGCACCCGAGAGCCCTGACTGGTCAGCACCCCTGACGAATACTGACGTGCCGTACTGTGCCGACCCTACAGTGCACGCCTGTCGGCGGGGTCCTGCTGTGGCCTCCATCCCGGGACTTTGTTTCATACTCGCTGAGCCAACTTCTATCCGTCACATAACACCATGTTCCAGGACTGAGGGATTATGTCGGGACGAGCCAGGCCACGCCGTTGCGGTACAGAGACAATGCTTAACTTCATCCGGGATTGCTTCAGAGACATCTCGCGGCACCTGCGCCGCCATCATGGGATCTTTCAACCTTGTCCTTCCGGAAGCTATGGACTGATAAGTTGAATCGTTTCGTGCTATTTGTTTGTTAACATTGTTTTATCCACCATTCCCCTTCCTGCATTCGTACTGTATCATTACTGCAAACTCCCTGGGTGGAATTTACTGTACTCTACTTTGCATAAAGTGCCTGTTAACTCTTGCCTTGCCTCCTGCTCGTCACTGCATCCCGTGTTCCTGCTAGCATCCTGCTAGTATCTAAAGCCCCCGTCTCACATAGCGAGATCGCTAGCGAGATCGCTGAAGTGTCACCGATTTTGTGACGCAACAGCGACCTCGCCAGCGATCTCGCTACATGGACATGCAGCGGCGACTGGCCCCCCTACTGGATATCGCTGATCGAATGTTCTGGGCCATTTTTTCATCGTCTGTGTCCCGCTGGCTAGCACGCATTCCTGTGTTTGACCCCGATGAGCGACCTCGTTGGCGAGGCAGAACTCAGGGACCCAGGCGGGAATCGTCAGAAAAGCTGCTGTGTAACAAGGTACCAACGACCGCCGAGGTCGCTATACGGATCGCCGGATCATTGCTGCGTCGCTGAAGAGATCTGCCTGTTTGACAGCTTACTAGCGACCATTTAGCAACGCATCAGCGATCCTTACCAGGTCGTATCGTTGTCGGGATCGCTGGTGCGTCGCTAAGTGAAACAGTACCCTAACAAAGAATCCCTGTGTACAATACCCCCTGGGTAAGGAAAATCCCAAATTAGCACTAAATAAAAAGGCCTATATCTTTGGAACTGTATAGCCAATCTAAAATAACACAAATCAAAAGAAATGTGCAGCAAAATAAAATAAATGCGACAGGTCCTCTTCAAGGTCTTCAGGTCCCCTTTATACATATGGAAGACTCAGGGGAGTGCATTGGACTATATGAAGGACTCAGGGGAGTGCATTATACTGTATGGAGGACTATGGGGAGTTCATTCTACTATATGAAGGACCAGGGGTGGACATTGACAATTTAGGGCCTCTGTGCAAGAAATGTGTCTGGGCCCCCTCCTTTTATGGCGACAAAATTACATATATATATAATATATATATATATATGAGACTGCTATACATAATAAGGCTACATCCCTGTATCTGTGAGCAGTGTTGGTGTGCTGCCCGCTTTTATAGATGCATTGAGCATGTCCCATTCTAATCATCAAAATTGGATCAGAACAGAACATTCTCTGACCATCACGGATATCATTCTCAGATCCATGATTTTCACGAATGTGTGAATGGACCTATAAAGCTCTACGATTCTATGTGCTGTCCGATGAAAAAAATCTGGAAACACACAGACATATCACATAAATGTGAGAATGGTGAATAAGGGTTTTTACAAAAATCATTATCAATCCACGTCACACAGTGCAGATACAAAATAATATCTACATACAGGCACTTACCGCTGACGTCTCATCTGACTACAGCCAATTTTTCCTGTTTCTTCTCCATCTGGTCAGACCTTCATGTCGACATCTCCCAGCCATGACTTGTCTTGTCATAATGATCTTTGCAGCTCTGAAAATAACAAGGTCATATACATTGTATGCATACATGTATCTCCCCCCCCCCAATTAGAGATATGTACTCCACCATTAATATACTATTAGCCACGCACCATTAAAAATATAAAGTGACAAACATAATTGTGTCCCCCCATTAACTATAATCTCTGGCTTACAATAATATCAATGATTCAGTTTGTGACTCTCCCCAATTACCTGTAACACTATGTGCACACGGAATATATGTAAGGTTTTACAGTACAGGAAAAGTGAATGAGATTCCTAAAGTCTCATGCACACGCTGCTTATTTTTTCCTTGCAGATTTGCAGCAGATTAAAATCTGCATAATGTCAATTCTTGCAGCATATTTCACCCGTACCAATGGGTAAAAATACGTAATAAAAGCTTAGCAAAAATGTAGAAAAAAAAAGATACTTTCTTCCTGCCAACACATTAGGACATACAGCAGAATTTTCTCCTGCAAATCCTGAATGTGTGCACATAGCCTTAGTCCCTGTCCTGTGTCCCCCCATTCACTATAAGTCCTTGATAGCATTGTAGGGGTGGCGGGCGAGGGGACAGGGCCCAGGCAAATTTAGGTGGTGGTGCTGATAGGTGATACAGATCCAACAGGGCTGGGGGGGGTGACCCACCTCTTAGCGCAGACAGACGGGAGGCTGAGACAGGAAAGCGCATGCAACAGGTCCGTGCTTTATTCTCCAACTCCTTTAACAGCTTTCATAGAACATGACAAGAGATCTTAGGGATTGCTTCCCTCACAGACCTCGGGTACCTCCACTTGTGCTGTGTGTCACCGTCGTGGTGTCCCCTGTGGTTCTCTTCGCTGTGGCTGCCCTAGGTACCTTCACCACAGCGCTTCACCACCCAGGGTACACCGTTATCCTCACCCTCAGGGTGTCACTGTCTGCTGCTACCGTCGTCTGGGTCACCCCAGTGACCATCCTCACTGTCAGGCTCTCTCTCTGAGGGTTCTCTGCTGCCTCTCCTCACAGCAGACCCTCCTCCCTTGTGAGCTCCCCAGGCTGACTGAAGCTTCTAGAAGCTTACCTCAATATTTGTAATGTCAGCCTGGATAGCCTCGCCCACTGTCACCTGACAGTCACCTTTGCCCAATCAGTCACCTTGACCTGTGGCAGTTACATAACCACTGTCATCGGTGCTCTCCACTGACCTCTAATGGACAGACTGCCACATGACACTCTCTTTTCCTATCTCTCTGTCTCTTACTACAGACAGAACTGTCCACCAGCTCAACCTCCCCACAGCATCAAAATGAATTTGGAAGTGGGAGAAGACACTATCAGGTACTGAGCATCGTCTGCCACCTCCCAGTGGGTCGCCCTCCCAGGGCCGTGGGGTATTCGGGGGATGTGTCGCGGCGGTGACCCGGTCCGTGGCCCTGGGCGCCCAAATCAAGGGTGCTTTTTGTGGTTAATAGAATAGTTTGTGACGCCACCTGTGGTGTTCGGCAAGGGAGGTGTTAAGCCAACGCTACATGCAGATCCGCTGGGACTGATGGTGTGGTGCAGCAAAAATGGGGTAGCTCCCCACAGGTGAAGCTGTAACCCCAGGGCAGTGTAGGTGCTATGGGTGAGGAGAGGCGCAGGATGGTATGGATGCTGGTACCCAGATGTAGTAGTGCTGAAGGTGTTAGCGCACAAATCAATGGAGGACACCAGAGCTTGCAGTTTCAAAGCTTTACTCACAGTTCGTGGTACACACTGGTGCCTGCCTCCGTGCCGTGTCCTCCGGGGTAAAGACTCAATCAACCTCCCGGGCAAGTCAGGGCTCTCCTCTCAAACACTCCGCCAACATGTACCTTCCTGAACGACTCCTCCAATGCGCCTTGTGGTGTGAAGCACTCCAGTACTTAGTAACCCTGGAATGCCTCCCAGAGATGTTCCTTGAACTTTACTTGCACGGCAGACAGCTGTAGCCTGCTTCGGGGACGCCTCACTCCCGGCTCTCTATCTGTGTTGCTGTTGTGCCTCAAGATTTGGATGGGAGTAATGCATTTACAGCCAACTACTCCACCGGTGTCTGCTGCAGAACCATAAGTGTCCATACAACCTCGGGGACCCTGCCCCGGCCTTGCGCTGAGAACCTATAGGCAAGGTTCCCAAGGTCCATTGGGCCGTACCGTACCCACCCACCCGCTGTCTCTGATGTTTCCATCTCCGCTGTCTGTGTTGGTGGAGGAGAGGCTTCCAGCCAATTCCTCCACCAATCAGTGTGTGAAACAGCTGACATGATGACAACACACTGGAAACAGCAACAGAAGCACAGCGCCGGGGAATGGGACCGAGGTGTGTATGTGGTGTTCTTTTTTTCATATGTATGAGATGTTTGGGTGGGCATGGGTATACTATGGAGGTGACATGCTGCATATGGGGAGGCTATGGGGGTGACATGCAGCATATGGGGAGGCTATGGGGTGACATGCAGCACATGGAGAGGCTACGGGATGATATGCAGCACATGGGGAGGCTATGAGGTGTCATGCAGCACATGGGTGATGCTATGGGGATGACATGCATCACATGGGAAGGCTATGGGGTGTCATGCAGAATATGGGGAGACTGTGGGGGCATCCTGCTGCACATGGGGATGCATTATGATGCATATGGAGAGCGTGTGGGCCTCATGCAGTATGTGGGGAGGCTGTGCAGGGCTCATGCAGTATATAGGGAGTCTGTGTGGGGTCTCATGCAGTATATAGGGATGCTGTGCAGGCCTAATGCTGTATATAAGGAGGCTGTGTGGGGCCTCATGTAGTATATGGGGAGACTGTGGGGCTCATGCAGTATATAAGGAGGCTGTGTGGGGCTCATGCAGTATATGGGAAGACTGGGGCTCATGCAGTGTATATAGGGATGCTGTGTGGGGCTCATGCAGTATATATGGAGGCTGTGTGGGGCTCATGCTGTACATGGGGAGGCTGTGTGGGGCTCATGCAGTATATAAGGGGCTGTCTGGGGCTGATCCAGTTTATGGGGAGACTGTGGGACTTATGCATTATATAGGGATGCTGTGTGGGGCTCATGCTGTATATATGTAGGCTTTGTGGGGCTCATGCAGTATATATGGAGGCTGTGTGGGGATCATGCAGTATACAGTTGTGGCCAAAAGTATTGACACCCCTGCAATTCTGTCAGATAATACTGTTTCTTCCTGAAAATTATTGCAAACACAAATTCTTTGGTATTATTATCTTCATTTAATTTGTCTTAAATGAAAAAACACAAACGAGAATGAAGCGAAAAGCAAAACATTGATCATTTCACACAAAACTCCAAAAATGGGCCAGACAAAAGTATTGGCACCCTCAGACTAATACTTGGTTGCACAACCTTTAGCCAAAATAACTGCGACCCACCGCTTCCGGTAACCATCAATGAGTTTCTTACAATGCTCTGCTGGAATTTTAGACCATTCTTCTTTGGCAAACTACTCCAGGTCCCTGATATTTGAAGGGTGCCTTCTCCAAACTGCCATTTTTAGATCTCTCCACATGTGTTCTATGGAATTCAGGTCTGGACTCATTGCTGGCCACCTTAGAAGTCTCCAGTGCTTTCTCTCAAACCATTTTCTAGTGCTTTTTGAAGTGTGTTTTGGGTCATTGTCCTGCTGGAAGACCCATGACCTCTGAGGGAGACCCAGCTTTCTCACACTGGGCCCTATATTATGCTGCAAAATTTGTTGGTAGTCTTCAGACTTCATAATGCCATGCACACGGTCAAGCAGTCCAGTGCCAGAGGCAGCAAAGCAACCCCAAAACATCAGGGAACCTCCGCCATGTTTGACTGTAGGGACCGTGTTCTTTTCTTTGAATGCCTCTTTTTTTCTCCTGTAAACTCTATGTTGATGCCTTTGCCCAAAAAGCTCTACTTTTGTCTCATCTGACCAGAGAACATTCTTCCAAAACGTTTTAGGCTTTTTCAGGTAAGTTTTGGCAAACTCCAGCCTGGCTTTTTTATGTCTCGGGGTAAGAAGTGGGGTCTTCCTTGGTCTCCTACCATACAGTCCCTTTTCATTCAGATGCCGACGGATAGTACGGGTTGACACTGTTGTACCTTCGGACTGCAGGGCAGTTTGAACTTATTTGGATGTTAGTCAAGGTTCTTTATCCAACATCCGCACAATCTTGCGTTGAAATCTCTTGTCAATTTTTCTTTTCCGTCCACATCTAGGGAGGTTAGCCACAGTGCCATGGGCTTTAAACTTCTTGATGACACTGCGTACGGTAGACACAGGAGCATTCAGGTCTTTGGAGATGGACTTGTAGCCTTGAGATTGCTCTTCCTTCCTCACAATTTGGTTTCTCAAGTCCTCAGACAGTTCTTTGGTCTTCTTTCTTTTCTCCATGCTCAATGTGGTACACACAAGGACAGAGGTTGAGTCAACTTTAATCCATGTCAACTGGCTGCAAGTGTGATTTAGTTATTGCCAACACCTGTTAGGTGCCACAGGTAAGTTACAGGTGCTGTTAATTACACAAATTAGAGAAGCATCACATGATTTTTCGAACAGTGCCAATACTTTTGTCCACCCTCTTTTTTTATGTTTGGTGTGGAATTATATCCAATTTGGCTTTAGGACAATTTTTTTGTGTTTTTTCATTTAAGACAAATTAAATGAAGATAATACCAAAGAATGTGTTTGCAATCATTTTCAGGAAGAAACTGAGTATTATCTGACAGAATTGCAGGGGTGTCAATACTTTTGGGCACAACTGTATATGGGGAGGCTGTGTCGGGCTCTTGCAGTATATGGGGAGGCTGTGTGGGGCACATTCAGTATATAGGGAGGCTGTGTTGGGCTCATGCTGTACATTGGGAGGTTGTCTAGGGCTCATGCAGTATATAAGTGGGCTGTATGGGGTTGATCCAGTTTATGGGGAGACTGTGGTACTTATGCATTATATAGGGAGGCTGTGTGGGGCTCATGCTGTATATGAGAAGGCTGTGTTGGGCTCATGCTGTATATAGGGAGGCTCTGTGGGGCTCATGTCGCATATGGGGGAAGCTGTGTGGGGCTCATGCCGCATATGGGGGAAGCTGTGTGGGGCTCATGCCGCATATGGGGGAAGCTGTGTGGGGCTCATGCCGCATATGGGGGAAGCTATGTGGGGCTCATGCATTATATAGGGAGGCTATGTGGGGCTCATGCTGTACATGGGGAGGCTGTCTGGGGCTCATACAGTATATAAGAGGCTTTCTGGGGCTGATCCAGTATATGGGGAGACTGTGGGGCTCATGCAGTATATAGGAAGGCTGTGTGAGCCTCATGCAGTATATAGGGAGGCTGTGTGGGGCCTCATGTAGTTTATAGGGAGGTTGTGTGGGGAGTCATGTAGCATATGTTGAGACTGTGGGGCTTATGCATTATATAGGGAGGTTATGTGGGGCTCATGCCGCATATGGCCGAGGCTGTGTGAGGCTCATGCCTCATATGGGGGAGGCTGTGTGGGGCTCATGCACTATATAGGGAGGCTGTGTGGGGCTCATGCAGTATATAGGGAGGCTGTGTGGGGTTGATCCAGTATATGGGGAGACTATGGGGCTCATGCAGTATATAGGGAGGCTGTGTGGGGCCTATTGCAGTGTATAGGGAGGCTGTGTGGGCCTCATGCAGTTTATATGGAGGCTGTGTGGGGCCTCATGTAGCATATGGGGAGACTGTGGGGCTTTTGCATTATATAGGGAGGCTGTGTGGGGCTCATACAGTATATGGGGAGGGTGTGTTGGTCTCATGCTGTATATGAGAAAGCTGTGTGGGGCTCATGCTGTATATGGGAAGGCTGTGTGGGGCTCATGCTGTATATAGGGTGTCTGTGTGGGGCTCATGCTGCATTTTTGGAGGTGTGGGGCTCATGCCGCATATGGGGGAGGCTGTGTGGGGCTCATGCTGTACACGGGGGAGGCAGTGTGGTGCTCTTTCAGTATATAATGGGCTATGGAGGGGACAAACTATATATAGGGGGATGTGAAAATACTTAATTCTCCTCAATATTGTGACAAAATATTAATATAATTATCGATAATATCAATAATTATTATATTAATATTGAGTAGAATTAATTTGAGCCTATTGGTTCGGCTCTCCACAACAGTCACAGTCTCTCATGTGGCCCCTCATGGAAAATTAATTGCCTAACTCTGCATTAGAGGTAACAGTACCTAGGCAATTATTCTTGCAAAAATTACTCCACTTAATTATCTCTCTGACCTGCCAGTCTATGACCGGAATATGTTTAGTCAACTAGGGAAGACCGAACACAATAGGAGCAGGAAGGCCTCCCAGAAGGTAACAAGAAAGGAGATCTCTGTAAAGAACACCTACCCGAAGGTTCATTTTATGCGCTACTTGCGTAAAGCTTCCCTGACCAAGAGGTGCAGAGTCTATCATAAATATGGGAAAACACTTCACCAGCTTACTGCAGGTGAGACCATGGATCTGGGCGAACCGAGCATCCAGAAAATTGGCTCTTGCTCCACTATCCAGTAGGACAGACATATACTGTCTCAGTGTCCGTACTTATAATCACTTCTCAGATAGGATAAACTGAGACACCTGTGGAGGAGGTGTGTGTGTGTGTGTATATATATATATATATATATATATATATACATATACATACATACATACACACACACACACACACACACACAGTATATACACTCAGGTTGTAATCTTCCACACAACGTAGGGTCAGAAGTTTTCCTACAATTTCTGGTATTTAGGTATAGATGGACAAACCCCAATAAAATAACCCTTTTTGCCACAGTAAAGGCACACCTCCATCTTGCAGCGAACTGCAAGAGACCAATAACAAGAAGAAGCCCCCCAAATTGCATAGGTTCTTAATAGCACTTGGGATGAAATTCAGTCCTAGGAAGTACAACAGGGAGGGCGGTCACTACTGTCCCCGAGGCGTCTATCTATATGTATGGGAAGAGCAATGGCGACCTCCAACGATGCTGGAGTTTTGTACAGCGCCAATGCATCTTTTAACCGTTCAGACAGCCTCTGACAAAACTGACTCAAGGACGGTGTCATTTCACTGGGAGTCAGTGGCCCATCAAAGAAATTCTGAACAAAATTCCTCTGCCGGTCGGTCTCCTTGCTGGATCTTATGTTGTTTAGATTCTGCAAGGGAGACCCAGGCCGGGTCATCATAAATGAGGCCAAGAGCTCCAAATAATCCATCCAGCACCTGGAATGACAATGAGTCGAATGGGAGTGAGAAGGCCTAGGATTGAGGGTCTCCTTGAAGGAGGGAAACGACAATCTCTAAACTCTGTATCTCACTCCCAGATGGATGAGTGCGGACAAAGCCTGAAATAGAGCTTTCAGGATTTCCAAAACACGACAGATTTGTCCCGATCCTTCAAAAAGTTATCCAGGAGTGCCAGTTTAGGTTCCAGTCCAGCTGTCTGGTGTGAAGAAACC
This sequence comes from Dendrobates tinctorius, assembly GCF_039654945.1. Lineage (NCBI taxonomy): Eukaryota > Metazoa > Chordata > Amphibia > Anura > Dendrobatidae > Dendrobates > Dendrobates tinctorius. Next base: position 740,391 of record NW_027361830.1, read on the forward strand.
TTAGACCATAAGTCTGATAGCTCACAAGACAAACCCTGCAGCTGTCTTGCAAGGCTAGCAATGGATCCAAGTCAGGATCCAAAAATATGAAAATGTCATGCTGTGCCAGGCTTCGGTAAAGAAGGGGGGGCTCAAACTGTCCTTGGAACTGGGACTCTAACTCACTGTCCGGGGGTTCTCTTAAAGGTAGAGAGGCCTGATACTCTGACCTTACTATGATCCTTTTAATGTTCTAAGCTGCCCCCTCTTCCTCCCCCAGGAGGCCTGGGACAGATATGTTAGTGGATATACACATAAGACAAACAGGGATAACATGAAGCAACTTACAGTGTGTACAGAAAGTATTCAGACCCTTTAAATTTTTCACTCTTTGTTTTATTGCAGCCATTTGGTAAATTCAAAAAAGTTCATTTTTTTTCTCATTAATATACGCTCTGCACCCCATCTTGACTGAAAAAAAGCAGAAATGTAGAAATTTCTACAAATTTATTAAAAAAAAAAAACTAAAATATCACATGGTCATAAGTATTCAGACCCTTTGCTCAGTATTGAGTAGAAGCACCCTTTTGAGCTAGTACAGCCACGAGTCTTCTTGGGAATGATGCAACATGGAAAGAGGGCTGACTAGTGTGAGGCAACTAACGCCCCAATGACTAATCAAAGCACTCATTAGCATAGGAAACTGGGGCAATAAAAATGCATTTGTTTAACTGAATTACGTTATACAGAGCTGGTTTTTCAGGGAGTTTAACCCCTTTCTTACCTTTGTCGTACTATTCCATCCATGTGCCCTGGGCCCCTATGACCATGAACAGAATAGTACGTCATATATGCGATCAGCCGCACTCATAGGACAGCCCCTCTGCCTTTGGATAGGAGACCCCGCGGCATGCATCTGATCTCAATTCCAGCCAATTCTGTGTTGAAAAAGTCAAGCGGTGCTCCTTCCCTTCCGAGCTCTGCCATGCGCCCAAACAGTGGTTTACTCCCACATACAGGATATCAGCATACTCAGGACAAATTGCACAACAACTTTTGGGGTCAAATTTCTCCTGTTACCCTTGGGAAAATAAAAAATTGGGGGCAAAAAGATCATTTTTGTGAAAAAAAAATAAGATTTTTTTTTTTTTTTTTTTTTTAGGCTCTACATTATAAGCTTCTGTGAAGTGCTTGGGGGTTTAAAATGCTCACCACACATCTACATAAGTTCCTTAGGGGATCTACTTTCCAAAATGATGTCACTTGTGGGGGTTTCCACTGTTTAGGCACATCATGGGCTCTCCAAACGTGACATGGCGTCCGATCTCAATTCCAGCCAATTTTTTTGCATTGAAAAGTCAAACGGCAGTCCTTCACTTCCGAGCTCTGCCATGCACCCAAACAGTGGTTTACCTGCATATATATATCAGCGTACTCAGGACAAACTGTACAACAACTTTTGGGGTCAAAATAAAAAAAAAAAAAAGGAAGAAATAGGAAGCTACAAGCCATAAAATCACAGAAATTTTATTGAAATAAATTTAAAAACTCAATAAAAAATATATAATTACATGGGAATAGCAAATGCAAAAAGGCAGACACAGAAAAATAATATAAGGCTGGTTTCACATTTGCGTTTTTTTCTCGGTAATTTAGCGCTAAATAGCGCATGCGTTTTTTTTTCCTATACTTTGCATGGGATGCGCTTATGTGCGCTTACACATGCGTTTGTACGCGTTTTACCGCGCATGCGTTTTTTTGCGGTATGCGCTCGGGCGCACAAAATGCAACTTGTTGCATTTTTTGTGCGTCCGATTTGCCTCAAAAAAACGCATGCGCGCGCAATGCGTTTTTTTACAGCAAGACACCCATTATAAGTCTATGGTGAGCATATGTGCGCATTGGCATGCTTATGTATGCGTTTTTTTGCACATGCGTTTTTTTTTTTACCATTAGTTTAGACAATGGAATTTAGGGGTTTGGGTAAAGTTAGGGTTAGGGTCAGGGTTAGGGTTAGGGTTAAGTATGGTTTGGTTAAGGGTTAGGGTCAGGGTTAGGGTTAGGGTTAGGGTCAGGGTTAGGGTTAAGTATGGTTTGGTTAAGGGTTAGGGTCAGGGTTAGGGTTAGGGTTAGGGTTAAGTATGGTTTGGTTAAGGGTTAGGGTCAGGGTTAGGGTTAAGTATGGTTTGGTTAAGGGTTAGGGTTAGGGTCAGGGTTAGGGTCAGGGTTAGGGTTAGGGTTAGGGTCAGGGTTAGGGTCAGGGTTAGGGTTAAGTATGGTTTGGTTAAGGGTTAGGGTCAGGGTTAGGGTTAGGGTTAGGGTCAGGATTAGGGTTAGGGTTAGGGTTAGGGTTAGGGTCAGGGTTAGGGTCAGGGTTAGGGTTAGGGTCAGGGTTAGGGTCAGGGTTAGGGTTAAGTATGGTTTGGTTAAGGGTTAGGGTTAGGGTCAGGGTTAGGGTTAGGGTTAGGGTCAGGGTTAGGGTTAGGGTTAGGGTTAGGGTTAGGGTTAGGGTCAGGGTTAGGGTTAGGGTTAGGGTTAAGTATGGTTTGGTTAAGGGTTAGGGTCAGGGTTAGGGTTAAGTATGGTTTGGTTAAGGGTTAGGGTAAGGGTTAGGGTCAGGGTTAGGGTTAGGGTTAGGGTCAGGGTTAGGGTTAGTAAAGTCATGGTTTGGGTTAGTGTGAGGGGCCACCTAATGTTGGAAAAAAACGCAAACGCGGTAAAAACGCACTAAAAACGCATACAAACGCATAAAAACGCTGCGTTTTTTTCATGCATGCTCATAAAAATGCTTGAAAAAAACGCAGCAGTTGTATGCTTTTGTATGCGTTTTTCAATGCGTTTTTTTGCGGGAAAAACGCGCTGCAAAAAAAAGCAAGTGTGAAACAGGCCTAAGCCAAGGTAATTAGAACATGAATGTGACAAAACTCAAATACAGATTTACTGAGTGCATAAATACAAATATATAGAGCAAAGTCAGAGCTTCCAAAATGATCACAATGTTGTCTATGTTAAAATCATAGGGGTTAACTCAATTTGGGTGTATCAGTGATCGCACATATCTCAATTCCAATGGAAAAAATACAATGAGCCAAGGTAAAAAATGAATGTGATGGAACCCAAAAGTTACTGAGTACATGAATATGTATGGAGCAAAATAAAGGCTTCCAAAATTATTGCAGTATTGTTTATATTGAAACTATAAGCGTTAACTCATTTTTGGTGTATCAAAAGTCTCATATGTCTTAGTTCCAATAGAAAGTTAAAAGCAGCTATCTAAATACTCAAAAGAGGAGGATAATGTAGGTAATGTGTATGGGTAAGTACCATGCATGCAGCAATATCCCACAGAGAAGATGAAAAATAGATGCTGTATAAATAAGGAAAAGATATGAGCGTGGAAATGTATGGGCACTGTACCTTTAAATGGCTGCAGCACACCTGATGCATGTTTTGCGTTTAGCTTTGTCCAAGGAAGTGTGCATCTTTTGGGGTCCAATTTCTCCTGTTACCCTTGGAAAAATAAAACTAATTGGATCTGAAGTACATTTTCTGTGAACAAAAGTTAAATGTTCATTTTTTTTTTTTTTAAACATTCCAAAAATTCCTTTGGATCACCTGAAGGGTTAATAAACTTCTTGAATGTGGTTTTGAGCACCTTCAGGGGTGCAGTTTTTAGAATGGTGTCACTTTTGGGTATTTTCTACAATAGACCCCTAAAAGTGACTTCAAATGTGATGTCGCCTCTAAAAAAAAAAAAAAAATGGTGTTGTAAAAATGAGAAATCACTGGTCAAATTTTAACCCTTATAACTTCCTAACAAAAAAAATTTGGGTTCCAAAATTGTGCTGATGTAAAGTAAACATGTGGGTATTATTATTTATTAACTATTTTATGTGACATATTTCTCTGTTTTAAGGGCATGAAAATTCAAGGTTGGAAAACTGCGAAACTTTCAAAATTTTTGCCAAATTTCTGTTTTTTTCACAAATAAGCGCAAGTCATATCAAATAAATTTTACCACTAACATGAAGCACAATATGTCACAAGGTGGGGGAGAAAACAATGATGGAGGTGGTGGAAAGGGCAATAAATGGGGGTGGTGGGGAAAAGGCAATGATGGTAGTGGTGGAAAGGACAATAATGGTGGTGGGGAGGAGGCAATAATTGGGGTGGTGGGGGAGAAAGCAATGATGGGGTGGAAAGGGCCATGATGGGATGGGAGAATGCAATTGATGGAGGTGGTGGGGGAGAAGGCAATGATGGAGGTAGTGGAAAGGGCAATGATGGGGGTGGTGGGGGAAAAGGCAATGATTGAGGTGGTGGAAAGGGCAATGAGGGTGGTGGTGGGGGAGAAGGCAATGATAGAAGTGATGGGGAGGGCAATGATGGAGATTGTGTAGAGGGCAATAATGGGTGGTGGAGAAGGCAATGGTGGAGATTATGGAGAGGGCAATGTTGGAGGTGATGGAAAGGGCAATGATGTAGGTGGGGAGAGAAAATGATGGTGGTGGGGAGAGGACAATGATGGGGTGGTGGAGAGGGCAACGATGGAGGTGGTGGAGAAGGCAGTTATGGAGGGGACAATGATGGAGGTGATGGAGAGGTCAATGATGAGGATGGTGGAAAGGACAATGATGGAGGTGGGGAAGAGGACAATGATGGGATGCGGGGGATTAGGATGGGAGTAAGGGGGATTTATAATGGAGTTGCGAACTGGGGGGGATGTTTGATATGGATGTAAACTGAATTGGGTTGTGGAGGAGGATGCTAAGCCCTTAATAGCGTCCTCCTGCATCGCACACTTTATAATGAACTGAAAGGTGGGAAAAGATGTTGTCAGGGACTTGTAATGAACTGGTATGGCGCCCCTGAGGCTCAGTCACCACAGAGGTACTGCACCTTCTCCTAAGGTGTGGTGCCCCACCGTCTAGGTAAGTTGGCAACTCCTTTCCACACTCCAACACTCGCATCCCACACAACAGGGTAGTTCTGCACAACCACATTGTGGCTCAGTGCTTAGAGAGTAGCAGAGCACCTCTGGTGGTTCCCTGCATGGAACACTGGATGTGTTGGGAGGTGGGTGGAGTTTAGATCCATATAAAAGGTTGGGAAGGTTTAGAATTACAGGTTCAGTCTGACAGAAGGTCGGCGGAGTAGGAAGTCACTCAGTGAGGAGTGAGGATCCCTGGAAGAAGGGATGGAGGAAGGAGTGCTGCAGCTGCCTCAGTGACCTGAGCCAGCTGGCACGGAAAAGTAAGGAAGGTGGAGAGACGTAGACCTGTAACCTAAGCATCCATAGGAAGGAGAGTCAAGTATGGAACGAAGGAGTAGAGAACAGAGAGGAGACGTGGGTTGGAAGAGGAACTCTACTTGCACGGCAGACAGCTGTAGCCTGCTTCGGGGACTCTCTAATCCTAGTCCCGGCTCTCTATCCGTGTTGCTGTTGTGCCCTCAAGTCTTAGATGGGAGTAGTGCATTTACAGCCCACTACTCCACCGGTGTCTGCTGCAGAACCATTAGTGTCCGTACAACCTCGGGGACCGGGCCCCGGCCTTGCGCTTAGAACTTCTAGGCAGGGTTCTTCCTCTAACCCACGTCCTCTGTGTTCCCTTTTACTCCTACGTTCCGTACTTGTCTTTTCCCTTCTATGGAAGCTCAGGCTTCAGTTCAATGTCCTTCTCCGTCTTTCCTTTCCCGTGCCAGCTGGCTCAGATCACTGAGGCAGCTGCAGCACTCCTTCCTCCATCCCTCTTCCAGGGATCCCCACTCCTCTCCGAGTGGCTTCCTCTCTCCTACTGACTGACTGACTGACTGACCGACCTCAATCCTGAAACTGTCCCGCTTTCATATATATATATATATATATATATATATATATATACACACACACACACACAGTGGGGCAAAAAAGTATTTAGTCAGTCAGCAATAGTGCAAGTTCCACCACTTAAAAAGATGAGGGGCGTCTGTAATTTACATCATAGGTAGACCTCAACTATGGGAGACAAACTGAGAAAAAAAAATCCAGAAAATCACATTGTCTGTTTTTTTTCCATTTTATTTGCATATTATGGTGGAAAATAAGTATTTGGTCAGAAACAAAATTTCATCTCAATACTTTGTGATATATCCTTTGTTGGCAATGACAGAGGTCAAACGTTTTCTGTAAGTCTTCACAAGGTTGCCACACACTGTTGTTGGTATGTTGGCCCATTCCTCCATGCAGATCTCCTCTAGAGCAGTGATGTTTTTGGCTTTTCGCTTGGCAACACGGACTTTCAACTCCCTCCAAAGGTTTTCTATAGGGTTGAGATCTGGAGACAGGCTAGGCCACTCCAGGACCTTGAAATGCTTCTTATGAAGCCACTCCTTCGTTGCCCTGGTGGTGTGCTTTGGATCATTGTCATGTTGAAAGACCCAGCCACGTTTCATCTTCAATGCCCTTGCTGATGGAAGGAGGTTTGCACTCAAAATCTCACGATACATGGCCCCATTCATTCATTCATGTACCCGGATCAGTCGTCCTGGCCCCTTTGCAGAGAAACAGCCCCAAAGCATGATGTTTCCACCACCATGCTTTACAGTAGGTATGGTGTTTGATGGATGCAACTCAGTATTCTTTTTCCTACAAACACGACAAGTTGTGTTTCTACCAAACAGTTCCAGTTTGGTTTCATCAGACCATAGGACATTCTCCCAAAACTCCTCTGGATCATCCAAATGCTCTCTAGCAAACTTCAGACGGGCCCGGACATGTACAGGCTTAAGCAGTGGGACACGTCTGGCACTGCAGGATCTGAGTCCATGGTGGCGTAGTGTGTTACTTATGGTAGGCCTTGTTACATTGGTCCCAGCTCTCTGCAGTTCATTCACTAGGTCCCCCCGCGTGGTTCTGGGATTTTTGCTCACCGTTCTTGTGATCATTCTGACCCCACGGGGTGGGATTTTGCGTGGAGCACCAGATCGAGGGAGATTATCAGTGGTCTTGTATGTCTTCCATTTTCTAATTATTGCTCCCACAGTTGATTTCTTCACTCCAAGCTGGTTGGCTATTGCAGATTCAGTCTTCCCAGCCTGGTGCAGGGCTACAATTTTGTTTCTGGTGTCCTTTGACAGCTCTTTGGTCTTCACCATAGTGGAGTTTGGAGTCAGACTGTTTGAGGGTGTGCACAGGTGTCTTTTTATACTGATAACAAGTTTAAACAGGTGCCATTACTACAGGTAATGAGTGGAGGAAAGAGGAGACTCTTAAAGAAGAAGTTACAGGTCTGTGAGAGCCAGAAATCTTGATTGCTTGTTTCTGACCAAATACTTATTTTCCACCATAATATGCAAATAAAATGAAAAAAAAACAGACAATGTGATTTTCTGGATTTTTTTTTCTCAGTTTGTCTCCCATAGTTGAGGTCTACCTACTGTATGATGTAAATTACAGACGCCTCTCATCTTCTTAAGTGGTGGAACTTGCACTATTGCTGACTGACTAAATACTTTTTTGCCCCACTGTGTGTGTGTATATATATATATATATATATATATATATATATATATATATATATATATATATATATATATTCTGAACTCCACCCACCTCCCAGCACGGCTAGTGTTCCAAGCAGGTAACCACCAAAGGTGCTCTGCTTCTCTGTAAGCAAGGAGCTGCAATGTGGTTTTGCTGAACTACTCTATTGTGTTGGAGCGTGGTCAGGAGCCTCCAACTTAACTGGATGGTGGGGCACCACACCTTAGGAGAAGGTGCAGTGTCTCTGTGGCGACTGAGCCTCAGGGGTGCCACACTATAACTCTGAGAGTGTTGCCAAGGGACATATTAGGCTACTTTCACACTTGCTTTTTTTTGCAGCGCGTTTTTCCCGCAAAAAAACGCATTCAAAAAACGCATACAAACACATACAAATGCTGCGTTTTTTTCAAGCATTTTTATGAGCATGCATGAAAAAAACGCAGCGTTTTTATGCGTTTGTATGTGTTTTTAGTGCGTTTTTACTGCGTTTGCGTTTTTTTCCAACATTAGGTGGCCCCTCACACTAACCCAAACCATGACTTTACTAACCCTAACCCTGACCCTAACCCTTAACCAAACCATACCCTGACCCTAACCCTGACCCTAACCCTAACCCTTAACCAAACCATACTAACCCTAACCCTAACCCTTAACCAAACCCTACTAACCCTTACCCAAACCCTAACCCTAGCTAACCCTAACCCTAAACCCCCTTAACTAACCCTAACCCAAACCCCTAAATTCCATTGTCTAACTAATGGTAAAAAAAAAACGCATGCGCAAAAAAACGCATACATAAGCATGCCAATGCGCACATATGCGCACCCATAGACTTATAATGGGTGTCTTGCTGTAAAAAAAACGCATTGCGCGCGCATGCGTTTTTTTGAGGCAAGTCGGACGCCCAAAAAATGCAACAGGATCCATTTTGTGCGCCCGAGCGCATACCGCAAAAAAACGCATGCGCGGAAAACCGCATACAAACGCATGTGTATGCGCACATAAGCGCATCCCATGCAAAATATAGGAAAAAAAACGCATGCGTTTTTTAGCGCTAAAATCCAGCGCAAAAAAACGCAAGTGTGAAACCAGCCTTAGACCCTCATCTTGACCTGTAGCAATGAGGTTTTGGGTCATTAAAAAGAAAGATGGGGGCCTGCGTCCCTCTATAGACTTTCGGAAGTTAAACCGGACTACTCTCCTGGACCCATATCCCCTCCCACTCCTTCCTGATTTTTTCAATCAGATTATTGGGGCAAAATGGTTCTCCAAGTTGGATCCCAGGAGAGCCTAAAATCTGATTAGGATTAAGGAGGGGGATGAGTGGAAGATGGCTTTTAACACTCCAGAAGGGCATTATATACATATTGTCTTGCCTTTTGGTTTGGTTTAATGCTCCTGCCGTGTTCCAACATTTTGTTAATCAATGATTCACATTGTAGGAGAAAAAAACACAAAATAGGGTCTTATCTGATGGATATGTTAAAGAAAGTAGTCAGATCGCACTCACCTGATATGTGAGAAATAATGGCACATAGAATCATCAGTCAGCTGCCGCAAATCCACAGGTCAAACTAGTGACCGCAAACGTAATTACAGTAAATTACTGGAGATTTCATGGATTATTTTCCTGCGCTGCTGTATAAGATTAAGGAGCAAAAAATTCATAAAAGAGATGATGGTTTAATCACAATCTCAACGCGTTTCGAAGTACAAGACTTCTTCCTCGGGAGATGATATCAAAATAATCCTTAATCTTAAACAGCAGCATTTTACAGCAGCATTTTGTTAATGACATCTTTCGTCACCTCATGAGTAGATTTGTAGTAGTGTATTTTGACGATATTTTGATCTAAAGTCTAATCAGGTACATGTTAGGCAGGTGTTACAGGTTCTACAGGATAATGAACTGTATGCTAAGTTGGAGAAGTTTGTATTCATCATACAGAAGGTTCAGTTCTTAGGTTTCCTAGTGTCAGCTGCAGGTTTCTGCATGTATCGTGATAAGTTCTGAGCAGTCCTGGAATGGAACCTTCCAGAAAATCTGAAAGCATTATAGCGTATTTTGGGGTTTGCAAACTATTATCGAAAATTTTTCTAAAACTTCTCGTCTATTGTCAAACCCCTTGCTGACATGTCTAAGAAAAGTAGAGACTTCTAGAGGTGGTTCCACTGCGCTCGGGAGGCATTTTCTTCTTTGAAGAGATGTTGTTTCACTGCTCCAGTACTCATACAACCCGATGCTCCTTAAGCATTTATTGTCGAGGTGGGGTCGGGGCTTTGTCTCAAGGGTCACCACCTAGTAAATGACATCCATGAGTAGTGTTGAGCATTCCGATACCGCAAGTATCGGGTATCGGCCGATATTCGCTGTATCGGAATTCCGATACTTAGTTCCGATACTTTTTTCATATCGAATACCGGAATCGGAAGTTCCCATAATGCTAGGAGCCCGCTCTATTTGATTCAGCCAATGGGGATCCTCAGAAGTGTGGGCACATCCTGTTAGGCATATTAACTACTGGCATGGCTGTGATTGGCTGCTGAAATGATGTCATGATGCACTATAAAAACCGCAGCAGCCGCCATTTCTGGTCACTCTGCTGTGAATTCAGTTAGGGACAGGCTGCTGTTGAAGACTGTGAGGGACAGTTAGAAATAGCGATCATAAAACATATCTATTGCTCTACCCAGGCTACATAATCCACCACTGTAGCATTTTTGTAGCCCAGCAGCGCTGTTTTAATAGCTGTCTGCAAGGGCTGTGTGAGTGCAGACCCACGCTGTGTAGTGTGTCCTGCAGGCACGTCTGCTTGTAGGCCGCCCAGCGTGTGTCTCTGCCTCATACACATTTTTCTTTTATTGCTGCTTTTTTTTTCTCCTGTATAGTGTGCTTCCATACGTATCCATATACGTTGGTTGCAAACACTAAAGGAGTGAACAGCGGAGCCTTTCAGCAGCCTTTCAGTGCTATAGCCCATTTCTCTGCACTGTTTTTGGCTGTCTGATAGGTCTCTCTGTGTGTGAGTGCAGCTCACGTTGCAGTGTGTTCTACAGCCACCGCTCGTTGTAGTCCGCTCAGCGTGCGTCACTGCCTCATACATAGTCCTTTTTTTGCAGCAAATTTAGCCAGATTTTTGCTCCTATATTAGTGTGCTTCCGCATCCGCATCCATTGTCATTGGTTGGTTGCAAACACTATATAGGATTAGATAGAGGAGCCTTTTTGCTGGCTTGTGCCCTTCAGGGCCAGCCAGACTAGTATCACCCTATTTTTTGGAGCCTCATCAATTGCATTGTAGGTTAGCTTCCTGCATTGTAATCGCTCCAAAAAGTTTGTGATACTATATCTTTCAAACTTTGGTCACATCCTTTTCTCCCCCCTCCCCCCAAAAAAAAAATGGAAATAAAGTTCACCACCAAACACTCCACTTTACAGTTGTGTAGGCCACATTAGATCATATTAAAGTGTAGTACACACACTCTTAGCCAAACTAGTGTTTCTTATACTGGTTATCAGGTGTTCAGGAATAAGAACACTAAGCCACCCCTTTTTTACTTTTCTACCTATCTTTATCAGTCTACCAAGATGAAGAAGGCAGGGAGTAAGGCACGTGGTCGTGGCCGTGGAGTTTCAGCAGGGAGAGGACAGGGGGAATCAGCAGGGAGAGGACGTAGGGATTCGGTGTCTGCTGCGGCCACCAGTGACCCGGCATCCCCCACTTTTACCAGGCAACAGTCCTTCATGCGCAGCTTTGTAGGACCTCGCCGTACCCCACTGCTGCGTGACGAACAAATTGAAGCCGTTGTCGGATGGATGGCAGCTAACGCATCCACTTCAATGACTTTCGCATCCTCCCAGGGCCAGAGCACTGAAGAGCAACCATCTGTCTCTTCACCACCTGCCAAATTGCCCAGGCAGTCTGAGAGCCCTGGACAGGAGCCATCTCAATCTTTACTTCTGTTCTCAGAATCTGTTGGCTTGGAAAGAGGTGGCCAGCCAAGCAGCATTCTAGAGCGTGAAGAAGAGGGAGTATGCAGTGATGCACAACTGCTTTGTCCCTCTGAATCTGGAGAGGCGGGTGGGCCAGTGCCTATTGGCAGCACACCTCAGTGCTCATGTGATGATGATGAGACTCAGTTGCCAATTTCTGGTGCGTACGGTGCTGGCGAGACAACCCAGGACCAGCCGGTGCTTGAAGAGGGGAGTGGAGATGGTGAGGTCCTTGACCCATCGTGGCGTCAGCCACAGGAAGGTGGTGGGAGCAGCTCTGAGGAAGAGATTCCCCGAACGGCCAAAAGAGGAGGGAGAGGGCGGGGGCAGACTTGGTTGCCTGTAGCCTCCACTTTGGCACCCGTGAGGAGCAATCCTCTTCCAAAACAGAAAACGGGCGCTCCCAGGACTTGCAGTGCGTGGTCTTTTTTTGACACAGTTGCAGATGACATTTGCTTTGTCAAATGCAAGCTGTGTCATCAGAAAGTGAAACGAGGGAAAAATGTGAGCAACCTCAATACCACAAATATGTGGAAACATGTGCGTACCAAGCACGAGGTGGAGTTACACAGACACACTGAAGATGTAGGCCAACCTTCAGCAGCACCTACCACCTCTTCAGCTCGTGTTGGGGCCTCTTCCTCCAGCTCACACACAGCTGGTTCGGCTTCCTCACTGGAACGCCATGGAAGAACCACTGCCACTGTTGTCCAGAGACCCAGTGGAATTCCACCCACTGAACCACGTTCGCAGTCATCAGCACACTCCCAGGCCACTCACCAGCAATCGGTAGCACAGGCATGGGAGAAAAAGTGGCCATACTCGGCAAACCATTCCCGAGCACTGGCTCTGAATGCCGGCATTGCCAAACTACTGGCCCTTGATATGCTGTCATTCAGGCTGGTGGAGACTGACACCTTCCGGAACTTTATGTCATTGGCAGTTCCACAATACAATGTGTCCAGCAGCTTTTATTTCAGCAGGCAAGCCGTCCCTGCCCTCCAAAAGCATGTGGAGGGAAAAATTAAAAATGCGCTACTAAACGCTGTCAGTAGCAAGGTCCACCTGACCACCGATGCGTGGACCAGTAGCCATGGACAGGGACGATACCTTTCCTTCACTGCCCATTGGGTCAATGTTGTGGAGCCGGGTACAGATCTGGAGAGTGGCTCTGTACGTATTCTGCCAACTCCAAGGATTGCAGGAATGCAGTCTGTACATATTGAGTCCTCCTCCTACTCTAGTTCCTCGGAATCAGCACTGCGTGAGCCTGTTAGACCAGATATGAGCACAGGTGTGGCCAAACGTCAACAGGCCGTCCTTAAATTAATTTCTTTGGGGAATCGGAGCCACACAGCACAGGAGCTCTGGAATGCCATCAAGCAGGAGAGCGATGTGTGGTTTGTGCCAGCGAATCTCCAGCCAGGTTTGGTAGTGAGTGACAATGGCCGAAATCTAGTGGCAGCTCTGGGCCTAGGCAACCTCACTCACATACCATGTCTGGCACACGTGCTCAATTTGGTCATGCAGAGCTTTCTGAGGGACTATCCGGATCTTGATGCACTGCTGCACAAGGTTCGCCTAGAGTGTGCTCACTTGCGGCGTTCCAGCATGGCAAGATCGCGCATTGCATCTCTGCAATGCCGATTCCGCCTGCCAGAACATCGCATCATATGTGACCTCCCCACCAGGTGGAATTCAACGTTACATATGTTGGAGCGGTTGTGTGAGCAGCAGGCAGCAGTAATGGAGTACCAGCTGCATCAGGCGCAAACAAGTCGCACTGTGCGCCGGACACACTTCACCACCACTGAGTGGGCCACTATGAGGGACATCTGCCAAGTTTTGCGTGCCTTCGATGACTCCACGCGGATGGCCAGTGCAGATGATGCACTAATCAGCATGACTGTCCCCCTCATCTGTCTTCTTCAAAAAACCTTACAAGCACTAAGTGAGGAGGTTTTTGAAGAGGTCGAGGATGAGGAGTCAGAAATGCCATCTGCTTCTGGCAAGTCTGCGCAACGTGCTTCCACACAAAGGCCCAGGCAGGGGACACTTAGTGAGGAGGATGACGAGGAGTCAATGGAGGAGGAGGAATACATCTCTCCAGAGGAGGGAGGTACACAAGGCTCTAGTAGTCAGTGTGTACAGCGAGGGTGGGGTGATGCTGAGCAGGCAGAGATGCTGCCTCAAGCTGGGGACAGCGTTTCCGGTCCAGTTGGCAGTCTGCAGCACATGGTTGATTTCATGCTGCAGTGCTTGTTAAATGACCGCCGCATCGCCAACATTCTCCACACGGCTGATTATTGGGTGTACACCCTCCTAGATCCTCGCTACCGGGACAACTTACAAAGCCTCATACCACAGTTGAACTGGGAGCGAAAAATGCGGGAGTACCAAGAAACACTTGTGCAGGCCATCATGTTCTCCATTCCCCCCGCAAGTGTTGCTGGTAGTGCTTTTCAAAGCAGCCATGTGGGTAGAGGTAGTGGAGGAAGCTCTGCACAAAGAGGTAGCAGAGGCAGTGCTGCAGGAAACGGCAAGGCCAGTATGGCCCAAATGTGGAAAAGTTTTGTGGGACCGCCACAAACGGCTACACCATCACAGACAGCTCCAGTCAGCAGGAGGCAACGTTTCCGTCAGATGGTGACAGACTACTTGTCTTGCCCTGTTAGTGTACTCCCAGACGGCTCTTCCCCGTTCAAGTATTGGGTCTCTAAGCTGGATACATGGCCAGAGCTTAGCCAGTATGCATTGGAGGTGCTGGCTTGCCCTGCTGCCAGTGTATTATCAGAACGTGTCTTTAGAGCTGCAGGTGGTGTGGTAACAGACCATCGCACGCGACTATCCGCCGATAATGTTGACAGGCTTACTTTTCTGAAAATGAACAAGGCCTGGATCTCCCCTGAATTTGCCAGTCCTCTTCCAGAATAAATAATTGGCAGGCAACATTATCCAAGTCTCCTGTTGTGTTCATGTTTCTATGACCTGAACTTTATTTCCTGGGCTACAGCAACTCCCGTTGTTGCTCAGAAGTGCTGTCCACACAGACAAAACACTCGCTCATGTGTAAGTGGGGTTCGGTAACGTCAGCTGATCCCCTGCTGTGTGTACGGCAAACTCTCCTGCTGCCTACAACTTCTGACTACCTCTGATTTAATATGTTCTCTGATTTGCCCTTTGTCTCCACTCTGTTCTGAGTATTTCCTCCAGCCTACAACAACGCCTGTTTCTGCTCTCAAGTGCCGTCTGCACAATCCACAATTGTTCCTGTGTTACCTGGGTCCTGTAACATCTGCTCATCTCCAGAGGTGAGTCCGGCAATGTCTCCTGCTTTGTCTACATTCCCACTACTTGTAGTGGAAAAGTGGACAGAGCAGGAGACATTGCCTGACTCACCTCTAGGGAGAAGCTGATGTTACAGAACCCCAGTAACACAGGAACAAGTGTGGGTTGTGCAGACGGCATTTCAGAGCAGCAACTGGCGTGGTTGGAAGCCAGAGGAAATACTCGAAACAGAGTGAAGACAGAGGCCTAATTGGAGTACGTTGACAGTTAGTAGTAGTCTAGAAACAATCGCAAACTGCCACCAAGTAGGCCTCGGCCTACTACCTGATTTTCCCTGGGCTCCGACACCGTCAGGTTCGTGCTCAGAAGTGCTGTCCGCACAGACAAAACACTCGCTCATGTGAAAGTGGGGTTCGGTAACGTCAGCTGATCCCCTGCTGTGTGGAGGGCAAACTGCTGCTGCCTCCACAGTCAAACAACCTCAGATTTACACCTGGCTCCAAGTAGGCCTCGGCCTACTACCTGATTTTCCCTGGGCTCCGACACCGCCAGTTGGTGCTCAGAAGTGCTGTCCGCACAGACAAAACACTCGCTCATGTGTAAGTGGGGTTCGGTAACGTCAGCTGATCCCCTGCTGTGTGGAGGGCAAACTGCTGCTGCCTCCAAATTGTAACTACTTCAGATTTGAACATTCTCTGATTTGGCCTCTGTCTCCACTCTGTCTCTAGTATTTCCCCTGACCTCCAACACCGCCAGTTCCTGCTCACAGTTGCCGTCCGCGCATTCCACACGTGTTCCTGTGTTACTGGGGTTCCGTAATGTCAGCAGATCCCCCAATGTGTGTCCGCCACTGTCTCCTGCGCTGTCCACCTTCCCACTGCAAGCGGTGGAAATGTGGACAGAGCAGGAGACAGTGGCAGACACACATCAGGGGATCTGCTGACATTACAGAACCCCAGTAACCCAGGAACACGTGTGGATTGGGCAGACGGCTGCTGTACACATAAACTGGTGGTGTTGGTGGTCACGTGAAATCCTGGAAACAGAGTGGAGACAGATGCCTAATTGGAGCACGTTGACAGTCAGTTTGAGATTGTTTGTAGGCTACAACAACCACCAAGTAGGCTTCGGCCTTCACCATGATTGTCCCTGGGTTCCAAGAACGCCAGTTGGTGCTCGGCAGTGTCTTTGGCACGGGTACTCCCTGTTGCCCAGCCTGGTTCCAGCACGCCAGCTGTTTCCGGGTAGTGTCAAGGTCACTATGCCACCAATCCGTTGTCCTGTCGTCTTGCGGCCGGGTTAGCCGACTCTACGGTCCCTGCAGTTTAGGTGACTCCTATGTGGGCTGCGGGAACTGGCACTGAAGGCTGGATCCGTAGTGCCAATGGGACATGGACCCCCTGTAGGACTGTGGGTTTCGGTAACTGCGGCCGGCTTGCGGCCTGGCTACTTTGCTTTGGATGGGTACCTTCTGCTACCCACCCGGGTGCCAGCACTGTCAGCTGGTTCTCGCCAGAGCCTTTGGCCTAGGTGCCTCCATCTCGGTATCCAAAGGTCCAGCACCGTCAGCTGGTCCTTGGTAGTGCTTTCTAGCACAGGTACCTCCTGCCTAGTAACCGTGGTCCAGCAACGTCAGCTGTTCCTCGGTAGTGCCATTGGCTCTTGTAGCTTTTGCTACCCATCTGGGTTCCAGCACCGTCAGCTGGTTCTCGGCAGTGTCTTTGGCACGGGTACTCCCTGTTGCCCAGCCTGCTTCCAGCACGCCAGCTGTTTCCAGGTAGTGTCAAGGTCACTATGCCACCAATCCGTTGTCCTGTCATCTTGCGGCCGGGTTAGCCGACTCTACGGTACCTGCAGTTTAGGTGACTCCTATGTGGGCTGCGGGAACTGGCACTGAAGGCTGGATCCGTAGTGCCAATGGGACATGGACCCCCTGTAGAACTGTGGGTTTCGGTAACTGCGGCCGGCTTACGGCCTGGCTACTTTGCTTTGGATGGGTACCTTCTGCTACCCACCCGGGTGCCAGCACTGTCAGCTGGTTCTCGCCAGAGCCTTTGGCCTAGGTGCCTCCATCTCGGTATCCAAGGTCCAGCACCGTCAGCTGGTCCTTGGTAGTGCTTTTTAGCACAGGTACCTTCTGCTTAGTAACCGTGGTCCAGCACCGTCAGTTGGTCCTCGGTAGTGCCATTGGCTCTTGTTCCTTCTGCTACCCATCCGGGTTCCAGCACTGTCTGCTGGTTCTCGCCAGAGCCTTTGGCCTAGGTGCCTCCATCTCGGTATCCGAGGTCCAGCACCGTCAGCTGGTCCTTGGTAGTGCTTTTTAGCACAGGTACCTTCTGCTTAGTAACCGTGGTCCAGCACCGTCAGTTGGTCCTCGGTAGTGCCATTGGCTCTTGTTCCTTCTGCTACCCATCCGGGTTCCAGCACTGTCTGCTGGTTCTCGCCAGAGCCTTTGGCCTAGGTGCCTCCATCTCAGTATCCGAGGTCCAGCACCGTCAGCTGGTCCTTGGTAGTGCTTTTTAGCACAGGTACCTTCTGCTTAGTAACCGTGGTCTAGCACCGTCAGTTGGTCCTCGGTAGTGCCATTGGCTCTTGTTCCTTCTGCTACCCATCCGGGTTCCAGCACTGTCTGCTGGTTCTCGCCAGAGCCTTTGGCCTAGGTGCCTCCATCTCGGTATCCGAGGTCCAGCAACGTCAGCTGGTCCTTGGTAGTGGTTTCTAGCACAGGTACCTCCTGCATAGTAACCGGGGTCCAGCACCGTCAGCTGTTCCTCAGTAGTGCCATTGGCTATTGTTCCTTCTGCTGCCACTACGGGTTCCAGTTCTGTCAGCTGGTTCTCGCCAGTTTCTCAGCCTTCTTGTACCTTCTGCTACATTTCCAAGATCAAGCTTTTTGAAATTGTCTTTGGTAATCCTTATTGATCTCCATGATGACGACCCTGTTGACGACGACCCTGAAGACCACACCAAAGAAGACCAGAAATATGACCCTAAATAATATGACCAAGAGGACAAAGAGCATGAAGACAACCACCAAGATACAGAACAAAAGACAGAAGAACAAGAATCAGAAGAAGCAAAAGCAGAAGAACAGAAAGCAGAAGAACATTAAGCATAAGACTAAAAATCAGCATAGAAGAAATCAAAATTATAAGCAGAAGAAGACTAAGCAGTAAATGGGGGTGAGTCCGTTCCTCCTCGTGGTGCCCCTGGAAAATGCCTGCTGCTGCAGGCCAAACTGAACGCGGACAAATCCTGTTGTAAATCTTTTGTGACAGGCAGAACGTAAGGTGTAATCTTATAACTTTTATAGATAAGTACTACAGGAATGCCTGTCATCATAAGAAAATGAAGAAAAAGAAGAATAGGAAGAAGATGAAGAAATAGCTTATGAAAATTAATAATAGCTGAATAAGAAGAATATGAAGAATGGAAAAAAAAAATTAATGGGAAGAAGGTGAAGAAGAAGAAGATGAATAAGGTGAAGAAAAAGTTGATGAAAAAAATGCTATTGCTGCGGATCATGAAGGAGAAAGTGTGGGAGAAGTACAAAAGAAGGTGAAGAGCATGGAAGTTGTGAAACATACATATCTGACTAAATATAAAAAAGTTAACATAGTCAATATCTTTTTAACTCCGAACGTCTTGAAAAAAGAAATTGGAATTCATGCTATGCCATGTGATTTGAATAAACCACTATGCCTTTAATGTCTCCTCCACCTCCCACAATACATTCTACATGATTCTTATTTGTTTTCAATTATGTAGAATTAGCCAACAAGGAAACAAAGGGCTTTTTTAAATTCCGATACCGGAAGTCCCATTGACTTGAATGGGACTTCCGGTATCGGAATCGGCGATACCCGATATTTTTTTCGTATCGGGCGATACCATCATATACGATATTTTTGGGTATCGAACGGTATCGCTCAACACTATCCATGAGACTTCTCTAAAAAGTTGTCATCAGCCAAAAAAAACTATGATGTAGGCAATAGGGAACTATGGCCATTATGTTGGCATTTGAGGAATCATAGAATTGTAGAGTTGGAAGGGACCTCCTGGGCCATCTGGTCCAACCCCCTGCTCAAAGCAGGATTTGCTAAATCATCCCAGACAGATGTTTGTCCAGCCTCTGTTTGAAGACTTCTATTGAAGGAGAACTCACCACCTCTCGTGGCAGCCTGTTCCATTCATTGATCACTCTAACTGTCAAAAAGTTTTTTCTAATATCTAATCTGTGTCTCCTCCCATTCAGTTTCATCCCATTGCTTCTAGTCTTTCCTTGTGCAAATGAGAATAAAGATGGTCCTTCTACAATGTGACAGCCCTTGAGATATTTGTGGACAGCTATTAAGCCTCCTCTCAGTCTTCTCTACTGCAAGCTAAACATTCCCAAATCCTGCAACCTTTCCTCATAAGACAGGGTTTGCAGACCGGTCACCATTCTGGTCCCTCTTTTCTGAACTTGCTCCAGTTTGTTGATGTCTTTTTTAAAATGTGGCACCCAAAACTGGACACAGAATTCCAGATGAGGTCTGACAAGAGGAATAGAGGGCAATAATGACTTCATGTGATCTAGACTGTATGCTTCTGTTAATACATCCTAGAATTGCATTTGCCTTTTTTGCTGCTGCATCACACTGTTGACTCATATTCAGTCTGTGATCTATTAGTATTCCCAAGTCTTTTTGACATGTGATGTTGCTTAGCCCTATTCCTCCCATTCTGTATATGCTTTTTTCATTTTTATTGCCCAGATGTAGTACTATGCATTTTTCCATGTTAAAAACCATTCTGTTAGTTGCTGCCCACTGCTCCAGTTTATTTATCTTTTTGAATCCTCTCTCTCTCTTCTCTAGCATTAGCTATCCCTCCTAGCTTTGTGTCATCAGCAAATTTAATCAGTTCACCCGCAATTCCTTCATCTAAATCGTTGATAAAGATGTTGAACAATACAGGGCTCAGGACAGAGCCCTGTGGTACCCCACTTTAGACATTCTTCCAACTGGATGTGCAGCCATTTACGACCACTCTTTGGGTCCAATCATTAAGCCAGTTATGAATCCACCTAACAGTTGCCTTGTCCATTCCAAACTTAGCCATTTTTTCAAAAAGGATTGTGTGAGATACTTTGTCAAATGCTTTGCTGAAGTTAAGATATACTATATCTACAGCATTTCCCTGATCCACCCAATCAGTGATTCTGTCATAGAAGGAAATTAAGTTAGTCTGACATGACTTATTAATTACAAACCCATGCTGACTCTGTTTAATCACTTCATTCTTATCCAGATACTTGCATACATGTTGTTCAATAATTTGTTCAAAGATCTTTCCTGGTATAGAAGTCAGACTCACCGGCCTATAGTTGCCTGGGTCCACCTTCTTCCCCTTTTTGAAGATAGGAACAATATTTGCTCTTCTCCAGTCTTCTGAGACTTCTGGGACTTGTCCTGTTCTCCAAGAATTTTCAAAGATAATGGAGAGGGGTACAAAAATTTCTTCTGCTATCTCCTTCAGTACTCTGGGGTGTAATTCATCTGGACCTGGAGACTTGAATTCATTTAGGTTAGCTAAGTGTTTCCTCACTATCTTTCTGAGAGAAAACAGATGCAAAATAGGAATTTAAAAGTTCGGCCTTCTCAACATCCTGTCTTACCATTTTATCATTTTCATCCTGTAAAAATAATAATCATTATACAGCGCTAACATATTCCACAGCGCTTTACAGTTTTGCACACATTATCATCACTGAGAACATACAAACTCCTTGCAGATGTTGTCCTTGGTGGGATTCGAACCCAGGACCCCAGCACTGCAAGGCTGCAGCGCTAACCACTGAGCCACCATGCCACCCCTATATAAAAATAAAGATTATTATTCTTCTTTAGATGTGAATCCCTCTTTCCATTTTAAAAACATTTCTTTCTTCCTTTTTAGCATGTGCTTAAGTTCTGTGTTCATCCATCCTGATTTCCTTAAATGCTTCCTATTCTTCCCTCTTTTTGGAATTGTTAACAATTGTGCTTTGAGAATTTCATTTTTCAAGATTTCCTATCCTTCCTGGACATTTTTGTCCTTAAGGATATCCAGCCATTGGATACCTCCAATTCTCTTTCTGAATCCCTTAAAATCTGCCTTTCTGAAATCTAACCTTGACGTCTGAGTCTTCACAGGTCTTCCTCCTCTAGTTATCCAAAATTCTAAAATAGCATGGTCGCTACCTCCTAGGGTCCCAGCCACTTTTACCTCCTCAACCATTTCCTCCCTGTTTACTTCGAATTTCTTCTCTTTCTGTAACATGAAGAGAGAATTCTGCTCTATCTAAGAACTCTTCAACTTCCTTAATGATCTTCAATGTAGCTAACCTCTCTTCGAGATTTTGCAACTTTTCCTCCAATAGGGACACAAGCTTGTATTTATGGCATGTGAAGTTTGGCTTTTCCACTGGTAAGTCTGTGAACATGTAGCAAGAAATGCAGCTCACCAAATGGCTCCTGGCCTCTTCCATATTGTTATTGTTAAAAAGATTTCAAAGCGATGAAAAATGAGCCAAAATCGGCGCGCGGTTTGGAATGGCGTCATTTTTTGGAGAGGGCAGTTCACCTTATCACAGTCATAACTGATCATAAAAACTTGATGTACCTTTAATCTGCTAAACATCTGAATCCAAGGCAAGCTAGATGGTCTTTTTTTTCACCAGGTTTAATTTTGTGGTACCTTACCATCCTGGGATTAAGAACGTCAAAGCTGATGCTTTGTCTTGGAGTTTCACTGGTAGTGAGAATACTGATGATGCTCTGCCTATTTTCCAAAAAGGGGTCGTCATTTCCGCAGTGTGTTCTGAACTTGAGGGTGAGACATTGAAGACTCAGGGGGATGACCCTGCTGGTCCTTCAGGGAAATTGTTTGTACCTGTACTTCTGCGTCTCAAAATTTTAGAGGCGCATCATAACTCGGCTCTGGCTGGTCATCCAGGTGGTAAGGCGACCTTGGACCTCCTTATTCATTTCTGGTGGCCAAGGTTGCGTAAAGATGTAGTTGGCTTTGTGTCCTCTAGTAGTGTCGGTGCGCATTCTAAGATCCCGCATACTCATCCGTCTGGGGCTCTTTTACCATTAACCATTCCTGACCGAACATGGACTCATTTTTCTATGAATTTCATCACGGATCTCCCTTTGTCCTCTGGCAAAACAGTTATCTTAGTTGCGGTGGATAGGTTTAGTAAAATTGCCCATTTTTTGCTTTAACTGCTCTCCTTGATGCCAAGACAGGCTCAGGTGTTTGTCACTGAGATCGTGAAGCTTCACAGTGTTCCCTTCGATGTGGTGTCAGATCGGGGGACCCAATTTATATCTAAATTTTGGAGGGTGTTTTGTTCTATCCTTTTCCTTGGAGTTCCACCCACCAAACTAATGGTCAGATTGAACTCCTAAACCAAATTTTGGAGACATACCTCAGATGTTTTGTGCCAGATAACCAGGAGGATTGATCTTTTTTTACCACTGGCTGAGTTTGCTTTAAACAATCGTCGTAGCGAGTCCAATGGAAAGTCGCCATATGGCTACCATCCTCAGTTCTGTTCCTTCTGTAAAGACGAGCCTTCAGGGTTCCTGTAGAGGAACAACTCTTGTCTTCGCTATCATCTATGTGGGAAAGGATTCAGAATAATTTGAAAATCATGACAGACATATACAAACATACACAGGTGTATCTAGGCTCTCAAATTCAAAGAAGCTTTATTGGCAGGAATAAATACACATTAGTTTTGCCAAAGCAAGTGTACAAAAGGGAATAGGGATAGGGACTGTAGGGATGTTGGGTAGGGGCTGTAGGAAAGGTGGATTGGGGAAGATCCAGGATGGGGCTATAGTGTATAGTCGCGATATGACTTGGCCCTGTGTGACGCGACCCAACGATCGGTCGGTCACTAACACAACCAAGACAGACAAGGGGACACCGGGGACACAATTACAACGGTGGGCCCTACAATAGGGAATGGGGAAGTGGACACCTCCTGCACTCTCCTAAGGAAGAGCCCTGAATTCTCCACATGTTCCCTATACAGGTTCTTTCAACCTGTCGCCGACCAGGATATCTAGGTCCCTCACTTGCCCTGCACCTATCCCTTACTATGGATCTGGCAAGTGTGGACACTGGTCCCATCGCTGTACTAATAAGACACCAGGGAAAATAACAGACAGGGAAAAACAACCACACTTAGCTTGCTCTGCACTGGACCGCAGCGTAAGGCACCCGAATACAGCTTCCAGCAGGAAAACCACTGCTCCAGATCAAAAGCAAACACCGCTGCTCAAGATAGCTTCTCTCTCCAGAACGGTTGGCTTCCAAATGACCAGCATTACCAACAGTTTGCTACAGCACCTGATGACTTTTTATAGTAAGGAGGGGGTTGGTCACCACCTGCTGACTAATTAAACATGTAGTAACACCAGCGGCCACCGGGGGCAAAAACCCATATTAACCCACGAGGGCCTGAAAGGAAAAAGGTTTATAAAAGAGAATCCAGACTCTGACACAGATCCAAAAATGGATCGTGACAGTACCCCTCCTTCAATGAGGGGCCTCTGGACCCTCAACACCGCACCTCACAGGAAAGCCACCTACAGTGAGGACGCCTAGATCCACCAGAGTCCACTTCAGCAACTACCTGACTCTCAGGTTTATGGCAAACATCGGCAGATGGAAGTGGCAATGTATGCTCCAGAGGCACCACAAATCTCCAGAGCATCGACCTGGAGAACGAGTTGTGTATGGGCATAACTGGGGGTAACTCCAGCTGGTAAGTCCCCGGGCCGAGAATGGCCGATACCCAATACGGCCTGATAACCCAAGAACTCCAGACCCCAGCAGCACACTTCCACTGGATGGTTTTGGTGGACACCCATACGTACTCATTCACACACAGGTCCGGACCTGAACGTTTATTGCCAAACACACATTTGCCACAAGACGGTGAACTCTTCCAGGAACTGATAACAGAGGCGTCCCCCTGTGTCACCACAGTCACACCCCCACAATTCTTCGAGGGAACCACCACCCTCCTCTGACCCCTCCTCCTACGAGGACGCCACCTCTCAGAGTTGGCTAATGGTGAGGGTTGAGACTTGCCCCTACTCCCTGGCAGCACCTCTGCTGCCCCCACTGGAGAAGGAGACGGTTGTAGAAAGACGGCAGACAGTGGCCCCCAGGCAGCAGCCCTCACACGATTGATCCCAGCTGACTACTTCCCTAGACTGCCAATCTATGACCGGGTTGTGTTTTTCCAACCAAGGGAGGTCTAAAACGATAGGTGATGGCAATCCCCCCAAGAAGTAGCATGACAGGGACTCTACATGATGAGTCCCAATACGCAGATGTATATTTTCCATGACTGGGGTCAACCTCCCCTGGCTCAGTGGGACAGAGTCGATGGCCTGGACGCTTAGGGGTTTGGCCAGCATCCTACACCTTAGGCCATGGGTCTGGACAAAGTGAGCGTCCACCAGATTGACTCCCACTCCACAGTCCACAAACACCGGTATGCTCTCAGGTACCCTGCTGACAAAGTACATTAAGAGTGCAAAATGGAGGAAATATACACTCCCTGGTCGCCTCCCTCCACACGACCAGGGGGATGCGGCTTCTTAGGTGGTACTGAAGTTTTGACGCGAGTCAGGCAGACCCTGATAAAATGACCAGTCTGCCCACAGCTAAAACATGCACCCAATCCACGACGAACCGCAGGCAGCACCATTGGGGAACTAACTCCTCCCACCTGCCTTGGCTCGTCTGACAGCACCAATGAGTCCTCCTCCCTAGCAAGGACTACAGGGGGCATATTCGCCAAAGCCGCAAAAAACTCGTCCACCGACCGTAGAGATGGTGAATCGGCCGGCAGGGAGAAGGCCCAGGATTGGGGATCACCTTTAAGGAGGGATATGATGAATCCCACCTGCTGTTCCTCCCTAATGAAAGAGGGCAGAGCTTGAAGTGTAGCTTGCAGGCCTCCTGAAAAACAAAAAAATTATCTCTCCCTCCAGAAAACCTGTCTGGGAGAGATAACTGGGGTTCTGGTTGAGCCTGCACCTGAACTGTGGCCCTGAACCCCACCAACTGCAGCAGCTGCTGCTCCACCACACCACGCAGCACCCCACGCTCCTCAGTGAGAGTCTGCAGCAATTGGACAAAGGTCTGCATTAGGGCCATAGCTCACCAGAAAAAAAAAATCGGCGGTTGATAAAAATGTCACGATGTGACGTGGCCCTGTGTGATGCAACCCGATGGTCGGTCACTAAAACAACCAAGACAGACAAGAAGACACTGGGGACAACAGTGGTCCCTACAATAGGGAACGGGGAAGTGGACACCTCCTGTACTCTCCTAAGGAAAAGCCCTGAACTCTCCTCACATTCCCTATACAGGTTCTTTCAACCTGTCACAGACCAGGATACCTAGGTCCCTCACTTGCCCTGCACCTATCTCTTACTAGAGAACTGGCAAGTGCGGACACTGGTCCCATCGCTGTACTAATAAGACACCAGGGAAAATAACAGACAGGGAAAAACAACCACACTTAGCTTGCTCTGCACTGAACCGCAGAGTAAGGCACTCGAACACAGCTTCCAGCAGGAAAACCACTGCTCCAGATCAGCTGCAAACACCACTGCTCAAGATAGCTTCTCTCTCCAGAACAGTTGGCTTCCAAATGACCAGTATTACGAACAGTGAGCTACAGCACCTGATGACCTTTTATAGGAAGGAGAGGATTGGTCACCACCTGCTGACTAATTAAACATGTAGTAACACCAGCGACCACCGGGCAGGAACCCAGCAGCAGACTCACTAAACTTGTAGTAACACCAGCGGCCACCGGGGGGAACCCCGAAGCAGATTCACTAAACTTGTAGTAACACCAGTGGCCACCGGGGGCAAAAACCCATATTAACCCCAGAGGACCTGAAACAAAAAAGGTTTATAAAAGAGAATCCATCCTCTGACACAGATCTAAAAATCGATCGTGACACTCTGGCACCCAGGGCAAGAATTCGGTTTGGCGCCCTCCCCTCAGCACACATGTAATTTGCACGCTTAGTCATGTACCCATGAGCTGCTCTCCCTATTGCTCTGAATGTTCAGTGAAAAACTGAAAGAAGCAGGAAGAGAAGCTCATTGTCACAGGACCATAAGTATGAAAATCGCATATGAGTGAAGTGTCCATGTGATGACTACTGGAACCTGCAGAGCTGAATGTTGACATTGCAGCCTTCTGAATTCTCACAGCTAATGCACTGCACACATTTAGAATTCTCCCTTGCCGATGTACAGTCATGTCAGCACAAGTATGTGATTCTGGCCACATTCCGACTAGACGTTCCCGGCCTCGCTCCGTTCATTTTCATTGAGTGAAGCCACACATGTCTAGTCAGCATGTGACTGCATGTATGTAAATTACTGGCATGAGAGAATCCTAACAGCGTTCAGTGAGCACTGTGAGAATTCAGAAGTCTGCAGTCACATAGAATGACTGCAGACTCAGCACAAACATGGAGAACCCCTTTTATGTTCCTAACAACATAAATAAAAACATGAGAATAGGTCAGTATCACAAATAATATTTACATCTAGGTACCTTATAGATGACGTCGTCTCTGGAGTCGTTCTCCTTCTTTTCTTCTTGTCCAGACCCCATGATGAGTTTTCTCATCCACATCTCGTCTCTGCAGACTTCCATCTTGTCCGGTCTTCTGCAGCAAATCTCCACACAATGCCCTTAAAGATAAGTGTCATTATAATGCTCTTTAATAAAAATATCTGCAATATACTGTCTCCTCACACTATTCCCCTCCCTCCTCATACTGTCTCCTTTAACATCCCACCTGTTCACCATACTGTCTCCTCATATATTTACCCCCTCACTCTCTATACTATCTGCTCACACATACCCCTGACTCACCGTACTGTGTCTGCACACATCCCATCACCCTCACTCCCCATACTGTGTCCACATATATTTTTCCCATCGCCTCTCATACTGTGTCCACATACATTTACCCGTTCGCTCCCCATACTGTTTGCACCCATACTGTTTCCTCATATATGTCCTCATAATACATACTCTTCATTGTGTCCTCAAATCTCCCCACACATAAAATCCCCCATCCCCACTCCAAATCCCCCCACATACATTAAATCCTCCCCATCCCCTCTCCAAATCCCCCACATACATTGAATACCCCCATCCCCACTCCAAATCTCCCCACACATTAAATAATCCCCACATCCCCACTCTAAATTCCTCCCACACATTAAATAACACCCCCATTCCACCCTACAAATCCCCCCACACATAAAGTATCCCCCATTCAACCCTCAAAATCCACCCACACATAAAGTATCCCCCCGCACACCCTCAAAATCACCCCCCACATAAAGTATCCTCCCTTCCCCCCCCCTACTAAATCTTCAGTGGTTCTTCAGCTCCACATTGGAGCACACTTACCACCAGCGTTTGCTCTGGGAGCTGGCGAGTGATGTCAGCAGCGTAATGACATGACCTGATCACGCTGTATAGACACCAGTATAATTGCTCCCTGGGAGTCGGCGCGCGCAGCTTATCTGTGCTGGCTGTCAGCTTGAGAGCCGACACAGAGAACTGCCGACTCCCAGGCCGGTGGGTGGCAGAATGCAGCCGCTGGGGGGAGACAGTGCGGACCGCCGCATTGGGCGGCCCGTCTGCGCCCCCCTGCCGGCTGCGCCCGGGGCAAATGCCCCGGCTGCCCCCCCCGTCCACCAAAAATATTAAACTTATAGTTCCTTCTAGGAAACTAGGTTTATTGATCTTTATAAGGTGGTCGCAATAATCAACTCTGTAACTTGCTGTCTTAAGCTTCCTTTGACTCTCAAGATCAATAATGTTTTCCACAGATCTTCACTCAAGATATGCTGCGCCTGTGGAACCGTCACCTCTACCACTGCCATGGTTATTATTGATGGCAATTTAGAATTTCAGGTAGCGATAATCATTGAGGGGGGTACTGTCACGAGTGTGTCACATCCTCCTGGGAGATCTGAGGTTAAGCAATCTTTTCGTACTGTGAATAGCATATCTTCCATTTAGCCTGTGTTTTGTTCCTCATATTAAATGAACTTTGTTTCCTTTGATGCTGAAGAGGTTAACGACTCTTGTATGCTGGTTAGAGACAAGCAGCTCCATCTCAATGCTGCTCTTGACCTGCTCATTTTCTCTTTCTCTAAATCCTGGCCAGACCTTCTCATGCCTGCCTGTGAAAGTTTTGCTTCCAGACTTGCGGGAGTTGGTGTGCTGAAGTTGAAGTTTGTAGTTGCTTCTGGAGATTGTTTTCTACTATTTTCTGGGTGTATGCTTTCTTCATTATCCTATCTCCATTTGGTTTGTACCCTTCCTATTAGTCCTCTCTAAAGGGGTGGACATACCGCCGATGCAACTGCACCGGGGCCCGGAGTTGGAGGGGGGCCCCTGTAGGCAGGAGTGTACTTGTTAGCAGCGGATTAGTCAGCGTAACATCCAGAGTCAGCAACACAGAATGTAGATTTATTCATATCCAGGTTGAACAGCTTACAGCATGAAATGTGATCGGTCTGGTATCTGCTGTGGCTTGCAGCATGGGAGCATTACAACAACAAGAAGGGAAGAGAAGAAGGGGGCATCCTGTCTGTTTTTTTTTTTTTTTTCACTGATCTTTGTTAACAATCTCACAATATGCACAATATATAAAACAGTACAGTAGTAGTTGTTGCAATACATACAGATCAATATGCATTATTCCAACACCCCCACTCAACAGCTACTTATCCTCTTAGTCCCAGTGTGGTCCTCAATTCTTGGAACCTGGCTCGTGGCAATGGCTTTGTCATAATGTCAGCTGCCATCTTATCAGTTTCACAATAGACAAACTGAATTATGCCACGATCTATCAAATCACGTAAATGATGATGTCTGACGTCAATGTGCTTGGTTCTAGCACTGATCTTTTTACTGCATGCAAGTTTAATGCATCCTTGGTTGTCCTCATAAATCACCGTCGGCTGAGTTGACGGTGTGCCAAGATCATCCATCAATTGTCTTAGCCAAATGACCTCCTGGCTTGCATAGGCTGCGGACACATACTCCGCTTCTGTAGATGACAAGGCAACAGACACTTGTTTCCTACTAGACCAGGAGATTAAACTTTCTCCAACTTTAAACAAGTATGCGCTTGTGGATTTACAATCATGCGAATCACCAGCCCAATCTGCATCTTCATAGCCGGTGAGTTCTAGATCTCCCGTTGCAGACAGCTTTAAATTTACATCTTGCGTTTCTTTTAAATATCGGAGAAGTCTCTTAACAGCATTCCAGTCTCTTTGGCGTGGTTTTTCCATATATCTGCAAAGGATTCCAACTGTTGTTGTGATATCCGGTCGAGTCATAGTTGATATGTATAGAAGTGCCCCCACTGCCTGACGATATTTCTCATTGGTTGGCAACAGGTCATCTTCTCCTTCCAGCTTCAGGTAGGATGGTTCCATTGGGGTTGATATACCTTTGGCTTCTGACATTCCAAACTGATACAGAATCAAATTAATTTTTGCACTTTGGTTTAGAAGAAAACTTCCATCTTCCTCTCTCTGGATTTGGATTCCTAGTTAATATGTCACATTTCCAAGGTCTTTCGTTTCAAAATGCTGGTTCAGAATTTCAGCCATTTTTCCAATTTCTGAGTCTTCCTGATGAACTACAATCACATTGTCCACATATAAGAGAATATACATCCACTTTCCATCTGTATATTTTGTGTGTGAGCATGAATCCGCTTGACCTCTTTTAAAACCTTCTTCCAACAAGACCTTATTCATCTTGGTATTCCATGCTCTTGCTGATTGCTTAAGACCATAAAGGGATTTTTGTAGTTTGCAAACAAGATTCTCTTCACCCCCTTTTACATAACCTTCAGGTTGAGTCATGTATAAGTCCTCCTCAATGTCACCATTTAAAAAGGCAGTTTTTATATCCAAATGTCTGACACTCCTCTTTTGTACAGCAGCTACAGCTAACAAAGCTCTGAATGTGGTCTGTTTAGCGACTGGAGCAAACGTGGCATCATAATCTTCGCCATACTTTTGAGAATATCCTTTTGCCACCAACTTTGCTTTAAATATGTGGACTTTACCTTCAGAGTCATATTTGGTTTTGAAGACCCACTTGCACTTGATTGCCTTTCTGCCCTGTGGCAGCTTGGTGAGTTTCCAAGTTTGAAGTTGATGAAGCGATTTGATTTCCTCATTAGCAGCATTGATCCACTTTGTTCTTTCATGGACAGGTAGTTCTTGCATTTCATCCCATGATTCAGGTAGTGTCTTGACTATGTAGGATAGACGTTTAGCTGGTACGCCTCTGTTTGATCTTGAAGATCTCCTGATATCAGATTCACCTGATTTTTCTGTTGTTCCTTCAGTGGTTGAAGAATCCAGCCAGACCTCTACATCCTCCTTGTTATTGTCTTGTAATTGTGACTTCAGCTGGACTACTGGCGTGATGTCACAAAACTTGGGGGACACAAAGTTCTCATCAATCACTACATCTCTACTTATTGTGACCTTGTTTGTTTCTGGGTGTAGAATCCTATAACCTTTCTGGGTTTCACTGTAGCCTACCAGGATCCCTTCCTTAGCGTGAGATTCCCACTTAGTTCGCCTTTCTTTGGGAACATGTACAAGCGCTTTACTTCCGAATATTCTTATATGTTGTAATTTTGGCTCCTGCTGTTCCATTGCTCAAACAGAGTTTTCTCTATAGCTTTACCTGGTAGTCTATTCTGAAGATAGCAAACTGTCATGATTGCTTCATCCCAATATGCTGTGGGCAGATTTGCATCAAACAACATACTTCTTCCACTTTCACAGAGTGTTCGGTTCCTTCTTTCCGCGACACCATTTTGCTCAGGATTGTACGGTACAGTGGTCTGAAACAAGATTCCATTTTTCTTTAAAATGCTCTGTGTCTCATTACTTGTGTATTCAGTCCCATTATCTGCACGTAGAATCTTTGGCATTCTCCCAAATTTATTATATACCTCAGCTAGATATACTTCAAGTTTCTCTGGAACTTCTTTCATGCTGTGAAGCAGATGGACAACTGTATATCTTGAATGATCATCAATAAATGTGAGAAAATATCTCTTCTCAGGAGTCTGAGTTCTCATTGGACCACAGACATCTGTATGTATTAAATCTACTGTCTGTTCTGTCCTCGTAGTACTTCTCTTAGGAAAAGCTTTTCTAGACATTTTCCCTTTGATGCAGCTAGTACATTTCATTATCTGGTTACATAGATCAATTGTAATGTCCTCATCTAGTTGCTTTTGAACTAATTTCCTTATTGCTTCTGGGTCTCTGTGTGCTAGGCGCCTATGCCATACATGAATGCAGTTATTGTGCCTATCTTCCTGAGCGGTATACACACACTCTTTGCATTTAAGCTGGTAAAGTTCATTTGTGATTTTTCCTTCTGCTAGTGTGTGGCCCTCTTTTGAGATGATGCAGCTATCATGCTTAAATGTAACTTCATTTCCTTGTTTTTTGAGTTTCTTCCTAGATAGTAAATTACTCTCAAGACTAGGCACATAGAGCACATCTTTTACTGGGATCTTCATGCTTTGTGTTTGTGAGATTTGACAATCAATATAACCATCTCCTATACCTTGTGAAGTCATGTACTGACCATTAGCCATAATCACTTTCTCTGACTTACTTTGGTTAAGCTTAGAAAAGAAGTCCCTGTTATTAGTCATGTGACTAGTTGCTCCAGAGTCTATACACCATGCATGCTTTGATGTATTTACACTGACAGTAAATGCAGTTTCAGCATTCACAGAATCATTTTCTGCAGACACAGCACTTTTAACCCTTTGAAGACCGCTTTGCGTTTTCAGCTGATTCATTCTAGCTTTCCAGACTCTGCAGTCGGCTTTCAAATGTCCTGATTTCTTGCAAACAAAACATTCACGTGTTTCTTTTAGGTGCTTTATGTTATCATTTAGATTTTGTGTCTGTAAAGCAGATTCTGCATCGCATGTCCTGCTGTTTACACCTTCCACTTTCCACTTATATTCATCTATGAGCTTCCCTCACTTTCACTTTTAGGCCTGTTTCACACTTCCGTTTTTTCAAATCCGTCAAAATCCGTTGTTTTCCGTAAAAAAACGGATCCGCCATTTTTTGCAGGATCCGTTTTTTTTTGTCCCATAGACTTCCATTACGGTTACCGCGGATCCGTCAAAAAAACGGATCCGTTTTTTTTAAAAACGGATCCGTTGACATCCGTTTCCGTCAAAAAAACGGAAACGGATCCGTTTGGCGGACACAAAAACGGAAGTGTGAAACAGGCCTTACACACATGCACAATCTGATCATCATCTATACTGAGTGATATGGTACTTTGTGCTTTCTGATCCATCTCTATCCACTCCTGTGATACTGGGTCAGGTTTAGGCTCCTGTGTGTATTTCCACGTACCTTCTCTTATCAGCAGCATTTTCACTTTGAATTTCCAGGATTGATAATTCTGGTTAGTGAGACTTGGTACTGTAAACTTCATGGAGTTTCTGCTGCTGGTGGCCATCTTTGCTGTCTTCCTTTCTTTTCTTTTCTCTGTGCTCTGGGGATCTGGGACTCTAGGACTGTGGGCCCATAACCTGTTAGCAGCGGATTAATCAGTGTAACATCCAGAGTCAGCAACACAGAATGTAGATTTATTCATATCCAGGTTGAACAGCTTACAGCATGAAATGTGATCAGTCTGGTATCTGCTGTAGCTTGCAGCATGGGAGCATTACAACAACAAGAAGGGAAGAGAAGGGGGCATCCTATCTGTTTTTTTTTTCACTGAACTTTGTTAACAATCTCACAATATATAAAACAGTACAGTAGTAGTTGTTGCAATACATACAGATCAATATGCATTATTCCAACAGTATTGCAGCAGAGTATGCAGCCACTATAGGGCCACTCAGTCAAGATTACAGGCAGAAGTGAGAGGGGCCCGGTGTCATGCAGCATCGGGCCCTCTACCTCCCTCCCGTAATCAAGTGGATACCCAGAGTCAGGGAGAGAGCAGTGCGCAGAGTCCAGAAATTCAAAAAGGAGGCATGTAATGCAGAGAAAGAAGCTGTCCGATGAACACTTTCCCCTCCAGACTGATGAAAGCACTCACTGGCTGCTGTCTCTGTCCTCCTGCATGGCGCATCCCAATGGTGAGTATTCACCTGTAGTCAGTGGGACTGGCCGCACAGCACACTGTAGTCAGTGGGACTGGCCGCACAGCACACTGATGACAACAGTGGAGGAAGAGCAGGACTTGCATAAAGGCTTCTGCTTTCTTGCACTCTTTCATTCCCAGCAGCATCTCCACAAGGACAAGAGGTCAGGGGAGGAGGGCTCACTGCATGGGACTGCAGGGGAGCAGCAATGGGGCTCATATCAGTCCTCTCTGCTCTGTCCCCATCTCCCACAGTGGGTTCTGCAGTCTTCTACAGCTGATCTCTAAATTATGTGGCCGACCTGCTCCAGCTCCAGGGCTCATCTGATCACCTGATGTCATAGATTACTATGTGTGTATATGTAGATATATATATATATATTATATATATTTGTGTGTATGTACAGTATATGCATGTGTGTGCATCTGCGTATGTATTGTGGCAGGGCTAAGGGTCGTGTAATTGATGGGAGATATGTGCCTCATAAATGGCTTGTCTCTATAATGTAAGGCATAAGTAAAGCGTACCAGATATTATTATTATTGTTGTTTGAAGGACCTGTGGTGAGGTCACAGTCAGGTGACCAGTCAGCTGCTAGATTCGTGGGTGTGGCTACAGCCTTATAATGTGGCCTGCTCCTGAACCAGGGAGCTGTATGTGGGGAGGACTACACCTCCCAGCATGTGCTGAGACTCGCGGTCTGAGTCTGCAACCACGGACGTTTATGTTTTTGTTTGCATAAGCTAGAGGCTATTCTTGGTGACACGCTGTTTGATGGTTTATGACAGAAATAAACCGCATGCTCTGTTGAAGAACCTGTCTCCTGATTGTCTCCCGCTGCACCTTAGTGAGTCCCATCCCTACAATTGGTGGTACACGTGTGGGCAGCGGTCCCAGCAGAGACTTGAGACAGTTGCTGCATGTCCTGGGTGAAGTTTGCAGCGGGGCAACAAGCACTGCCGGGAATCATGGAGGACCTCATGAAACACCTGGTCCAGTCCCAGGCACTGCAGCAGGAAACCAACAAGCTGTTGTTACAGCAGATCCAGCAAAGCCAGCAGGAGCAGCGGCAGCAGTTCCAGCAGAGCCAGCAGGAACAACGGCAGCAGATGCAGCTTCTGGCAACCGCCATCCAGGAGGGCAGGACGAGCGCCCCAACCCCAGGTCGGGCTGATGCCACCGACGTCGAGAAGGCGGTAAGACGGGCATTACAAAAAATGACCCCTGAGGATGATGTTGAGGCCTTTCTGACGGTGTTTGAAAGGGTGGCTGAGAGGGAAAAACTTCAGCCAGAGCGGTGGGCGGAGGTACTGGCCCCATACCTAAACGGGGGAGCCCCAGAAGGCGTACTTTGACCTGACGGTACAAGATGCCAGAGAATATCCCAAATTAAAAGCGGAAATTCTCGCCCGCTTGGGGGTAACAATGACTACCAGGGCACAGAGAGTTTATCGTTGGGCCTATCACCGGGACAAACCCCCACGCTCCCAAATGTTTGACCTGTTGCACCTGGTCCAGAAATGGCTGCAGCCAGAGTCGGCTTCCCCTGCACAGATGGTAGAGCGAGTTGTGATGGATCGGTTTGTGCATTCTCTGCCGAAACCTCTACAGACTTGGATTGCCCAGGGTGATCCCCAAAATGCTGATGAACTGGTTGGGCTGGTTGAGAGATACCAGGGGATGGAAGGTTCCTTGGGGGAAGCAGCCCATTCCGTATTGGGGGTCCCAGCAGGGGGCGGAGTCACAAAAAGGGGTGGTGCGTCCAAGGTCAAAAGGGGCGGGGGAGGCGGTGCCCAAGGTCCCCTCGGGTGTTATTTGCTGGAAGTGTCATGGGCCAGGACATATAGCAGCCCGTTGTCCCCAGACCACCGAGCAGATGGACTGCAGCATGGGACGCCGTAGTTCATACTACGCATATCCAGCTTGCAGTGTGAACTCGCTACCTAACAAGGGGCCACAAGCGTGTCTCGTGAAGGTGAACGGTCGAGCAGTAATGGCGCTTCTGGACTCCGGGAGCTTGGTGACCCTTGTGAGGGCCAGTTTTCCTCTAAACATACTCCCGGGTAAAAAGATTGGTGTTCGGTGCATACATGGCGATGCAAAGGACTACCCTATGGCTAGGGTGAAGATTGAAACGGCGCATGGCACCGAGTCGCATGAAGTTGGTGTTGTTCGAGACTTGTTGCATCCCATAATTATTGGCCGGGATTTCTGTCTGTTTTGGGATCTGTGGGGGATGGGTTCTGAGTGTGCTAGCAAGAGCAGGGAACCAATCCAACCCACTGAGGTATCGCCACCACCAGAGGCAGATGACTTTCCTTTATGTGTCCTTGTTGGGGATGAAGAGGAAGGGTCCCCTGTACCTGACATCCCGGAGTTAGGGGTGGCCGGGGAGAATT
This sequence comes from Dendrobates tinctorius, assembly GCF_039654945.1. Taxonomy (NCBI): domain Eukaryota; kingdom Metazoa; phylum Chordata; class Amphibia; order Anura; family Dendrobatidae; genus Dendrobates; species Dendrobates tinctorius. Next base: position 775,853 of record NW_027361830.1, read on the forward strand.
TTGGGACTGCCCAACATAGGGACCCCACACTAAGGGAAGCCTTTAACAATGTCACCGTCATTAATGGGGTTGCACAAGAGCCAGGAGCAGACACAAGGTTTCCCCATTTTATGTTGAGTGGGGAATTGTTGTACCAGGTCACGAAAATAAGGGAGGAGGTGGCAGAGCAGTTAATAGTACCAGGCCCCTATAGACGAAAAGTGTTGGACATGGCCCATTCACACATCTTGGGGGGACACCTGGGGGTGGAAAAAAACCAGAAATGGGTGGTACAGAGGTTCTATTGGCCAGGGTGTCACTGGGAAATAGTAAACTATTGCAGGTCCTGCCCGACATGTCAGTTAACTGCCCCCACACCTCATTTTCGGAACCCTCTTGTGCCACTGCCCATTATTGAGGTGCCATTTGAGAGAATTGCCATGGACTTGGTCGGTCCCTTAGTTAAATCAGCTCGGGGGCATCAGTATATATTAGTCATCCTGGACTATGCCACATGCTATCCTGAGGCCATTCCCCTGAGAAACTCCTCTGCGAAGAGTATAGCCCGTGAGCTGGTCCATGTGTTTTCCCGGACGGGTTTGCCGAAGGAGATCCTGACCGACCAAGGGACACCTTTTATGAGCAAAGTGATGAGAGAATTGTGCAGAGTCTTGCAAATTTCCCAGTTGAGGACTTCAGTGTATCATCCGCAGTCAGATGGCCTTGTTGAGAGGTTTAACAAGACCCTGAAGAGCATGCTGAGAAGTCATAGAGGAAGATGGTAGAGACTGGGACTGTCTCTTACCGTATTTACTGTATTCTATCCGTGAAGTTCCCCAGGCCTCCACGGGGTTCTCCCCCTTCGAGCTTCTGTACGGCCGGCATCCGCGAGGTCTCCTAGATATAGCCAAGGAAACCTGGGAAGCCGAAGTCACGCCCCACAGAAGCGTCATTGAGCATGTGGCACTGATGCAGCAGAGGGTTGCGAAGGTGATGCCCATTGTTAAAGAACATCTCCGCCAGGCACAAGAGGCTCAGGCCAGGGTCTACAACCGGTCAGCCAGAGTGAGGCAGTTCAATCCGGGAGATCGAGTTCTCGTGCTAATCCCGACGGTGGAAAGTAAGTTCTTGGCCAAGTGGCAAGGGCCATATGAGGTGGTGGAGAAGCTGGGAGACGTAAACTACAAGATCCACCAACCCGGAAGACGGAAGCCAGGTTTATCATATTAACCTTATCAAGCCATGGCAAGATAGAGAGCCAGCGGTAACTCCGTGCTTGCTGGGCAACCTAGAAGGGGAGGTTGGAGCCGTTACCATAGCGGAGACTCTATTGAAGGCACAGAAGCAGCAGTGACGGGAGTTACTCCAGAAAAACCGCGACCTGTTCTCAGAGTTGCCGGGGTGCACGAAAGTGGTGGAGCACGAAATTCTGACCGAGCCACATGTGCGGGTGAACGTGAAACCATATCGTATTCCTGAGGCCCGGCGAGAGGTAATCTCCAAGGAGGTGCAGCGTATGTTGACGCTCGGGGTCATTGAGGAATCCAAGAGCGGCTGGTCGAGCCCGATTGTCCTGGTCCCAAAACCTGATGGTGAATGGAGGTTCTGCAACGATTACCGGAAGCTGAATGAGGTCTCCAAGTTCGACGCTTATCCCATGCCACGCGTTGATGAGCTCATCGAGAGACTTGGACCTGCCAGGTACATAACCACTTTGGATCTGACCAAGGGATATTGGCAGATCCCCATGGCACAGGAAGCCAAGGAGAAGACGGGATTCTCCACACCAGATGGGTGCTTCCAGTATGTCCGGATGCCGTTTGGCCTACAGGGAGCTCCAGCAACCTTCCAGAGGGCGATGGATAGAATCCTTGCACCTCATAAGCTATACGCTGCCGCATACCTGGATGATATCGTCATCTTTACCCCGGACTGGGAGACTCACCTGGAAAAGGTCCAAGCAGTCTTTGACGCTCTAAGAGAGGCGGGGTTTACAATAAACTCGAAGAAGTGTGCCTTGGGGAGAGAAGAAGCCAAGTACCTCGGATATGTAGTGGGGCGTGGCGAGATCAAACCCCAAATCAATAAAGTGGAGGCAATTCAAACATGGCCGAGACCGCTGTCAAAGAAGCAAGTTAAAGCCTTCCTGGGGATTGTGGGATATTACAGGAGGTTCATCCCAAACTTCGCCACAATGGCTGCACCTCTAACTGATCTGCTTAAAGGGACAAAGTCAGTGATGGTCAGCTGGTCCGAAGAAGCAGAGTCCGCCTTCCAAGAAATGAAGGGAGCTCTTTGTAAGCAACCCGTTTTGGTGGCCCCAGACTTTAAACGTGAATTTGTCCTCCAGACAGATGCCTCAGATGTCGGGGTAGGAGCTGTCCTTTCCCAAGAGATACGTGGGGCGGAGCATCCTGTTCTCTACTTGAGTAGGAAGTTGACTTCTTGTGAGAGAAATTACTCAGTTGTAGAGAAGGAGTGTTTGGCCATAAAATGGGCAGTGGACACATTACGGTACTACCTGGTGGGACGGAAGTTTAGGTTAATATCTGACCATGCCCCACTCAGGTGGATGAGGGAAACAAAGGGCAAGAATGCTAGGGTCACCCGCTGGTTCTTAGCCCTACAAGACTTCAGCTTCCATGTAGAGCATAGGGCCGGGAAGCTACATGGGAATGCCGATGCCCTCTCCAGAATCCCTTGCCTGGTAGGTGAAAGTGCCAAGCCCCACGGCTTTAGGCAGAGGGGGGAGGTATGTGGCAGGGCTAAGGGTCGTGTAATTGATGGGAGATATGTGCCTCATAAATGGCTTGTCTCTATAATGTAAGGCATAAGTAAAGCGTACCAGATATTATTATTATTGTTGTTTGAAGGACCTGTGGTGAGGTCACAGTCAGGTGACCAGTCAGCTGCTGGATTCGTGGGTGTGGCTACAGCCTTATAATGTGGCCTGCTCCTGAACCAGGGAGCTGTATGTGGGGAGGACTACACCTCCCAGCATGTGCTGAGACTCGCGGTCTGAGTCTGCAACCACGGACGTTTATGTTTTTGTTTGCATAAGCTAGAGGCTATTCTTGGTGACACGCTGTTTGATGGTTTATGACAGAAATAAACCGCATGCTCTGTTGAAGAACCTGTCTCCTGATTGTCTCCCGCTGCACCTTAGTGAGTCCCATCCCTACAGCATGTACAGTATGTGTGTTTCTATCTGTGTATGTATGGTATATGTGTATGTCTGTGTATGCGTATGTATGTACAGTATATGTGTATGTCTGTGTGTATGCATGTACAGTATATGTGTAAGTCTATGTGTGTAGGTATGGTATATGTATGTGTATCTGTACGGTATATTTGTATGTATATAGGTATATGTCTATGTTTATGTGCATGTATGTATGGTATATATATATATATATATATATAATGTGTGTATGATGTATATGTGTGTATGTATGGTATATGTATGTGTATCTGTGTGTGTATGAACGGTATATGTATGTGCACCTGTGTGTGTATGTACGGTATGTGTGTGTATGTATCTACAGTATGTGTATCTGTGTGTGTATGTACGGTATATCTGTATGTGTATCTGAGTGTGTACGGTTTATGTGTGTGTATGAACGGTGTATGTGTTTATGGTATGTGTGCAGTAGCTTAGCTACCGGGGAGGCAGAGGGGGGTGGTGGCCCCGGGCCCCACACTCTGAGGGAGCCCACCCGGAACAACGCTACTGTAACTGTATCGGCGTGCACAGCGCGCCCATACAGTTACATTCTGCGGCAGAGCAGGGAGAATTGAAGACGTGAGTATTTATTTATTTATTTGTATGGGGGGTGCATTATAATACAAAAGTTGCTTATGGGGGTGTGCTGCCTTATATTACACTCTGCCTATGGGGTGTTCTGCCTTATATTACAGGCTGCCTATGGGGGGTGCTGCCTTACATTACAGTCTGCCTATGGGCTTGCTGCCTTACATTACAGTCTGCCTATGGGGGTGCAGCCTTATATTACAGTCTGTCTATGGGGGGTGCTGCCTTACATTACAGTCTGCCTATACGGGGTGCTGCCTTACATTACAGTCTTCCTATGGGGAAGTGCTGCCTTATATTACAGTCTGTCTATGGGGTGCTGCCTTATATTACACTCTGCCTAGGGTGGAGGTGATGCCTTATATTACAGTCTGCCTATGGGGTGTGCTGCCTTATATTACACTCTGCTTATGGGGGTGCTGCCTTATATTACAGTCTGTCTATGGGGGTGCTACTTTATATTACAGTCTGCCTATGGGGGGTGATGCCTTATATTACAGTCTGTCTATGGGGGAGTGCTGCCTTACATTACAGTCTGCCTATGGGAGTGTTGCCTTACATTACAGTCTGCCTATGGGGGGTGCTGCATATATTATAGTCTGCCTATGGGGGATGCTGCCTTACATTACAGTCTGCCTATGGGGGATGCTGCCTTACATTATAGTCTGCCTATGGGGGTGCCTTACATTACAGTCTGCCTATGGGGGGTGCTGCCTTACATTAGTCTGCCTATGGGGCTGCCTTACATTACAGTCTGCCTATGGGGGGCGCTACTTTATATTACAGCCTGCCTATGGGGGATGCTGCCTTATATTACAGTCTGCCTATGGGGGGAAGCTGCTTTACATTAGTTTGCCTATGGGGGTGCTGCCTTACATTAGTTTGCCTATGGGGGGCTCCATTATACTATAGAGTCTGCCTATGGGGGGCTGCATTATACTGTAGAGTCTGCCTATGAGGGGCTGCATTATACTATATGAAGAACTATCTGGTGCATTATACTATATGGAGGCTATCTAGGGGGCCATTATACAGTGTTGGAGCCATTAAACAGTTTGGGGGTTACTGAGGGGTCAGTATATATACAGTAAGGGGACATTATACTGTGTATAAGAGAGCATCATACTGTGTATAGGAGAGCTGTACGGGGGGAGAGTCTGGGTATTATTAAATGTAAAGTGGGCACTTATTGTTATAGGGGAACTCAGGTTACTGTGACTGTCAAAGGGGCGCACAGAGGGCATTATTACATTCTAGGGGACAAAATATGGGCACTGTTTTCTAGAGCACTTGCACCCGGCATTTACTATATTCTAGAGGGTTGCTTTAGAATTTAAAGGGTACACAGTACCACACAGCAGGGGCAGTAATAGGGACACATATGGCAGCAGCGGCTCAGTATTGGGGTATCAGAGGGATAAGGAGTTTGTGCAGGTTGGGGATAGATGGTGATGGGGCTGGAATATGAGAAGTAAAACGTGTCTTTCTTGTAATCTCTGCAGTCGAGTCGTGACTGGAAGAAGTTGTCATGTCGGTCTGGGTCACATGGAAAAGACGTGAAAAGTGAACTATTCCATCAGAAAAGATGTCAATGGTAAGTCACTAACTATAACTGTGCAGTAATCACTTACATGTTTTGTAGGACTGGTATTTACTACTGACCATATGGTCAGTAGCAGCACGGTCATCTCGTACATCCACTATTAGGGTGCGTCACTGAGTTGCAATCAAGGTTACCTGGTTAGGGGCCCACTCAGAAGTTTCGCCCCCCCCTGAACCAAAACAATAGCTACGCCTCTGTATGTGTGTATGTACTGTATGTAAGGTATATGTATGTATGTACATTATATGTGTTTATGTATATACAGTACATGTATGTATGGTATATGTGTATGTATGTACGATATATTTATGTACGTATGTAAGATGCATGTATGTACGGTTTCTGTATGTATGTGCTGTATGTGTGTATGTATGTATGATGTATGTGTGATCACTGGGGATTTGACCACTGTGCCCCTCAGAGATTCTGAGAACAGTGCTCTGCAGTCAAGTCCTGAATGGAGCAGAGTTGTGCATGCTCAGCCTCTGCTCTATTCATTATTTATAGAGCTGCTGAACGCTGTGCTCGGCTATTTCCTTCAGTTGCATAGACAATGAATAAAGTAGATACGAGATGATACAGATACCAGACATATAATATAATACAGGGGCGGACATACCGCATGTGCAATTGGCTCTCGGAGGTGGAGGGGGTCCTGCAGGGCGCCTAATAATGAGGGAAATCTGGCCTGTTCATCTGGCCCCAAGGCTCGGGGGGCCCCTGACCTAATTGCCCTCATGTGCGGCCAGCAGGGAGAGATTCCTGCAGCTCCGCTGCCTGCAAGAGAAAATGGCAGTGGAGTGGAGCTGCAGTGACCCATCCTGCTTCCTGCCCGCGCCTCCTGTCTCACACAGCAGTCAGCAGCATGGCTGAATGACATCATCATTCAGTACCACGGCTATGATGGGGTGATGGGGGAGAAGGCAATGATGGGGGTGGTGGAGAGGGCAATGATGGGGTGGTGGGGAGAAAGCAATGATGGGGGTGGTAGGGGGAAGGAAATGATGGAGGTGGTGGAATGGGCAATGATGGGGTGGTGGGGAAAAAATAATGATGGTGGTGGAAAGGGCAATGATGGGGATGGTGGGGAAGGAGGAAATGATGGAGGTTGTGGAATGGGCAATGATGGGGGTAGTGGGGGAGAAGACAATGATAGTGGAAAGGACAATGGTGGTGGTGGTGGGGGAAAAAGCAATGATGGAGGTGGTGGAAAGGGCAATGATGCGGGTGGTGGGGGAAAAAGCAATGATGGAGGTGGTGGAAAGGATAATGATAGGAGTGGTGGGGAAAAGGCAATGATGGTGGTGATGGAAAGGACAATGATGGTCGTGGTGGAAAGGGCAATAATGAGGGTGGTGGGAGAGGAGGAAATGATGGAGGTGATGGATTAGGCAATGATGGAGAAAAGGCAATGATGGTGGCAGTGGAAAGGACAATGATGGTGGAGCAGGAAATGATGGAAGCAGTGGAATGGACAATGATAGGGGTGGTAGGGGAGAAGGCAGTGATGGAGGTGGTGGAATGGGCAATAATGGGGTGGTGGGGGAGAAAGCAATGATGGAGGTGGTATATGTGTGTGTGGCTATATATATATTAAATATTTACTGTATATATAGCTTTGTCGACACAAAAGGAGGGGGAACCAGACACATTTCATGAACAGGGGCTCCAAGCTGTCATGGTCCGCCCCTGATGTAATATATACATGGTAGAGCTCTGCCGGTTCCAGCAGTTATCACGTAACCACGAGGATGCGCTTTGCACACTTGCTGCCATGTACCAATTAGAGTGTCAGCCACGTCTGCAGTGTTCTATTCACTGACATGGCTGACACTAGTTGTCACCTGCCTGCAAGTATGACTGCGCTGGAACCAGCAGAACCGAATGCTAACGGATATACAGTTGTGCTCAAAAGTTTACATAACCCGGCAGAATGTTGGGCTTTTTGGCATATTTTCAGAGACTATGAATGATAACACCAAAACTTTTTCTCCACTCATGGTTAGTGGTTGGGTGAAGCCATTTATTGTCAAACTACTGTGTTTCATAATGACAACCCAAAACATCCAAATGACCCTGATCAAAAGTTCACATACCCTAGTGATTGTGGCCCGATAGCATGCACAGAAGTTGACACAAATGTGTTTGGCTACTAATTGTAACATCCTCACCTGTGACCTGTTTGCTTGTAGTCAGTGTGTGTGCATAAAAGATGAGTGAGTTTCTGGGATCCAGACAGACTCTTGCATCTTTCATCCAGCCACTGACATTTCTGAATTGTAAGTCATGGTGAAAGCAAAATAATTGTCAACGGATCCACGGGAAAGGTAGTTGAACTGTATAAAACAGGAAAGGGATACAAAAAGATATCAAAGGAATTGACAATGCCATTCAGCAGCATTCGAACTGTGATTGACAAATGGAAAATCAGGGGCTTTGTAGAAACAAAACCACAGTCAGGTAGACCAACAATAATTTCTTACACAACTGCCAGGAAAATTGTTCGGGATGCAGAGAAAAACCCACAAATAACATCAGCTGAAATACTGGACGCTCTGAAACTAGCAGTATGGCTGTTTCAAGATGCACAATTAGGAGGCACTTGAAGAAAAATGGGCTGCATGGTCGAGTCGCAAGAAGAAAGTCATTGCTGCACAAATGCCACAAAAGTATCTCACCTACAATGCGCAAAACAGCACAGAGACAAGCCTCAAAACTTCTGGAACAAGGTAATTTGGAGCGATACCAAAATTTAACACAACCATAAACATTACATTTGGAGAGAGGTCAACAAGGCCTATGACGAAAGGAATACCATTCTTACTGTAAATCATGGAGGTGGACTGCTGATGTTTTAGAAATGTGTGAGCTACAAAGGCACAGGAATCTTGGTCAAAGTTGAAGGAAAGATGAATGCAGCACATTATCAGCAAATACTGGAGGCAAATTTGCAATCATCAGCCTGGAAGCTGTGCATGGGACGTACTTGGACATTCCAACATGACAACTATCCAAAACACAAGACCAAGTCGACCTGTCAATAGCTACAGCAGAACAAAGTGAAGGTTCTGGAGTGGCCATCTCAGCCTTCTGACCTCAATGTCATTGAGCCACTCTGGGAAGATCTCAAGCATGCAGTTCATGCTAGACAGCTCATTAATTTACATGAACTGGAGGCTTTTTGCCAAGAAGAGTGGGCAGATTTACCATCTGAGAACATAAAGAACTTCATCCACGACTTCCACAAAAGACTTCAAGCTGTCATTGATGTTAGAGGGGGCAATACATGGTATTAAGAAATGGGGTATGTGAATTTTTGATCAGGGTCATTTGGATGTTTTGGGTTGTCATTATTGATTTAAAAAGAGAAACCACAGTAGTTTGACAATAAATAGCTTCACCCAACCACTATCTGTGAGCGAAGAAAAAGGTTTGGTGTTATTATTCATACTCTCTGAAAAACGGCCAAGAAAGCAAAAATTCTGCTAAGGTATGTAAACTTTTGAGCACAACTGTATATATATTGTGGTGTAGTTACCACTATGTCAGCTAGGGGGCGCTGTGTGGGTGTCCCAGGATGGGTGTACAGGCACATTCAGTGTGGTAACAGGAGCAGGGTCCTAAATGACCATTATGGGTCTCAAGGTGGGTGGCCTTGGGATGCAGGCTCCAGGGTGTATTGATCAGCAGAGGTACTGCTGATCTTTCTGTTACACTGTGTCAGGGAAGCCTGTGTGTGTCTATACAACCTTTAGTGATGTCATAGCCATGTGATCCCCTTTGGGTGTGGTTACAGGGCTATGTAATTGTGGTGTTTGGCACATGTGAGAGACTGTGAGAGTGAGGGAGTCTGTATGAGTGTGGACAGACTTCCATGTGTCCAGGCGGGACACTACAGAGGTTGTATGTGGGGAGGACTACACCTCCCAGCATGTGCTGAGACTCTCGGTCCGAGTCTGAAGCCACGGACGTTTATGTTCTTTTGTGCCTAAGCTAGAGGCTATTTTGGTGATACGCTGATTTATGGTTTATGGAGCAAATAAACCTCATGAATTTTGGGAAGAACCTGCCTCATGATTGTCTCCCGCTGCACCTGAGCGAGTCGAATCCCTACAATTGGTGACAGACTGCGGGCAGCGACTCCCAGAAGCACGTGTGGCAGCGCTGGCGATTCTGAGCCAGGAGAGCAGACGGTCTGACAACCGTGAGTAATACTGACCGAGGTCAGAGAAAGTGACTGTATTAAAATTTGTGGGATACCACTGAGGAGAAGAGGCGTCCAGGAACCTGTGTGGCCGACACAGGTAACAGACAGGAGTCTGTGTTGCACTGGGGTCAGTGAGAGACTGTGTCCCTGGAGGGGTCAGTGAGCAAGGTCCTGGAGGGTCAGTGTTGGGAGGAGCCCTGAAGCACGTGCTATGACCTTGGACCTGGTGAGGCGTGTGTTGGGCAGTCTCAGGTGGAGACGGATGTCCTGAAGAGCACTCGCTGAGCCCCTGGACCTGGTGAGACCGGTGTGTTGGGAAACCCTGGGAGGAGGGCTGCTCCCTGAATAGCACCCGGTGTGCGCCTATGTGTTGGACGGTCTCAGGCAGAGACGGTACGTCCTGAACAGCACACGGACAGGACATGAGAGACTGTGCATGTGTTTTTTTTCTTGTTTTTTTTCTTTTCCTCTGCAAAACCTGAAGGTGCTTGCTGTGGCTCAGTGGGGTCACGAAGGTCTCGCAGCACAAGGACCTGGTGTTTTCTTTAAGGGATCTGCCCTGGGAGCATTGGTAGCAGACGCTGTCTGTCTACACCATCCTGCTGCAGCTTTATTGCATATGACTAAGCGGATACAGTAGTTGTGGCTTTACACAACTATTGAGGGTGAGTACCCTGTATGATTGCTTCATAACCCATTATACCTGCACTGGTAAGGCCCTATGGGTGCACTTTTGTGGCTTTTTTATCTTTGAGGGTGACAAGCGGCTTCCAGTAACCCGGCGGGGTTACGAAGGTGACAAGCGGCTTCCGGTGGATCGGCGCGTCCACGAAGACGGAGCAGCAGGGACTGCAGTGACACCAGCCGCTGTGTGTGTGTGAACAGCAGCCGGAGGTGCCGGTGGTTTGTGACAGCAGAAGCTGTGGTGGTGCCAGCAAGGACTTGTCTGGTATCGTGAGAGACAAACTGTACTGTGTGAACTGTGGCATAAGAAGTTCTGCAGAACGGACATGGGGAAATCCCAAAAGGGGGCGGTGACCCAAAAGGGAGTGGTAATCAAAAAAGGGGTGGAGTCCCAAAAGGGGGCGGTGACCCAAATTAGAGTGGTAACCCAAAAAGGGGTGGAGTCACAAAAGGGGGAGGTGACCCAAATTGGAGTGGTAACCCAAAAGGGGGTGGAGTCCCAAAAGGGGGCGGTGACCCAAATTGGTGTGGCAACCCAAAGCGGGGTGGTGGTCCAGAAAGGGGCCAAGTTTGAAGAAGTGACAGCACTAGGTGACTCAGTAGATATGTCTGGAGTACCGCAGTGTATGTGCAGGTCTTTTTCAGAATGTGGAATATCCTTTCCGGGTAGTAATGACGGGCCACAGATGTGTACAGTGATGCTGCACCGGGAAGGAGCCTTTGGTCGGCTGGACTCAGAGAGTCAGGTGACTCTGACAGGAACGCCTCTCGTTTTCTCTCTGACCGAGAAAAACATCAGGGTTCGCTGTAAACACGGGGTCACGGTGAACTACGCAGTAGACACAGTAGTGTTTGAGGGGACCAAAGGTGGTGAGTGCCAAGGTAGAGGAATACCACGGGACTTAGTCTATGCCTGGGAGAGGGGCCGGGACTTTCTTTTGTTTGATGACGTTTGGTCTGACGATGGAGATGCTTCGACTGTGGGGCAAGCAGACACTGAGACAGTGACGGCTCCTGACATGGACAGGTCAGAGGTAGAACTGACCAGAGGAAGAAGTACTTCTGCCCAACTGACGGACCTGACGTCTCGTGATAAGACAGATGGTGGGCTGGGAGATGAGACGACTGGACTAGACACATTGGTGCTGGACGATAACTGGAGGGTTCACTCGACTGGGGTGACTGACCCAGTGGTACCCTTTAACGATATAATTAAAGAGGTAGTGGTGCGACACGTGATGGACAAAAGAGAACAAGATCGTGAGATACAGCTGATAAAGGAGACTGTAACAGAACATGTCGAACGGGAAAGAGTCCTAAGGCAAGCAGCTGAGCACAGAGTGGATGAGCTGGAGAAGGAAGTCTCTGAGCTCAGAGGTCACCTGTCCGCTTGTAAAACCATGAACAAGACCCTGTTGGAAGATATGGAGGTGCTCAGAGAGGCCCAAGAGAAGCATCAACAGGAGATTCTCAGGAGAGAGGATGAGCGTAGCTACCTGGCAGAGGAGCGAGATAAAGTTCTGCAAGAACTCAGTGGAGTAGTAAAAGGTCTTCTGCAGGAGAAGTGGATGGGCGAAGACGTACAGCGGCCGTGCCCGACTGATAGCAAGGCAGAACTGCCAAAGCCCATCTTGGAAAAGGGTCCTGAAGACTGTAAATCTCAGGAAGATGGTGAACCAAGTGCTGCACAAGACAGTCACCCGGTCTTGGCAGATACCTTGAGGGAAGTGTCCGTGGGGAACCCAGAGCCATCTGTCCAGGATGAGAGCAAGTCCATGACCTTCAAGTGCGTGATGGAGATAACCGAAGACGTGCGAGAAGCGTGTGCCAGCGAAGGTGTGCATGAGACCTTTAAAAAGGCAGTAAAGGCCTATAGTGTGAGCTGGGCACCAGAAACAGACCAGTTGGTGATACTGGCAGAAACAGAAGACACAGAGAGAAGGGTGGCTGTCCTGAAGGAGATGCACCTACAATGTCTCCGCACGAAACAGATGCTCGTGGAGCGTAATAGGAAAGCCGCTCGACGTCTGGAGCTTGCAAGGGAAGCACAAAGTCGGCTGGGCTTTGTGGAAGACATAATTCCGGTACCCAGAAATCTGGTGGGGAAAGTCGTTGGCAGACTTGGAAAGGTGATGCAGGAGATGGTGAATCGATCCTGTGTGAAGAGAGTGAGGATCCCACCTGCTGGTGAAATCCAAGTCGTTATTGAAGATGACATGGTTCCTGTCATTGTGGTTGGTTCGGTGGAAAGCATTGGAAAGCTTCGCATGCTCCTGGAATATCGGGTAGCGTACCTGAAGGAGATTGAGCAGCTAAGACAGGATCGACTGCAGATGAATGAGCAGATAGAGAACGTCAGGTGGCGTCCCCCTCCAACCCAAGGTGTAAGGACCCGAAGGGATCCTCCGAGGAATGAAAGGACAGGTAGTCGAAGGCAAGAACGTCGAGAGTCCGCAAGTGGCCGTTCTAATCTTAGTAACATAGGCACGAGACTCGGTGGTGGACATAGCGACAGAGGGTCAGACTCAGACCAGCCAGTTGGCCCAGCTGGACGTGGGACTCATGACCGTGCGAACTGGGAGAGCCAGCCAGTGAGAGAAAGGTCGCGTGATGAAGCACACTGCAGACAGGTGGAGACTAAAGAGTGTCTGGTCACACTGACGGACGTTGACGGGAAGGCCAAAGCCCAAGGCCGAGATACTGACCGCTGGGGGCAGGGGAGGCCTAACGTAAATATGCAGTATGACTACCGAAACAGACGGAGATGGTCCTCCCGACTGGTAGGGCAAGGTGACATGGGTGCCAGGTCTCAAGATCCCTGGGTGATGTCATGTGTTCAACCCCACAAGTTTGAACAGAGGGGGAGGTATGTGGTGTAGTTACCACTATGTCAGCTAGGGGGCGCTGTGTGGGTGTCCCAGGACAGGTGTACAGGCACATTCAGTGTGGTAACAGGAGCAGGGTCCTAAATGACCATTATGGGTCTCAAGGTGGGTGGCCTTGGGATGCAGGCTCCAGGGTGTATTGATCAGCAGAGGTACTGCTGATCTTTCTGTTACACTGCGTCAGGGAAGCCTGTGTGTGTCTATACAACCTTTAGTGATGTCATAGCCATGTGATCCCCTTTGGGTGTGGTTACAGGGCTATGTAGTTGAGGTGTTTGGCACATGTGAGAGACTGTGAGAGTGAGGGAGTCTGTATGAGTGTGGACAGACTTCCATGTGTCCAGGCGGGACACTACAGAGGTTGTATGTGGGGAGGACTACACCTCCCAGCATGTGCTGAGACTCTCGGTCCGAGTCTGAAGCCACGGACGTTTATGTTCTTTTGTGCCTAAGCTAGAGGCTATTTTGGTGATACGCTGATTTATGGTTTATGGAGCAAATAAACCTCATGAATTTTGGGAAGAACCTGCCTCATGATTGTCTCCCGCTGCACCTGAGCGAGTCGAATCCCTACAATATATATATATATATATATATATATATATATATATATATATATATATTTAGAAACCCATATATACATATATAGGTGTCTATATATAGGAATATACATATATTTATAGTCATGTGTACAGGACCTATATATTTAAGATGTATTTCGCACCTTTCATCAACTTTTTTTTCTTTTTTTTTTGCAGTATTTTTAACTGCAAAGGAAGCCAGACGAACAGATGCTGCTAACCAGGAAGGACATCTGCACAGCCTACTGAAAAAATAACCAAAGAGGGTGTAACAGTGGAAGAATGATTTCTAGCATAGAAGGAACTAGAGAACACCTTTCGAAACATCTCACCTACTTCCTCCTAATACTTAGTGTGGGCAGAAATCTGAAATCACTGCATTGAAAAACAATACTTTGATCATAATAATTTAAACAATTAGTACCTCACGTTCCCCACATTGTTTCTACTTCCTAATTTCACTTTCCGTATCTTGTTAGATAACATTGTAGGATATTCCCTGCTGGTGGCACTAATGTAAAGTCTCTGATTCTAGTATTCTACTTTCCAACTGCCACTCTGGCCCTGTTCCGCCATCTTGTTACCAAAATTTTGACTGCCCAGAAGGAAACGGTCACAAGCTCTATGAGAGTTTCGTTCTGGTGCTCATAGACTTACATTGAGTTGTGATTTTTGGATAGCCCAGCATACACTGTGGCGATTCAGCAAGTCACAAGCCACTGGAAACCGACCGGTAACAGATGAAGACAGCAATTGTTAAGTATATTACTAGGTGCAGGGAAGTTAGTCTCCCAACTCCAGTGCTGCAATAAAAAAACTGATGAAGTGGTGCTTTAAAGAAAACCTATCAGGTAGAGAATGCAGTAATACCAAAAAAAGAGTAAGGCTGTGTGCCCATGTTGCGTTTTTTAAGCGTTTCCACCGCATTTTTTCCGCTGTGGAAACACTTAAAAAACGCTAGGTAAAACGCACCCCATGCAATCCTATGGGATTCCGCAATTGCTGCACCCATGTTGCGTATTTTTTCGCTGCGGAATCATCCGCAGCATATCCATTAATTTTGTGGAATCGCTGCAATTCCGCCGCCATAGGATTGCATTGAAACACTCACTTTACTCATGTGGCTATGCCCACCATGCGTAAAGTCAGCTCTTCATGTGCAGATAGTACCCAGGGTCTGGAGGAGAGGAGACTCTCCTCCATGCCCTGGGTTCCATATTCCTGTAAAAAATAGAATTAAAATAAAAAATAGGGATATACTTACCCTCTGTCAGCCCCGGGAGTCCTCAGCGCCGCTGCCAGCAACTTCCATTCCCAGGGATGCAGTGCGATAATCAGCCCAGATGATGCAGCGGACGCATGACCGCTATGTCATCTGGGGTCATTCGCGCAATGCATCCCTGGGAACGGAACTTGCCAGCAGCGTCGCTGAGGACCGGGAGTACTCTGGGGGCCGACAGAGGGTAAGTATATCCCTATTTTTTATTTTTTTTTATTATTTTTCACATTCTATCTTTTACTATTGATGCTGCATAGGCAGCATCAATAGTAAAAAGTTGGTCACACTTGTCAAGCACTATGCTTGACAAGTGTGACCAACCTGTCAATCGCTTTTCCAAGCAATGCTTCTAGCATTCTGCAAGCTAAAAACGCTTGCAAATTCGGCATGCGTTTTACCCACAGCAGGGAGTTGCGGAAATGCTGCGGACAATTCCGCAGCATTTCTGCAACGTGGGCACATATAATAGTATAAATTATGGACTATTAAATAAGTCAACTGGAAATATAGAATATACTGTACATAGTACTGCTACGTATAGCGAAAATCACTGTCTCCTATGAACACTAGCTACAAGCTAGCTTTCAGGAGTACAGTCATGATAGGCACAGGGGTCTCGACTGTCATGGCAACCTATCAGCGCCCTGCGATCACGTCACAGGCATGTCAATGGGTGCATAGAATGTTGCGACCCCTGCTGGCACACATTAAATGTTACTGTCAGAGATTGACAGCGGCATTTCACAAGTTAAAGGTGATTTTTCAGTAAGATCAACCCACGTAGGACATCCAAATGGGCTTGTAGGTCATAGGAAGCTGAATAAAACGATACCTTCATATCTGTGATCTGATAATCATGGTTCTGTTGTCTGATATTCCGGCACTAGAGGCTCATTCCCTGTCCTTAGCGTTAGGGCACCCTAGCTATTCCTGTTGCCCGGATTACTTCTAATGGTGAAGACGCTGGTGCCACGTACCTTGCTGAGCTTCTAAATCCACCCTCAGTCTGTACCCTTGCCCCACCCGGGGCAGAAGGAGTAATAGTGTTTGGCAATACACCAACCAGACTAACAAGAACAGAGATAAAGGAAAATAACAATCATTAAAATATACTCACACAAACAACAGAGGTAAACATCGGGGAGTGGAGGATGGGGGGAGCAACAGTCTTTGATAAATCCATCAAGTGCCTTCTCAAATAACAACTCTCTTCCAACTCCTGTACCAAGCAGCAATGAAGCTAGCTGTGGCAATGCCTGTGTGGAGATGTAAGGAGGTGGCGGAAACCCTCAGTTGCTCCCTCTCTCCTTCCCTGGTCATTTACGTGTGTTATTTTGTGATGTTCATTCTGTGTATCAATGTATGAGCTGTGTTTGTGTGACGCGTGTCACTACAGTAATAATAAGTCCCAAAAATGGAGAGAAAGATTACAATAACAGAGAGTAATATAATGATACTTGCTGGATAAGTAAAGGGAGGTCAAACAATCCGATTTCAGGTCCAGAAAATTGCACAGTACAACACAGGGTAGATCCAGAGAGCCTACAAGGAGTCATTGCCCCTGCTGCTGCAGCCATTGCTGTGAATAGGGACAGATCAGGAATTGTACTTTTCTTTCTTCACATCCTCATCATTTAAACCAGTTGCCACTGTTGGGCCCTAAAGAGTGTGACGAGTAGTACATCCAGAGGACATCGTTCCAGCATGGAGAGCAGCCGTATGTTTGAGGTAACCCACTGTGACCCGGGGCTGGGACTAGGACTGACTTTTCATGTGCAAGGAGCCATGGTGTGGACTGACTCTGCCTTAGTGGACTCGCCCATGACTACCACCCCATGCCCCCTTGTTACACTGCATAGTCGTCAGGATGGACACCAGCAGCCCTGCAACCTGATGGAGAGGATGCCTGAGATTTGTGAATTGTTGACCGCCGTGAAAGAGTTAAAGATGACTGCTGACAGTGACTTTAAGATGGCACCGAACACTGACAATAAGATAGAGGTCAGTGGTGCGAAAATGCAGAAGGGTGCCGCTTTTCGTGGGCGTCATGCAAGAGATTTGGCACGGATGGAAAGAAGGCCGCACCCCACCGTGATGATGCCCGCCCGACATGGGTGTGGGCGAAGATAGAGCTCCTGCCCCCACAGCAGAATCTGGAGAAACGCATGAAGCAGCAGGAAGCGACTCCACCCACAAATATTAGGGGCCCGACAGAGACAGACTACATGTTGATGGATGAGACGCCATTGCTGGACCCGATGGAAAGGCACAGCTCTTCTTTCTGTGGAGGCATTGGCCGCCAGGACTGGAGGTGATCCTTGGCCCGGACGGAGACGGGCCTGCGCTTTGAAGCCTGGTGGTCGGAGGAGCGGAAGGAATGGTATCCTTTTCGGCGGCTGGACAAGCAGCTGATGGAGAGCGAGGAACCCATGGACCTGGAGGAGCCAGAACCTGAAGGGAATTGTGGCCGTAATCACTGGTATCCACAGCTGTCGGAGAGGACTGTCACAGGACGCAGCGGTGGTGAGTAGAAAATTCCCATCCGGTCAACCTACTGCCCTGGCCGCTGCTTCTTTCCCTCCTGTGGCCCCACCATCATCTCCGGTCACACCACAACTCCCATCTCCACTGTCGTCCTTAATATCAGTGGCACCTACGTCCTCCCGGCCCACACCTGCTCCGTCCGGCGCCAGTGCTGCATATGTGGAGTAGCCCCAGATGCCCATTGCAGGCGCAGCTCCATGAATCTGGAATGTGTTCTGGAAAAAGAAGCGGTGGGAGCGCCTCATTGTCAGAGAATTGCAGAACCCCGGAGGGGGAGCTCTAGCGGGCCGGTTTGTTATGAATGGGTCACCGAGGAGGATAGCAGGTCAGGCTAAGCCACAGAAAACCAGAGAGGATGGTAACTAAGCGGATGCAGACCCCTGATCCTGTCCACAGAACTAGCAGTAGCCGTGGAGCGTACCTACGATGATCCTAGATGCCTCGGCACAGCCGGAGCGCTAACTAAGCCTAAAGCAAGAAAGGGGAAATCTAAACTGCCCCGAAGCAGACCCCAAAGGAATAGATAGCCCCCAAACATATATTGTCGGTGAGACAAGATGAAAACACAAGCGTAGGCAGAAAAATAGACTGAGCAAATGATGGGGCCCACACTGACTAGACAGGAAAGGAAAGACACTGTCTGCAATCACGCAAAAAACCCTGCAAAAAGTCCAACACGTCTGTTGCACAAAAACACTGAAGTCGCACGACTTCGCCCCCACTAATCAGCACTCTGGTATATTCTGAAAGCAAAGCCAAAAGAGACCAATATAAAAGGGGACAAAACAAACTGGCACATGCAGTAACATATGGGCAGTGATTCAGCACAGTCTGTTGTGAGTTCATTTTTCCCTTCACTATTGAGGTCTGATGAAAAGGTGACATCAAAGTGGCAGAACTAGCTCTATTATTTAAAGCAAATTCGGCCAAGGGCAAAAATGAGACCCAATCATCCTGATCAGCAGAGATAAAACATCTCAAATAAGACTCCAAAGCCTGGTTTGTTCTCTCCGTCTGCCCATTGGTCTGAGGGTGAAACGCAGAGGAGAAGGACAACTGAATTCCCAGCTTGGAACAAAAAGTCCTCCAAAATCTAGAGACAAACTGAACTCCTCTGTCAGATACAATGTTCTCAGGAATCCCATGCAAGCGAACCACCTGTTGCAAAAACAAGGGCACCAACTCTGAGGAAGATGGCAACTTAGGGAGTGGTACAAGATGGAACATCTAAGGCCTCTTTCACACATCAGGTTTTCGCCGTCAGGCGCGATCCGGCGCTTTTGACAAAAACCGTATCCGGCGAAATGCAATGCCGGATCCGGTTTCCCCCCCATTGACTTGCATTAGAGCCGGATCGAGCCGGATGGCCATGCGTTTCATCCGATTTTCGCCGGATCCGGCAATGTGACGCAATCCGGCGTCTGGAAAAAACGGCTACTGTAACGTTTTTTGTCTCCGGCGAAAAAGCCGGACACGCCGGATCCGGCGTGTCCGGCTTTTTCATACAATGAAAGCTTATGAGCGCCGCAATGCGCCTGATCCGGCGATAGCCGGATCCGGCGGCCGGATCCGGTTTTTTTTGGTCTGAGCATGCTCAGTAGCTCAGCCCACAAGACATATATAAAAGCAAAACAGTGGGACCCTCAGCCACACCCAACATGCCACCCAAGCCAAGAACCAGGAGCAGGAGAAGGCAGCAGACATCTGCAGCAGCACCATCAGCACCACCCCAAATGGAGCAGCATGCTGAACAACGGGAGGGGAGTCCAGCAGCAGATGAGAGACGGTAATTATCAAATCCCCCATTCCTCCAAACTAGGGCTATGGAATATCAAGATATTCATTGGCCCTTTGTTTCTCTTTATTCAACAGCCGCCCAATAGATGCAGCAGCAGCAGCAGCAGCAATGGCAGCAGCAGGAACACCACCCACAGCCATGGAGTCTGGCCATGAGGAAGACAGCACATCTTCTTCTGGGAGCCCTCCCTCGCATCGTCAGTGTTTGACGGTAAGTTTTTATTTCCAAAATCCATCATCTCTGTAATATATGTCTATTCATTGCCTTTTATTTCAAAACAGGAATCACAAGATGAAGAGGAGCTCCCAGAAGAAGAAGGAAGGGGTGGACAGACACTTGGAGTGGGCTCACAATTGGTAAGTTTTTTGCATCAAACGCAGAAACACAACATCACACTACACACAACACATAGAAAACAATGTTCTGCAGACCACACACAGCAAACAAATGCCTACATCCAAAGACATAACATTTTTTGTTTTCTTCTCTAGTCTTCCCAATCTGGTGCTCGGCCAAGAGGTCCTCGCAGTGCCTCCCGAGGTCGTCGGCGACAGCAACGCGGCGGTCACCAGCGTGTAAGTATAAATATTTTTGCTTTGTTTTTTTTGCACTTTTTATTTCATTTCTTTTGTGGAGGCTAATTATGTTATTTTTGTCTTTTTCTTTAACAGCCTTCACAGCGTGCTCCCGACTCTGACGGTGAGGATGGAGGGATTGATGTGGACCGCCTCATCGATCTCGTCAGAGAAAGGGAGCCGCTCTGGAATATGGCTGACCGCCGCCACGCTGACCTTATCGTTACCCGACGACTCTGGGAGGAAATCTGTTCGCTCCTTGTGGACCGCTGGGAGGACCTCGAAGCTCGGGCCCAGATTAAAGAGCGTAAGTATATACAGTACCGGTTGCTTGATTTAAACCAGTGTTTCCCGAACTCCAGTCCTCGTGGTCCCCACGGATCATGTGTTCATGATTTCTATTTACTTTGGAAATCCTGAAAACATGACCCCTGGGGAGCATGAGGACTGGAGTTTGGGAAACACTGATGTTGTATACTAACCACTTTGTCCTTTCTCGTTTCAGGGGAGAGAATTGTGAAGCGGTGGTGGTCTGTGAGGGATCGTTTCAAGAAGGAGTTCAATAAAGAGATGCGGGCCCCGAGTGGATCTGGAGGACGCAGGAGCAAGTACAAGTACGCACGAGCCCTGTCGTTCCTCCGGGAGACAATGCTCACCAGAAGGTAAATATTACACACCACATGTGACAAAAAAATGTTTAGATGTAACTTTTTTTTTTCAGCCAGGGCCATACCATGTCACTATTTTAATTGTTTTTTTTTCTCTTTATTCCACAGCACGGTGAGCAGCACTCGGGAGCCTGCACGATTAGACCCTTCTGAGGCGATCCCTGAGGAGACCGGCACCAAGGGACACTTCGACCGCCCCGGTACATCTGCACCTTCCCAGCCTTCCCACACATTCGACCCATCTGTCCCATCCACCAGCACAGGAGCATCGTGGCCGCCTACATTACATGAAGCTGCTGGTGAGGAGATCGCTTTCCCTTTACCCCACCCTTCTGCCCCTGCCACCTCTAGTACACCTGCGGGTACTGGGCGGCAGCGGCAGAGGGGTCAGGAAAAGAGTTATGCGCCAGAGTTCTTGCATCTGAATGCATCTTTCCAGAACTGTCTAAAAGTCTTGTCAGAGCAAATCTCCGCAGGCTTTCAGCAGATCAACTCCAGCATTCTGGAGGTGAAGACACTTCTGCAAACCATGCATTCAGAAGCAAGATCTTCGCCAAACCACACCTTTTTCAGGTCTGTTGTGGAGCGCATGGCAACACTATCTCCTACCCAGCAGATGCATGTAATGCATTCGTGCCACGGTGCTCTACAGCAGGTTACCTCCCAACCTCCACCTCCCACCACTGTAGTTCCTCCACCTGCACCCCCTCCAGCCACTTTCCATCCTCCCCCTCCTATTACATACCAGCAACCTGCCCAGTACTAGCAACCTCCCCAGTACCAGCAACCTCCCCAGTACCAGACATCTCCCCACTTCCAGCAACCTTCCCCGTACCAAACTCCTTCCCCGTACCAAACTCCTTCCCCGTACCAAACTCCTTCCCCGTACCAAACTCCTTCCCCATACAACTTTCCATCAACATCATCTGCTCCTACAGTCCCTGCCCAACCCTCCACTCCACCACCCACCACCTCTTCTGCTTCCCACATGTGCACCCATTCTGTAGCTTTTTCCACACCATCACCTCTAACTGTTCCTTCCCCACCACGATCCCAGTCCTCTCTCCACACTCCCATTGTCGAAGTGTCCCGCAGCCCCTCCAGCAGTATTTCCACCCCACACTACACAGATTTGTAATGTGTGTTTTGTAATAAAAATGCCCAGTTTTTTTTCAAACCTTTATTAAAAAAGTTTTTTTAACTTTAAAAACAGTTTACAAACAAAAAAATATTTTAAATAAAAGTTAAATTATTGTTTACACTGGTTGTCTGTCATTTCTTTCTGCGGCGAAATATGTTTAAAAAAAAGTTAAATAAAGGTTATTTAAAAGGTAAAAAGGTATTCAAAACCAGGTATATAACTGTGGGTAAATTTTAGCTTTTTGCCACAGTTGTGTTCCTAGTTGTGTTTGAAGCAAAGTATTTCACCTAAAAAGTTGTGTTTATTGTTGGTGATTTCCTAACAATGTACACAACTTTTGTTAAAAGGTGAAATACTTTGCATAAAACACAACCAGGTACACACCTGTGGCCTAAAGCTAAAAATAGAGACCATGACAAGATAGCCAACTTTGGTTGGCAAAGGTATATACTGTTGGTACAGAAGGTACACAAGTTTGGTTAGGGCACAAATCTTTCACACTCTGTCATCCTGCCAGTGTACTCTGCCTTGAGGTGACATAAAGTATAGGGCAAAATCTTGCAAGGTGGTTTCTTCAGAGGTGTCCTCAATGGAAATGGGTTCCTTGCAGATAACAAAATTGTGGAGTACCACGCAAGCTTTGATCACCTCGTCCACAGTTTCTGTCTTGAGGTTGATCGCAGTCAATAGGACCCGTCATTTGGCTGTCAGAATACCAAAGGTACATTCAACCATTCTTCTTGCTCTTGTGAGGCGGTAATTAAAAATGCGTTTTGGTCTTGTCAATCCTCTGCTAGAGTACGGTTTCAAAAGGTGTTCTGACAGCTGGAAGGCTTCATCCCCTACACAGACAAATGGCATAGGTGGACCAGATGTTTGCGGCAGCGGTCTAGGTGGTGGGAACTGGAAGGTGTTTCCATACAGTTTACGCCCCATGGCAGACAGTTTGAAAACTTGAGAGTCATTGGAGCGGCCATAGGCCCCAATATCAACAGCAATAAATTTGTATTCCGTGTCAGCGATGGCCATGAGGACAATTGAAAAATATTTCTTGTAATTGAAATATTCCGATCCCGATCCGGCTGGCTTTACAATGCGGATATGTTTCCCGTCCACAGCGCCCAAGCAGTTGGGAAACTGACATATCTGTTGAAACTTGTCAGCAATTTCAATCCACCTCTCTGTTGTGGGCTCTGGTAAAAACTCTTCAGCTAAGAAGTTCCACAGTGCACGGCATGTGTACTTCACTATTCCAGATATGGTGGAAATCCCGAGTCTGTACTGGAAATGCAGTGACGAAAGGGATTCTCCAGTTGCAAGAAATCTGTGGGGAATTAAAAAACAATCAATTAGTTTAAAATCACAGCATTACATACCAAAACTCAGCTATAACACTTGGAGATACAAACTACCACCAACAAGATTGCAGTGAAAGTGTGCTCTGATGCGAGCACATCCAATAAATGTGGCTTACCTTAAAGTCACCATCAGACGCTCTGCGGGTGAAACAGAGAAGCGGCAATAGGTGTCCGCTTTTCTTATGAGGTGTGCAATGCGCTCCACCAAGTAATCAAAATTCTCCATTTTCATCCGGACATATCCAAAAAATTTATCCGGGTTTCGTCGAAGGTCCATGCAGAGTGTAGAATAGACCCCACGCGTCATTCTCTTGGCTGTGATGGGGCGGATCCACAAACGTCGTCTACGATGCCTGATGCGCTGCTGTCTCGCTCTCTCCTTCTCCAGAACAATCACCCTCAAACGATTCGCCTCCGCTATAAAATCCGCCAAATTCTTCAAAATATTTCCAATCACAACATCCATCTTCGCCAGTAACTTGCTCTTCTCTCCAACCTGCACTTTCTCCTCGACAACCTGTCAAAGAAGGGCTGTAGGAACACTCTATATATAGTTTTCCAGTAGCCAATCCCGTTCGGAAGGCCACAAGGGTCAATTTTAAAAACCGGATCCGGCGTAATCCGTCGAAGAACGGATAGAAAAACGGATGAACCGGATGAGACGGATCCGGTTTTGTCTGTCAAGAACAAGACGGATCCGGCAGAAAACCGGATCCGGCACATCAGGTTTTACAAAACATTTGCCGGATCCGGCGTTCCGCCACGACGCCGGATCGCGCCTGACGCCGAAAACCTGATGTGTGAAAGTAGCCTTAGAGAATCTATCACAAATCACCCAGATAACAGTCATTCTCTGAGAGACAGGCAGATCAGAAATAAAATCCATTGAAATATGGGTCCATGGCCTCCTGGGCACCGGCAAAGGCATCAACAACCCACTAGAGCGAGAACAAGGTTTAGACTGGGAGCAAGTCCCACAGGACTGCACAAAATTCCTGACATCACGAGATAAGGGTGGCCACCAAAAAGACCTACTCACCAAATCTCTAGTACCAAAAATACCTGGATGACCAGCCAATGCGGAGCAATGAACTTCAGACATTACTCTCTTCCTCCAGTGGTCAGGAACATAAAATTTTCCAATGGGACAACGCTCAGGTTTGTCCTCCTGAAACTCTTCCAGAGCACGTCTCAAATCGGGTGAGATGGCAGAAAGAACTACCCCCTCACCTAAGATGGTAGCAGGCTTGGTCACAATAGGAGAATCAGCAAAGAAACTCCTAGAGAGGGCGTCTGCCTTGACATTCTTAGTGCCCGGAAGAAAAGAGACCACAAAATCAAAACGTGTGAAAAACAAGGCCCACCTAGCCTGTCTAGGATTCAAGCGTTTGGCCAACTCAAGGTAAATCAAATTCTTGTTGTCAGTGAGGACCACGACTTGATGTCTAGCTCCCTCCAACCAATGTCTCCACTCCTCAAATGCCCATTTCATGGCTAACAGTTCCCGATTCCCCACATCATAGTTGCGTTCAGATGGGGAGAACTTTCGGGAAAAGAAAGCACAGGGATTCATTTTAGATGTTATCGGATCTTTTTGGGACAAAACAGCTCCTGCACCAATCTCAGAAGCGTCCACTTCTACCTGAAACGGGAGTGAGACATCAGGTTGCCGCAAAACCGGAGCAGAAGTGAACCTCCGCTTCAGCTCCTGAAAGGAAGAAACAGCCTCTGGAGACCAATTCAGCACATCAGCACCCTTCTTAATCAAATCAGTCAATGGTTTGGCAATACCAGAAAAATTAGCTATAAATTTACGATAAAGATTAGCAAAACCCAAAAACTTCTGGAGGGCCTCCTTCTTAGTCAAATCAGTCAATGGTTTGGCAATACCAGAAAAATTAGCTATAAATTTACGATAAAGATTAGCAAAACCCAAAAACTTCTGGAGGGCCTTCAAAGAAGTGGGCTTAACCCAATCATAAATGGCCTGTACCTTGGCCGGGTCCATTTCAATAGTTGACGGAGACAAAATAAATCCCAAAAATGAAATCCTCTGTACACCAAAAAGGCATTTCGACCCCTTAACATACAGGGAATTCTCCCTCAAAATCCGGAACACAGTCCGAACATGTTTCACATCAGGTTCCAATCCCTGGAAAAGATCAAAATATCATCCAGGTAGATGATCAAAAATTTATCCACAAAGTCCCGGAAAATATCATTCATGAAGCACTGGAAGACAGAAGGGGCATTAGTGAGCCCAAAAGGCATCACCAGGTACTCAAAATGTCCCTCCGGAGTATTAAACGCCGTCTTCCATTCATCCCCATGCTTAATGCGAATAAGATTATACGCCCCCCTGAGGTCAAGCTTGGTAAACCAGCAAGCATCTTTAACTCTGGAGAATAGATCAGAAATCAGGGGTAACGGATACTGATATTTAACAGTAATTTTGTTGAGGGAACGATAGTCAATACAAGGCCTTAATGAACCATCTTTCTTGGCCACGAAAAAAAACCCAGCACCCAAGGGTGAAGAGGATGGTCTAATACGACCCTTCTCCAATGACTCCTTAATATAAGATCGCATAGCCTCATGCTCGGGTACAGATAAATTGAAACGTCGACCCTTGGGAAATTTACACCCAGGGCTCAGCTCAATTGCACAGTCATAACTCCTATGAGGAGGCAAAGATGCAGACTTATTCTCACTAAATACATCATAAAAATCAGCCAAATAGTCAGGAACATCATGCGACTGGGGAGAGGTGGAGAAAACAGGAGTGTCACTAAGAGCACACTGTCAACCCCAAGTCACCACAGACACAGTTTTCCAATCCAAAACTGGATTATGGATTTGCAACCAGGGAAACCCCAGAACAGTGGTATCATGCAAATTATGCAACACCAAAAATCTGCACTTTTCTTGATGGTCTGGGGTGACCCGCATTACCACCTGGGTCCAAAACAGGTTTATTCTTCGCCAAAGGAGTAGCATCAATACCCCTCAAAGGGATAGGCGTCCGCAGAGGTGTCATAGGAAACCCACAACGTTTAGAAAAATCCAAGTCCATCAGGTTCAGAGCCGCTCCTGAATCCACAAAAGCCTTAGCGGAAAATGTGGACAGGGAGCAGATCAGAGTAATTGCCAGAAGAAACTTAGGTTGTACACCACCCACAGCAAATGTGTGTGCAAAACGTTTCTCTCGTTTAGGGCAGACAGAAATATTATGAGAGGCATCTCCACAGAAAAAACACAGCTTATTACGCCTTCTGAACTCCTGACGTTGCGCCCTAGAACTCTATCACATTGCATAGGTTCAGACATTTGTTCAACAGGTGGCAACATTTCTCGTGTAATTTTACGTTCACGTAAACGCCGATCAACCTGAATGGCTAATGACATAGAATCGTCAAGACCAGAGGGAACAGGAAATCCCACCATAGTATCTTTTACGGTTTCTGACAAACCCTTCCAAAAGAGAGCTGCCAAGGCACCATCATTCCAGGTAGTAAGGACCGCCCACTTTCGGAATTTTTGACAGTACAACGCTGCAGAATCCTGACCCTGGCTCAATGCCAACAGGGCTTTTTTAGCTTGATCAATAGCATTAGGTTCATCATACAACAACCCCAAGGCTTGAAAAAATGCGTCCACATTAGTTAGAATAGAATCATCAGGTGTCAAAGAAAAGGCCCAATCCTGGGGATCGCTGCGCAGCAAAGAGATGACAATTTTAACCTGCTGCGCAGAGCTCCCCGGTGAGCTAGGCTTCAAGGCAAGAAATAATTTACAATTATTCTTAAAATTCAAAAATTTAGACCGATCCCCAAAAAACACATCAGGAGTAGGGATCTTTGGTTCAGCAGCATGTGAATGAGCAAGATAGGCGGAAATTCCCTGCACTTCAGCAGCAAGCTGCTCCACACGATCCGACAATTGCATAATCTCCATTAAGAAAAAATTCCTCCTGCAGCCCCAGAGAAAAAGAGGAAAAAATATACATTAAAAAAAAAAAAAATTCTGACACTTTTTTTTTTTTTTTTTTTACAATTCTTTTCTGCCATTGAGTACCCTAGAATCTGCGGTATGGCTGGTGATTCTGTTATGAATGAGTCACCGGAGGAGGAAAAAACAAAAATGCAAGCTAAGTCCAGAAAACCGGAGAGGTTGGTAGCTAGCGGATTGCAGACCCCTGATCCTATTCACAACAACTAACAGTAGCCGTGGAGTGTTCCTACGGTGGTCCTAGACACCTCTTCACAGCCGGAGAACTAAATAAGCCTAAAGAAAGAAAGGGGAACTCTAAACTGCCCCAGAGCAGACCCCAAAGCAATAGACAGCCCCCAACATGTATTGTCGGTGAAAACAGATGAAAACACAAACACAGACAGAAAGACAGGCAGAGCAAACGATGGGGCCCATCTAACTAGATAGAAAAGGACAGAAAAGATGCTGGCTGTAATCCGCAAAAACCCTACCAAAAATGCCCCAACACGTCTGATAGGAAAAACGGCCCTGAAGTCATTAGACTTCAAATCCCTATATCAGCACTCTGATATATTCTGAAGACAGAGAAAAAGAGATTTAACCAATCAGGGACAAAATGGAAATTCAGCAGAGCCCCAGCCGGGGCTGGCAGAACACAAAACTAAGCAAATCAGACAAAATCTCATGGAACAATAACAGAGCAAAACTTAGCTTTAGAAGACAGGAACTGAACTGGAGGCCAGAGCTCAGAGCAGAGAAATCACCAGCAACCCTACAGGGCGTCGGCTGCCTTATATCCACTCAGAGATTCCGGATGTCCAATCGCAATCCACCTGTTCAGGTGACAGGTTTCTCCCATCCAAATCAGTTTCACCACCTCCTTTCACCAGCAGAGGGAGATCATTGGACATCAAAGGTGAACGAGAAAATGAGCTCACAACAGCACCCCGAGGGCCATATGCGGTGGCTGTACAGATGGCCTCCAACCAAGAGGATGACCTACCGCAGGGGCTCCACTTGGTGAGTGGCTGATTGCTGTGGCTGCAGTTCCTGCCACTAAACAGCAGAGAGCGGCGCTGGGACATAGTGAGGCGGCTGCAAATGTCGCTTCAGAGCCAGAAGCTCTGGGAGCCGTGGGACCACCGCTGGAGGGGGTGCAGAGCAGAAGGAACAGTGGAATTTCCTCCAGCAGATCCTCGTCCCCTACCTATATCATAGTGCAGGGTCAGCATGGGGCCGATTACAGCAACCCCCAGCCGTGCATTGAGTGATGTGGCCCCTTAAGAAAAATGTGGGTTGTGCTGGTTGCACCTGTGAAACAAAAAGGGACTGTTCCGCGTCGCTGAAAGGGCAGTGAGACCTGCTTGGCACCAAGCGACTGAGGCGTCAGGAGTGGCCACCGCGGTCACAAATGAAGGACTGTGTATTGTTTTCCCCCTCCTCCCAGTTTTTTGTGCACGTTGGCGCACCCCTTGCTGGATCACGGGGCTTAGTTATGGTGGACTATGTGGGTGGCTGCTTCAGAACTGAATTGTGTTGCCCCTGTACTCTGCCCCATTTTTACCCCTGGACTGGCTCCATGTTATATGCAGCCCACCATCGTCAAAAGCCCCTAGTCCATTAATAGGAGGGAGGGAGAGAGCGCAATCAGGAGGACCTGAGGACCAAGCCGGTTCAAGACTGTTAGAACTAATGATAGGTTGGCCATCGTGCCAGGACATCTGTTTTATCGGTCCCAGGAGCAAGGGGACCAGGGTTAGGCAGACCCGCTTTGAGAGAGACTGAGACTCTTTTTTGCAAGTTAACTGAAGTTTTTTACCCTGATGTTTCTCTTATGTGTGCTGTTTTACTGCCACAGAGGTCGTCATGGTTGGTGATGACCATGTTTTAGGAGGGAGAGGTGTATGGAGGAGGTGGAGACACTCAGTTGCTTCCTCTCTCATTCCCTGTATGTGGTCATTTATGTGTTTTATTCTATGATGTTTATTCTGTGTATTAATGTTTATGCTGTGTTTGATTTGTCATTGTACTGTATGATGTCTGCAGTGTAGGGATAGAAAGGGTTAATTGAGGGGGCTGAGCCAGCAGCCTCCAAGCAGACAGGAAGTTCCTGTCTGCATGTAAATGCCCAGGCAGGACGTGCTCCCCTTCTGGGAGCTGGCCATATCCCTAGAGGGGACCAAGCTGCCAGGGGATTGTCGGGCAGCGGGCACAAGGACTGAGTGTGTGCCCCATCATAGACTTTTAGCTCTGGAGAGCCTACCAGGAGTCATTGCTGTGAATAGAGACAGATCGGGAATTGTACTTTTCTTTCTTCACATCCACATCATTAAAACCAGTTGCCACTGTTGGGCCCTAAAGAGTGTGACGTGTGGTGCATCCAGAGGATGTTATTCCAGCATGGAGAGCAGCCGTATGTCTGAGCTAACCCACTGTCACCCCAGGCTGGGACTAGGACTGACTTTTCATGTGCAATGGGCCAAGGTGTGGACTGGCTCTGCCTTAGTGGACTCGGCCGCGACTACCACCCCATGTCCCCTTGTTACAGAGACACGGGGGTAGGGGGGCATTCTGGTCCTCTAGCCGAAACTGCATGGACCAGGAATCATCCCAATGAATACCAACTCTCCTTGTACCATGGGCATAATGGTAATCAGACAACACAGGGTGAAGGTAAAACAGTGTGGCAATAATTTATCGGACCACCAAAACACAATAACATATAATGTAGAACAGTCCCAGCAAATACCCAAGATGGTGCAAATTGCAGAGTTTCACCCTTCCACTGGCTCGCCGGGATTAGAGCGGCTTTCAGGGCAACTTCCCCCACCAGTGGCTCCCTGCTTTTGGCAGACCCCCACAGAGAAGAGGTAACAACAAGCTTAGGAAGCTGACAGTCCATTGATGTACGAGGCCAGATGACTTGAAAACCAAAAACAACAAATATCATGAAATAAAAAAGTTAAAAATAAATTGCAAAAATTGCATGAAGATAGTAATAATAATAAGGGTATTTAGTAAACATAATTTTGATCAAAATAATGTACAAACCATCCCGCCACGTCACGGCAAACCATGTGGGACATTCCTAACTCTTGTATTTAAAAACCCTTCCACTTTTCAAGTGACGTAAATGTGAACAAGGACATTTGTTTTTTGTTTTTGTTTTTCTCTGTGTAAAGGTCATGTGTCCATATGCATTTACATTTTGCATACACATTAATTTACTTTTTCAGCTCAGACCCAGTTTCTCATTTAGTTCAGTGTGCATTCTGTGCATATAAGGGTGCGACCGCCCTGTTTCTGAGTTGGGAAATCCATCCTGTCTGGCCTTTGGTTTTAATAGTGTTCAGTACCTCTGTCCTTGTTCACATTCACGTCGACAAGTGGAAAGGTTTTAAATACAAGAGTTAGGACAGTCCCACAAGGGTTGCCGTGACGTGGCGGGATGGCTTGTACATGATTTTGATCAAAACTATGTTTACTAATTACCGTATATACTCAAGTATAAGCCGACCCGAGTATAAGCCAACCCCCCTAATTTTGCCACAAAAAACTGGGAAAACTTATTGACTCGAGTATAAGCCTAGGGTGGAAAATACAGCAGCTACTGGTAAATTTAAAAAATAAAAATAGATACCAATAACAGTAAAATTTATTGAGACATCAGTAGGTTAAATGTTTTTGAATATCCATATTGAATCAGGAGCCCCATATAATGCTCCATACAGTTCATGATAGCCCCATAAGATGCTCCATACAAAATACGACCCATATAATGCTGCACAAAGGTTAATAATGGCCCCATAAGATGCTCCATAGAATAATATGCCCCATATGCTTCTTTTTAACATATTTATTAATGACCTTGTAGGGGGCATAGAGAGTAAAATTTCAATATTTGCAGATGACACTAAACTCTGCAGGGTAATCAATACAGAGGAGGACAATTTTATATTACAGGAGGATAAATGGCAAATGAGCTTTAATGGGGATAAATGTAAGGTCATGCACTTGGGTAGAACAAATAAGATGTATAATTATGTGCTTAATTGTAAAACACTGGGCAAAACTGTCACTGAAAAAGACCTGGGTGTATGGGTGGACGACAAACTCACATTTAGTGGCCAGTGTCAGGCAGCTGCTGCAAAGGCAAATAAAATAATGGGATGCATTAAAAGAGGCATAGATGCTCATGAGGAGAACATAATTTTACCTCTATATAAGTCACTAGTGTGTCCACACTTAGAATACTGTGCACAGTTCTGGTCTCCGGTGTATAAGAAAGACATAGCTGAACTGGAGCGGGTGTAGAGAAGAGCGATCAAGGTTATTAGGGAACTAGGGGGTCTGCAATACCAAGACATGTTATTACACTTGGGGTTATTTAGTTTGGAGAATCGAAAGCTTAGGGGTGATCTTATTACAATGTATAAATATATGCGGGGACAGTACAAAGACCTTTCTAATGATCTTTTTACTCTTAGACCTGTGACGGGACAAGGGGGCATCCTCTATGTCTGGAGGAAAGAAGGTTTAAGCATACTCACAGACGCGGATTCTTTACTGTAAGAGCAGTGAGACTATGGAACTCTCTGCCATATGATGTTGTAATGAGTGATTCCCTACTAAAATTTAAGAAGGGACTGGATGCCTTTCTTGAAAAGTATAATATTACAGGGTATATACACTAGTTTCCTTAATATTGCGTTGATCCAGGGAGCTAGTCTGATTGCCGTATGTGGAGTCGGGAAGGAATTTTTTTCCCCAATGTGAAGCTTACTGTTTGCCACATGAGGTTTTTTTTGCCTTCCTCTGGATCAACATGTTAGGGCAGGTTAGGACAGGATATAGGTTGAACTAGATAGACTTAAAGTCTCCCTTCAACCTTAATAACTATGTTACTATGTATATGCTGCTCCATAAAGTTTATGGCCCCATAGGATGTTCCATAGATTATGCCCCATATGCTGCCCCATAAAATGCTCCATAGAATAGGCCTCATAAGATGCTCCATAGAATAGGCCCCCATATGATGCCCCCATAAGATGCTCCATAGATTATACCTCCATATGCTGCCCCCATAAGATGCTCCATAGATTATGCCCCCATATGCTGCCCCCATAAGATGCTCCACAGATTATGCCCCCATATGCTGCCCTCATAAGATGCTCCATAGATTATGCCCCCATGTGCTGCTGCTGCCACTGCTGCATTTAAAAAATAAAAAAAATGACATACTCACCTCTCCGTTGCGGGGGGCCAGGTGCCAGTGTCACTGCTGGCACCTGAGATATTCACCTGTCCCCCGGTCCATTGCTGCTTGCTGCTGTCTGGCACGTCATCTGTCAGTGACGTTCAGACTGCAGGGGGCGCGCCGCGCACTAACCACGTCACCGCGCCCTCTGCTGTCTGAACGTCACTGACAGATGTCGTGCCAGACAGCGTCAAGCAGCGATGGACCCTAGACAGGTGAGTATCGCTATACTTACCCATCCTGGCATGGTCTCTGCAACCCCCAGCTTCTCCGCGATCTCCCTTCCTGCCTTCAGCGGTCATGTGGTACCGCTCATTAAACTCATGAATATGCGCATAGACCGTGCCAGGACGGGTAAGTATGACCTGACACCCCCACCCCCCTCCGACCCCCTGGATGCATCTATAGATAGATAGGGGTTAGATAGATAGATCCATATACAGTGATGTGCAAATTAATTGTAACAAAGCATTTTTTTAAGTAAAATCGTAAGTTGGTTACCAGTCAGTGATTCAAACGAGTTTTAACTGCTTTGAACAGTTTGATATTTATTTTTTTGTCTGTGGACTATGGATATGGATCCAGATGAGCCTGTGTTTTTTTTCCTACAGTGTGAAGGACGAGGAGAGGATCATAGGGGCTATAGGTGGTTCTGCTGCATTTTTGAATAACCCTTCTGTGTCATAAACAAAGAGAAGATATAAGAATGACCTGAAGCGGTTAACTATGATTAAGCTGCGTTTATTGACTCTGGGTGAATACTATAAGGCGAAAATCATACCTAGGGGCTTACGCTCGAATGTGAGGCCGAATTTAATGATGAATTCTCGAGAATTTTGTGCAAGGTTTTGTAAGATTTTTAACAAGTACGCATTGGACACAATTTTATTGAATATAGAATTTTTACAACAGGAGAAGGTTAATGTATGTGATAATGTTACAGAATTGGAACTAAAACGAAAAGGATGTATGTAGGACACTGATTGGAAGAATTTTTCTGAGAACGTCTCTTCACATGTTTCAAAGTTACGTGATGAACTTGACAAAAATAAGCATAAAATGATGGCCTTAATGTTGATTTTAAGATTCATTCTTTGTCTTAATATGCAGTACATGTGTTAATAGATATTGATGGATTTTTTTGAAAAAGTTATCCTTTTAAAAAATGTTATCTCTAAACCCTTATAGATCTCGCTTCTTGTATTGTGCTTTGATATGAGTTTATTTGTATTTATTTGAGCCAATTTTGGTTCATTTTTCTTTGATTTTGTTTTTATTAATTATTAAATACTATTTTTTTATTTTTAAAGATTGAATCCCTGGATAGAAACTCTCCCTAATTATTGTTGTATGTTCTTTTTGTTTTTTGTATATTGTATAAAGTATATGAGATAAATTTATCCCAAGGCCCGAATTTTGCTAGTGACATCTGGCACCCAGTGTATATGGTGAATGTTTGCTGGCATGTGCATTTAGCCCATAGTGCATAGTAGTGATGCAGGGGGTTAATCCCCTCTGTGATTGCTGGCTGTGTGCTGGTACTCCACCTCTGTCCTCTAGGGGGCATGTGGCGTAGTGCTTGTGGCTTATGCATAACCATTGGTATGAATGTTTTGTGTGTCCAGTTTATCACTTAATACGATCACTACAAGTGCTCCATTCCATTTAAGCATTGAGACATCTCGTTTGTGAACAAATGCTGTTTTTTTCTTATGAAATACTGTGTGGGCATAGTTGCCAGCACTTGTAATGGTGGAGCAGGGCGTGGAAATGCCTAGTGAGCTTGTGCATTGATATCATCGCTGACATCACTGTCGAGTGGCCAATCGGGAGTCTCTGATTACTGACATGCTCAGCTGTGCTCTGAGAACGCTGTTATGGTGGAACTACAACATGGGTTTGAGTGTTCCAGGTGATTTATATTGTTTATGCATTTCAAATATCACATAGGTGTTTCACAACTTTTAACCCATTACTGCCATCAGACGTACTATCCCGTCCATGTGCCCTGGGACTTAATTCCCAGGGACGGGATAGTACGTCATAGCGATCAGCGGCGCCAACGTGGTGAGCGCCGCTGATCGCGGCTGGGTGTCAGCTGATTATCACAGCTGACACCCGGCACAACCGCCCCGACACATTAACCCCTTGCACACCGCGATCAAACACGATCGCGGTGTACCGGGGGTTAAATGGAAGCATCGGCAGGGAGGGGGCTCCCTCCGTGCTTCCCTGAGCCCCCCACGGCAGCGCAATGTGCAGCGCTGCTGTGGGGGGCTCTTTCCCTACAGGCGCCCGGATCCAAGATGGCGACGGGGGCCTGTAGAGAGCTGACTTCCTCAGTGCCTGCAAAGCGCAGGCATGAGGAAGTCTGCAGCAGTGCCTGTGACAGATCGCTGATCTGTCAGTGATCTGTCATGGTACAGATCAGCGATGTGTCACAGGACAGTGATGTCCCACCTGGGAAAATGTAATAAAGTTAAAAAAAAGTGTAAAAATAATTTTAAAAAAATCGCTAAATAAATCAGTAAAAAAAAAAAAAATATTCCCCAATAAATTCTTTTTTTGAAAAAACAACAAAAAAACAATAAAAGTACACATATTTGGTATCGCCGCGTCCGTAACGACCCGCCCTATAAAACTGTCCCATTAGTTAACCCCTTTAAGGAACCCCTTAAAAAAATAAAAATAAAAAACGAAGCAAAAAATGATTTATTATCATACCACCGAACAAAAAGTGCAATAACGCGCGATCAATAAGACGCATATAAATATCCATGGTACCGCTGAAAACGTCATCTTGTCCCGCAAAAAACGAGCCACAATACAGCATCATCAGCGAAAAAGTTAAAAAGTTATAGCTCGCAGAATAAAGCAATGCAAAAATAATTATTTTTTATATAAAATAGTTTTCACTGCATAAAACCGACAAAACATAAAAAACGACTTAAATGAGGTATCGCTGTAACCGTACTGACCCGAAGAATAAAACCGCTTTATCAATTTTACCGCACGCGGAACGGTGTAAACACACCCCCCCAAAAGAAATTCATGAAACCCTGGTTTTAGTTCATTCTGCGTCCCAAAAATCGGAATAAAAAGTGATCAAAAAATGTCATGTGCCCGAAAATGGTACCAATAAAAACATCATCTCGTCCAGCAAAAAATAAGACCTACATGACTCGGTGGGTCAAAATACGGAAAAATTATAGCTCTCAATATGTGGTGATGCAAAAACTATTTTTACAATAAAAAGCGTCTTTTAGCATGCGACAGCTGCCAAACATAAAAACCGCCATAAATAGTAAATCAAACCCCTCGTTATCACCCCCTTAGTTAGGGAAAAATAATAAAATAAAAAAAATGTATTTATTTCCATTTTCCCATTAGGGTTATGGCTAGGGCTAGGGTTAGGGCTAGGGTTAGGGCTAGGGTTAGGGCTGAGATTAGGGTTAGGGGTGTGTTGGGGTTAGGGTTGGAGTTAGAATTGGGGGTTTCCACTGTTTGGGAACATCAGGGGCTCTCCAAATGCAACATGGCGTCGGATCTCAATTCCAGCCAATTCTGCGTTGAAAAAGTCAAATGGTGCTCCTTCCCTTCCAAGCTCTGCCATGCGCCCAAACAGTGTTTTACCCCCACATATAGGGTATCAGCATACTCAGGACAAATTGCAAAACAACTTTTGGGGTCCAATTTCTCCTATTACCCTTAGGAAAATAAAAAATTGGGGGCAAAAATATCATTTTTGTGGAAAAAAATGATTTTTTTATTTTCACGCCCAGGCATTATAAACTTCTGTGAAGCACTTGGGGGTTCAAAGTGCTCACCACACATCTAGATAAGTTCCGTGGGGGGTCTAGTTTCCAAAATGGGGTCACTTGTGGGGAGTTTCAATAGCTTAGGTACATCAGGGGCTCTCCAAACGCATATGACACCCGCAGACCAATCCATCAAAGTCTGCATTCCAAAACGTCACTACTTCCCTTCTGAGCCCCGACGTGTGCCCATACAGTAGTTTTCTCCCACATATGAGGTATCAGCGTATTCAGGACAAATTGGACAACAACTGTTGTGGTCCAATTTCTCCTGTTATCCTTGGGAAAATAAAAAAATTGGAGACTAATTGATCATGTTTGTGGAAAAAATACGATTTTTTTATTTTCATGCCTGGGCATTATAAACTTCTGTGAAGCCCTTGGGGGTTCAAAGTGCTCACCACACATCTAGATAAGTTCCTTAGGGGGTCTAGTTTCCAAAATGGTGTCATTTGTGGAGGGTTTCCACTGTTTAGGTACATTAGGGGCTCTCCAAAGGCAACATGACACCCGCAGACCATTCCATCAAAGTCTGCATTCCAAAACGTCACTACTTCCCTTCCGAGCCCCGACGTGTGCCCATACAGTAGTTTTCTCCCACATATGGGGTGTCAGAGTACTCAGGACAAATTGGACAACAACTTTTGGGGTCCAATTTCTCCTGTTACCCTTGGGAAAATAAAAAATGGGGACTAAAAGATGATGTTTGTTGAAAAAATACGATATTTTTATTTTCACGCCCGGTCGTTATAAACTTCTGTGAAGCACTGGGGGGGGTTCAAAGTGCTCACCACACATCTAGATAAGTTCCTTAGGTGGTCTAGTTTCCAAAATTGGGTCACTTGTGGAGGGGTTTCCACTGTTTAGGTACATCAGGGGCTCTCCAAAAGCAATATAACACCCGCAGACCATTCCATCAAAGTCTGCATTCCAAAACGTCACTACTTCCCTTCCAAGCCCCGACGTGTGCCCATACAGTAGTTTTCTCCCACATATGGGGTATCAGCGTACTCAGGACAAATTGGACAACAACTTTTGGGGTCCAATTTCTCCTTGTACCCTTGGGAAAATAAAAAAATTGGTGACTAAAAGATCATGTTTGTGGAAAAAATACGATATTTTTATTTTCACGCCCGGTCGTTATAAACTTCTGTGAAGCACTGGGGGGTTCAAAGTGCTCACCACACATCTAGATAAGTTCCTTAGGGGGTCTAGTTTCCAAAATGGTGTCATTTGTGGAGGGTTTCCACTGTTTAGGTACATTAGGGGCTCTCCAAAGGCAACATGACACCCGCAGACCATTCCATCAAAGTCTGCATTCCAAAACGTCACTACTTCCCTTCCGAGCCCCGACGTGTGCCCATACAGTAGTTTTCTCCCACATATGGGGTGTCAGAGTACTCAGGACAAATTGGACAACAACTTTTGGGGTCCAATTTCTCCTGTTACCCTTGGGAAAATAAAAAAATGGGGACTAAAAGATGATGTTTGTTGAAAAAATACGATATTTTTATTTTCACGCCCGGTCGTTATAAACTTCTGTGAAGCACTGGGGGGGTTCAAAGTGCTCACCACACATCTAGATAAGTTCCTTAGGTGGTCTAGTTTCCAAAATTGGGTCACTTGTGAAGGGGTTTCCACTGTTTAGGTACATCAGGGGC
Source organism: Dendrobates tinctorius (assembly GCF_039654945.1). Classification (NCBI taxonomy): domain Eukaryota; kingdom Metazoa; phylum Chordata; class Amphibia; order Anura; family Dendrobatidae; genus Dendrobates; species Dendrobates tinctorius. The sequence goes on from NW_027361830.1 coordinate 813,689, forward strand.
TCTCCAAAGGCAACATGACACCCGCAGACCATTCCATCAAAGTCTGCATTCCAAAACATCACTACTTCCCTTCCGAGCCCCGACGTGTGCCCATACAGTAGTTTTCTCCCACATATGGGGTGTCAGAGTACTCAGGACAAATTGGACAACAACTTTTGGGGTCCAATTTCTCCTTGTACCCTTGGGAAAATAAAAAAATTGGTGACTAAAAGATCATGTTTGTGGAAAAAATACGATATTTTTATTTTCACGCCCGGTCGTTATAAACTTCTGTGAAGCACTGGGGGGTTCAAAGTGCTCACCACACATCTAGATAAGTTCCTTGGGGGGTCTAGTTTCCAAAATGGTGTCATTTGTGGAGGGTTTCCACTGTTTTGGTACATCAGGGGCTTTCCAAATGCGACATGGTGTCCGATCTCAATTCCAGCCAAAAATGTCAAATGGCGCTGCTTCCCTTCCGAGCTCTGCCATGCGCCCAAATAGAGGTTTACCCCCACATGTGGGGTATCAGCGCACTCAGAACAAATTGCACAATATCTTTTAAGGTCCTCTTACCCTTGGAAAAATAAGAATTGAGGGTGAAAAGATCATTTTTGTGGAAAAAATATGATTTTTTAATTGTACAGTTGTATGTTATAAACATCTGTGAAGCCCTTGAGGGTTTAAAGTTCTCACCACACATCTAGATAAGTTCCTTTGGGGGTCTAGTTTCCAAAATGGTGTCATTTGTGGGGGTTTCCACTGTTTTGGTACATCAGGTGTTTTCCAATCGCGACATGGTGTCCGATCTCAATTCCAGCCAAAAATGTCAAATGGCGCTGCTTCCCTTCCGAGCTCTGCCATGCGCCCAAATAGTGGTTTACCTCCACATGTGGGGTATCAGCGCACTCAGGACAAATTGCACAATATCTTTTAGAGTCCTGTTACCCTTGGAAAAATAAGAATTGAGGGTGAAAAGATCATTTTTATGGAAAAAATATGATTTTTTAATTGTGCGGTTGTATGTTATAAACTTCTGTGAAGCCCTTGGGGGTTCAAAGTTCTCACCACACATCTAGATAAGTTCCTTGGGGGGTCTAGTTTCCAAAATGGTGTCATTTGTGGGGAGTTTCCACTGCTTTGGTACATCAGGGGTTTTCCAATCGCGACATGGTGTCCAATCTCAATTCCAGCCAAAACGTCAAATGGCGCTGCTTCCCTTCCGAGCTCTGCCATGCACCCAAATAGTCATTTACACCCACATATGGGGTATCAGCGTACTCAGGACAAATTGCACAATAACTTTTAGGGTCCTGTTACCCTTGGAAAAATAAAAATTGGAGGTGAAAAGATCATTTTTGTGGAAAAAATATGATTTTTTAATTGTACCGCTGTACGTTATAAACTTCTGTGAAGCCCTTGTGGGTTCAAAGTTCTCACCACATATCTAGATAAGTTCCTTGGGGGTCTAGTTTCCAAAATGGGGTCACTTGTGGGGGGTTTCCACTGTTTAGGTACATCAGGGGCTCTCCAAAAGCGACATGGCGTCCGATCTGAATTCCAGACTATTTTGCATTGAAAAAGTCAAACAGCGCTCCTTCCCTTCTGAGGTCTGCCATGCGCCGAAACAGTGGTTCCCCCCCCACATATCAGGTATCAGCGTACTCAGGACAAATTGCACAATAACTTTTGCAGTCCAATTTCTTCTGTTACCCTTGGTAAAATAAAAAAACTTGAACCGGAATTATTTTTTTTGTGAAAAAAAAAGTAAAATGTTCATTTTTTTTTTAAATATTCAAAAAATTCCTGTGAGGCACCTAAAGGGTTAATAAACTTCTTGAATGTGGTTTTGAGCACCTTAAGGGGTGCAGTTTTTAGAATGGTGTCACTTTTGGGTATTTTCTATCATATAGACCCCTCAAAGTGGCTTCAAATGTGATGTGGTCCGTAAAAATAAAATGGTGTTGCAAAAATGAGAAATTGCTGGTCAATTTTTAACCGTTATAACTTCCTAACAAAAAAAAATTTTGGTTCCAAAATTGTGCTGATGTAAAGTAAACATGTGGGAAATGTTAGTTATCAAGTTTTTTGTGTGCCGTATCTCTGTGATTTAAGGGCATAAAAATTCAAATTTGGAAAATTGCGAAATTTTCAAAATTTTCGCCAAATTTCCATTTTTTCACAAATAAACGCAAGTTATATGAATGAAATTTTACCACTAACATGAAGTACAATATGTCACGAGAAAACAATGTCAGAATCACCGGGATCCATGGAAGCGTTTCAGAGTTATAATCTCATAAAGGGACAGTGGTCAGAATTGTAAAAATTGGCCCGGTCATGAACGTGCAAACCACCCTTGGGGCTTAAGGGGTTAATCATTGTTAATCTAGATGTTTCAATGATTGTAGGTACGGTTAGATTTATTTTTTTGTACTCTAACATGCACCTTATATATGTAATCACAATGATGGTCCTTATATTTACTGCAATGTACATTTTTATACACTTTGATTATGATTTATATTTAATATATTCTAATTTTTGTATATTGGTAAATTGAAGAGATATGTATAAAAAGTGCACTATTCTATGGTAACACTGTGCTTGACAAAGTTCCGGGCTGTGAGGTCGAAACGTTGCACCACTTGGTTTTTCCTTTAACTAGAGTGCTGCCTGATTTTTTTCCATTTAGATTTTTGTGTTGGACAACCGCATTACTCAGGAAGTATTGCAACCAAAGTCTGCTCAAGTTTGTGCTGCTGTCTGTTTTATCTATCTATCTATCTATCTATCTATCTATCTATCTATCTATATATCTATCTGAGTGTGGGTTGGACAGAAATGACATCACAAATCTTTTTTTTTGTTAAATAACATATCTTTATTTAGTTTACAAAAACGCATACAAATCCACAGGCAAAACTGCACTGCAAAACTGCATCAAATCCGTGGCAAAAATGCATTAAAACTGCAGCAAAAATGCACATGCGTTTTCTGCCAAGAGCTGCGGATTTTGTGCGGAAAAATCCGCGGCAGAATCCGCACTGTGTGCAGATACCCTAATCCTAATTACAGTTGCATCACCTTCTTTTATAAATGCTCTGTGTAAGGTATACAGTTTTAGGATTTCTTAGCTTAGTTTCTAAGCATATTGACATGTGTCACACATGTGGATCATGGACCCACTATGCCACAGACCTTGCTTACCCTTGGAGGGGTGTGGCTAAGCGGCTACCTGGTTTTCACTGGAGCTCCTGATGGTGGAGTAAGGCTTGAGCTGCAGGTGGCCGCCAGGTATTACTCCAAAGGCAGTCCCTTGTACTGCAGCAGCTAACCTCAAGTATCAGGATCACAAACATGGACTCAGAGTCCAAGGCAGAACTGGATACTGATACAGGTTCAGACAGTGTGGATACTGGATAACTTTACAGGATGGACATTGGTGCAGGTTCAGACAGTACCGATCCTGGAACAATTGACAGGACAGACACTGGTATTGATTCAGTTTTACCCATAGAGGCTGCAGGCTCATGCACCACCGGAGCTGTTTCAGGCTCAGGTACCACTGGAGAGACTTCAGGTTCAGGTACTGCCGGAGCGGCTTCAGGCTCAGGTACCATCGGAGCAGCTTCAAGTTCAGGTACCATAGGAACGGCTTCAGGTTTAGGTACCGCCAAAGTGTCTTCAGGTTCAGATAACACGGAAAACAGGAAAAGGTCAGACTAGTCGGGTATAGCAACTCGATTCAAATTACACCTGGGAGTTTGTTTTGGAGCCACTTTGGAAAATTTAACCAGATCTGCCAAAAATTGTCTGGTTAAATGTTATGTTGAACCATTTCAAGAGCAGGTGGCAAGGTGGATGACACCCCCACTTTTATGCCTTTGGGCTTTTTGTTATACTTACTTTTCAATCCAAATGTACTCTTCACCTATGATGCAGACTCACTACACACAGTCAAGCTGTGAGACAGGGTAGTCAGGAGGTGCAATGTCAGATGCCAGAAGGGCTCATGATAGAAAGAGGTAAGTCAAAGGTGTGGTCAGGAAACAGTCCGAGGTCAAATGCCAAAAGGGTACATCATAACAAGGGTCTACAACAAACATGGGTAAAAGGCCATGTCCGGGGTAAGATACCTGAAGTCAGAGACCGTCAAAAGCAGATGGGATAGTCCAAACGAATTGTCACAACAGATCCTATGTCATCAACAAGAACAGAAGTCAGACACAGGACTAAGCCCACATACCTACTTAAGGCAAAGTTACAACTGACAATCTGCTGCTCACAGTAAGCTAGCTAAATATCTAAGGACAGGAGGCACCTAGGGAAACACCCGCAGGAGACAATATTTAGCATCAGGGTTGTCAATAAAAATGCTGACAGTCCAGCATGCCCTAGGATCAAATTGTATGACTGAACTGTCACTCACAAAACTCACATTACAGCACACTCCAAATCCCAGAGAGCGGCTGAGCTGTTACTCACAGCGTCCCTAGGCCACAGTCCGTTATGAAACCATGACACCACCACATAAAACCTGTGTGGTGGTAGTGCTTCTAAATGGAGAAGATTGCAAATGAGTAATGGTAAGTGTTTGGTGTGGGTGTCTAAATTTATTTTTAAGCCAGAAGACCGAAGTGTCTGATTTCACATACTCTTGCACTGATTAGAAGCACTTCACCATCATATTAAACAGTGCAGGTTTCTTCTTGCAGTGCAGGGGTTAATCTGGTCAGTTGAGAGCCTCTTAGCATTCCTGCTTGGATGATCTCAGCTGTTCAGTGTTGGCCATTACCTGTTGCTATATATTCTCGCTTTTGGTAGCCTATGATTGGAGCATTGGACCAGGAGCATGGACCGAAGTTGCATGAAGCAATCGACTCATCTGTAGTCCCAGCAGATTCTCTTTTCTTTCAATCTGTTTTTTTTACAATAGTTTTTAATGGGAACCTGTTAGTAGGATTGTACTGAGTAACCTACAGACAGTGTCAGGTTGGCGCTGTTATACTGATTAAAATGATACATTGGTTGATGAAATCCGTCTTGTGGTTGTTTCTTAATCTTTATTTGTAGTTTTCAGTTAATGAGATTCTAGTGCTTCGGGGCGGCCTGTGGGGTGAGTCTTTATAGGGTGCTCTGCTTACATATGTATCTGTATGGCTTCTGATAGGTCACTGATCCCTCAGTGACCAACCCCATATTTTACATACCGTATATCTTATTGTTTGGAAAATTAAAGTAAAATTGCATTCATCATACAGACGCAGAGGATTTATCGGATCGCTGATAGATGCTACTGTGCAGGTGTGGATGGTGCCTTCTTGGTGGTCACAAATTTTTTTTCTCTTGCAAAATGACACCGGCAATGGCGCCTGCGAAGTAGCATCTATCGTGTTTCAAATTTTGCTACTGCGCAGGCGCGGATGGCACCATTTTGAGGAAGAATTTTTTTTCTCAAGAAATTTATATCACTAAATAAAATGAATAAATGGATATTATAGATCATATCATGCTACAGCGCAGATGCCGCCGCCAGTGCCTGCATGATGACTGTCATTTTTTCCCAAACAATAAGCTATACAGTATGTAAAATAGGGGGATCAGTGACCGGTCATAAGCCATACAGATGAATATGTAAGCAGAGCACCACATAAAGACCCTCCCACAATTCTGCCCTGGAGCACGAGAATCTCATTAACTGAAAACTACAAATAAAGATTAAACAACAACCACAAGACAGATTTCATTAAGGCCTCTTTCACACACCAGTTTTTTGGTGTCAGACGCAATCCAGCAGTTTTAGAAAAAACAAGATCCGGCAAATGATGCCCCCGAATCCGTTTTTTTCTCATAGACTTGTATTAGCAACGGATTGCGACGGATGGCCTCACGTTTCATCCATTGTTCACCGGATCCGTCAGAAATGTTGTGTCCGGCAGCCGGAGATGGCAAAGTAACATTTTTTGTCTCTGTCGATAAGTCGGACAGCGACGGATCCGGCACCGTCCGTCGTTTGCTAGAATGGAAGCCTATGGGCACCGGATCCGACGCTGTCCGTCAAATGACGGAATCTAGCAATGGATTCCGTTTTTTTAAACTGAGCATGCCCCAATTATTATTACCAGGTAGGGCAGTCGGATCCGGCGAAAAAACGGATCAGTCACATCAGTTTTTCACAATCTGCAAAGGATCCGTCGCGCCGACGGATTGTGACTGATGCCAAAAAACTGATGTGTGAAAGAGACCTAACTAAGGTATCATTTTAATTAGTATAATGGTGCCAACTTGTCACTGTCTACAGGTTACTAAGCACATATATGCATAATTTACTACTTTATTATGTAATAAAAATGATACAATTTGACCAGAACAGTTTTACATTTCTAGTTATAATGTTTCAACATCTTGGGGTAAACCCTTGCACACAGAACAGACCCACACAGTACTGTAGGATTTCCCAGAGATAGCAGCTATCCTTGCACATCCACCACCGCTTGGCACCTGTCGTAAGAACTTCCTCTCTGATGAACAGTTCTCCTTCAGTGCCTTTTTATCCATCCGTGACTTTGCTTTTTGTGGTCCCCATTGCCTGCCAAGTTTTATGCTTTACTCTTTACCTTCCAGCAAAGAGATTTTAAAGGGGTTTTCCAGTACTTCTATATTGATTGCCTATAGTCACTTTGAGGAGATTTCTATTACATTTTTGCTGCTATGCACTGTTGCACTTATGGAACATAGTTTATCCTTATGGATAGATGACTTAAGTGAAATGGAATCATTTATTGGTTAATATATAGGATCACTGCACCTAATATTTTTCCCTATGTAACTAATTTGTGTATATGTTATAACTGATTTATTGTGTGGACACCTGGCTGCTTAGTGGTGCTTGGGGAATGATTCCTTGTACTAAATGTATATTGTAGGTTGTTTAACCACATGTATCTTATGATATAATCCCCATTATAGCACTTTAAGCAGTGAGTGGTTCCTTCTTCCTATGACCTGTGAACAGCAGTAACCATTTGCCCATGTATCTCTATTTTGTAAATGTTTTTATATATGTTTGATTGAACAAAGATTGATTATGATTCATTTACATTTGGCATAGACTTCCAAGTATTTGTAGGTAATTTTTGAATTAGTGGGAAGTGCCAGTAAGATGCCTGTGTTTTTTGAGATTTCAGATAATGGCTAGGGTCATCACAGGGTGATGCAGTCCAGGTTTATCTGGCACTGGCATACTAGGATGGCCTCTCTCTCAGGCCTCAGGCGCAGCACAGGCACAGCAGGAGAACATCAGACACCGACCTCAGGCAGCCTTCAGACAATGGCAGGAGCCATCACGGGTAAGACCCCAGGGAACCTGCAGGACATCAGAACATAAGACACAGATAGCACAGGTCCAGGAACGTTGTGTAACGAATGGAAGCGGAGGCAGAGATGGTGAAGTTCACCTTCGTTTTTTATTTTTAAAGTGGAACCACAGGACCGCGGTCCAGGGGGCTCTGAAGGGGACATAACTAATGAGCCCCAGGTACCCGTAGTAAAGTTCCTCGGACAGGACCAGAATGGAATACCCGGAGGACACAGGTGCTACCTCCAGATAGACCCCGGACACGTGGCAGCTGTCCCAGAGGGACCAAAAGGGGTAACAGATTCAATAGCAGGGTCCGTAGAGAAGTAGACACAGGTGAGGCAGGTTCTGGTTCCGGGTAGTTGGAAGCAAGCAGGTTCCAGTAATCTTGTCACAGTCCACCGACACGGATGGCTGTTGGTGGAACGGGATGGCACTTGCACAGGTGATTGCAGAGATTGCCAGGGATAGCAGGATACAGATATTCTGTGGAGACAGACAGCATGAGAAGGGGCACAGAGACTGCTAACGCAGCACAGACAGGTCAGGAACAGAACCGGAAGTAGCAATGATAGATACTCGTTGCTCAGGTGCTCTCCTTATGGAGGAGAGACCAGAAATAGTAATCAGTGCGCTGCCATTGGATAATTACCAAATTGGAAAAATGCACGCTGTCCCTTTAAGAAGCCAGGGGAGCGCACGTGCGTGCTCTAATAGCTTTGCCTGAAGACCTGCTGACATGACACCAGGAGATGGCGGAGGGAGAGAGAGCAGGACGCCGAGAAGCAGCATGAGACAGACAGGGAGTTTGCTGCTGCACAGGGACAGCATGCAGGGCAAGAGGTGAGTGACCAGAACGGGGTGCAGTGGCAGACTGGGATGCAGAGACTGCACAGGGACCAGGTGTAACATGTTGGCACTACAGCACCGGGCATTGGCTGGTCAGGTCCAGGACTCACTGGTGGGACCATTACCGGGGAACAGATTGGAGACTCCCGGAAACCATGGAGGAGGAATCCATCCAGGAACACAAGCGGGACCGGCTCAAGAGCACAACTTGGACCACCAGAACCACAGACTGGACATATGGACACAGGATGGACATTGGAACACGGATAGGACAGTGGAACACAGACAGACATTCAGACTCAGGCAGGACATCTGGACACAACCGAGACATCAGGATTCAGGTAGGATATCAGGACATGAGGACTCAGGTAGGACATCGGGACTCGAGACGGACATAAGGACATCAGGGCAGAAGCCGGACATCAGGTCTCAGTCAGGACATTTGGACATAAGGGCACCAGGCGGACATTAGAACATCAGGACATCAGGGCACCAGGCGGACATGAGGGCACCAGGTGGACATCAGGTCTCAGGCAGGACATCAGGGCTTGGATCTGAGATAGAACATCAGAACACTGGCATTGGACTCCAGACATCTGGCAGCGATCGACAGACTCCGGACATCAGGCTGCGGACATTAGGCTCCGATATGAGGCTGTAGTCATCAGGCTCTGGACATCTGGCAGCGATCAGCAGGCTCCAGGCATCGGGTAGGGAAGGATAGGATCCGGACATCTGTCGGAGGACATAAGGCATCGGACATCTGGAAGCGGACGTCAGACACCGGACATCAGGCCGCAGTCATAAGGCTCGAGACAAGAGGCCACGGTCAACAGGCTCCGGACATCTGGCAGTGACCTAAAAAGGAGCTCAAGCGGTCTGGTGCAAGCCCCACCGGGTTGAACTGAAGCCCGCCGGGGATTGCACCGAATAACAAGCTGAGCACAGAGTAGCAGAAACTCAGTGGACACAGCGGACTCCTAGTTCCAAGATGAACCCAGGTTAGATCACAGAAAGTCAGTTAGCAAAGAGTCACAGTCACTCAGCACAGAGTTCAGGACACAGAAGGACTTCAGGAAAATAACACAGCAGGAATCAGGGCAAGGACTTTGGCACCAACACACAAACAGGATAAGTCCAGGAACTCAGACATCAGCTGTCCCAAAGCTGATAACAGACTGAACAGAAACGGATCTGGGTACTCTGCCCCCAGAGCAGGCGGAAGACAGGCATCAGCTCACCTAGAACTGCAGGCAGACAGGACAGGTGCTGAACAACAAACATACATAGCAAGACTCAGAAACTTGATGCAAAGCTCTGGCAAGGCCCCACAGGGCAGGGGAATTTTATATAGGAGCTGCCTCACAGTGATAGGGTGGAGCAGCAATTCTAGCACACACCCATTCCTCATAAAAGGAGGGGAGGTGTGGCCGCGTGCACCCTAAACACAGCCAAACACAAATCAGCATAGCAATGGACACCTGGCAGCGGCTGCAAGCTTGAACACACATGGTAAGTCATGCACAACTGCAGAGGACCTTGCAACCCCCGGATAGCTTTCCACAGCAGCAGCCAGGGACTGCACAAGTGGGTGGTCATGCAGCGCAGCGGAGAAACTCACGCATGTACGGCTATGCATCGGGGCCGGGAACTGAGCAGCATCAACACAGGTAACTGACAACAGCATTCCAGCTCATTGGCGGGAAAGGAGTGAAGGGTTAAAGCAGAGATATGCAGAGTAACGCTGGGTAAACAGAGTACAAACACAATGGCGTTACACCTGCCCACACCACTGATTGGCAATTTTCTGATTTTCTGCCTATGCACAGTGTACACAGGCAGCAGGTACTTATATACAGCACTATTTAGACAAAAAATTTTAAAAAAACAGGCCACACATTTTTCGGTGTGGTATCCGTGTGCCAGGTCACATCTGTGTGTGCTCAAAGTTTGGCCAGTTTATGACTGTTTTGATTTTTTGCTTGGGGTGTCACTGGACTTCTATACAGCAGTATTTACCCCCAACAAATTTTTAAAAAAAAATTGTCGTAGTGGTATCTCTGTGTCAGCTCATATCTGCGCGTGCCAGTTTACGGCGATTTTCTTTTTTTGTCCTGGCTATCACTGTATTTACATGCAGCAGTATTTAGCAAACAAATAAAAAAATACAGGCCATACATTTTGGTGTGGTATCTCCTTGCAGCTCATATCTGTGTGCTCAACGATGGCCAGTTTACGGTGTTTTTCTTTTTTTCCCCGGGTGAAAATGTACTTATATACAGCACTATTTAGCCATTAAAAAACACATTTGTCGTTGTTCTGCCTTCTTCCACGTGTGATGCTGTGTGGATTTCAGCATACGGCTAAACCCTTCATCCACTGTCAGTAAAAAGACTGTATGGGTGCTTGTCTATATTTATTAGGATGACGTGAACAACAATGGTAGATGACAATGGATGATGTAGTAGATGATATTGGTGAACACAATTGTGGATGAGATCGGAGATATAGAAGTGGATGAGACTGGAGATATAGAAGTGGATGATATCGGTGATATAGAAGTGGATGATATTGGGAAAAAACTATAAGAAACAGACAGTACAATACATCAGTACTGGCAGATAACACAGCAATAATGCAGGGTGCTATTACATAGGTAAAGGCAATGATACAGAGTGCTAATATATCAGTTGCAGGCATTATAACAGAGGCTGAGCATTACAAACACAATGCAGTAAAGGGAGCTATCTAAGCAACTTAGACTGCAACATTGCACTAACTGCACAGTGATGCATCTGTCTAACATGCAGTGTAAAAACATTACAAGGAGCTGAAAATACATTGCACATATCATGGGGGGCTGCATTATGGCTAGCTTGCACGGATGCATTTTCAAAAACACATAATTGCATTAAACCCTCACCTGAATCTGCTTGGTAGAAGCAATGATTCTGCAGGGAGCTGGACACGTGTGAGTAGCTCAGGGATCCAAGGGAAAATGGCTACAAGCTACAGCCCGGGAAGATGAAGGGGCGGTTCTAAACAGAATAACCATTAAAGGGAAAGGATTCTAAATCCCTGAACAGGAAAGAGAAGGGCAACTATGACATCTACTGGCCATAGCAGGAACAGCACTTAAGAAATGTCTTGCTGCACATGAATGGGTAGAACACTTCCTGCTTGGCATCAACGGATACCACTATTTGGTTCTTTTGGGGACAATAACAGTACAAGTTCAGTAACTGGCCTGAGGAACAGTTTGTTTTCCCCAAGTTTTCACACTTTGACCTCAACTTTGCGCACTTTCCCATCCTTGCTGGGAAGAGGCTTGGTGACGAGTCCGAGTGGCCACTCGTTTCCATGTGACTGAGTGTCTTTGACAAGTACCACATCGCCTGGTTGGATATTTGGCTGGTCTTTTTGCCACTTTGTCCTGGTTTGCAGAGTGGAGAGATATTTCTTCTTCCATCTGTCCCAGAAGACATTGGACACGCTTTGTACTTGGCCTTGGTGTCTCACTAAGTCATGATGATGCTGAATGAGCAGGGGGTTGGACCAGATGGCCCAGGAGGTCCCTTCCAACTCTACGATTCTATGATTCTATGATTCTATGATTAATGACGTCCAGGGATTATTACCGAATGTTTCTCTGGAACTTCTACCTCGGCTTCTTGAATACGGCGACCTACTCTTAGTAGCCCATCTTGGTTGACAATTGGATCGAGCTTTCTTAGCACGCTGTCTCCAGGAATGGGTTTTCCCTTGTTGAGGTACGCTACTGCTGCGATCGCTTTGACTGATGCATCACAGAAGACACAAAGTATTTGTCTCTTGACTTCTGTGGATGGCACAGGAACATACGGTCATTTCACATGAAGGTCAGTCAAGGCCTTGAGAGAACTCCTTCACTTTTCCCACAGGTCTGCTTTTTCTGCTGAAAGTGGGTCGTCCCAATCAGACGTGTCTTGGATGGAGTATCTTAGCATCATTTTTCCTTGTATAGTTACTGGAGCTATGAATCCCAGGGGGTCATATAGACTATTCACGAAAGAATGAACTCATATGTGCGTGAAGGGTTTCTCGTCCTTACTGATCTGGAAGGTGAAGGCATCTGTCTTCAGATCCCAAAGCAATCCAAGGCTCCGCTGCATGGGTAGGGAGTCAATGTTTAGGTCTAGGTACTTTAGATCACTGGAATAGTCTTGAGGGAAAGGCTTCCATCAACTCTCGGCTGTTGGAGGAAATCTTGTGCAACCTTAGGTTAGACTGATAGACTGAGCGAGCATTTCTTGAGCCCTTTTTAGTAGTCTGATTGCAGCCTCATTTGTCGGTGTGGACTTCAAACAGTCATCTACGTAGAAGTCCTTTTCTACAAAGGATCTGATGTCTGACCCATACTTTTCTTTGCCCTCTTTGGCAGAATTTCGAAGGCCGTAGATAGCGACTGCTGGGGAAGGGCTGTTCCAGAAGATGTGTACCCTCATCCGGTATTCTGTGATGTCTTTGTCCGGATTGTTGTCACGGTACCAGAAGAACCTCAAGTAGTTTCTGTGTTCCTCTTTGACGAGAAAACAGTGGAACATCTGTTGTATGTCAGCCATAAATGCCACTGAATCTCTGCAGAAAGAGAATAGTACTTACAGAAGTCTGTTGTGGAGGTCTGGACCCGACAGTAGGACATCACTCAATGAAACATCTTCGCATTTGGCGCTTGAGTCGAATACCACTCTTATTTGCCCTGGCTTCTTAGGATGGTATACTCCAAAGATGGGCAGGTACCAACACTCCTCTGAGGGCCGAAGTGCAGGTGCAATCTCTGCATGGTTGTTTTGGAATAACTTCCCCATAAAGGTAAAGAAGTGTTCCTTCATCTCAGGTGACTTCTGAAGCTTGTGCCTGAGGGAGCTGAATCGGCTGTAGACCAGTTCCTTGCTGTTGGGTAGGCGCCTTCTCTGAGGTCGAAATGGTAAAGCTGTGATCCAACTGTTTGATTTGTCTTTGACTATTTGTCTATCCATGATGTCCAAGAACATCCTATCTTCTATGGACATCGCTACTTTGTCATCTTCCTTTGTGCTGTGGAAGACTGTACATCCCAGGTGATCTTGTTCACCTTCACAGGTGTGGTCTTTGTTGGTAGGTACTGAGAAAGGGCAAGGTAGGGGAGTGCTGTTTGGCAATTCCTTTACCAACAGACTATTGAGACATGGCCGGAAGAGAGACAGGCGTCCATTTTCTAGTGTGCTGGTAAGCATACTGTTGACTGAGGCCGGCTTGTGTGCTCCTCCTAGACAGACCGAGCCTCTGTGCGTACGGAGCATTCCTGGAGCAGTTTATGCATTCTCTAGTCTTGTGGACTCGTAGTATATCTCTTCCCAGGAGTAGAGCTATTGGGGTTCCTGGATCCATCTCAGGTATCAGGTGGGCTATACTCTTCAGATGGGGGTCATGTGTCGCCACCTCCCGTGAAGGTATTTCTGACCTCTTGTCAGGAATCTGGTTGCACTCCAGGATGGTCGGTAACGATATGCAGGTTTGGCCATCTATGGACTCCACCTTGTATCCAGTTGCTTTCCTCCCCGCCGCCTCAATGGTACCTGAACATGTCCACAGGGTGTAGGGAGAACCAGGGCCTACAATGCAGAAGCTGTCAAAGAAGATGGACCTGGCTAGAGACCTGTTACTTTGGTTATCCAGGATTGCATATATCTTGAGGGCTTTGTCCTTGCGGCCTGCAGGATGGACTCGGACAAGGCAGATGTTTGAACAGGACCTTCCTCCTGTGAGTCCCTTGCAGATCTCCGTACATTGAGAGCTGACCACAGGGGTGTCTTCGTCAGTGTCCTTCTGCTTCCCATTGCGCTCCTCTACTTGTGAAAACGCTCGTGGAGGTGATCCAGGGTGCATGTGTCACGTGGACCCGTCCTGTGTGACATGGCCCGCAGGCCGGTAACTGTAAACAACAAGACGCGGCACATGATACAGTCCTGTGTGACACGGCCCGTAGGCGGGTAACTAAAACAACAAGACAAGGGGAAGGGAAGTGGTTACAATGGTGGGCCCTGCGATAGGGAAAAGGGACGTGGAGACCTCCTGCACTCCCCTGAGTCAGTGTCCCTAACGCTCCTAACGTTCCCTATGCCGGTTCCGCACCGGGCGCCGCTCAGGATACCTGTCGTCCTAGCACACCCTACATCTATCCCTTGCTAGGGAGCTGGGTGGCGCAGGCACTGGCTGCACAGCTGTACTAATACACACGAAGGAAAAACACAAACAGGGAACACCACTTAGCTTTACTCTGTAGCACTTGCTCCTGGCATCAGAGTCCACCACCAGAATGCAGCTCTCCTCCTGAAACGCTGCCACCAAGCTCTGTCAGAGCTACAAGGAAATTCCCTATGACTCCTTCCACACCAGGGCTAAGACAGTGCTGCAAGGAACATTCTCCAGCTCCTTCCTCCACCAAGGATGGTTGAAATGAATACTATCACTAACGCTGATTGCAACACCTGTGACTCTTTTATAGCAGAGCCAGCAATCACCTCTGCACTATAAAACTGCACTTAACTAAAGAAACAGAGTGCAATGACATTTACCACCACCGGGGGCAAACTTAGAACAAACGACACCACAGTGCAATAATCCAAATGGCCACCGGGGGGGCAAAAACATCTCTAAGCACAGCTTGAGAAAAAAAAGGTTACTTGTGCTTTTATCTGTCCTGATCCCGCATGGATCATGACAGCATGGCTGTATTCTGATCCGTGCTGCTGCATTCTGAACATTTCACGCTAGCTTCACAGTACCTGGTGAAGTGAGAGGTTGTGGCACAACATTTGAAGCAGATGTTGTTCTCCTTGAGGAAACCTTTGTGATCCTCCAAAGACTTCTCCCTGAAAGCTCTGCGTTTTAGTAGAGGATGTGGTTTCTTATGTAGAGGACACTGTTTACTGACATCCTGAGGCTTGTTCTCGTCTGAAGGTGGTTTATTCACATTGTGAAGAGGGCCTGTGGAAATAATGTTAGTTTTGTGTACTGCCAAGGGTGTCCTACTGGATTTGACACTGGGGGCAGTGGAACATGACAGAGTGAAGTAAAAACTAGGGTTATTTCTGATCCTAGCTTGTTGGATGACAAAATCAACAAATACAGTGAAAGGAGGGAACGGTACATTATGATTTTGTTTATACTGTGAACCACATGTAACCCACTTTTCTTGTAGGTTGTAAGGAAGTTTCTGTATTATCGGATTGACACCCCTAGTGGTGTCTAAGAATGCCAATCCGGGCAAATCTCCTTCCTCCTGGGCAACCTGTAACTATCAATAAATCACTCAGTTCTCTAAGCTTTTGATAACCTTTAGGTCCTATCTTAGGAAAATCATCAATTCTTTTATATAAAGCATTCTCTATGACTTCTACTGTCCCATAGCACTCATCAAGTCTTTCCCACACTTTACATAGACCTGTGCGTGGGTGCTTTATATTAATCTCTCTCCATCTTTTGGCATGCTCGACCGACTCATTTCCGAGACACTTTACTAGGAGATCTAACTCCTCACTACAAGAAAAGTCCAGACCATGAATGGCGTTCCGTAATGAGGCTCGCCATGACCTATAGTTCTCGAGTTTGTCAGTGAACTTTACAAGTCCTTTTGCAACCAGTTCTCGGTGGGCAAAGAACTTTCCAAAGCCCATGGTGGCTTGGTCAGTGCTGGCAAGAGCCGGTGTGTTATAGTCATGTCTAGTGTGTGGTGTATCACCATACCTGTAAGATACTTCTGACTTCGGATAGTCTGTGCAGTACCTTCTCGGTGAAGAAGGTGTATCTTTAAGGCGGAATGGGAGCTGTACCTTCTGCTCAGTGGAACGGTAGCTGCAGTCAATATCTCTGTGCTGGACATCTCCTCGTCTATGGTTGAGAAGTTCGGGGTGGGTCGCTGATGATCGGCATAAGCTGATCGATTATGATGCATCAGGGCTGTCATCCACGCCAGAATGTTGACGGATGTACTCTGCGACGCACTGCGCTGGATCTTGCTGCTCTAGCTCTGGTTCGAAAACGTTGCTGCGTCTCTCATAATCAGGATCCTTCACAGTATCCACCAACTGTTGCTGGGTCTGGGCCATCGTGCACTGTTCCACATTAAGTTTGTGGAACATTTGGGTCAGGTGCTTGACTTGATCAGCCAAAGCTTGTATGGGATCCATGAGGATAACACTTTATTTTTTTTTTCTTTCAGAGGAAAAAAACCCTGAAATGGTCAGCTATAATGTCAGGAGCCCCGCACTGCACTTGCTCACTGAGCCACTGCGGGTGTCCTGAGTACAAAAACAGTGCTCAAAGATACCTGTGGAGCAGGGCAGCAGCGGTGACGATGCGTGCTTCAGAGTATCAGGACCTGAAGCACATGACTGCTGGGGGCGTGGCCTAAGCTCCACAGAGCTAGGAGCTGCAGGGAAACTCCTAGAAAGGTAACTACTGGACAATGTTACCAAGGGGCATAGACAGAGACAGAAACCAGATGCAGCAAGGGTCAAAGCACAAGATAGCAATACAGTACCAAAGGGTTAGACAGAATGGATAGTCAGGACGTAGCAATAGATCAGAAAACCAGAACGGGCTATAGACGGTACAATAGGGACAAACTGTAACGGAGTAACGATAGCCAAGCCAGGAGGTCAGAACCGGAGAAGACAGTAGTACCAAAGCGAGAGACGGAGTACAGAGTGAGGGAACAGACCGGGTCATACATGGGAAGCAAACAAGCAATGCAGAATACATGCATACCAGGGGTCAGACACACCAGAACAACAGTATAGCTGACAGAGAACCCTGGTAAAGAGTGAGAATAAATACCCCTCCCAGATCCAGAAAGAGGCCACAAACACTTAACCCTGTGAGTGCAGGGCAAGAACCCTGTTCAAACCATGACAGCCCCACAGGCCACAGTAGTTAATTCGAACATTTCTCATCTGCTTGAGCTCGAAATGTTGCCTTTTAGGCACATTGAGACGGAAGCTTTCCGCAACCTGATGGCGGCTACCGTCTCAAGGTACTTGGTCCCCAGTCGCCACTTTTTCTCCTGTTATGCCGTACCGGCATTACACCAGCATGTGTCCCACATTACCCGTGCCCTCAAATATGCTGTTACTGGGAAAGTCCACCTAACCACGGACACGTGGACAAGTGGGCAGGGACGGTCCATCTCACTGACGGCATATTGGGTTAACATAGTGGAAGCCGGGACCCAGTCGGACCTTGGGATGGAACACATCCTCCCCATGCTGAGGATTGCGAGCCCTACATCAATCAGGGTTGCCCCCACAGTCTACAGCTCCTGCACTTCCTCCTCTTCTTCAGTCTCCATCTCTGAAATGAACACATCAGTCACAAGCTGGAAGCACTGCAGCACTGCCTCAGCCAAGCAGCAACAGGCTGTGCTGAAGCTAATCTGCATAGGTGACAAACCGCACAATGCAGAAGAGTTGTGGACAGCGCTGAAAGAGCAGCCAGATATTTGGATGACACCGCTGAATCTACAGCCAGGCATGGTCGTGTGTGACAATGGCTGGAAACGTGGCGGCTCTGAGGCAAGGTGAGCTCACACACGTACCTTGCCTGGCCCATGTGCTTAACCTCGTGGTTCAATGTTTTCTCAAAAGCTACCCGGAGTTGCCGGATCTGCTAGTGAAAGTACGCCATCTGTCTG
The DNA here is from genome assembly GCF_039654945.1 of Dendrobates tinctorius. Taxonomy (NCBI): domain Eukaryota; kingdom Metazoa; phylum Chordata; class Amphibia; order Anura; family Dendrobatidae; genus Dendrobates; species Dendrobates tinctorius. Next base: position 831,589 of record NW_027361830.1, read on the forward strand.
CCCATTTTAGAAAGTCAGCTACAGCTTCAGCCTCCCTTGCCGTGCTTCAGCAGCGTTTGCAGCTTTCGGCTCACCGACTGGTGTGTGATGTCCCCACCCGTTGGAACTCTACACTGCATAGGTTGGAAAGGATTTGTGAGCAGAAAATGGCAGTTGTTGACTACCAGCATCAACAAGGCCTTCAATATTCAGTTCAGACTCCACACACAAGACCTCAGGAGTGGACATGGATGTCAAACATATGTACCATCCTCCAGAACTTTGAGGACTGCACCAAGATGGTGAGCGGTGATGACTCCATAATTAGAGTCACCATCCCGCTTCTCAGCATTCTGAAAACCTCTCTGCTCACAATTAAAGAGGATGCATTGCAGGCAGAGCACAAGGACATGGAGCAAGGAACCATACAGGGTGATTACACTCAGCCCAGCCTCATGTCGTCGCAACGTGGATTGGTAGACAATGAGGAGGAGGAAGAACAGGAGCTACTTTCATGCCCTATAGATGGTACTACAAGCACAGCTGTCATACCGTCTGTTCAGCGGGGAAGGCCTGAGGACAGGGAGGATGAGGAGGTCAATCATCCTGTTGGTGAGGACACGGAAGTCTTGCCTGTTAGCAGTCTGGCACGCATGGCTGACTTTATGTTGTGCTGCATTTTCCGTGACCCTCGCATTATAAAAAATTTCGGTGACACTCATTACTGGTTAGTGACACTTCTAGATCCACACTACAAGGAGAACTTTCAATCTCTTCTTCCAGAGGCAGACAGGTGTACAAAAATGTTGCTGTGCCAGAGGGCCTTTGTAGCGGAATTGCTGAAAAAATTCCCGTGTGAGAACGATGGCAGCAGATGTCAGAGTTTGTTGTACAACTAAGGAGTCCAAGCGAGAGAGACGCAAGTACAATCCAGCTCAAGCAGGGGAACAATGGCAAAGTTCTGGGACAGTTTTCTCAGACCCTCCCATCGTGCTGGCACAGAGGCAAGGGGTGCTGGCACAAGAAGTGCAATGTTTGGGAAGATGCCGAGGGAGTACCTTGCAGATCGTACAAACATCCTCCGGGATTCCTCTGTGGCTTTTAATTATTGGGTATCCAAGCTGGACACGTGGCATGAACTGGCTCTCAACGCCTTGGAGGTTCTGGCCAGCCCTGCTGCTAGCATTCTGTCAGAGCGGGTTTTTAGTGCCACTGTTGGAATTATAACAGATAAGCACATCCGCCTGTCAACTGAAAATGCTGACAGGCTGACTCTTATAAAAATGGACAAGGGCTGGATTGGGCAAGACTTCTGTATACCACCGAATGAAAACAGCAAAACATAACCTCTAATACATTGTCTTTTTTGTGGAGGTATATTCTGAAGCACCTCTTCACAGCCCCACATGGGTATCTGCTTCCTGATTTGGTCCGTTTGGTGTTATCCTCCTCCTTATCCTCATCCTTATCATCCACAACCAGTAGAACACCAGGGTGAACTTATTCCGCGATGCAAAAGTCACTCAATTTTTGTGCAAGGGTGTTTTCATGATGCCCGTTACTAATTTGAAAACAAAACAAATGTTACTCCCCCAGGGGGAAATCTCATAAAAATGAGATGTACGTATATTCTTCCCATTTATTGTTATATTTTCCATTTTTCCTATCTGTGGAACATCTTCTTATGACCTAGTGTATACCTCTCCAATATAAAAATAGTGAAATACTATTATATTATATTTTTATTTATATCCCTGTCTCTGAGCTATTGCTAGGGACAAATATATCTTGTTGAACACATTCTGGCTTCATATCTATGAACCTGTGTTCGCCCCTCCCTTTTGTCATTTTCTTTCATAGGTGGATTCACGTTTATTTATTTGTTTGATTTCAGTATGATTTATCATTATGTCTCCTCATTCTCTGCCACTAGATCACAGGGTTAACGGGTTCTGTGCTGCTACTGCTATTCAATTTTTGGCAAAGGATGTCTACGATCCCCATAACTACCGTATTTTTCGCTTTATAAGATGCTCCGGATTATAAGACGCACCACAAATTTTGAGGAAAAAAATAGGAAAAAACTTTTTTTTAATAAAATGGTGGTGCCTCTTATAATCCAGGTGTCTTATTGCTTACCGGGGGTGGTGGCTGTGGTGAAGCGGTGTCCCAGGGTCGCTGCTGGAGGAGACAGGAGTGGAGTGATACTGCAGGCCGTAGGAAGGGATGAGAGGGTGCTCCGATGTGCAGCGCGCTGCCAGGGGGGCTCGTGATGCTATCAGGGGGGCTTGTGCTGCTGCCAGGGGGGTATGTGCAGCAGCCCGGGGCTCTGCCGACACTTACCGGGTGTAGGCCGCAGGGGTGTCCGGGCGTCTCCGGGTGTCCGTCGGCACTGTGGGTGTTGCCGGGTGCCCAGCTGTGTCTCCACGTGCCCAGCGGTGTCTCCGGTTCCCATCCCGGGGCTCTGCTGACATTTTGCGACAGGCCAGAGCCCCGGGGCTCCCACTCGGTTCCCTCTGTATTGGCTGGCTCCGGCAATATGGCGGCCGCCGCCGGGGACAGCGCATGTGCTGATGGTGATCTCAGGACTGATTTCATCCCTCGAGATCTCAGTCCCGAGATCACCATCAGCGCATGCGCCGTCCCCAGCACATGGAGACACGGCTGGGCACCCGGCGACACCCACAGCGCCGACGGACACCCGGAGACGCCCGGACACCCCTGCGGCCTACACCCGATAAGGTATATCCTCTTTGTAAGATGCACCCCCATTTTCCCCTCCAAGTTTGGGGGAAAAAAAGTGCATCTTACAAAGCGGAAAATACGATAATTTTTCAAAAATATACCCCCTATGGGGAAATATTTGTCAGCCCATGCACTGCGTGTATGGGCATTACAGGTCTAGGAGACCCGCTCCTTTACATTGGGCCTAGTTTTTAATGAGGCCTTCATCAATGCCTCCTCATTCTCCGCCACTAGATCACCACGGTTAACGTGTTCCATGCTGCTACAGCCAGTCCTATTTTTGGCAAGGGTGTCTATGATGCCCATAAAATATTTTTATCAATTTTACTCCCCCAGGGGGAAATGTTTGTCAGCCCATTCACTTAGTGTATGGGCATTACGAGTCTAGGAGACCCGCTCCTTTAAATTAGGCCTAGTTTTTAATGAGGCCTTCCTGAATGTCTCATCATCCACCGCCACTAGATCACCAGACTTAACGTGTTCCGTGCTGCTACAGCCAGTCCAATTTTTGGAAAGGGTGTCTATGATCCCCATAAAATATTTTTTTAAAACGTACCCCCCATTGGGAAATGTTTGTCAGCCCATACACTTAGTGTATGGGCATTACGAGTCTAGGAGACACGCTCCTTTGTAATGGGAAATTTTTTTTAGGAGGCCCTCCTCCATGTTTCTTCCAAGGGGGGATTGGGGTGCTTGCAAATTTGGGTCAAGGCGGCCCAGGCATTCAATGCATAAGGAAACTGTGTGGCAGGACCAACTGTAGACTTTGAAGTGGGTTTTCATGTGGCCTTCCAGTATCTGGGTTCAAAGGCATACTGGGGTGCATATGACTTAATAGCAGGGCAAGCCTTGCATTCAATGCAACATTTTTTCAGGGGGCCCTCCTGTACCTCTCGTGAAGGGGGTATTGGGGTGCAATGTAATTCTTGGCAGCCCAGCCACTCACTGCATAGGCAATAACAGCATAGGAAGCCCACTGTTTAATAGTGGCCCTTTAAGAATATTAATACCACTTGAAGCCCCTCTCTCCTTCAGAAATGAAACAAGATGTGTCTCCTTATGTGTCACACACTACATGGCCAGCCAGGGTTGTTAAATGTTACGACATTTCCCAGTGAATGCATTAGTATTGGTTGAAAGCAATGTTAAAGTTGAAAAACGCATCAAAAACGCTGCGTGTTAACATAGGAAAAGTGGTGGAGTAACATTTTGGTCTGGGGTTAATTATTTTGCCTCATATACAAGTAATTAACCTGGAAAGGATGTACCTTAACATATTTACCAGCAAAATCTATTTTGGTTTCATTTTTGTATGTTTTTTGGTGCACCTATAAAAATAGCGTGAAACTCTGACAACATTGCTTACAGCTGTGACCTACGAGTCAGAAATGCTTCCAGTGGCAATCCCCATGATGTTCCTGTGTCATTTGAGCAGTGTTTCCATCATTTTCTGACATTTTTAGACCTTAAAAGGACCCCGGGGAGGGGATCGCTGTAAAAATGCTCTGGCCTCCCATAGACTTACATTGGGCTCGTTGTTCTGTCCGAGTACCCGAGTATTCCAAATTGCTCGACCCGAGCATTTTAGTGCTCGCCCATCACTAGTCGGACCCACTCTGTCCTTTTATTGATGATCTTTTACAAAGGTCATCAATATTTGTGTCTATGTGTACAGAGACTTGGTGCACACTCCGTGTACACTAGTGAGGAGGTGCTGGTTGAACTAAGAAGTCCAAGTAATAGTATATGCGCAAAATCAACCCTACTTACAAGACCTTGGAATTTTAATTAATGCTGCTTTTATTAATGATGCAGAATAAATCACCGTGATGCCGGACAGGGGGACAGAAAGCAACAGACTTCTTGTTAGGAAAGACAGGGGGAAGTTTATTCATCCCAATAGGTAGAACTCATATACATAAATCAGTTGTGCTCAGAAAAAACAAACTCTTATTATTTGTAGATGACTATTAGGCCGGCGTCACACTGGAGAGAAATACGGAAGAGTGCTATGCGAGAAAAAAATCGTATAGCACTCGGACCAATGTTAATTTATGGAGCAGCTCACATCATCTGTTTTTTTTTCTCGGCCGTATTATACGTGCAAGAGAAATCGCATCATGCTGCGATTTGCACCGTATTACCAACCCTACATTGGCCTACACGGGGCCAAAGATCAGCCCATAATACACCTGCCCTATATGGCCACTTGATCAGACCCACTTTTGGAGGCTGGTCCCAACATGGCTATGGTTGACATGGCCATATTGGGGGTTATGAACCACGTGGGTACCCAAATACCCAGGCGTATCCATCAACAGTATCCATCATCCCATTTTTTTCCTCCAACACAGGATCCCGACCAGATACACCTCACTGGGGATGAATATGTAAACCCACAGGGTGAGATACAAGTTGCGCCTCAAACACAGCGAACAGCTCAAGCTGTCCTCCTGCCATCACCACCCCCAACCTACCATAACTTATAATTTTGTTTTATTTTTTATTCAAAAATGTGATTGCAATATTTTTGTTTTTCTTATGCTAATTTTTTATGACTTTGTTGGCCCGGTTTGCTTGGCCAAAAAAGCCATATGTTAATAATATGGTATTTGGTTTTGCAAATCGCTATGTTTGGATTAAAAACAGTTAAAACTATATGACTTATGTCTGATTTAATGGTGATAATAGTCACTCTTATTATCTTGCCATGGAGATCACTCTGGTGAAACAAAATAATTTGTCAATACATCCCGCACTTTTAGTCCAGAGGGCTGACGACAGGGCGGTAGAACATGTGTAATAGGTCTCACAACATTTGACAACACAACTTCATCACCATCAGATGAGGAGCAGTCATGTATTCCTATAAAATTGTGAAGGATCACACATGCTTTAATCACCTCATTCACATTAGATTCACTAACCTGAATGGCTGACTGCAGAACACGCCATTTGGCACAAAGAATGCCAACGGCCCACTCCACCAGTGTTCTGCGCCGGAGGTCCAGGGTTCTACGGGGATAGGGCCTCATGACGTGAAGGGTTAATTGAAAGGCCTCATCTGCAACCATCACAAAAGGCACCGCTTCCATACTGGACCCTAGTAGATGACGTGGGGGTGGTAGGTCCAACTCATTATTGCACAGCCGCCGACCCATAATGGAAGAATTGAAGACTCTGAAGTCTCCAGTTCTTCCATAGGCCCCAATATCAACAATTATAAACCTGTAGCCACTGTCAACCAGGGCCAACAGCACTACAGAAAAATACTGTTTATAACTATAAAATTGGAACCCTGGGTTTGGTGGCTTACGCACACGGATGTGCGTTCCATTCAGGGCTCCAATACAGTTGGGAAACTGGCACGTCTCCTCAAAGCCATGGGTTATCCGCAACCAGTCTTCCATTTTGGGTTCTGGCATGACCATTTGATGGACCATAAGAGTGACTTTTATCACCATTAAATCACCATTTTGGGCTCTGGCATGACCACTTGATGGACCATATTTCGGAGCACGTAGACCAGACAATGCCTGAGATGGTGGATTTTTCCTATTAAAATTTCCAGATGCAGTGCTGCATAGGAAAGGCCAGTGGAAAGGAAGCTAAAAGTAAAAAGAAAAAGAAAAATGAGAAGCCATGCCACCAAAAACCAGTTTACTCATTCCTAAAAGTTTGAATCAATAGCTAATAAGCCATGCCTTTCAAAAAAATAAACTACATGCAATGGTTTTGCTACCAGAATATATAGTGAATGTCCAAATGTTGTATTATCCAAATAAAAAACAAGGAATACAAAAAGTAAGGGATGAGGGCATTAAATAAACAAGGATGTTTAATACATCAACAAAGATGAATACATACCGTAACGTAAGTATAAGGAGCTCCTCTGCAGAAATACACTTGCGCATCCTGGTGTCCTTAAAGGTGATTCCAGGGAGCACTATCTCCATCAGAATGTCAAAGGTGGCAAGGCTCATCCGACAATACTGGAAGAACTTGTCAGGATGAGTACGCAGACTCCCCCGGAAGAAGGCACGGCGCCGAAACGCGCGTTGGGGTGGGTGGCACCAGTGAGTCTCAGGTATGTCTTCAGGCAATTAATACTTTACTATTTCACACATATCTCTGATGATACTTTTATGTCTTTGTATTGATATACAGACTTTTTAGACTTTGATATCATACCCTTTGATTTGGTGTGACCAATTGTTCTGTCTCTTACATGGGCTTTTGATATTTGCACATATGCACTTGCACTATTGTGTGAAATGATTTACAGCTTTAAAGTCCGATTATTTACCTGGGTTTCTTTGTGGTTCCACCTTCTGTCTTACCACTGTCACATCTCTTTATATTCTTAGTTGTATGTTTTTATTATTGTTAATCCTTTCAATAAAGCTTTATATAGTTTTATCTACTGAATTCCTCTGGTGCGTATTTTTATAGTGGTTTGAAAAAACCACTATATTGTAATCCGAACGCTGCTAACTTATTATAGTGGTTTGAAAAAACCACTATATTGTAATCCGAACGCTGCTAACTTATTCTTCTTCTTATTATAGTGGTTTGAAAAAACCACTATATTGTAATCCGAACGCTGCTAACTTATTCTTCTTCTTCTTATTATTAAGTTGATTTCCGCAATTAATGCGGCCCGAACCGCTACACGCACAGACTCCGTTGAGGTGTCGTTTCGAAGCCAGCGTCCACGAGAGGTGTGCTAAGTATTTTTCGTGTCGATCGGATTTGTAGTTTTTGCGCAATTTGCGTTTGAAATTTTTTTTTTCCCGTCATTGGAATGAACTGTCTACAATGCTTTTCAATAGGAAATGGCAAAATGTGCCCTGAGGCGATTGAAATGACAGTTGAGCTCATTGATATGCGCAGGCAGACCCAGTTACTATGCCAACGCCTACGAACGTCACATGACATCTCCAGAACAGAGCTTCTGCCACATAATATCAGCTCTTAAAGCGAAACCCACAGCACAAATGCAAATCTAGCTTCATCACATGACACATGCCCCTGAGAGAGAATGTGTGCGCCAAAGTGGATTTAAAAGAAGCCCAGTGAGCCAAACTAGCTCTTAAAGGGCCAACGCGCCAAAGTGATTGTTAAAGGGCCAGCGCACCCAAATGAGTCTTAAAGGGCCGACACACCAAATCGGAGACTGAGCCACCCCGGCCTCCAAATCGGAGGCTGAGCCACCCCGGCCTCCAAATCGGAGGCTGAGCCACCCCGGCCTCCAAATCGGAGGCTGAGCCACCCCGGCCTCCAAATCGGACGCTGAGCCACCCCGGCCTCCAAATCGGAGGCTGATCCACCCCGGCCTCCAAATCGGAGGCTGATCCACCCCGGCCTCCAATTCGGAGGCTGATCGACCCCGGCCTCCAAATCGGAGGCTGATCGACCCCGGCCTCCAAATCGGAGGCTGAGCCACCCCGGCCTCCAAATCGGAGGCTGAGCCACCCCGGCCTCCAAATCGGAGGCTGAGCCACCCCGGCCTCCAAATCGGAGGCTGAGCCACCCCGGCCTCCAAATCGGAGGCTGAGCGACCCCGGCCTCCAAATCGGAGGCTGAGCCATCCCGGCCTCCAAATCTGAGGCTGATCCACCCCGGCCTCCAAATCGGAGGCTGAGCCACCCCGGCCTCCAAATCGGAGGCTAATCCACCCCGGCCTCCAAATTGGAGGCTGAGCCACCCCGGCCTCCAAATCGGAGGCTGAGCCACCCCGGCCTCCAAATCGGAGGCTGAGCCACCCCAGCCTCCAAATCGGAGGCTGAGCCACCCCGGCCTCCAAATCGGAGGCTGAGCCACCCCGGCCTCCAAATCGGAGGCTGAGCGACCCCGGCCTCCAAATCGGAGGCTGAGCGACCCCGGCCTCCAAATCGGAGGCTGAGCCATCCCGGCCTCCAAATCGGAGGCTGAGCCACCCCGGCCTCCAAATTGAAGGCTGAGCGACCCCGGCCTCCAAATCGGAGGCTGAGCGACCCCGGCCTCCAAATCGGAGGCTGAGCGACCCCGGCCTCCAAATCGGAGGCTGAGCCATCCCGGCCTCCAAATCGGAGGCTGAGCCACCCCGGCCTCCAAATCGGAGGCTGATCCACCCCGGCCTCCAAATCGGAGGCTGAGCCACCCCGGCCTCCAAATCGGAGGCTGAGCCACCCCGGCCTCCAAATCAGAGGCTCATCGACCCCGGCCTCCAAATCGGAAGCTCATCGACCCCTGCCTCCAAATCGGAGGCTCTTTGACCTCGGCCTCCAAATCGGAAGCTCAACGACCCCGGCCTCCAAATTGGAGGCTGAGCGACCCCAGCCTCCAAATCTTACCCAGAGTGGCCCCACCCACCAAATCAGACCCAGAGAGGCCCTGCCCACCAAATCGGACCCTGAGGGGCCCCGCCCACCAAATTGGACCCTGTGGGGCCCCGCCCACCAAATCGGACCCTGAGAGGCCCCGCCCACCAAATTGGACCCAGAGTGGTCCCGCCCACCAAATTGGACCCAGAGTGGTCCCGCCCACCAAATTGGACCCAGTGGGGCTCCGCCCACAAAATCAGACCCAGAGGGGCCCCTGCCACAAAATCAGACCCTGAGGGGCCGCGGCCAAAAAATCGGACCCTGATGGGCCCCAGTCACAAAATTGGACCCTGATAGGCCCCGGCCACAAAATCGGACCCTGAGGGGCCCCAACCACAAAATCGGACCCTGAGGGGACCCAACCACAAAATCAGACCCTGAGAGGCCCCGCCCACCAAATTGGACCCAGAGTGGTCCCGCCCACCAAATTGGACCCAGAGGGGCCCCACCCACAAAATCGGACCCAGAGGGGCCCCTGCCACAAAATCGGACCCAGAGGGGCCGCGGCCACAAAATCAGACCCTGAGGGGCCGCGGCCACAAAATCGGACCCTGAGGGGCCCCAACCACAAAATCGGACCCTGAGGGGACCCAACCACAAAATCGGACCCTGAGGGGCCCCTGACACAAAATCGGACCCTGAGGGGCCCCGGCCACAAAATCGGACCCTGAGGGGCCCAACCCACAAAATCGGACCCTGAGGGGCCCTGCCCACCAAATTGGACCCTGAGGGGCCCCGCCCACCAAATCAGACCCTGAGAGGCCCCACCCACAAAATCAGACCCTGACGGGCCCCGGCCACAAAATCGGACCCTGAGGGGCCCCACCCACAAAATTGGACCCTGAGGGGTTTCGGCCACAAAAATCGGATCCTGAGTGGCCCCGGCCGCAAAATCGGACCCTGAGGGGCCCCAGCCACAAAATCGGACCTTGAGGGGCCCCACCCACCAAATCAGACCCTGAGGGGCCCCGGCCACCAAATCGGACCCTGAGGGGCCCCGGCCACCAAATCGGACCCTGAGTGGCCCCGGCCACAAAATCGGACCCTGAGGGGCCCCACCCACAAAATCAGACCCTGAGGGGCCCCACCCACAAAATCAGGCCCTGAGGGGCCCCACCCACAAAATCAGACCCTGAGGCCAAAGTGGCCCCTGAGAGGCACCCACAGTTAAATCGTATCCTGAGTTGAAAGTCTTGCAGGGGCAGCAGGCAAGTCTCTCTTAAAGGGGCAGCCCGGGCACCATTTCAAACCACTATCTGTACTTCCTTCAGGAAATACACATCTAGTTATTATTATTCAGTTGATTTCCGCAATTAATGCGGCCCGAACCGCTACACGCACAGACTCCGTTGAGGTGTCGTTTCGAAGCCAGCGTCCACGAGAGGTGTGCTAAGTATTTTTCGTGTCGATCGGATTTGTAGTTTTTGCGCAATTTGCGTTTGGAAATTTTTTTTCCCGTCATTGGAATGCACTGTCTCCAATGCTTTTCAATGGGAAGCTTAAAACATGCCCTGAGGCGATTGAAATGGCAGTTGAGCTCATTGATATGCGCAGGCACACCCAGTTACTATGCCGACACCTACGAACACCACATGACGCCCCCCAGGAGAGAGCTTCTGCCACATAATATCAGCTCTTAAAGCAAAACCCACAGCACAAATGCAAATCTAGCTTCATCACATGACGCATGCCCCTGAGAGAGAATGTGTGCGCCAAAGTGGATTTAGAAGCCCAGTGAGCCACCCTGGCTCTTAAAGGGCCGACGCGCCAAAGTGATTCTTAAAGAGCCGGCGCACCAAAATGACTCTTAAAGGGCCGGCGCGCCAAATCGAAAGCTGAGTGACCAAAGGCTCCAAATCGGAGGCTGATAGACCATGGCCTACAAAAAGGAGGCTGAGCAACCCTGGCATACAAATTGGACCCAGAGTGGCCCCGCCCACCAAATCGGACCCAGAGTGGCCTCTCCCACCAAATCAGACCCAGAGTGGCCCCGCCCACCAAATTGGACCCTGAGGGGCCCCACCCACAAAATCGGACCCTGAGGGGCCCCACCCACAAAATCAGACCCTGACGGGCCCCGAACACAAAATCGGACCCTGAGGGGCCCCGGCCACAAAATCGGACCCCGAGGGACCCCACCTACAAAATTGAACCCTGAGGGGCCCCAACCACAAAATCGGATCCTGAGGGGCCCCAACCACAAAATCAGACCCTGAGGGGCCCCACCCACAAAATTGGACCCTCAGGGGCCCCGGCCACAAAATCGGACCCTGAGGGACCCCGGCCACAAAATCAGATCCTGAGGGGCCCCAACCACAAAATCGGACCCTGAGAGGCTCCGGCCACAAAATCGGACCCTGAGGGGCCCCGGACACAAAATCGGACCCTGAGGGGCCCCGGCCACAAAATCGGACCCTGAGGGGCCCCAACCACAAAATCGGACCCTGAGGGGCCCCGGACACAAAATCGGACCCTGAGGGGCCCCGGCCACAAAATCGGACCCTGAGGGGCCCAACCCACAAAATCAGACTGAGTGTCCCCGCCCACCAAATTAGACCCTGAAGGGCCCCGTCCACCAAATCGGACCCAGAGTGGCCCCGCCCACCAAATCGGACCCTGAGGGGCCCCGCACACCAAATCGGACCCTGAGGGGCCCCCCACACCAAATCGGACCCTGAGGGGCCCCACCCACCAAATCGGACCCTGAGGGGCCCCGCCCACCAAATCGGACCCTGAGGGGCCCCACCCACCAAATCGGACCCTGAGGGGCCCCAACCACCAAATCGGACCCTGAGGGGCCCCACCCACCAAATCGGACCCTGAGGGGTGCCGGCCACAAAATCGGACCCTGAGGGGCCCCACCCACCAAATCGGACCCTTAGGGGCCCCGGCCACAAAATCGGAACCTGAGGGGCCCCACCCACAAAATCGGACCCTGAGGGGCCCCGGCCACAAGATTGGACCCTGAGGGGCCCCAACCACCAAATCAGACCCTGAGGGGCCCCGGCCACAAAATCGGACCCTCAGGGGCCCCACCCACCAAATCAGCCCCTGAGGGGACCCAGCCACCAAATCGGACCCTGAGGGGCCCCACCCACCAAATCGGACCCTGAGGTGCCCTGGCCACAAAATCGGACCCTGAGGGGCCCCACCCACAAAATCGGGCCCTGAGGGCCCCACCCACAAAATCGGACCCTGAGGCCAAAGTGGCCCCTGAGAGGCACCCACAGTTAAAACGGATCCTGAGTTGAAAGTCTTGCAGGTGCAGCAGGCAAGTCTCTCTTAAAGGGGCAGCCCGGGCAGCATTTCAAACCACTATCTGTACTTCCTTCAGGAAATACACATCTAGTTATAGTGGTTTGAAAAAACCACTATATTGTAATCCGAACGCTGCTAACTTCTTCTTCTTACTATTTTCCAATTGATTTCCGCAATTAATGCGGCCCGAACCGCTACACGCACAGACTCCGTTGAGGTGTCATTTCGAAGCCAGCGTCCATGAGAGGTGTGCTAAGTATTTTTCGTGTCGATCGGATTTGTAGTTTTTGCGCAATTTGCGTTTGAAATTTTTTTTTCCCGTCATTGGAATGAACTGTCTCAATGCATTTGAATGGGGAAATTTTGCTATAGACAAAACGTGCCCTGAGGCGATTGAAATAGCAGTTGAGCTCATTGATATGCGCAGGCAGAACCAGTTACTATGCCAACGCCTACGAACCTCACATGACATCTCCAGAACAGAGCTTCTGCCACATAATATCAGCTCTTAAAGCAAAACCCACAGCACAAATGCAAATCTAGCTTCATCACATGACGTATGCCCCTGAGAGAGAATGTGCGCCAAAGTGGATTTAGAAGCCCAGTGAGCCACCCTGGCTCTTAAAAGGCCGACGCGCCAAAGTGATTCTTAAAGAGCCGGCGCACCAAAATGAGTCTTAAAGGGCCGGCGCGCCAAATCGAAAGCTGAGTGACCCAAGGCTCCAAATCGGAGGCTGATAGACCCTGGCCTACAAAAAGGAGGCTGAGCCACCCTGGCATCCAAATCGGACCCAGAGTGGCCCCGCCCACCAAATCAGACCCAGAGTGGCCCCGCCAACCAAATCACACCCAGAGTGGCCCCACCCACCAAATTGGACCCTGAGGGGCCCCACCCACAAAATCGGACCCTAAGGGGCCCCACCCACAAAATCGGACCCTGAGGGGCCCCGGCCACAAAATCGGACCCTGAGGAGCCCCACCCACAAAATCGGACCCTGAGGTGATCCGGCCACAAAATCAGACCCTGAGGGGACCCGGCCACAACATCGGACCCTGAGGGGCCCCACTCACAAAATCGGACCCTGAGGGGCCCCACCCAAAAAATCGGATCCTGAGGGGCCCCAACCACAATATCGGACCTTGAGGGGCCCCACCCACAAAATCAGACCCTGAGGGCCCCGGTCACAAAATTGGATCCTGAGGGGCCCCAACCACAAAATTGGACCCTGAGGGGCCCCACCCACAAAATTGGACCCTGAGGGGCCCCACCCACAAAATTGGACCCTGAGGGGACCCGGCCAAAAAACTGGACCCTGAGGGGCCCTACCCACAAAATTGGACTCTGAGGGGCCCCGGCCACAAAATTGGACCCTGAGAGGCTCCGGACACAAAATCGGACCCTGAGGGGCACCGGACACAAAATCGGACCCTGAGAGGCACCGGCCACAAAATCGGACCCTGAGGGGCCCCGGCCACAAAATCGGACCCTGAGGGGCCCAACCCACAAAATCAGACTCAGTGTCCCCACCCACCAAATTGGACCCTGAAGTGCCCCGCCCACCAAATCGGACCCAGAGTGGCCCCGCCCACCAAATCAGACCCAGAGTGGCCCCATACACCAAATCAGACCCTGAGGGGCCCTGCCCACCAAATCGGACCCTGAGGGGCCCTGCCCACCAAATCGGACCCTGAGGGGCCCTGCCCATCAAATCGGACCCTGAGGGGCCCCGCCCACTAAATCGGACCCTGAGGGGCCCCGTCCACCAATTCGGACCCTGACGGGCCCCGCCCACTCAATCGGATTCTGAAATGCCCCAACCACAAAATCGGACCCTGAGGGGCCCCACCCACAAAATCGGACCCTGAGGGGCCCCGCTGACCAAATTGAACTCTGAGGGGTCCCACTCACCAAATCGGACCCTGAGTGGCCCCGCCCACCAAATTGGACCCTGAGTGTCCCCGCCCACCAAATCGGACCCTGAGTGGCCCCGTCAACCAAATCGGACCCTAAGGGGCCCCACCCACAAAATCGGACCCTGAGGTGCCCCGGCCACAAAATCGGACCCAGAGGGGCCCCACCCACAAAATCGGGCCCTGAGGGGTCCCACCCACAAAATCGGACCCTGAGGCCAAAGTGGCCCCTGAGAGGCACCCACAGTTAAAACGGATCCTGAGTTGAAAGACTTGCAGGGGCAGCAGGCAAGTCTCTCTTAAAGGGGCAGCCCGGGCACCATTTCAAACCACTATCTGTACTTCCTTCAGGAAATACACATCTAGTTCTTCTTCTTCTTCTTATCTTCCAGTTGATTTCCGCAATTAATGCAGCCCGAACCGCTACACGCACAGACTCCGTTGAGGTGTCGTTTCGAAGCCAGCGTCCACGAGAGGTGTGCTAAGTATTTTTCGTGTCGATCGGATTTGTAGTTTTTGCGCAATTTGCGTTAGAAAATTTTTTTTCCCGTCATTGGAATGCACTGTCTCCAATACTTTTCAATGGGAAATGGCAAAACGTGCCCTGAGGCGATTGAAATGGCAGTTGAGCTCATTGATATGCGCAGACACACCCAGTTACTATGCCAACGCCTACAAGCGTCACATGACGCCCCAAGGACAGAGCTTCTGCCACATAATATCAGCTCTTAAAGCGAAACCCACAGCACAAATGCAAATCTAGCTTCATCACATGACGCATGCCCCTGAGAGAGAATGTGCGCCAAAGTGGATTTAGAAGAAGCCCAGTGAGCCAAACCAGCTCTTAAAGGGCCGACGCACCAAAGTGATTCTTAAAGGGCCGGCGCACCGAAATGAGTCTTAAAGGGCCGGCGCGCCAAATCGAAAGCAAATCGGAGGCTGAACCACCCCAGCCTCCAAATCGGAGGCTGAGCCACCCTGGCCTCCAAATCGGACCCAGTGTGGCCCCGCTCAAAAAATCAGACCCAGAGTGGCACAGCCCACCAAATCGGATCCTGAGGGGGCCCGCCCACCAAATCAGACTCCGAGTGGCCCCGCCCACCAAATCAGACCCTGAGGAGCCCCGCCCACCAAATCGGACCCAGAGTGACCCCGCCCACCAAATCGGACCCTGAAGGGCCCCGCCCACTAAATCGGACCCAGAGTGGCCCCGCCCACCAAAATGGACCCAGGGGGCTCCACCCACAAAATCAGACCCTAAGGGGCCCCACCCACAAAATCGGACCCTAAGTGGGCCCGGCCACAAAATCAGACCCTGAGGGGCCCCGCCCACCATATTGGACCCTGAGGGGCCCCACCCTCAAAATTGGACCCTGAGTGGCCCCGGCCACAAAATCAGACCCTGAGGGACCCCAACCACAAAATCGGACCCTGAGAGACACCGGCCACAAAATCGAACCTAGAGGGGCCCCAGTCACAAAATAGGACCCTGAGGGGCCCCAACCACAAAATCAGACCCAGAGGGGCCCCACCCACAAAATCGGACCCTGAGGGGCCCCACCCACAAAATCGGACCCTGAGGGGCCCCGCCCACCATATTGGACCCTGAGGGGCCCCACCCACCATATTGGACCCTGAGGGGCCCCACCCTCAAAATCGGACCCTGAGGGACCCCGGCCACAAAATCGGACCCTGAGGGACCCCGGCCTCAAAATTGGACCCTGAGGGGCCCCGGCCACAAAATCGGACCCTGAAAGGCCCGGGCCACAAAAAATCGGACCCTGAGGTGCCCCGGCCACAAAATCAGACCCTGAGGGGCCCCGGCCACAAAATCGGACCCTGAGGGGCCCCACCCGCAAAATCGGACCCTGAGGGGCCCCACCCACAAAACTGGACCCTGAGGCATCCCAGCCACCAATAAAAACCCTGAGGAGCCCAGGCCACCGAATCGGATCCTGAGGGGCCCCACCCACCAAATCAGACCCTGAGGCCAAAGTGGCCCCTGAGAGGCACCCACACTTAAAACGGATCCTGAGTTGAAAGTCTTGCAGGGGCAGCAGGCAAGTCTCTCTTAAAGGGGCAGCCCGGGCACCATTTCAAACCACTATCTGTACTTCCTTCAGGAAATACACATCTAGTTATTATTATTAAGTTGATTTCCGCAATTAATACAGCCCGAACCGCTACACGCACAGACTCCGTTGAGGTGTCGTTTCGAAGCCAGCATCCACGAGAGGTGTGCTAAGTATTTTTTGTGTCGATCAGATTTGTAGTTTTTGCGCAATTTGCGTTAGAAATTTTTTTTTCCCATCATTGGAATGAATTGTCTCAATGCATTTGAATGGGGAAATGGCAAAACGTGCCCTGAGGCGATTGAAATGGCAGTTGAGCTCATTGATATGCGCAGGCAGAACCAGTTACTATGCCAACGCCTACGAACGTCACATGACATCTCCAGAACAGAGCTTCTGCCACATAATATCAGCTCTTAAAGCGAAACCCACAGCACTAATGCAAATCTAGCTTCATCACATGACACATGCCCCTGAGAGAGAATGTGCGCCAAAGTGTATTTAGAAGCCCAGTGAGCCAAACTGGCTCTTAAAGGGCCGAAGCGCCAAAGTGATTCTTAAAGGGCCGCCGCACCGAAATGAGTCTTAAAGGGCCGACGCGCCAAATCGAAAGCTGAGTGACCCCAGGCTCCAAATCGGAGGCTGAGCCACCCCGGCCTTAAAATCGGAGGCTGAGCCACCCTGGCCTCCAAATCGGACCCAGAGTGGCCCCGCCCACCAAAAACGGACCCAGAGTGGCACAGCCCACCAAATCGGACACTGAGGGCCCCCGCCCACCAAATCAGACTCAGAGTGGCCCCACCCACCAAATCGGACCCTCAGGGGCCCCGCCCACAAAATCGGACCCTGAGGGGCCCCGCCCTCAAAATCGGACCCTGAGAGGCCCCGCCCACCAAATCGGACCCTGAGGGGCCCCGCCAACCAAATCGGACTCTGAGTCGCCCCATCCACAAAATCGGACCCTGAGGGCCCCCAATCACAAAATCGGACCCTGAGGGGCCCCGGCCACAAAATCGGACCCTGAGAGACCCCGGCCACAAAATCGAACCCAGAGGGGCCCCACCCACAAAATTGGACCCTGGGGGCCCCGCCCACCAAATCGGACCCTGAGGGGCCCCGCCCACAAAATCGGACCCTGAGGGGCCCCGCCCTCAAAATCAGACCCTGAGGGGACCCACCCATAAAATCAGACCCTGAGGGGACACACCCACAAAATCGGACCCTGAGGGGGCCACACCCACAAAATCGGACCCTGAGAGGCCACACCCACAAAATTAGACCCTGAGGGGCCCCACCCACAATATTGGACCCTGAGGAATCCCGGCCACTAATTCAAATCCTGAGGAGCCCAGGCCACCGAATCGGATCCTGAGGGGCCCCACCCACCAAATCAGACCCTGAGGCCAAAGTGGCCCCTGAGAGGCACCCACATTTAAAACGGATCCGGAGTTGAAAGTCTTGCAGGGGCAGCAGCCAAGTCTCTCTTAAAGGGGCAGCCCAGGCACCATTTCAAACCACTATCTGTACTTCCTTCAGGAAATACACATCTAGTTATTATAGTGGTTTGAAAAAACCACTATATTGTAATCCGAACGCTGCTAACTTCTTCTTCTTCTTCTTCTTATTTTCCAGTTGATTTCCGCAATTAATGCGGCCCGAACCAATACACGCACAGACTCCGTTGAGGTGTCGTTTCGAAGCCAGCGTCCACAAGAGGTGTGCTAAGTATTTTTCGTGTCGATCGGATTTGTAGTTTTTGCGCAATTTGCGTTTGAAAATTTTTTTTCCCGTCATTGGAATGCACTGTCTCCAATGCTTTTCAATGGGAAATGCCAAAACGTGCCCTGAGGCGATTGAAATGGCAGTTGAGCTCATTGATATGCGCAGGCACACCCAGTTACTATGCCAACGCCTACAAGCGTCACATGACGCCCCAAGGACAGAGCTTCTGCCACATAATATCAGCTCTTAAAGCGAAACCCACAGCACAAATGCAAATCTAGCTTCATCACATGACGCATGCCCCTGAGAGAGAATGTGCGCCAAAGTGGATTTAGAAGAAGCCCAGTGAGCCAAACTAGCTCTTAAAGGGCCGACGCGCCAAAGTGATTCTTAAAGGGCCGGCGCACCGAAATGAGTCTTAAAGGGCCGGCGTGCCAAATCGAAAGCAAATCGGAGGCTGAACCACCCCAGCCTCCAAATCGGAGGCTGAGCCACCCTGGCCTCCAAATCGGACCCAGTGTGGCCCCGCTCAAAAAATCAGACCCAGAGTGGCACAGCCCACCAAATCGGATCCTGAGGGGGCCCGCCCACCAAATCAGACTCCGAGTGGCCCCGCCCACCAAATCAGACCCTGAGGAGCCCCGCCCACCAAATCGGACCCAGAGTGACCCCGCCCACCAAATCGGACCCTGAAGGGCCCCGCCCACTAAATCGGACCCAGAGTGGCCCTGCCCACCAAAATGGACCCAGGGGGCTCCACCCACAAAATCAGACCCTAAGGGGCCCCACCCACAAAATCAGACCCTGAGGCCAAAGTGGCCCCTGAGAGGCACCCACACTTAAAACGGATCCTGAGTTGAAAGTCTTGCAGGGGCAGCAGGCAAGTCTCTCTTAAAGTGGCAGCCCGGGCACCATTTCAAACCACTATCTGTACTTCCTTCAGGAAATACACATCTAGTTCTTCTTATTATTATTATTTTCCCACCCAGCCACCAATAAAAACCCTGAGGAGCCCCGGTCACAAAATCGACCCTGAGGGGCCTCACCCACAAAATCAGACCCTGAGGGGCCCCACCCACAAAATCGGACCCTGAGGGGCCCCGCCCACCAAATCGGACCCAGAGTGACCCCGCCCACCAAATCGGACCCTGAAGGGCCCCGCCCACTAAATCGGACCCAGAGTGGCCCCGCCCACCAAAATGGACCCAGGGGGCTCCACCCACAAAATCAGACCCTAAGGGGCCCCACCCACAAAATCGGACCCTAAGTGGGCCCGGCCACAAAATCAGACCCTGAGGGGCCCCGCCCACCATATTGGACCCTGAGGGGCCCCACCCTCAAAATCGGACCCTGAGTGGGCCCGGCCACAAAATCAGACCCTGAGGGGCCCCAACCACAAAATCGGACCCTGAGAGACCCCGGCCACAAAATCGAACCTAGAGGGACCCCAGTCACAAAATAGGACCCTGAGGGGCCCCAACCACAAAATCAGACCCTGAGGTGCCCCGGTCACAAAATCGACCCTGAGGGGCCTCACCCACAAAATCAGACCCTGAGGGGCCCCACCCACAAAATCGGACCCTGAGGGGCCCCACCCACAAAATCGGACCCTGAGAGGCCCCACCCACAAAATCGGACCCTGAGGGGCCCCGCCCACCATATTGGACCCTGAGGGCCCCACCCTCAAAATCGGACCCTGAGGGACCCCGGCCACAAAATCGGACCCTGAGGGACCCCGGCCACAAAATCGGACCCTGAGGGGCCCCGGCCACAAAATCGGACCCTGAGGGGCCCCGGCCACAAAAAAATCGGACCCTGAGGGGCCCCGGCCACATAATCGGACCCTGAGGGGCCCCGGCCAGAAAATCGGACCCTGAGGGGCCCCACCCGCAAAATCAGACCCTGAGGGGCCCCACCCGCAAAATCGGACCCTGAGGGGCCCCGGCCACAAAATCGGACCTTGAGGGGCCCCGGCCACAAAGTGGGACCCTGAGGGGCCCCGGCCACAAAATTGGACCCTGAGGGGCCCCGGCCACAAAATCGGACCCTGAGGGGCCCCACCCACAAAATCAGACCATGAGGGGCCCCACCCACAAAACTGGACCCTGAGGCATCCCAGCCACCAATAAAAACCCTGAGGAGCCCAGGCCACCGAATCTGATCCTGAGGGGCCCCACCCACCAAATCAGACCCTGAGGCCAAAGTGGCCCCTGAGAGGCACCCACACTTAAAACAGATCATGAGTTGCAGGGGCAGCAGGCAAGTCTCTCTTAAATTGGTTGCCCGGGCACCATTTCAAACCACTATCTGTACTTCCTTCAGGAAATACACATCTAGTTCTTCTTATTATTATTATTTTCCCAGCCACCAATAAAAACCCTGAGGAGCCCCGGTCACAAAATCGACCCTGAGGGGCCTCACCCACAAAATCAGACCCTGAGGGGCCCCACCCACAAAATCGGACCCTGAGGGGCCCCACCCACAAAATCGGACCCTGAGAGGCCCCACCCACAAAATCGGACCCTGAGGGGCCCCGCCCACCATATTGGACCCTGAGGGGCCCACCCTCAAAATCGGACCCTGAGGGACCCCGGCCACAAAATCGGACCCTGAGGGGCCCCGGCCACAAAATCGGACCCTGAGGGGCCCCGGCCACAAAAAATCGGACCCTGAGGGGCCCCGGCCACATAATCGGACCCTGAGGGGCCCCGGCCACAAAATCGGACCCTGAGGGGCCCCGGCCAGAAAATCGGACCGAGGGGCCCCACCCGCAAAATCAGACCCTGAGGGGCCCCACCCGCAAAATCAGACCCTGAGGGGCCCCACCCGCAAAATCGGACCCTGAGGGGCCCCGGCCACAAAATCGGACCTTGAGGGCCCCGGCCACAAAGTGGGACCCTGAGGGGCCCCGGCCACAAAATTGGACCCTGAGGGGCCCCGACCACAAAATCGGACCCTGAGGGGCCCCACCCACAAAATCAGACCATGAGGGGCCCCACCCACAAAAATGGACCCTGAGGCATCCCAGCCACCAATAAAAACCCTGAGGAGCCCAGGCCACCGAATCTGATCCTGAGGGGCCCCACCCACCAAATCAGACCCTGAGGCCAAAGTGGCCCCTGAGAGGCACCCACACTTAAAACGGATCCTCAGTTGAAAGTCTTGCAGGGGCAGCAGGCAAGTCTCTCTTAAAGTGGCAGCCCGGGCACCATTTCAAACCACTATCTGTACTTCCTTCAGGAAATACACATCTAGTTCTTCTTCTTCTTATTATTTTCCAGTTGATTTCCGCAATTAATGCGGCCCGAACCGCTACACGCACAGACTCCGTTGAGGTGTCGTTTCGAAGCCAGCGTCTATGAGAGGTGTGCTACGTATTTTTCGTGTCGATCGGATTTGTAGTTTTTGCGCAATTTGCGTTAGAAATTTTTTTTTCCCGTCATTGGAATGCACTGTCTCCAATGCTTTTCAATGGGGAAATTTTGCCATTGACAAAACATGCCCTGAGGCGATTGAAATGGCAGTTAAGCTCATTGATATGCGCAGGCAGACACAGTTACTATGCCAACGTCTACGAACTTTACATGACCCCACAGGGCCGACGCACCAAAATGAGTCTTAAAGGGCTGGCGCGCCAAATCGAAAGCTGAGTGACCCCAGGCTCCAAATCGGAGGCTGAGCCACCCCGGCCTCCACATCGGACCCAGAGTGGCCCCGCCCACCAAAAACGGACCCATAGTGGCCCCGCCCACCAAATCGGACACTGAGGGGCCCCGCCCACCAACTCAGACTCAGAGTGGCCCCACCCACCAAATCGGACCCAGAGGGGCCCTGCCCACCAAATCGGACCCTGAGGAGCTCCGTCCACCAAATCGGACCCAGAGTGACCCCACCCACCAAATCGGACCATGAAAGGGCCCCGCCCACCAAATCGGACCCAGAGTGGCCCCGCCCACCAAAATGGACCCAGGGGTCTCCACCCACAAAATCAGACCCTAAGGAGCCCCACCCACAAAATCGGACCCTGAGTGGACCCGGCCACAAAATCAGACCCTGAGGGGCCCCAACCACAATATCGGACCCTGAGGGGCCCCGGCCACAAAATCGGACCCTGAGGGGCCCCACCCACAAGATCAGACCCTGAGGGGCCCCGGCCACAAAATCGGAACTTGAGGGGCCCCGGCCACAAAATCAGACCCTGAGGGGCCCCGGCCACAAAATAGGACCCTGAGGGGCCCCGGCCACAAAATCGGACCCTGAGGGGCCCCGCCCACCAAATTGGACCCCGAGGGGCCTCTCCCACCAAATTGGACCCTGAGGGGCCCCGCCCACCAAATTGGACCCTGGGGGGCCCCGCCCGCCAAATTGGACCCTGGGGGGCCCCAACCACAAAATCGGACCCTGAGAGGTCCCAACCACAAAATCGGACCCTGAGGGGCCCCGGCCACAAAATCGGACCCTGAGGGGCCCAACCCACAAAATCGGACCCTTAGGGGCCCAACCCACAAAAACGGACCCTGAGGGGCCCCACCCACAAAATCGGATCCTGAGGGGCCCCACTCATAATATCGGACCCTGAGGGGCCCCACTCACAAAATCGGACCCTGAGGGGCCCCACCCACAAAATCGAACCCTGAGGGGCCACACCCACAAAATCTGACCCTGAGGGGCCACACCCACAAAATCTGACCCTGAGGGGCCACACCCACAAAATCGGACCCTGAGGGGCCACACCCACAAAATAGGAGCCTGAGGGATCCCGGCCAACAATTCAAGCCCTGAGGAGCCCAGGCCAAGGAATCAGATCCTGAGGAGCCCCACCCACCAAATCAGACCCTGAGGCCAAAGTGGCCCCTGAGAGGCACTCACAGTTAAAACGTATCCTGAGTTGAAAGTCTTGCAGGGGCAGCAGGCAAGTCTCTCTTAAAGGGGCAGCCAGGTACTATTTCAAACCACTATCTGTACTTCCTTCAGGAAATACACATCTAGTTTCTTTTGATATTCATGCTCATGCACTGAATTCTACTTACTTTGCACGTTCATACTGATCTTATGATCTTTGTTTCTATTTGGGTGCTAGCCTTGTTATAGGTTGTATCTCCACCACAATGTCAAATGTGGCAAGGCTCATCCGACTATACTGGAAAATCTTGTCAGTATGGGTGCGCAGAGATGCATAGAGACAGTGGAAATGGCCTTTAGTCAGCCGTTGCACCCACATTAGTCTCCGCCTCCTCGGATCCACAATCACTGGGTATGGCTCCCGAAAACGTTGGGACAAAACCTAGTTGTAAAGCATCCGATCAGTAGTGTTGAAAGTAAGTCGGTCTGACATGTTTGACACAAAGCAGCAATACTACAACACAAGCACGGACTCTAGTGCAAAGATTGGAGGCTGCCACCTGTTGTAGAGGCAATAAATGGGGTTGTTGATTAGGATTTAAATTATTTTCAGGCCTAGCAACCGTTATATGTCCATTTTGCAAGGGTGCGAGAGAATCTCGCTATACAGATGCCATACAGATGTCACACGGATACTTTGATGCGAGGAAATCGCTTCCACGCATTGCACACGGATGACTGTTCATGAAACATTGATGCGATTCTCGTCTGTGAAAAACGGATCGATTTTTTATACGTTATGTGTAACGCCGGCCTTGTCTTCCCTAAGAAGTAGTCCTTTCAAAATTCTGCACAAGCTGCTTTATAATCTTATATAAAAAATGTTTTTTTACTATAAATTTTTATTATAGTTCATGTGTAAAGATTTATTGAATCTTTAGATGTATTGTGGTGTGACTGGTGGTCGTGTGGTTAATGGGAGGTATATGTCACAGGGATGGATGCTCCCTGTGATGCAACCTAGAGTATTTTGTCGTTATTGCACATGAGCACTAATATGGCGTTTAGTGCACCTGGGTCCGGGTTGTGGGTAGCTATGGGAGGGTCTGGCTACCCATATTACCTCACCTCTGGGTGAGGGTGCTAACTGTACCCCTTTTTCCCTGTGTGTGTGGTTGTGAGTTTCAGGACCTGCAGTGAGGTCATGACCATGTGATCCATACCTCACCTGTGGGTGTGGTTACAGGCTATGTAATCGAGGTGTGTTTAGCACATGGTGGTGAGTGTTTGGGAGTCTGCCAGTGTAGACACACTCCCATGTGTCCAGGCGGGACACTACAGAGTGGTCTGTGTCTTGAGAGGGGGAAGCCACCCTGTGTCTGTGGCTCCAGGTGGAGCGCCTGAGTGCTGGGCATTGATGCTGCATTTTGCCTAATGTAAAGACTGTTTACCTTTCTGTTGCAGAGTTGATGGTTTAAGAAGCAAATAAACCCACATGGATGTTGAAGAGAATGTGCCTCCTGTTTCCTCCTACGCAGCTTAGTACAATCCTCACAACTCTCTCTCTAGCTCTTTCTACTACACTTCTTCTCCTTCTTTGTCTCCTCACGTTCTCATTATTTCTCCTCATACTCTGTCAGCCCTCACTCCTGCTCTCACTCCCCTCTGACTGACTCTTTCCAGAACAATTTTCTTACCTCAGCACTAACTCCTCCCACCAACTGTTACTCCTTTAAGCTCCGCCCCTTCTCTACCTTTCCCACTCATTCCCCAACCCCTTTCCTAGCCAGCCTGGGATGAGGCCATCCTCCCTAAGGCCTGTTTCACACTTCCGTTTTTGTGTCCGCCAAACGGATCCGTTTCCGTTTTTTTGACGGAAACGGATGTCAACGGATCCGTTTTTAAAAAAACCGGATCCGTTTTTTTGACGGATCCACGGTAACCGTAATGGAAGTCTATGGGACAAAAAAAACGGATCCTGCAAAAAATGGCGGATCCGTTTTTTTACGGAAAACAACGGATTTTGACGGATTTGAAAAAACGGAAGTGTGAAACAGGCCTAAGGGTACACCCAGATGCACTGACTGAACTGGTATGTGTTGGGTGCGAGTGTTGGAGCCCTGGGTAGTGCTCCATCCTTACCTGAGGGTGGGGTACCAAACTTGTGGATGAGGTGCAGTATATCTGTAGCGACTGGACCCTCAGGGTTGCCACAGATACGCCTCTTTTCTATTCTGGTGGCAAGTTCAGAGCAGCACCATGTAACAAACCCCCTCTCTTGGGTATATGATAGGTCCTCATTAGAACCAGTCATAGCCTATTCACAGTATAGTATTTATAGGTGATAGCGTGCTGATCAGTGAGGTCCAACCGCTGGGATCAGCAGAATTGGGATGGTTTATCCCCGCACACAGTGGGGCAGCGGATCGGATGTTTAACCATTGCCCCCATGGGGCTGCGGGAGGAGCACAGAGGTCAGCACCCTATAAGGAGTGAGTTTAGTGGGGTTCTCACGTGGCACTGATGCTCCTCTACAGAGGGGATAACAGGTCCTGGTAGTGTTGATTGGTGCAGTCTTGAAACTACCAAACATTGGGAACTAACTTGACAACCCCTATAACAATCAGCTTTGTGTTTTTGTTTTTAGTACTGTATGGATGTGTTCACACGTAGCTTTTTTTTGCGAAAACGCAAAAAAAAAAAGCATCCCATGCATTCCTATGTGATTCCGCACATGCTGTTCTAATGCTGCGGATTTTTCCGCGGCGGAATTGTATCGCGGAAAAATGCGCACAATGCTCATTCTTTGTGCGGAATCGCGGGAAAATACACACACATAGGAATGCATTGTTCTGCTTGCTTTCCGCATGTGGCTGTGCCCACCATGCGAAAAGTAAGCAGAACATTTGCGGATGTTACCCACGGTGTGGAGGAGAGGACACTGTCTTCCGGGCTCTGGGTACCATATCCCTGTAAAAAATAGAATTAAAAAATCGTGATATTCTCACCTTCCGATGTCCCGCGCAGCGTCAGCAGGCCTCAGCGATGCTCCTGGCAGGTCCCGTTCCCAGTGATGCCTTGCGGCAATGTCCTTTGATGACGTTGCGGTATCGCGATACCGTAGCGATCTCGTGAGACCGCAACTTCATCAAAGGTCATTGCTGCAAGGCATCACTGGAAACGGGACCTGCCGGAGCATCGCGATGATCGGGATCACTGTGTGGGACGCCGGAAGGTTGAGAAAAAAAACATTTTTTATTGTTTTTTATTATTTTTAACATTAGATCTTTTTACTACTGATGCGGTATAGGCTGCATCAGTAGTAAAAAGTTGGTCACACTTGTCAAACACTATGTTTGATGAGTGTGACCAACCTGTCAATCGGTTTTCCAAGCGATGCTACAGATCGCTTGGAAAACGCTAGCATTCTGCAAGCTAATTACGCTTCCAAATCGCTAGTTTTTCCGCGGGAAATAGGCGGGAATTAAAATGTTGTTTTCTCGCATATTTCCAGCGGAATGGAATTACGGAATTCCCGTGGAAATTTCCGCGGCAATTCCGTAACGTGTGCACATAGCCTAAGGCTATGTGCACACGTAGCGGAACTCTTGCGGAAATTACCGCGAGAATTCCGTATTCCATTCCGCGGGAAAATCGCATTTAAATTCCCACGATTTTCCCGCGGAAAAACTAGCGTTTTGCAAGCGTAATTAGCTTGCAGAATGCTAGCATTTTCCAAGCGATCTGTAGCATCGCTTGGAGAACTGATTGACAGGTTGGTCACACTCGTCAAACATAGTGTTAGACAAGTGTGACCAACTTTTTACTATTGAGGCTGCCTATGCAGCATCAGTAGTAAAAGATAGAATGTAAAAAATAATTAATAAAAAATATTGTTATTCTTACCTTCCGGCGTGCCCCCCCCAGCCTTCCCGCCTCTCTCCTTTGCGCAAATGACCGCGAGACGTCGCTTTCCCGTGACGTCGTGCTCCCGCGAGATCGCAATGTCATCGCGGTCATTCTCGCAAAGGATTACTGGGACCGGGACCGTGGAGAGAGGCGGGAAGGCTGGGGGGGGGGGACACCGGAAGGTGAGAATAACAATATTTTTTATTTTAAAATTCTATTTTTTACAGGGATATGGTGCCCAGAGCCCGGAGGACAGTCTCCTCTCCTCTGGACCGTGGGTACCATTCGCAAATGTTCTGCTTACTTTTCGCATGGTTGGCACAGCCACATGCGGAAAGCAGAACAATGCATTCCTATGGGTGCGGGATCGCCGCGATTCCGCAAATTAATGAGCAAGCTGCGTTTTTTACCGCAAAGCGATTCCGCCGCAGAACAAACCGCAGCATTAGCACAGCATTGCGGAATCCCATAGGAATGCATGGGATTAGGGATGAGCGAAACGGGTCGAAAAATTTCAAAAGTCGCCGACTTTTGGCAAAGTCGGGTTTCATGAAACGAAACCCGACCCTAGGATGAGGTCGGCCACGAGGTCGGCGACTTCTGCGCCAAAGTCGCGTTTCAAAAGTTTGTTTTGCGCTCTTTTTCAGCCAATCAGGATCCACGGACACTGTGGGCAACGTGATGACATAGGCACGGGTCACCACCATCTTTCAGAAGGGCATGCAAGTGATTGGCTTGCTTTGGTGGGCGTCACAGGGGGTATAAAAGGGCGTGCACGCCGACCGCCATCTTACTTCTGCCGATCTCAGTATAGGGAGAGGTTGCTGCTGATTCTGTAGGGAGAGCGTTAGGCAGGGAAGAAGACAAAAAAACTGCTTCTGCTGCTAGCGATTTGGCCTGCACAACACACCAGTCACTGTGTGTGCAGTGCAAGGGGAGGCTATATTGTGGTGTATCAGTGGTGTTGGTTGTTGGGCTGCCTTTTAAGGCTTCCTGACAGGCTGGCATTGCTGTTTACCCACTGCTCTGCAAACTGCTTTTTTAAAAGCAATCCAATCTCCCTTATCCTCTAGTCACTTTTGTCACAGCTGTGCCATCGAGCCTGTGACATAGCGCTCAGATATCAGTGGGCCTCACACAATCCAAAAGTGTCCAGTGTCCACAAGTGTCTGCAGAAATTCAAAATCTCCCTTATCCTCTAGTCACTTTTGTCACAGCTGTGCCATCGAGCCTGTGACATAGCGCTCAGATATCAGTGGGCCTCACACAATCCAAAAGTGTCCAGTGTCCACAAGTGTCTGCAGAAATTCAAAATCTCCCTTATCCTCTCGTCACTTTTGTCACAGCTGTGCCATCGAGCCTGTGACATAGCGCTCAGATATCAGTGGGCCTCACACAATCCAAAAGTGTCCAGTGTCCACAAGTGTCTGCAGAAATTCAAAATCTCCCTTATCCTCTAGTCACTTTTGTCACAGCTGTGCCATCGAGCCTGTGACATAGCGCTCAGATATTCAGTGGGCCTCACACAATCCAAAAGTGTCCAGTGTCCACAAGTGTCTGCAGAAATTCAAAATCTCCCTTATCCTCTCGTCACTTTTGTCACAGCTGTGCCATCGAGCCTGTGACATAGCGCTCAGATATCAGTGGGCCTCACACAATCCAAAAGTGTCCAGTGTCCACAAGTGTCTGCAGAAATTCAAAATCTCCCTTATCCTCTCGTCACTTTTGTCACAGCTGTGCCATCGAGCCTGTGACATAGCGCTCAGATATCAGTGGGCCTCACACAATCCAAAAGTGTCCAGTGTCCACAAGTGTCTGCAGAAATTCAAAATCTCCCTTATCCTCTCGTCACTTTTGTCACAGCTGTGCCATCGAGCCTGTGACATAGCGCTCAGATATCAGTGGGCCTCACACAATCCA
Source organism: Dendrobates tinctorius (assembly GCF_039654945.1). NCBI lineage: Eukaryota > Metazoa > Chordata > Amphibia > Anura > Dendrobatidae > Dendrobates > Dendrobates tinctorius. The sequence continues at coordinate 860,312 of NW_027361830.1, forward strand.
AAAGTGTCCAGTGTCCACAATTGTCTGCTGAAATTCAAAATCTCACTTATCCTCTAGTCACTTTGGTCACAGCTGTGCCATCGAGCCTGTCACATAGCGCTCAGATATTCATTGGGCCTCACACAATCCAAAAGTGTCCAGTGTCCACAAGTGTCTGCTGAAATTCAAAATCTCACTTATCCTCTAGTCACTTTGGTCACAGCTGTGCTATCGAGCCTGTCACATAGCGCTCAGATATTCATTGGGCCTCACACAATCCAAAAGTGTCCAGTGTCCACAAGTGTCTGCTGAAATTCAAAATCTCACTTATCCTCTAGTCACTTTGGTCACAGCTGTGCCATCGAGCCTGTCACATAGCGCTCAGATATTCAGTGGGCCTCACACAATCCAAAAGTGTCCAGTGTCCACAAGTGTCTGCTGAAATTCAAAATCTCACTTATCCTCTAGTCACTTTGGTCACAGCTGTGCCATCGAGCCTGTCACATAGCACTCAGATATTCATTGGGCCTCACACAATCCAAAAGTGTCCAGTGTCCACAAGTGTCTGCTGAAATTCAAAATCTCACTTATCCTCTAGTCACTTTGGTCACAGCTGTGCCATCGAGCCTGTCACATAGCGCTCAGATATTCATTGGGCCTCACACAATCCAAAAGTGTCCAGTGTCCACAAGTGTCTGCTGAAATTCAAAATCTCACTTATCCTCTAGTCACTTTGGTCACAGCTGTGCCATCGAGCCTGTCACATAGCGCTCAGATATTCATTGGGCCTCACACAATCCAAAAGTGTCCAGTGTCCACAAGTGTCTGCTGAAATTCAAAATCTCACTTATCCTCTAGTCACTTTGGTCACAGCTGTGCCATCGAGCCTGTCACATAGCGCTCAGATATTCATTGGGCCTCACACAATCCAAAAGTGTCCAGTGTCCACTAGTGTGAGCAGAAATTCAAAATCTCCCCTGTCCTATAGACACCTTGTACCTTGTTTTACATTACTATATAGTTTGTTGGATTTTGTCTACATTTTTACCAAAAATGAGGAAGGCTGGTGGAAGAGGCCGTGGAATTGGGCGGGGGTTGGCAGCTGGTAATGATGGTGTTGGTGGTGGATCTGATGGTAGTGGCAAGAGCAAAATAGGACCGAATGCAGGAGGTGTTGAGCCTGCGTCAACGTCTGGCTCCATAAGGCTTCGAAGGCTTAGTTTTCTAGGAGTTGGCAAACCGCTTTTAAAGCCAGAGCATCAGGAAAAAGTTTTGTCTTACATTGCTGACTCAGCCTCCAGCTCTATCGCCTCCTCTTCTTCAGTTGTAAAAAGTAAAAGCACTGAGTCGTCATTGGAGGCTCATGTTCATGAACCACACCTTTCCTTGTGTCCTTCACCCCAACCAAGATTGAAGGATGACGCAGGCCATACTACTGATTACTCCATGGAGCTGTTTTCACATACCATGCCTGGATTATCAAGTGAAATGGTGAATTACCCAGGCCAAGATGAATCTGACATGGAGTGCACTGATGCACAGCCGCTGATGGATGATTCTGCTGGTACATTCACTCAGAGCACTACATTGTCCTCGCAGTGTACAGAGCCAGATTCTGACCCTGATGAGACTCAGGTGCCCCTTCCCGCACACTATACCACCATACACTGTGACACAGAGGAAGGTGCACATGAAATTGAAGAGGAGGTGATGGATGACCCAGTTGTTGACCCAGATTGGCATCCATTGGGGGAAGAGGGTGCTGCTTACAATAGCTCAGATGAGGAGCATCCACAGCAGACATCGACATCGCAACAGCTGTTATCTGGCAGGCCTGGAGCACTCCAAAGACAGGTTCCAAAAATCAAAAGAGTTGCTGGACAGCTTGTCCAGAGGGTCAAAAGATCACAGCGTGCTAGGCCGCAAAATGTCTGCCAAAGTAGGAAGAGTGCAGTGTGGCACTTTTTTGAACAAAATCCTCATGATCAGGCCAAGGTTATCTGTAAGAAGTGCGCAAAGACCTTTAGCCGAGGGAAAAATCTGAAAAATTTGAATACCAGTTGCATGCTTAGACATTTAACCACCATGCACTTGCAAGCGTGGACACAACACCAAACCTCATGTGCAACTGATCACAACGAAGGTAGTCAGCAACGCTACATTGTTTCCCCCACTGTAAGCCCACCGGTTAGCACAGCAGCAAATGTTGAGGTGTCGTTGCAAGGCCACAGCAGTCAGGGAATCCCACTGTTATATCAATGAAAGACTGATTCTAGGCCATCAGAAAGAACACCAACTCCATCACCATCATCAACCCTCTCTCAGTCCGCCCTGTCCACCGCTACTTCCACCATATGCAGCTCTCAAGTCCAGCTCACCCTCCCAGACACTATGAGTAGGTCAAGAAAGTACTCAGTCTCTCATCCGCGTACACTGGGTTTGAACGCCCACATTGCCAAACTAATCTCGTTTGAGATGATGCCCTTTCGGTTGGTGGATAGCGCAGCTTTCCGCGAACTCATGGCCTATGCAGTACCACGCTATGACCTACCCAGTCGCCACTTCTTCTCTCGCAAAGCCATCCCAGCCCTCCACCATCATGTGAAAGACCGCATTGTCCATGCACTCAAGCAGTCAGTGAGCGGAAAGGTGCACCTCACAACTGATGCATGGTCCAGTCGGCATGGCCAGGGCCGTTACGTGTCCATCACTGCGCACTGGGTTAATGTGGTGGATGCAGGGTCCACAGGGGACAGCGGTGGTGGGACAGTGCTGCCTAGCCCACGGTATAGGAAACAGTTGGCTGTAGGCGTTCGACCCTCCTCCTCCTCCTCCAGAAGCGAAAGCTCGTCCACAGAGCGCAGTCGTACGAGCACTCCATCTGCAGCTGCCACTGTTGCACACGAGGTGTCCCCCTATCGAGCAGCTAGTGGAAAGCGTCAGCAGGCTGTGTTGCAGATGATGTGTTTGGGCGACAGACACACCGCCGAGGTGCTGGCCGAGTACTTTCAGCGACAAACTGAGTCATGGCTGGGCAGTGTACATCTTGAGGCAGGCAAAGTAGTTAGTGATAACGGCCGTAATTTTGTGGCAGCCATAGCCCTTTCAAAACTCAGCCACATACCTTGCTTGGCTCACACCTTGAACCTGGTGGTGCAGTGCTTCCTCAAAAATTATCCGGAGTTAACAGCCCTGCTCCAGAAGGTGCGAAGACTGTGCGCGCACATCCGCCGGTCGCCTGTACACTCCGTTCGTATGCAGAAGCTGCAGCGATTGCTCCACCTTCCCAACCACAGCCTCATTATCGACATTGCAACAAGGTGGAACTCCACCCTGCACATGGTGGAGCGGCTGTGCGAGCAGAGGCAGGCCATAATGCATTTGTGGGAGGATACACGGCCAGGCACTTTGAGAGCAGACATGGAGTTGACCGGTGTGCAGTGGTCGAAGCTGAAAGACCTCTGTAAAGTCCTTCAGTGTTTTGAGTAATGCACACGGCTGGTAAGTGCAGACGACGCCATCCTAAGCATGAGCATCCCACTTATGCGTCTGCTCATGCAAACTTTGACGCACCTTAAGGAGCAGGCTTCTGCAGCCAATGTTGATGAGGAGGAAGAGGAGGAGGGAATCCTTGATGACATTCAGCATTGTCTGCTCAGGGACCTCTCCTGGACGAGGTGGAGGAAGAAGAGGAGGAGGAGGAGGAGGATGATGGGGATGATTACTTAGGGGAGGAGGCTGCATCTCGTGGGGCAAGTGAAAATGTTGGCGTGGCAAGGTCTGGTACAGGGTTTGTGCGTGACTGGAGGGATGTGGATTTGCCAGAAAGTGCTCCTCCAACCAGCACTCGCAGTGCATCATTGACACCGGGAACATTGGCCCACATGTCAGATTATGCCTTGCAGATCCTAAAAAGGGACCCCCGCATTGCCAAAATGATGAACCATGACGACTACTGGTTGGCCAGCATCCTGGATCCACGCTATAAAGGCAAATTACAAAACATCATGCCACAGGAGAACCTTGACCTAATATTGGCTAATAAACAAGCAACTCTGGTAAATCGGTTGCTTGAGGCATTCCCAGCACACAGCAGCGGTGATGGTTCTCACAAGAGCCGTACGGGCCGGGGTCAGCTTGGCAGAGGTGTTCGTGGTGCACACAGCAGAAGTGGCGTTGGAGACAGGGGTTTCATGACAATGTTGTGGACTGATTTTTCAAGTACCGCTCACACAACTGGTAATACTGCATCGATGGAAAGTGACAGGAGACAGCAGTTGTCAACTATGGTTACAAACTACTTTTCCTCCCATATCGATGTTCTCCCACACAGGTCATTCCCCTTTGACTATTGGGCCGCTAAACTGGACACCTGGCCTGAATTGGCACAATATGCCTTACAGGAGCTCGCTTGCCCAGCTGCAAGTGTGCTATCGGAAAGAGTCTTCAGTGCAGCTGGATCAATCCTGACAGAAAAAAGGACCCATCTGTCAACCCAAAATGTGGATGATCTAACCTTCATTAAAATGAACCACGCATGGGTTTCCAAGGATTTTGTCCCACCTTCCCCTGATGACACATAGGGTGACAGAAAAATGGCTTGCTTTGGTCCAGCTCTTCCTGGGACTTGACCTATTTCACCTTTTGCATCAGCTGAATGTCCAACATCAACATATGCCACTTTCTAAAACTCCCTAACTGTGCTGCCTCCCCCCCCCATGGCCGGGGTCACCACCTAGCGCACGACACCGTGCGAGTGCCGTTGCCCTGGACAGGTGGGTAGGCCGACTCTTGGGCGCGGGCACTGGCACAGGGTCCCTCATAGTGCAATCAAGTGTCTCTGACGGTGGTGGTGCACACCCGCCGTCAGACACACCGCCGTACTATGAGGGGCCCAGTGCCAGTACCGACGCCCACGAGTGGGCCCCCCTTGCTTGGGCAGGGCCCCAGCATTTGCAATCTTTACCTCTCCCTGCTCCTCCGCTTTGTAGTCTGGGCCGTCAAATCCATACTGGGCCTAACACCATCTGAGCCTGCCTCCTGATGTATAGACATATATTTTGAATGTGTACACTATCCATACATGTTATCTGGGGATACGGTACCCTTTCTCACCTTTGTGCAATCACGTGCAATCCATACTGGGCCTAACACCATCTGAGCCTGCCTCCTGATGTATAGACATATATTTTGAATGTGTACGCTATCCATACGTTATCTGGGGATACGGTACCCTTTCTCACCTTTGTGCAATCACGTGCAATCCATACTGGGCCTAACACCGTCTGAGCCTGCCTCCTGATGTATAGACATATATTTTGAATGTGTACGCTATCCATACATGTTATCTGGGGATACGGAACCCTTTCTCACCTTTGTGCAATCACGTGCAATCCATACTGGGCCTAACACCGTCTGAGCCTGCCTCCTGATGTATAGACATATATTTTGAATGTGTACGCTATCCATACATGTTATCCGGGGATACGGTACCCTTTCTCACCTTTGTGCAATCACGTGTAATCCATACTGGGCCTGAGAACGGCTGGCGAGCTGTTAAGCAAGCTACAGCACCTGTGGTTTGCACACGTAAGTTTTTCATTTTTTCAGGAATGACGGTAAGGCTGGAGTCACACTAACCTGCGCAAAATACGGTCAGTATTTTACATGCGTAATACAGATGACAGACCCCTAAACAGTGCTCCGTATGTCATCCGTAATCAAGGTGTGGTCGCGTATTTTGCGCATGTCAGCATCCGTATGTAATCCGTATGGCATCCATATGGTGAGATTTTCTCGCAGGCTTGCAAAATGGACATATAATGGAGCCCTATGACAGTTTTAATAAAGAAATGAAAGAATAGATATAGACACATAGAATGCATATATATATATATATATATATATATATATATATCTATATATATATGTATTCTATGTGTCTATATCTATTCTTTCATTTCTTTATTAAAACTGTCAGTGTGAGTTTACTGTATAGCGCACTGAATTGCCGGCTTTGCTAAAAGACACCGGGTGCGTATTTCTCGCAGATCACACGTGTGTTCCGTGTGTAATCCGTATTTTTTGCGCACCCATAGACTTGCATTGGCGTACTACGGGCGTAGTACGCTGACAATCGCAGCATGCTGCGAGTGGCACGGAGCGTAGGATACTGAGGAGAAATATACGCCTGGTGTGAGTGACCCCATAGAAAATCATTGGTCCGTGTCTAATGCGTGCTTTTTGCGCCTCTCACGCGCCCGTATTCCTCGCCAGTGTGACCCCGGCCTTAGGCCTAATTCCGGAACTGCGGTTGACCTGCACTTACTGGGAAATCATCGTTCGCGAGTAATAATTGTAATCACAGATCCCCATCACTAACGTTGTTCAGCGGGTTATCTGCACCTGTAAGCGACAAATGCTGGCCTTTTCAGTGTAGCGCACATGCAGCCACGGACATGTAAGGGCATGACACACCAGTTATTGGCCAATCTCATGTGCCAGAGCCTCACGTGTCCCTCTAGTAAGCCGGACTCGGACCGCGGGGCATGACGGAGTCTCGTTCGTTAACGGAATTAAGCTTGCAATGTGTGCATCTGTTCTGTAGCTGGCATGGTTGAGGTTTCCCAGGTGGAGTCGAATTTAACCGTAGGCTCCACTCCTGGTGGTGCCCTTCTGGACATTCCTTTAAGGTTCAGCTTTGCAACCATACTGCCCACGTAAAACAAACACTTTGCCTTCATGAACGCTGTTTGGAGGGTCATGACTCATGGGAATAACGCCGCCCAATCAGTTAACCTGCTAGAGAGATCCTTCGTTGCTCCCAAGCATGACATCACACTCCCTAGGAGGAAGGTAATGCCACTGTGGCGACCGTACTCCTGGGGGCGACACAAGTGCACTGATGCCCAGCCACTGCTCGATGAATCTGCTGGTACATTGACCCAGACCACTACATTCCCCTCGCACGCTACACGGCCTGAATCTGACCCTGATGAAACTCAGGTTACCCTTCCCATATACAGTTCCATCTTACACGGTGACAAAGAGGAAGCTGCAGATGAAAGTGCAGGTTCGGCCCACCCGCCATCAGACACACCACCGTACTATCAGGGGCCCTGTGCCAGTGCCGTCGCCAACGAGTGGGCCCCCCCTGCTTGCTCAGGATCACAGCACTTGCAAAGTTGAAATACTGTGCAGTGAGATGGAAGATGGGGACGACGAGGAGTCCAGACTAGTACAGGGATTCCCTAGCGAGGAGACTTATTTCATTGTTTTCAATGTTGGGACAGCAATTTTTGGGGAGCACTATACTCTGGAGAATGATAGATGGGGCCCACCATACACTGGAACATTCCAAAGGTGGACATCAGACACTGGAGCAGCATTTACAGGGCCCATTATACACTAGAGCAGTAGAAATGGGGCCCATTATGTTTGGAGCATTATTTGGGCCCATAAGACAGTGGAGCTTCATCCATGGGGACCAACATATACTGTAGCATTATGTGGAGCTCATCATATACTGTTTCAAACATTATATGGGACCAATGATTCTGTATGGAGAAATAGATGGGCCTCGTCATGAGATGTAAAAAGTGAAGTATTTTTCATTGTACTATACCGCTATTTCTCTGCCGTATCGGAGCATGATGAGTTGTGGTATGTGTTAAAGGGGCGCTCTTTCGCCCAGGGCACATGAAAACCTGCAGCCAGCCCTCCCCCCCCCCACAACTTTAACCAAATAACCCCCATTTTTCAGTGCGTAACTTGTATTATGAAGTTAATTAAGGTTGACAAGCTTAAGTAAGAAGAATTGATGCTTTTGGCATTCAAATGGGCACTGTAGGTGTGTTTCCTGTCCTCCTCTCACTGCCGACTTTTATTCCCCATTGACTTACATTGGGTTTCGTGTTTCGGGACGACCTCGACTTTTCCCTATAATCGGACGATCTTGCTCGACCAGACTTTTGGAAAAGTCGGGTTTCACGAAACGAAACGCGACCCTAAAAAACCAAAAGTCGCTCAACTCTACATGGGATGCTTATTTTTCGCCTTTTCGCCGGAAAATCGCGCATTGAAAACCGCCGCAGAAACGCGAAAAACCCGCGACGTGTGAACACAGCCTAAAAGATGTGTAGCCATTGTATCCTGGCTTCTCTTTTTCTATTCTGAAAACCGCAGGCAGCAGCAGCACAACTCAGTGTGACCATGAGCATGGCTTTCCGGATGCGCCCCACGTTTCCAGCAGCCCATAGTGCAAGTCCAGGCGGCGGCCTGCAGAGGTCAGCACTGAGCAGCAGCCAGGCCGGTGGGTGGGAGGCAGTGCGGGGTGAGGCGGGTCCGTCATGAGCAGCGGCAGCTGGTACGGACCGATAGCTGACAAGTCCCTGAGCGCGGCTGTGACCGTAGTGCGGAGCCCCAGGCGCACATGTACTAGCGGCGGCGTCGGTGACGCTTTGCTTCCTGTTGTGCGTGTAGCTCGCTGCAGTCACAGCCATGGGTAATGGAATGAACAAGGTACGGTACACTGCACGGCTTCTACCTACTTGTGTCTGTGTGTGAGCGGCGCTCTGCTGTGACAGCTCCACCCTGTGTGTGATGCACGCTCAGCTATGTGACAGGTCTGAGCGTACATGTAAATGCAGGGGTGACTGAGCTAACAGTATGCGGGTACCCGTGACGTCACACGGGGGTGTGGCCGCAGAGGCTTCCTCATAGCTGCTGTATACAGGCAGCAAGCTGACGGGTCACGTGGTGTCACTTATTTCCATCTAGAAGTTGATGTCCCAACTGGCCACGTGTCCCCGGTGACAAGACATACCTGCTGCCCACCTGTGACGTCACAGGGGTAGAGGGTGACAGGACATACCTGCTGCCCACCTGTGACATCACAGGGGTAGAGGGTGACAGGACATACCTGCTGCCCACCTGTGACGTCACAGGGGTAGAGGGTGACAGGACATACCTGCTGCCCACCTGTGGAACCTGTGACGTCACAGGGGTAGAGGGTGACAGGACATACCTGCTGCCCACCTGTGACGGGACTTGCCTGCTGCCCACCTGTGACGTCACGGGTAGAGGGTGACAGGACATACCTGCTGCCCACCTTTGACGGGACATGCCTGCAGCCCACCTGTGACGTCACAGGGGTAGAGGGTGACAGGACATACCTGTGGAACCTGTGACGTCACAGGGGTAGAGGGTGACAGGACATACCTGCTGCCCACCTATGACGGGACATGCCTGCTGCCCACCTGTGGAACCTGTGACGTCACAGGGGTAGAGGGTGACAGGACATACCTGCTGCCCACCTATGACGGGACATGCCTGCTGCCCACCTGTGGAACCTGTGACGTCACAGGGGTAGAGGGTGACGGGACATACCTGCTGCCCACCTGTGACGGGACTTGCCTGCTGCCCACCTGTGACGTCACGGGTAGAGGGTGACAGGACATACCTGCTGCCCACCTTTGACGGGACATGCCTGCAGCCCACCTGTGACGTCACAGGGGTAGAGGGTGACAGGACATACCTGTGGAACCTGTGACGTCACAGGGGTAGAGGGTGACAGGACATACCTGCTGCCCACCTATGACGGGACATGCCTGCTGCCCACCTGTGGAACCTGTGACGTCACAGGGGTAGAGGGTGACAGGACATACCTGCTGCCCACCTTTGACGGGACATGCCTGCTGCCCACCTGTGACGTCACAGGGGTAGAGGGTGACAGGACATACCTGCTGCCCACCTGTGGAACCTGTGACGTCACAGGGGTAGAGGGTGACAGGACATACCTGCTGCCCACCTATGACGGGACATGCCTGCTGCCCACCTGTGGAACCTGTGACGTCACAGGGGTAGAGGGTGACGGGACATACCTGCTGCCCACCTGTGACGGGACTTGCCTGCTGCCCACCTGTGACGTCACGGGTAGAGGGTGACAGGACATACCTGCTGCCCACCTTTGACGGGACATGCCTGCAGCCCACCTGTGACGTCACAGGGGTAGAGGGTGACAGGACATACCTGTGGAACCTGTGACGTCACAGGGGTAGAGGGTGACAGGACATACCTGCTGCCCACCTATGACGGGACATGCCTGCTGCCCACCTGTGGAACCTGTGACGTCACAGGGGTAGAGGGTGACAGGACATACCTGCTGCCCACCTTTGACGGGACATGCCTGCTGCCCACCTGTGACGTCACAGGGGTAGAGGGTGACAGGACATACCTGCTGCCCACCTGTGGAACCTGTGACGTCACAGGGGTAGAGGGTGACAGGACATACCTGCTGCCCACCTATGACGGGACATGCCTGCTGCCCACCTGTGACGTCACAGGGGTAGAGGGTGACGGGACATACCTGCTGCCCACCTGTGGGACCTATGACGTCACAGGGGTAGAGGGTGACGGGACATACCTGCTGCCCACCTGTGGGACCTGTGATGTCATAGGGGTAGAGGGTGACAGGACATACATGCTGCCCACCGGTGGGACGTGTGATGTCACAGGGGTAGAGGGTGACAGGTCATACCTGCTGCCCACCTGTGGAACCTGCGAGGTCACAGGGGTAGAGGGTGACAGGTCATACCTGCTGCCCACCTGTGGAACCTGCGAGGTCACAGGGGTAGAGGGTGACAGGTCAAACCTGCTGCCCACCTGTGGGATCCGCCACGTCACGGGTTGAGGGTGACAGGACATACCTGCTGCCCACCTGTGGGATCTGCCACGTCACGGGTTGAGGGTGACAGGACATACTGTACCTGCTGCCCACCTGTGGGATCTGCCACGTCAGGGGTTGAGGGTGACAGGACATACCTGCTGCCCACCTGTGGGATCTGCCACGTCAGGGGTTGAGGGTGACAGGACATACCTGCTGCCCACCTGTGGGATCTGCCACGTCACGGGTTGAGGGTGACAGGACATACCTGCTGCCCACCTGTGGGATCTGCGACGTCACGGGTTGAGGGTGACAGGACATACCTGCTGCCCACCTGTGGGACCTGCCACGTCACGGGTAGAGGGTGACAGGTCATACCTGTGGACTGTGACGTCACAGGGGTAGAGGGGCTTCTCGCCCACAAGATCTGGAAATCACACATGAACAATACATTACAGACTGATCACCAGCATCAGTCATCAGAAATCCCTACAGTAATTTGTCCACTGGCTCCCCATTAATCAACTAATCACCCACAGGAGGAGCAGGCCCCAATAGTCAGATGTGTGCTGACAAATAACGGCCCCTCGTATGTTTTATTCCAATGGTAACATATAAAATAGTTGTGTACTAGCCCCGGAAATACTCCCGCATGTAGCAGCTTCCAGTTCTGTACAATTTAATTACATTTCCTATCAAACAATTGGGCCCCAGTATTAGGGTCTGGACATGGCTCTCCTGCCCCGAGTGGCATCTGCTGCCAGTCCATGCATTGCGGTCCGTGCTTGGACTAAGTTGGGCCCTTAAAGAGGGTGTTTGATGAACAGAGGTTACAACCAAGGGGTGCGTGATCGATCACGGGGATCTGATTTCTGAGACCCTTATTAAATGGCAGAATGGGGCACTTTTTATTCCTGCTACAATGGTGTAGCAGTGCACATTCTGGACATGCGCTCCATTCACTCCCTATGGGGCTGCCAAGCGCTGAGCTCAACTTTTTTGACAACCCTGTAGCGAAAGAATGGAGCAGAAGTTGGGCATGTAAACTACAGTTGTATTCTAATGGGAATAAAATTGACCATTCTGCCAACTCTATCAGTTAGATCCCACCAATCTATAATTATAGGGGATAAAGTATTTTCACCTTAGAACCCCTATAAAGGGAATATGTCTGCAGGATTAAACCGCCTAAGTCGTCTATATGGGAATTAATATCCTTGAAAATGATAACTTGATATCTGTAATCCTATCTCTTATTCCAGAGAAATCATTGGTTTTCTTATACATAAACTAGATGGTGGCCCGATTCTAACGCATCGGGTATTCTAGAATATATATGCAGTTTATTTTTGAAGATTTAATAATAATACAATAATGCACCCCCCAATCCTGATATGTAAGCTTCTCTCACCCCCAATCCTGATATGTAAGCTTCTCTCACCCCCAATCCTGATATGTATGCTTCTCTCACCCCCAATCCTGATATGCATGCTACCCCTCAACCCCCTATCCTGGTATGCATGGTCCCCTGACCCCCCAATCGTGGAATGCATGGTCCTCTCACCCCCCAATCCTGGTATGCATGGTCCTCTCACCTCTCTTTCCTGGTATGCATGGTCTTCTTACTCCCCTTTCGGGGTATGCATGGTCCCCTCACCCCCCAATCCTGGAATGCATGGTCCTCTCACTCCCCAATCCTGGTATGTATGCTTACCGTCACCCCTCTTTCCTGGTATGCATGGACCTCTCACCCCCAATCCTGGTATGCATGGTCCCCTCACCCCCAATCCTGATATGCATGGTCTCCTCACCCCCCTTTCCTGGTATGCATGGTCCCCTCACCCCCCTTTCTTGGTATGCATGGTCCTCTCCCACCCCAATCCTGGTATGTATGCTCACCGTCACCCCCCTTTCCTGGTATGTATGGTCCCCTCACCCCCCAATCCTGGTATGCATGGTCCCCTCACCCCCCCAATCCTGGTATGCATGGTCCCCTCACCCCCCCAATCCTGGTATGCATGGTCCCCTCACCCCCCCAATCCTGGTATGCATGGTCCCCTCACCCCCCCGATCCTGGTATGCATGGTCCCCTCACCCCCCAGTCCTGGTATGCATGGTCCCCTCACCCCCTATCCTGGTATGCATGGTCCCCTCACCCCCCTTTCTTGGTATGCATGGTCCCCTCACCCCCCACTCCTGGTATGCATGGTCCCCTCAACCCCCTATCCTGGTATGCATGGTCCCCTCACCCCCCTTTCTTGGTATGCATGGTCCCCTCACCCCCCACTCCTGGTATGCATGGTCCCCTCAACCCCCTATCCTGGTATGCATGGTCCCCTCACCCCCCTTTCCGTGTAGCCGCAACCAATCAGCGTCGCGGCCCTCTGTCCGCGACCAATCAGCAATGCGGCCCTGTAGCTGCGACCAATCACTGCCGCGGCCCTGTACAAAAATATTAAAAAATAAAAAAAAGTTATTCTCACCTTCCGACGGCCTCCTGTCTTCTTTCCACGCGCTCGGCCTCGCGTTCCCAGTAATGCTTTGCGGCTTAGACCGCTGATGACGTCGGTCTTCTTTCTCTCTCTTGCGAGAGTGACGTCATCAGCGGTCTAAGCCGCAAAGCATTACTGGGAAAGCGAGGCCGGGTGCGTGGAAAGAAGACAGGAGGCCGTCGGAAGGTGAGAATAACTTTTTTTTATTTAAATTCTCTTTTTTACAGATTAAGGCCTGCGCCTGCCGCTGATTGGTCACGGCCTAGCGGCCGCAACCGATCAGCGGCAGGCGCAGCTTACCGTTACAAACAGCTACGCCTGTCGCTAATTGGTTGCGGCCTGGCTGCCGCGACCAATCATCGGCCCGCGAATTTGGTTAAAGACACGATAAGGCGTTTATAGATGAGTTGCTAAAATCAGTGGGAGAGACACTGATCTGCATGAGCATTTGCCTTACTTTAAATGAAAGGGGTGTGAGTAATGCAATGTACCAGTGTGATACATGTAATGTACCAGCTTCAATTCTAATTCCATTACCTTCTTTTGTAATCTGATAATGGATGTCCATTTCTTCTCCAGTAGGCCCACATACTTCTTGTCTAACTCCGCATTTATATCTAGTTCTGCCTCATGGTCTGCTCTCGTAATCACACACTGTTCTGCACTGAGATCAGAAGAGCAGAACTAACAGTACAGTAGAAGTGAACTTTCATTACAATCTTTTGCAGCAGCACTTGTCCTTTCCTAGTGCTGTCAGCTCTGCTGCAGAGCTGTGACTGATTGTAACTAACACAGTACAGCGGAGTTTACACTTTTCGTATTACAAACACGATAAGCACATAACTGCTGTATACTGCCCTCCGTCCCAGTGACTGCCCGTGAGATGGAAGCTGAAGCACTATGAGAGGAATCTATCATCTGATTCGTGCTGTCCAAACCGCAGGCTGCTTGGATCATATCCTGGTTGCACGATTGCAGCTAGGTGTATATTTCTCTGAAACGCTAGCCAACATAATACAATATGTTACATGAGGGATCGGGCTCAAAGTGGTGCAAGGTCTAATTAAACTTTTTTTTTTTAATTAAAATGATGTATTGTGCAAAAGTAGCAAAACCAATATACATTTGATATCACTGCAATCCTACTGATATACAGAATGAAGCTACCAGGTCACATATACCACAGTGAACACTTTCTTAAAGAAACCCAAAATGCAAAAAATAGGAATATTTGTCCACCAAAAAATGAGTTTATTCCAGTTACACCAAAACTGAGCCATTAAATAATAAAAGTCAATCTTCTAAAACCACGCTGATAAAAATATGTATCCCATCTGGCCATGGAAAGTGACATTAAAAAAAATGAACAAAAAAAACCCCCCTGCTGTGTCCACAATTGCCCAAAATAGTTGACCAACCAAATGTGGACGGACTCCCAAGTGCATCAAGGGTCACAGTAACTTGGTGTCGAAAGTTCAACTGAACCAATTTCTTGGGTAGTAAGAATTGCTGTTGTAAGATAGCAGTAGGGAATGTGGACAACCGTTCTTTTTCTTTCCCCCGCTCGTTCTTCCTTCACACAGATCAGCGTTGGTGAAGACCGCTGTTTTGCTGGTCATGGTAAGGTCCTCCAGCTTTGTCTTGGAATATGATAGTACATTCTTTTTGGTGTCATTACCCTCAGTTGTAGTGCCATGTGCTGCTGTAGCCTTTGTGGAAATGCAATACACTGCATGCCTGGGCCGCCATTGGCATATGGTAAGCTGAGCTGCCCAACAGCTGAAAGACTGACTGTAAGGTATTTGCTTTTGCGATCCGTGAACTTGCTAGTGATTGCTCAGATGGCACAGACCTATGTACAACGAGGCTCCTCATTATCAGACTGTGGCCTCGGATACAGCCTAGGTCCCTTTGGGACCATATTGTACCTCCGTATACCCACAGTTGTACACGGGAGAGTACACATTGCCTCTAAAACGCAGGACAATGCGACGCTTGCTGTCCAGCTTGTGCTGTAAGATCAGTATATAGTGTGCTTTCCTAGGGTCAACAGTACTGTAATAGATATAGTAAGCTTTAGTGTTTTTATGGGCACATATGCCTGAAAAATCATTAGTGTTTAGTGAAACGATGACCTGCTTGTTGAACCACTTTTAAGTACTATCAAGTGATTGTCCAGCGGATCACTGCAAGGAGGGCAGCTGTAATACTCGGGTGTACTCTACTGCAATATTACTGTATCTTTAAAAGGGTTATGAAACGTTATGAAACTGGTATAAGTTAGGCAGCAAGAAAATTGGCAAGTTTGCAATTGACATGCTTTCTCCATCTGATGTCTTTCTACCACTATGAGAGCTGTCATCTTACATAGTGTACATTTTGTTGCCAAGGAGACCGACCATTAGAATCTGGCCGAGTGGGCGCAGTAGTTAATGGGACTCTGTCAGCACAGAATGACTGGTCAAACCTAGAACAGGTGCTCGGTTCTTTTGCGGTGGATACTGTCATTTAACCACTTAATGACCGCCGATGCGCCTTTTAACGGAGGCAGTTAAGGGGCCTTATTAATCAGTGCCGCTTTTTAATGGTGCTGAGAAATAAGGGCATAGTGCCCCCCAGCATCAGAAAACATGATTCGGGTCGTTTTTTACTATCCCTCGTCTTGTGATTGCCGTTATTCACCGAACCCCCACGGTACCTCCACCATCCCTGTACTTCCATTCCCGGCACTCCGCGTTTTGTTCGTGGAAGAAAATGGCAGGCGCATGTGCAATGTGCCACCGAGATCTGCCAGCTGGTACCTGGCAACAATAGGGAAAATTTCCTTAAATCAAACCCCCCTTTGTCTCCTTCGTTAGGTAAAAATAATAAAATAAAAAATGTTTTTTTTTGTGGGGTTGGGATTAGGGTTGGAGTTAGAATTGGGGGGGTCCACTGTTTAGGTACATCAGGTGTCCCCAAATGAGACATGGTGCCCTCCATTTATTCCAGCCAGTTTTGCATTCAAAAAGTCAACTGGTGCTCCTTCCCTTCTTAGCTCTGCCATACACCCAAACAGTGGCTTTCCCCCACATACTGGGTATCGGCATACTCGGGAGAAATTGCACAACAAATTTTATGGTCCATTTTCTCCTGATACCCTTGTGAAAATAAAGCTTGGGTCTAAAGTAAATTAATGTTCATTTTTTCCTTCTACACTGCTCTAGTTCTCGTGAAGCACCCGAAGGGTTAATAAACTTCTTGAAGGTGGTTTTTTGCACCGTAAAGGGTGCAGTTTTTAGAATGGTGTCACTTTTGGGTATTTTATGTCATATTGACCCCCAAAACTCACTTCTAAAAAAAAAAAAAATGGTTTTGTCAATTTTGTTGGAAAAATTAGATATTGCTGGTCAACTTTTAACCCTTACAACTTCCTGACAAAAAAAAGTTGTTTTGAAAATTGTGCTGATGTTAAGTAGACATGTGGGAAATGTTATTTATTAACTATTTTGTCTGACACAACTCTATAATTTAAGGGCACAAAAATTAAAAGTTTGAAAATTGCAAAATTTTCAAAATATTTGCCAATTTACCGTTTTTTTCATTAATAAATGCAAGTCATATCAAAGAAATGTTACCACTAACATGAAGAACAATATGTCACGAAAAAACAATCTCAGAATCAGCGGAATCCATTGAAGCGTTCCAGAGCTATAACATCATAAACTTACAGAGGTCATATTTGTAAAAATTGGCTTTGGTGATTAAGGTCAAAATTGGATCGGTCACTAAGAGGTTAAATACACTTTCCCACTTGCTTGTTTTCCATCTATGGCCACCCTTCTCTGGCTCTATGAAGCCAGAGCTGTCAATCAAAGAAGAGGGGATGGAAATTCAGGGAAAACGAGCAGTATTTAAATGTTGGGCCCGCCATGATTCACTGAGCACCTGTACTTGGTTTAAACAGTCATTCTGTGCTGACAGTCCGATTAAAGGGAACCTATCACCCGGTTTGTCCCATATGAGATACGACCACCACCTTTCAGGCCTCATATATAGTATTCTAATATGCTGTGTATATAAGCCCCCAGTCCGGCCTGCAACAAAAAAAAAAAAACATCTCTTACTATACTCGCCTGTGGAGATGTCTGGTCCGATGCGTGTCGCTGGGCTTGGTTTGGTGCTTCCTCTCTTCTTTTGATGCCAACCTCCTTCTGTGCTTCGTGAGGATGATGCGTTCTACGTCATCCACACAGTGTCCCTGGCATCGCGCTCTTGCAGAGGCTCATTTCTCTGCCCTGACCATGGCAGAACAAATTACTGCTGTGCGCATGCTTCAGGAAAGGTCAGAGAGTCCTGTGAAACTCATCAGACCAGACATCTCCGCAGGTGAACATAGTAAAAGGTGTTTTTCTTTAGTTGCAGGCTGGATTCGGGGCATGTATACAGCATTAAAGAATGCAGTATATGAGGGCTGAAAGGTGGTGGTCCTCTCATGTATTTCTGGACTGATTCCTGACCTTTCTCAGAATCATCCTTATCCCACGAGGTGAGATCTTGCATTGAGTCCCAGACCAAGGAACACTGACCGCCATCTTGTGTTTCTTCTATTTTCTAATTATTGTGCCAACAGTAGTCTTATCACTAAGCTGCTTGCCTATTGTCCTGCAGCCGATCCAAGAATTGTGCAGGTCTACAATTTTGTCCCTGGTGTCCTTAGACAGCTCTTTGGTATTGACCATGGTGGAGAGGTTGGAGTGTGATTTTGTGGACAGGTGTCTTTATACAGGTAACGAGTTAAAACAGGTGCAATTAATACAGGTAATGAGTGCAGAGTATGGGGGCTTCTTAAAGAAAAACCAACAGGTCTGTGAGAGCCAGAATTCTTGCTGGTTGGCAGGTGATCAAATACTTAGTTCATGCAATAAAATTCAATTTAATTATTTAAGAATCATACAATGTGATTTTCTGGATTTTTTATTTTTAAATTCTGTCACAGTTGAAGTGTGCCTACAATAACAATTACAGTCCTCTCCATTCTTTGTAGGAGGAAAACTTGCAAAATTGGCAGTGTACGAAATACTTATTTTCCCCACTGTACAGTATGTTCAGTACAGCAGTACTTTTTACAGTAAACTTAGTACCTTACCGGACTATGGCGCCATTAAAATAAACAGACATGTCCTGTAAGTGAATGACACACCACAAAAAGCAAAGATTGATAATCTCGCACTCTGAGACAGATGTTCTAGTGACGCCCTATAAAGTATACATTACAGAATAAAGGATCCTACATTCATGTGTTAGCCGGACAATCTAGAACACACACATCATTTTGTAGTGTGTGCAATAAAACAAAAGCTGTATGGTTGGTAAGAATATCACATTCATCTTTGTCCAATCAGTAGTAAAAATAAAAAGTTAAATTGTATAATGACATGTTTGTGGTAGTTTTTATGAAGGCCCCACACACTTTTACCTAACATGTAGAAATTAATTTTGGTTTCCCAAAGTAATGCTATAGAGATTGAGACACTGCAAGGAGGACCAAGACCCAAACCATTACACATCCGGGCTGGTTTCTTCATATTTTGCCTACAAAAAACACCAAGACCAAAACATTGGGTTAACTTAGTTGTCCACCGGTTTATCGAACATATGTACGGTACATATAATAGCAAAGAAACCTCAATTCATGTCCCTTTGTTTCATTTTATTATATTGCTCTTCTTGATGACCAAAAGCCAACTGCTGATGGGGCCTTCAGAAAAAAACGCCACCGGGCATGGAAGAGGACCATCATGCTGTGACGACTCCTGGATTCCATAAGACTAACCATAAGACGACTCCCAACCTCTAGAAAAAAAATATTCAAAAAATAAAACAAAACAATTTAATATACCTAAATCAAGTCTGGAGACCTAGAACTTCAACCAGGTACAATGTCCCAAGGTCTTGCAGAAAAAAGAGAGGATACCTTGTCCAGGATACATTCTTTTTTGTGAAGCCTCTGACCATTGTGCCTAGTTGAAGATCTGTTTCCTAATGAACCTTTGATACCTAAGGGGGGGGACGCGTCTAGACAGGACTCGGACCTCGGTATGGACTGACTGAAGCTTTGCTGATGGTGGTATTAGTCTTCATCGATTAAAAAAGAGGGGGTTACAAGGAGCTACAAGATAAGTACCTTCCTCATTATGGTGCATCATAGATTATTTTTTCATATCTTTTTAGGGCAATATTTAGGTTTTGTTAGGGACAGTCATCGCTGAGTAGAGGCACCATTTTGAATTTTACGGAGCCAGCTTCCACGACAAGGTAGAGGGTAGAATTTTTGAGGATCTTATTTAGACTTTAGAGGCATCTATTCTACTATATTTTTTTCATTCAATGTCCAAAATCCCCTTATGCCCCTTGTATTTATTTTATTTTGAATAAACAATTTAGTCCATGATATTGGAATTTACTGACCAATTTTTATGGACAGTTTTACTTCCTTTTACTCTTCATTAGAGTATGTCACTTAATGATTATTTCTGTAAACTGGGTGTTGATATTCTTTTTAAGAGTATCAATAGAAGGTTTAATATAGGTTCCTAAACTCCCCTCTTATTCCTTTTTAACCCCTTAGTGACACAGCCAAATTTTAAAAATCTGACCGGTGTCACTTTGTGGTAATAACTCTGAGACGCTTCAACAAATTCCAGTGATTTTGAGATTGTTTTTTCGTGACACATTATACTTTATGATAATGGTATATTTAGGTTGATATGTTTTGTGTTTGTTTATAAAAATATCATAAATTTGACAAAAATGTAAAAAAAATGGCAATTTTCAAACTTTGATTATCCCTTTAATTCAGATAGTCGTACCATAGCAAAAAATTAATAAATAATAATTCCCACATGTCTGCTCTACATCAACACCATTTGTAAAATTGTACTTTATTTTGTTAGCATTTTAGGATGTTTAAAAATGTAGCAGCAATTTTTCATTTTTTCAAGGAAATTTACAAAATTATTTTTTTTAGGGACCTATCCAGGTTTGAAGTGTCTTTAGGGGTCCTATATATTGGGAAACCCCCCAAAGTTATACCATTTTAAAAACAACACCTCGTGACATACTGAAAACTGCTATCAGACAGTTTATTAACCCTTCATGGGCTTTTCAGGAATTAATACAAAGTGGCATGATAGGAATGAAAAAGTTGATTTTCACCACCCTAATTGTCACTGACTTTTGAACATGTTACTATAGCCGGCAGACTCTATGGCCGCTATTTGCTAGTGAATTGCCATGGCAAACATCAGAACCACACAATCATGATCTCAGGGTGCCAATAGGGATAAGGAGGGAGATGCCACAGTCTTTTAAACATTTATGTGAAGTAGTCAGTATTGGCAGCAGCATCTTGGTATGTGCACACGGAGTTTTTTAGCTCTGTGGATTTTGTAGTGAAAATCGCAGATAAATCCGCAGGACTAAAGTCCTGCGGTTTTGCCCTGCGGTTTTACACCTCATAATGGATGAGGTGTGAAACCGCAGCGTTTCTGCACAAAAGAATTGACATGCTGCGGATTGTAAACCGCGGAAAAAACGCAGCATGTGCACAGCGTTTTTTTATTTCCATAGGAAATAAAGGTACTGTACAACACAGCAGAATCTGCTGCGGACCCGCAGGGCCAAAACCGCTGCGGAAACACAGCAGAATTCACAGCGTGTACACATACCTTAAGGGGGTTAAACAGATATGGACGGTGACAACACTGATCATGGCTGATGCAGCAAGTTGTCAGCTATAGTGTACAGCCGATAGCTGCTGGATTGTTACTTGTATGGGGATGTTAGTCTCTTATATCTTAGGTCAGTTAAAAGACGTATTGACGGTCATTAAGGGGTTAAAGCCACCCATCCTGCCCCATAATTACAATAAGCCCACTTAGCCCCTTATTTCCTGCATTTTTTTTATTAACCCTTTCCAAACCTAGGCCCCAATCCTTACCAAGTTCAGGACCTGCTATACATACAAGCTAAATTCCGGAAAATGCTACGAACAAATTGTATCAAAATCACAGATTAATAACCTTTCTACTAAGTGGAAAAAAAATGACTTGCAATTGAAATGTATTGCAGAAATTCCTACTATACAGTAAATGCATATACAGCAACAAGTTTGGTAGACAGTAAAGGGGCCTCCGTAAAGGGCAAGTGCTTCTCCGCACTGCAGTTGAGTTACATGGGTGGCTTTGGAGGTTATTGTTAGAGTTGAGTATTTTTAGTAGCATTCATTTTTGTTGTACTATAGAGTAAGTGGTGATCTGGACACTTAGGGCTATTTTTATATTCTGTATATTCTTGAAGTCACTTAAAACCTCCAGTGACAAGTGAAGTTAGGTCTGAACTGAAATTCCCAACCAGGGTCAAGCTTTTCTTGAGCAGTTGTTTGTAGATTAATATTCCAATGATGCGGGATTTTTTACACTTTTAACTCCTTCACGCCGCAGCCCTTTTTCGTTTTTACGTTTCGGTTTTTCGCTCCCCTTCTTCCCAGAGCCGTGACTTCCTTATTTTTCTGTCAATATGGGCTTGTTTTTTTGCGGGACGAGTTGTACTTTTGAACGACACCATTGGTTTTACCATATGGTGTACTCGAAAATGGGGAAAAAAATTCCAGTGCTGTGACATTGCAAAAAAAAGTGCAATTCCACAAATGTTTTTTTGATTTTCTTTTACCATGTTCACCAAATGCTAAAACTGACCTGCCATTATGATTCTTCAGGTCATTATGAGTTTATAGATACTAAACATGTGTAGGTTATTTTTTATTTAAATGGTGAAAAAAAAATCCAAGCTTTGTCAAAAAAAAATTGTCATTTTCCGAGACCCATAGCGTCTCCATTTTTCGTGATCTTGTGCTGGGTGAGGTCTTATTTTTTGCGTGCTGAGCTTTTAATGATAGCATTTTGGTGTGGATATTATCTTTGCATTGCCCGTTATTGCATTTTAATGCAATGTTGTGGCGTCCAAAAAGAATGTAATTCTGGCGTTATGACTTTTTTTCGCTACGCCATTTACGGATTGGATTAATTGTTTTTATAGCTTGATAGATCAGGTGATTATGAACGTGGCGATACCATAGAATCATAGAGTTGGAAGGGACCTCCTGGGCATCTGGTCCAACCCCCTGCTTAAAGTTTTTTCTAATATCTAATCTGTCTCCTCCCATTCAGTTTCATCCCATTGCTTCTATTCTTTCCTTGTGCAAATGAGAATAAAGATGATCCTTCTATAATGTGACATCCCTTGTGATATTTGTAGACGGTTATTAAATCTCATCTCAGTCTTCTCTTTTGCAAGCTAAACATTCCCAAATCCTGCAACCTTTCCTCATAAGACAGGGTTTGCAAACTGGTCACAATTCTGGTCGCTCTTTTCTGAACTTGCTCCAGTTTGTTGATGTCTCTTTTAAAATGTAGAGCCCAAAACTGGACACAGTATTCCAGATGAGGTCTGACCAAAGAGGAGTAGAGGGCAAAAATGACTTCACGTGATCTAGACTGTATGCTTCTGTTAATACATCCTAGAATTGCATTTGCGTTTTTTGCTGCTGCATCACACTGTTGACTCATATTCAGTCTGTGATCTATTAGTATACCCAAGTCTTTTTCACATGTGCTGTTGCTTAGCCCTATTCCTCCCAATCTGTATATGCTTTTTTCAATTTTATTGCCCAGATGTAGTACTTTGCAGTACTACCAAATATGTGTATTTTTTTTTTAATTGTTTTATTTTGAATGAGGCGAAAGGGGGGGTAATTTGAACTTTTATTTTTTTTTTAATATTAATTTTTTTTTTTTTTTTACTTTTTGCATGCTTCAATAGTTTCCATGGGAGACTAGAGGCTGCAATAACCCGATCTCCTCTGCTACAGATAGGTGATGATCAGATCGCCTGTATGTAGC
Source organism: Dendrobates tinctorius (assembly GCF_039654945.1). NCBI lineage: Eukaryota > Metazoa > Chordata > Amphibia > Anura > Dendrobatidae > Dendrobates > Dendrobates tinctorius. Next base: position 883,387 of record NW_027361830.1, read on the forward strand.
AGAAATGCTCACTTGCTATGAGCAACGACCACCGGGCAGCTCTCATAGCAATCCGGCAGTGACAACCGTAGAGGTCTGCTGGGGACCTCTGGTTGTCATGATGACCCATCGGTGACACGCGATCATGTGACGGGGTTACCTGTGGGTGGGATTAGTGACGCGCTTCTGGCGCAATCACATTAAATGCCGCTGTCAGAAATTGACAGTGGTCTTTAACGGGTTAACAGCCACGCATGGATCTCGAATCCACCCGCGGCTGTTAGGGCCACATGTCATCTGTTCAAAACAGCTGACATGTCCCGGGAATAATGTGGGCTCAGCGTCGGAGCGCATATCAAAGAGAGGAACACGAAATGCGCCATACTGTGGTGGTGGGGGGGTTAAAGGCATTCGGGTTTGTTCACACGTCATGGTTTTGTCATAAAATTTGAGGAAATTTCCTAGTACCAGAAAAGTGAATGAGATTCCTGTAGCATCTTGCACACTTTACTTATTTTTTTCTTGTAGATTTAAACCTGCAGCATGTCTGTGTGCTTGCTGCAGATTTAACCCATATTAATGAATGGGAAAAGCTCATGCAAAAAAAAAGGGCTAAAAAAACCTCATTGATTTTATGCTGAGTTATTCCTGCAACACATCAGTATTTTCAGCAGGTTTTACTGCCACAAATTCTGAGCGTGTGCGCATAGCTATATGCTAAATTCTGGTAATACAAAATATCTTTAAGTTCATAATAGTTGGCTTTATTACCGTATTCCCGCTTTGTGTCACTGCACTAGTAATAGGCACTGTTTATTGCATCATATGGTGGGTTAGGGCCACACTGCAACACCACATTTGGTACCTATGAATGTAGCCTCAAAGGGCATATACAGCTCTGGAAAAAATTAAGAGACCACCACATCAAAACCATGTCATGGGCAGCCCATTCTCCGACCTGAACCCCATTGAAAACCTCTGGAATGTAATCAAGAGGATGATGGATAGTCCTCAAACAAAGAAGAACTGCTTACATTTTTTAGCCAGAAGCAGTGTGGAAAGCATGCCAAGATGTATGAAAGCTGTGATTAAAAATCATGGTTATTCCACAAAATATTGATTTCAGAACTCTTCCTGAGTTAAAACATTATTATTGTTTCTAAATGATTATGATTAAATGATTATGAACTTGTTTTCTTTGCAGTATTTGAGGTCTGAAAGCACTGCATTTTTTTTAAAATTTTGACCATTTTTGATCAGGTTGCATTTGGCGCTGGTCGGCGCACCGTCAAAAGGGCGCAGGCGCCGCCAAAACGCATACTGCGCACGGCCTGCGTCCTCAGTGATAAAGATAGGGGACGCATGACGCATGCAGCGTCATGCGCCCGGAGGCGGAGCTACCGGCGGAGGCGTGGCAGGGGACAGGGCTTAGCGGCGGCCGTGCGCAGGCCGTCGCTGCGCCCTGAAACGCAAATGTGAAACCGGCCTAAGCTGGCTGATACAGTGATGAGGAAGAAGAATTGGGAAGAATGGAGGGGTTACTGACATCAGAGCTACGTCAGAGAGTGACGGGGAGAGAGGAAGGACGAACTTCTAAAGAGAGCAAACCTTATTGCATAGCACAAAACAGCACATTATAACAGCACAATTGTAATGCGATACTGTATGTATGATTCCCAAATCATGGGACATGATCACGCTGACATAGTACTAAAAATATTAGGAGTGCTCAGGTAAGAATGGTCTGCTTACACTGCTGTTCACCCTGTCTTTCCCATCTAATACTGGAGATACCAGGGATGCTGATGTAAGAAGTTGCTCACTGCTATGACTTTCTGATCTAATACTGGAGATACCTGCAGTGCTGAGGTAACAAGGCTGCTCACACTGCTGACAACTGTCTTTCTGATCTGATATCAGAGATACCAAGCGTGATGAGGTAATAAGAGGCTGCTCACACTGCTGACAGCCCTGTCTTTCCCATCTAATATTGGAGATACCAGGGATACTGAGGTAAGAAGAGGCTGCTCACACTGCTGTTTATTCTGTCTGAAGCACGGTGAGCAGCTGCTGTGACCTAGAAATGGCCTATGTCATGTACTATCTAACCATCTCCCGGTCATAGCAGTGGAGCTTCAAACTGCACATGCTCACAGGCACTTTGAACATTCTACGACAGGTTTATCTCAGTGTAACAAGGTAGCTGCCATTTTCATATACTACAGCGATTACCTCCCTAGACTAAGCAAGTGTGGTTTACTAATTAAGGGTAGTAGGACTTTACACATACTAACAAGTTCATTTTTTTATCTGTATTTGTTTTCTATTCCTGGAGAACCCCTTTAAGCACATGCACTGACTTGCCATACAAACACTACGCAGACACGCTGTGTTAACAAGCCGTATAAGGACTAAAATGTGTACGGTAGCAATTTGATATCTTTTGGAGCTCAGGAGAAATACTTGCTCACTAAAGCCAGATAACGCGAAAGGTTGTAGTAAATTTAATATATGAATTGCCTAAATCCATGAAATCAGACTGGGCTTTCATATATCATTCTTTGCTGACGGACTGTGTTCTACATGTTTTTGTTCTGAAAATAGCATTCTTGGTCCACCCCGCAGTTAATCACATTTAGAAGCATTACTCCCTTGTATGTTGATCTGGTTGTGAAGATATGAAATCGTTGCTATGGCTGGAGGAAGTGTGTCCAGCCTTGGTGGATACCAATTTATTTATAATCTGCTACTTCATCCCAGACAGAAGGAAGCATTTAACATTTTTCTTGTTCTGCAGGTTTTGCTTGTTACTTTTCAGCATCATTAGATTGTGCAGTAGGCAACAAGACTTTTTAAGCTTTATGACAATTCATATTACAAACTCGTCTGAACTCAAGTTCTTAATGCCCCCACTGTAGGGTTTTCCACTTTCAGGAAAGTGGGCCGCAAACTTTGTAAAATACATAAAATAACAAACTCGGCAGGTTCTCTGCCTCCCTGTGTCCAGCACCGGCTCCCTGCTGCAGCAAAGGTCATGGTTGACACGATTTGTCATATAAACAGCACGCAGCTCCGCTCTAGCCAGTCACCATGATCATCGGCACATGTGGTCAACCCCTGCATGAGCGCTGAGCTCAGTAACTGGCTAAAACATTGTTGACTTGATGTCTCCCCTGTAGCCAAAACATTGGGACCGTATCTGTGTTGGAGAGCCACTGCTCAACCCAATGAGGGAAAGTACCCCGCTGAGTATTATATTTTGCATTTTACACAGATTCGGGCCCAGTTTCTTGAAAGTAGACATCCACTCTTAAAGGGAACCTGTCAGCCCTTTTGGCCGATATGAGTTACAGCCACCGCCTTTCAGGGCTAATATACTGCATTGTATAATGCTGTAGATAAGCCCCAACCCGACCTGTAAGAGAAGAAAAATAGCTTTTATTGTACTCACCTGCAGGGCGGTCCGGTCTGATAGGCGTCGCTGGTCTTGGTCCGACGCCTCCCATCTTCTTGCGATGTCGCCCTCCATGGTTCGTGTCGATGACGCGTCTCTCCCTGAATCATCCACACGGTCTGCTCGGCATCGCGCTCCTGCGCAGGCGCACTTATCTGCCCTGTTGAGGGCAGCAAAATCCTGCAGTTCACAGGCGCTGAGCCTCTCTGACCTTTCCTGGCGCATGTGCACTGCAGTACTTTGCTCTGCCCTCAACAGGACAGATAAGTGCGCCTGCGCAGGAGCGCGATGCCGAGCATACTGTGTGGATGATGAAGGGATGCGTCATCCAAATGAACCAAGAAGGAGGGCGGCATCGCCAAAACATGAGAGGCGCCGGACCAAGCATAGCGACACCCCTCGGACCGGTCTGCCCTGCAGGTGAGAATAATAAGTTATTTTTCAGTTCTTCCAGCTCAGGTTGGGGGCCGATATACAGTATTATGGAATACTATATATAAGCCCGGAAAGGCCGTGGCCTCATCTCATATTGGCCAAACCTGGTGACAGGTTCCCTTTAATGCCTAGATAAGAAATATCCCAACAGTAATGGTTATTACAGATTGATATATTTTTATTTTACTCATTTAAAGAGCTGCACGGTGGTTCAGTGGTTAGCATTGTTGTTCTGGGGTCCTGGATTCAAATCCAACCAAGGACAACATCTGTCAGGAGTTTGTATGTTCTGTGTTTGTGTGGGTTTCCTCCGGGTTCTCCGGTTTCCTCCCACACTTCGAAGACATGGGGAATTTAGATTGTGAGCCTCAATGGGGACAGTGATGATCATGCCTGTAAAGCTGCTGTGAAATGTGATGGCGCTATATCAGTAAACATAATAAATATTATAGCACCATTAATTTGCACAGTGCTTTATAGACCTAACCTATTGGAGCTCGCAATCTAAGTTCCCTAACTAATCACCCAAACTGCTTTCAGATGTCCTTGGTGGGATTTGAACCCAGAACAAGGCAACAGTGCTAACCCCTGAGCCACCATGGTGTCCATGATGTGAATTCAAAAGAAGACTGGATGACCACCGCAGGGTTGAGCTGCAATACCAGACACAGGCATAAGTATGGGAACCATGGCTTAGTAAGGTCGCCATGCATATTGGCCATACTGCCAATTTTAGAAAGACCATCCGTTTTGAGTAGAGATGGGTCTCCTGATGGAAAGATCAGGCATGTTGATCCTTACAGCCTGTTAATTTTGTTTTCAGGGAAGATGAGCTGCTGCCTGAGGTGTCTGGCAGCTGCTTTCGCCCGATTGGAAATTCATGCATGCTCTGCTGAATTGAGCTTGAATGTGTTTGGGGTTAAGGCCGGAGTCAACACTACCGTATAACACGGCCGAGTGCTATGTGATAAAACATCGCATAGCACTCGGCCCAGTTTTATTCTATGGGGCAGCTCAGATTATGGGGCAGCTCAGCTCTGTGATTATTTCCTTATGCTGATTCGGCATGAGAGAACAATTGCAGATTGGCAGCGAAATTCAGCTCACTCACACCCATACAAGTCTATGGGTGCGAGTGCAACATCGGACTGCACTCTGATGTCGCCACAGTGCAGTCCAATATACGCCGAGACAGGCAATGGAGGAGGAGGAGAAATTACTTTCTCTATCTTCTACACACCTGTGCTGTGATCCTCTCATCATGTGAGAGGCTCGGAGCACAGAGCCCTGACCCTCGGCTCACATTCGTAGCAGAGCTGGAGGTCATTAGCATAACGCATCTGATGTCATACGGTCGTCTGATTCCAGCCTAAGGCTGGAGTCACACTTAACGTATAAAAATACGGACCGTATTGTACGGTCATGATACGCAGAAATGTTCCCTGAACAGTGATCCGTATGTTCTCTATTGTCAAGGTGTGGCTCCGTTTTTTGCGCATGTAAGCATCCGTATGACATCCATATGGCATCCATATGCCGAGATTTTCTCGCAGGCTTGCAAAATGGACATATAATGGAGCCTAATGACAGGTTAAAACCCAAACGAAAGAATAGCTATAGACGCATAGAAGAAGAAGAAAAAAAAAAAAAATATATAAAATATAAAACATAAAATATATATTGCACAAAATACTGAAATCTCATAGACTTGGCTGGTACTGTGAAACACAGCTGAAAATCTGCATAAAAAACTGCGGGTGAAAACACAAGGTGTGAACATAGCCTATAATCCAATGCTGCATTTAAAATTGGTAGTTATAGCTAGCAAATCACATAACCCTACTGCTTTATTGTCTTTATATAGTGTCCGCTGATGATTTGCATTCATAATCTTTAATCTAATACGTGAAATGTAATCTGATGAAGGGTAAAAAGAGGACTGCGTGATGTTTGACTTCAGTCTGTTTGCAGACTGTCTTGTGTAGTGTTTCTCACTACAAGCTGAATTATGAATATTGCTCCGGACTATGATACAGGCGTAATCTCTGGTCTAGTATAAGTAAAATAACTACAGCCTTGCCAAATATTTCTTATCTCTTCCAATTCTCGAGTGTAGACTTCTACATAAGCCTTGCTCTCATTCTTTTATGCTTGTGTGTAACTTTTTGTTCTACTGCTTTTATGTGATGTTTTAGAATTTCGTAATGAAAACTGACTGGCCTACTTTTGGTTTTCTGTATGATTCCATATAACTGTGAGAGTGGGGTCTTGGTTTTCAGGATATTTTCAATTATGAGGCTAGTTTCACACTTGCTTTTTTTTGCAGCGCGTTTTTCCCGCAAAAAAACGCATTGAAAAAACGCATACATAAGCATACAACTGCTGCGTTTTTTTCAAGCATTTTTATGAGCATGCATGAAAACAACGCAGCGTTTTTATGCGTTTGTATGCGTTTTTAGCGCGTTTTTACCGCGTTTGCGTTTTTTTCCAACATTTTTAGGTGGCCCCTCACACTACCCAAACCATGACTTTACTAACCCTAACCCTGACCCTAACCCTAACCCTGACCCTAACCCTAACCCTAACCCTTAACCAAATCATACTTAACCCTAACCCAAACCCTAAACCCTAACTAACCCTAACCCTAACCCTGACCCTAACCCTAACCCTAACCCTGACCCTAACCCTTAACAAAACCATACTTAACCCTAACCCTGACCCTAACCCTAACCCTAACCCTGACCCTAACCCTTAACCAAACCATACTTAACCCTAATCCTGACCCTAACCCTGACCCTAACCCTAACCCTAACCCTGACCCTAACCCTTAACAAAACCATACTTAACCCTAATCCTGACCCTAACCCTGACCCTAATCCTTAACAAAACCATACTTAACCCTAACCCTGACCCTAACCCTGACCCTAACCCTAACCCTAATCCTGACCCTAACCCTAACCCTAACCCTGACCCTAACCCTTAACAAAACCATACTTAACCCTAATCCTGACCCTAACCCTGACCCTAATCCTTAACAAAACCATACTTAACCCTAATCCTGACCCTAACCCTGACCCTAACCCTAACCCTGACCCTAACCCTAACCCTAACCCTGACCCTAACCCTTAACAAAACCATACTTAACCCTAATCCTGACCCTAACCATGACCCTAATCCTTAACAAAACCATACTTAACCCTAACCCTGACCCTAACCCTGACCCTGACCATAACCCTAACCCTAAACCCCCTTAACTAACCCTAACTCTAACCCAAACCCCTAAATTCCATGGTTTAAAAAAAAAAACGCATATGCAAAAAAACGCATACATGAGCATGCCAGTGCGCACATATGCGCATCCATAGGCTATAATGGCCATTTTTAGCGCAAAACGTGCGCATATGTGCGCATGCGCTTTTTTGCAGGGCCAAAAAATGCAACATGCTGCGTCTGGAAAATCCCAACGCACACCCCAAAAAAACGCAGCGCATGAAAATCGCATACATGCGCTTACCAGCGCGCAGGTATGCGCACCCATGTTAAATATAGGGGAAAAAACGCATGCGCAGGTGTGCGTTTTTTTCCAGCGCTAAAAAACGCAAATGTGAAACCAGCCTTAGACTTGCAGGGAACTATGACTTGACAACAAGCATAAATCTTTGTACATTTTCACTATTCAGCACTTCTATATGCGAATGCACAAAGTATTAAGTGCGTTTTCCCACAACTAAATATTTAATTTCTCTGTTGGATCACACAAACGATTTTTCAAAGGAAATCTTAAAAAAATGCACCTGTATCTACATATACTGGGTCATTATAAATTACCCTTCCAGTTTATTAAATGTGTCCACCACCAGTGGCTGCATATGCCTAGTCCTACCTACTGGATCGGTACTACGCAACCTTTCTTACCATAAGGCCGGGTTCACACTAGAGAGGAATACAGACGAGTGAGAGGCGTTAAAAGCACGCATTACACACGGACCAATGATTCTCTATGGGGCAGCTCCCAACAGCTGTATATTTCTCGTCCGTATTCTACGGTCCATGCCAATTGCAGCATGCATGCATGATATCTGCGGCCAGATATCTGGGACCAACGTGATGCCCATTATGCCAACCGGGCAAGAAAGGAGGCGTCATGGAGGCGCATATGTCGCCAGATGTTCCACGATTTTGCTGATAGGCCACGTGAGGAGCAGCAGCAACTGAGTAAGTACAACCCAAAAACTGTTCAAAATTACCTCACATCAAAAAAGGCATTTAGAATCAGCTCCCCCCCCCCCTTCCTGTGCTTGGACTTTTTGCCTCATGAGGCGGGTAGATTTTGATGTGACCCATGGTTTTACACTGCCATAATTTGGCCCAGGCCACAAGCTCCTCATCCTCCTAGCCAACCAAGTTATTAAGTGTAGTTACTTGATACCTGAACTATTGTGCCCCTGTGTATCTGGCCTGGATGCCCCAATTATATATGCCACCTTGGGTAGAAAGCACACCCTAGAAGGCCACATGCCTAGGCTACTGGTAGCAAATTTGACCTAGCAAATATGTGAAATTGAGAATATTTCCTGTCACATTGCAGTGGAAGATGTGACGAGACGCTGGTGCAGCATCCGTGACCAATAAAGGCGAGAACATCAGCAACGGGCCAGGAGTGGTGATGCGGGCCACACAAAGCGAAAATATATTTATTATGATCGCCTCTCTTTCCTCGCTCCTATTCTGGATCAGAGACCGTAAGTAGATACCTCACACCACATTACACAGATACTTTACAGGGCCAAAAAATTGATTTATATTTGGCTCTGTTCTTTTTCATAACAGAACTCAGTCCAATCTTACGGAGAGCGGAACTGGCTCAGATATCGATCCCATCATAGATCCTGGGTCTGTAGGGGATGAGGTGGCTGGCCCATCTTCTCCCCCTCCAAGAAGCATGGGTGAAGATTCCTCTCAGGAAAACCCAGTGCCTGCATCACAAACCCCACCACCAGGGCCACATCCACAAGCAGGACCGTCTGCTGCTGCACCATCAGCCATACAGGAGGAGCAGGGCAACATCAGCAGCAGCCCAACTGCCCAGATCCGGGGCTCAACACAGCCTGCTGGACCATCCCGGCGAGGAAGAAGAAGGCGCCATATCCCTGCCCAAGATACCTGTACCAATGTTGACACAGGGGTACTGAACTATCTGGCTAGAGTCAATAATGATGATGGCGAGGAGGCATACTCACGCAGCCTGGCCCTTAATCTTCGTTCCCTTTCCCGTGAGGTGAGGCTACGTATTCGAGGATGTTTTCAGATCCTGCTTGATGCAAGCACACACCCCAATACTCCATATGAGTTATTTGAATATCTGGAGTGGTGGCAGCTTTCACCCAGAAATCTGATGCGCCTTAGACACCCCACACACATGCTGCTCAAGCAGGCTCTGAGGATCCTCAAATACGTGGGCCTACACCTCACCCCCTTCCTCCCCCTACCCAACCTTTCCAACAGCAGCCACATATGTCTGGCTCTAGCCAACCTCACCAATATGACCACTTGTTCCCACCCAGTGTTGAAGGCTGGTCCCAACCTGGTTGGGGACGACATGGCTATTTTGGTGTGTATGAGACACGGGCCTACCAGCCCCAACAAGAGGCCCCTCTCCAGTATCACTCTGGCCACACAGGGCGATGGCCAAGTTGGGAAAAGTAGCCAGCACCAAACACAGGCTGGTCTTCCGCTTACTCCTCCCCCCGACCTACCAAAATTTATAATGTTGCCATTTTGGTATTACCTAATGGTTTTCTAACCAGAAAACCATTTTGTTTTGTATGTCAGAAAATGTATTTGTACCCATTGTTCACATCTGCACAAAGGCCAATTTGGCCCATTGCCACATTTATCATATGGCAATAATATGTTTTTCTTTAAAAAAAAAAAAAAAAGGCAAAAGTAAACATTTGTCTGCTACATTTTACGTCTCTGTCTCAATTCTAAAAAAAAGGTGTCAGCATACTAACATACGCTTACCAATGCAATTAAACAGTCATAGAATCGTAAGGGGATTAAATATATATATTTAGACAGACCTAAACCAAAAAATTATAACATAGACACAGCATGCTCTTGCCAAGAAGTTTCCCCCTCAGGTGACATAAAGTAATTTGTGAAAATATCACACACTTTGAGCCCAGAGAGTGGTCTACGTTGAGGGTTGATAGGTGGTCTCGCCCTACGCACATTGTGTCCGACCCACGCACAACACCAGCAGAGGAGGAACGATCATGTATCCTGGTGAAGTTATGAAGAACCACACAGGCTTTAATATCTTCATTAACATTTTGTTCACTCAGCTGAATGGCAGACTGGAGTACCTGCCATTTGGCACAAAGAATGCCAAAGGAACACTCCACCAGTCGCCGAGCACGTGATGGACGCAAGTTAAAAATTCTGCGCCGGTGGTCCAGGTTACGCCGGGGATTTGGCCTCATGACTTTGCGCGTTAACTGAAACGCCTCATCTGCCACAAGGACATAAGGGACTGATTCTTGAGTGGAGCCTGGTAGCTGGCGTGGTGGTGGTAGAGCCAACTGGTTGGTGCGTAGCCGCCGACCCATAATAGAAGTATTGAAGACTCTAGAGTCTCCCGTCCTTCCATAGGCCCCAGTGTCAACAATTATAAACTTGTATTGAGGGTCGGCCAGAGCCAACAATACAACAGAAAAGTATTGTTTATTATTGAAGAATTGGGAGCCAGAGTTCGGCGGCTTACGCACCTGGATATGTTTGTATTGGGGCCCTTGATGGCAATTAGGAAACTGGCATTCCGCCTCAAAGTCCCTTGATATCCTCAACCAGTCTTCCATCCTGGGCTCGGGCATGACGAGTTGATGTAGTCTTGACCATATTTCACTACATGTCGACCTGACTATGCCAGAAATGGTAAATCTTCCAATGAGAAACTCATGGTGGAGGGCGGCATAAGACAGGCCAGTGGACAGGAAGCTGAAGAACAACAGAAATGGAACATTTTAGAATGCACAAATTAACAAAAGACCAGGTACATACATACCAAACTTGTTAGTGATTCAGATCTACTAACACACATATATTTGGTCGCACAATGACTAAGTGATATTCAGTACATATTACACATAACATTCTGTAAGTTTAAACATATGTAGAATAAGATGAGGGCATTAAACTTAGTCCAAGAAGCAAAAAATACATACTTTGGGCAACACATCATGAACATAGAGAATGTGGTTGTGTAGTACATACCGTAATGTGAGTAGAAGTCGCTCCTCTGCCGATATAGCTTTGCGCATCCTTGTGTCCTGAAAGGTTATCCCAGGGCGCACTGTCTCCAAGAGTAGATCAAATGTTGAAAGGCTCATGCGACAGTATTGGTAAAATTTTTCCGGATGCTCCCGCAGAGAATAGAGGCGGTGAAAATGACCTCTTGTGAGTCGTTGCCTCAAAAGTGGATGGACCCACATGCGTCTCCTCCTCCGCGGATCCACTATCACTGGGTATGGTTGACCAAAGCGGCGTGACAAAAGCCAGTTGAAGAGAACCTGCTCAGTTGTGTTGAAACTCAGACTGTCTGCCATGCTGCACATACAACAACAACACACCTAGTCAAGGCAAGGTCACAAATGGACAGAATGGAGGCAGCCACCTGTTTCTGAGCCAATAAATAGGGTGCAGGCTAATGATTTAAACAGTTTGCAGGCCTCAAAACCGTTAAATGTCCATTTTGCAAGCCTGCGAGAAAATCTCGCCATACGGATTACATACGAATGCTGACATGCGCAAAATACACGACCACACCTTGCTTACGGATGACATATGGAGCACTATTTAGGGGTCAGTCATCCGTATTACGCATGTAAAATACGGACCGTACTTTGCGTCGGTTAGTGTGACCCCGGCCTAAGAGCCACATTCAAGTCTGAGCCATATGCAACGCACCCTCCCTCCATTGTTAGTGTCACACAGAAGCTCCCATTACTGGTATAATGACAGCCAAAGCACCCCCACAGAAAACACCTTGTGCAGCCCTTCCTTTTAGGCAGTATACTTACATCCGGGGGTTCCCACTCTACCCCGTTCAAAATTCTCGCATGAAGCACTCGCCATACTATCACATCCTGCTGTAACATCCCTCTAAATTATAGTATCATCCTATCTTCCCCCACCGACCCCACCATTATATGTGCGTCAAAGCATCCCAAGCTGCAGGTTGGGGACCCCTGTACTGGACCCTATTCTATATTGGAAAAAAATTAAAGACAGAAACATAATGATTAAATACCCTGCACTAAACAAATAAATAGCATAGTGCATGAAAATAATGTACGGTATTTAGTTAACATGTTTTTTGATCAAAAAAATGTTAAAACCATCCCACCACTCCATGGTGACCGTAATTGGGACAGTCCTAACTCTAATAGTGAAAACTTTACCATTTGTCAAGTGACATGCATGTGGATAAGGACTCAGAGGGACTGAGCCCAACTAAGTTTTTTTCTGTTTAGTGGCTAGTATGAACGTGCACTTTCATGCGGTATGCACACCAGTTTATACATTTCAGTTTTTTTCCTATTCTATATGGGCAGCAAAGTGATTTCTGCGGTTGTGAAGGCCTTCCAGAAAAGTCAGGCACTAGAACTGGCTACGTCTCATCGGCATTGTTCACATATAAAGGGAAATTTGAAATGAGATTCGTGTTTCCCAAATGGGCAGTTTTAAAGTTGGTGCAAATTGAATCACAGAACCCGGTCCATCAGCGCGGTCTGTAAGGCCTGTTTCATATTTCCGTTTTTTGACGTCAGTCAAAATCCGCCAGTTTTAGAAAAAAACGGATCCGCTCCTTTTTTGGCAGATCCGTTTTTTCCCCCCATAGACTTGCATTAGCGGCGGATTTTGACTGATGGTCGTCCGTCACATCCGTTTTTTGACGGATCCGTTAGAATTGTAGCGTCTCCCGGGAGGAGACGGACGATTCAATGTTTGTTTTTTTTAGCGACGGACCGCTATTTTCTATTGCGCATGCCCTGCCGATTTCCTCTGCCAAGCATGTTAACCCTGAATAGTGTTCTGTAAACGCCATGGAAATAAAAATCCCTCTCCCCCTCTCCTTTTCCAGACCACAGTTGCTTTAAATTTCATCCACTTCCCCGCTACAGCAGATCCATATAAAAAACAGATCCAGTGGCATCCATTTGGCCCATGACTGAAACGGATCCGTTTTTTAACACTCTGGCGGATTTCAACTGACATAAAAAGACGGAAATGTGAAACAGGCCTAATCTGTGTCTGCTGACTGGGAGCCCTGAGAGCCGCCTTTTATGTCCCGGCATCCATGGCTCTTCTTTTGCTCCATTAATCAGGTGTAGTGGCATTGTTCTGGTATAACTGAAATCAAAAGAAGAGTTGTGCATGCTGTCAGGTAATAGGCGGTTCTCAGGGCTTCTGTCCATCCAGCAGAAATTATTAACATGGCCGATGAATTGGGTGCTTCGAAGTAATTCGCACCCACTCTACGTGCAGCATGAGTTGGACATCGGCTGCTTTATTGCAGCAGTTTAAACGCTGTGGAGTTTTAGATGTAACGTACTTTGAAATATCGGCCAGGGATTATTGGTCTTGGATGACTAGTCCAAGGCAGGTTCCCAGTGCCTTCTCCGCTCCTCACTCATCTTGATTAATCGGGATAGATCCATCCATCTAGTGGAGGAGACTCTGCCATGGACTGGCATCTTGGATTTGTCTTCTGAGACAACAGTTTGTGGCCGGCTTTTCAAAGTTGTCTCTCATAATAAAACATACTGTGTCTGATTCAGCACAAATCTGATCTCTGCTTCCTCTGAAGGATAATAATATAATAATAATAATCTTTATTTAATAATCTTTATTTTTTTTTTTAATAATCTTTATTTTTATATAGCGCTAACATATTCCGCAGCGCTTTACAGTTTGCATACATTCTCATCACTGTCCCCGATGAGGCTCACAATCTAAATTCCCTATCAGTATGTCTTTGGAGTGTGGGAGGAAACCGGAGTACCCGGAGGAAACCCACGCAAACACGGGGAGAACATACAAACTCCTTGCAGATGTTGTCCTTGGTGGGATTCGAACCCAGGACCCCAGCGCTGCAAGGCTGCAGCGCTAACCACTGAGCCACCGTGCTGCCCAGGTAGGGAGGAAGGATATTGTGATCCAGCGAGATATGAAATTTTTACTTGTATGATCCATTTATATGGGGGCATGGTGGCTCAAGGACAACATTTGCAAGAAGTTTGTATGTTCTCCCCATGTTTGCGTGGGTTTGCTCCGGGTTCTCCGGTTTTCTCCCACATTCCAAAGACATAATGATAGGGAATTTAGATTGTGAACCCCATCAGGGACAGTGATGACATCTGTAAAGTGCTGTGGAATTAATAGCGCTATATAAATGAGTAAAATAAATATTGCATCTTATTTTCTTATATATCAAGTCATGTAATTTTTTTTCCTTGGTGTATTGGATTAATTTGCTTTTATTCTCTACAGATTCTTCCTGGGTTATTCATTGGTAATTTTAAAGGTATGTAAACATTTATTATCTATTATCGTGTGTAATGTGTATATATATACGTTCCTAAATATTATAGAGGACCTCGCTCCAGTTTTTTATCTAAGGCCAAGTTCACACTAGGCGTTTTTGCTGCATTTTTTCTTTTTTTTTATACTAATTTTTAGCTGCATTTACAGTACCAGCAAAGCCTATGCGATTTCAGAAATCTCATGCACACACATTGATTTTGTTTGTCTTCAGTATTTTGTGCTTTGCATGATTTTTGGGACGTAGAACATGTCACTTCTTTCAGCGTTTTATCAACATTTTTTGAAAGTAACGGGTGATGAAAAAGATGTGACAAAATGAAAAAAAGCAAGTACAGCAGTATATTAAACCCATTTATTTTTGTGATTTTTTTTTTTTTTTAATTTTTTTTTTCAGGTTTACCATCTTGTCATGGTCTCCTGAGATGGCAGTTTGGATTAGCATAGTTGAATTAAATTAGTGATGAGTACAATGTAAACATTGGCCTACAAACATGTGAGGTTGAGCAATGCCTGTGGCTGACCAAGGTGTGAGATTGCACAATGCTTGAGCAACTTAATGACAGACTAAAGTGTGAAAGTTAAACAGTGTCCTACAAACTCAATGCACTGCCAGGGGCTTCTGTGGAGGAAGCAAAGTTGAACTTTGGGATCCTGAAAACTGCCCCAAAAACCGCACCAAAACATGTGTTTTGACTGCTTCTTTTCTGCCAAGAGTCCAGGTTTTGCTGCAGAAAAAAACGCCTATTGTGAACAGCGTAATAGTCTAGAAATCCAGAGCGTAGTTCAGATAAACAAGTGTTTTGTTTTTTTTATTGCAGCACTGGAGTGGTGCTACTAACGTAAGACCCACCCTGCACCTGATATTATACTTACCACCTGGTGTCTTCAGGTCTTCCCAGCGCCACTCCGGTCCTGCTTCGCCATCTTGTGACCGTAGCTTCTGACTGACCGAAAGTCAGAGGAAATGGTCACAAGCTGAACCATTTTCTCATACACTTGCATTGAAAAGTGACCTCTTGCTCGCGCCTGCAACTGCTGGAGACCAGACGGAGTGGCGCCGGTAACCACTGAAGACAGCGGGTGGTAAGTATAAGACGAAGTGCAGGGATCTTGCATTAGTATCACCACTCCAGCTCTGCAACAAAAAATAAATATATGTCTGGTCCACTGGGCGGGGCTTATTCAACTGCTCCCCCCTCCCTGTCTTGCTCTACACAAGAAGAAATGCGTAGCGCAAGACAGGGAGGTGACGGAGAAGGTGAATAAGCCCCACCCAGCGGACCGGACAGCGGCAGTTTACATACATCTGAACCGATATAAAAAAGGTATTTATGCATGAAAGGTGCGGGGTCAGGGGGAAGCAAAAGTACTAAGGGAATCCTTATGTGACACACAATTGAATGATATCATTATATGATATCTCAAAAAAGAGGTGACAGATTCCCTTTAATGGTTTTTTTTTTAACAGTTTATAAAGGGACTACTTACATATTGTATGTAATAAACAGGTAAGTTATCTTACATTTTTGAGGCTTATCATATTAGAACGAAATGTAAGTTCCATTTTGGGGAGTCGCTCTGTGCAGAGATAAGGGTGTTAACATGTGATCTAATACTCTATTTAACGGAATCAGGTTTTTTTTTTTAATGATTTTTGCCAGGCAGATGTTTTCACGCCTTATGTAATGTTACCAATATACCCACTAAATTCTCTTTCTATGAGTCATGATGAGCCAAGTATTGCTCAGGCGACTAACGGCTGAGCATAGGCAGAGGTGCTGTGCCCTTGGCTGTTACTTTATAAAGTGCCACTTGTTGATTTCTTAATTATTACAGTATGTAAGGCAAATTTTAGGTGTAACAAGAAGCATTGCTGAAAAGTGCAAGACTTGGCTGTTCTCTTATTCCTTTACATTTGTTTTATTATTGTAGGCAATTAAATATTAACTATTCATTTTCCACAATAGTCATATGAAGGGGTGGGAAAGCTATGGTGTCAACATTAGGTGCTTATTCAGATTTTCCTACTTAGGCCGGGGTCACACTAGCGATTAAAACGGACGAATGCAATGCGATAAAAAATCGCATTGCATTCGTCCCAATGTTAATCTATGGGGCAGCTCACATCATGCGATTTTCGATCGGATCCGATCCTCAGACCGAGACAATCGCAGCATGCTGCGATTGTCACCGATTTTCGGATCGGATTCGACAATGCAAGTCTATGGGGGCGTGAAAAAATTGGATTGCAAACGGACCCGATGTGTGAGTTGCGATAAAATCGCACCAAAAGCCGGCATTTTTTTTTCTAAAATACAGTAACATCACAGTGTCCGGTTAAATAAAGAAACAAATTAATAGATCTAGACACATAATAAATATATATATATATATATATATATATATATATATATATATATATATATATATTTTATACATGTCATAGAGACACATTTATATATATATATTTCTAATTCATACAGTTCTTAATTGCGGAATAGCCGCTGAAACATTTGCCGGCTTTTGTATAACTCTCCTGCCCGACATGAAATGACACATGGTTTACATATAGTTAACCATTTCATTTCATGGGTTTTTTTTTTATGTCTATCACTATTAATTATATGAGAGCTTGTGGGTAAAATTTTGGAGTTGTAGGGGTTCATTTAAGGGGTTAATTCGTTGTATTAAATTGCAGGGACTCCCGCTGATGTCACTGAGGCTGCAGGGAGTCCAGGCAATTTAATACAACAAATTAACCCCTTAAATGAACCCCTACAACTCCAAAATTTTACCCACAAGCCCTCATATAATTAATAGTGATAGACATAAAAAAAAAACATGAAATGGTTAACTATATGTAAACCATGTGTCATTTCATGTCGGGCAGGAGAATGTTATACAAAAGCCGGCAAATGTTTCAGCGGCTATTCTGCAATTAAGAACTGTATGAATTACAAATATACACTCTCTGGCCACTTTATTAGGTACACCTGTCCAACTGTGTGTTAAGACTTAATTTCTAATCAGCCAATCACATGGCGGCAACTCAGTGCATTTAGGCATGTAGACATGGTCAAGACAATCTCCTGCAGTTCAAACCGAGCATCAGTATGGGGAAGAAAGGTGATTTGAGTGCCTTTGAACGTGGCATGATTGTTGGTGCCAGAAGGGCTGGTCTGAGAATTTCAGAAACTGCTGATCTACTGGGATTTTCACGCACAACCATCTCTAGGGTTTACAGAGAATGGTCCGAAAAAGAAAAAAAATCCAGTGAGCGGCAGTTCTGTGGCCATGTTGATGCCAGAGGTCAGAGGAGAATGGGCAGACTGGTTCGAGCTGATAGAAAGGCAACAGTGACTCAAATTGCCACCCGTTACAACCAAGGTAGGCAGAAGAGCATCTCTGAACGCACAGTGCGTCGAACTTTGAGGCAGATGGGCTACAGCAGCAGAAGACCACACTGGGTACCACTCCTCTCAGCTAAGAACAGGAAACTGAGGCTACAATTTGCACAAGCTCATCGAAATTGGACAGTAGAAGATTGGAAAAACGTTGCCTGGTCTGATGAGTCTCGATTTCTGCTGCGACATTCGGATGGTAGGGTCAGAATTTGGCGTAAACAACATGAAAGCATGGATCCATCCTGCCTTGTATCAACGGTTCAGGCTGGTGGTGGTGGTGTCATGGTGTGGGGAATTTTTTCTGGGCACTCTTTGGGCCCCTTGGTACCAATTGAGCATCGTTGCAACGCCACAGCCTACCTGAGTATTGTTGCTGACCATGTCCATCCCTTTATGACCACAATGTACCCAACATCTGATGGCTACTTTCAGCAGGATAATGCGCCATGTCATAAAGCTCGAATCATCTCAGATTGGTTTCTTGAACATGACAATGAGTTTACTGTACTCAAATGGCCTCCTCAGTCACCAGATCTCAATCCAATAGAGCATCTTTGGGATGTGGTGGAACGGGAGATTCGCATCAGGGATGTGCAGCCGACAAATCTGCGCCAACTGTGTGATGCCATCATGTCAATATGGTCCAAAATCTCTGAGGAATGCTTCCAGCACCTTGTTGAATCTCTGCCACGAAGAATTGAGGCAGTTCTGAAGGCAAAAGGGGGTCCAACCCCTTACTAGCATGGTGTACCTAATAAAGTGGCCAGTGAGTGTATATATAAATGTGTCTCTATGACATGTATAAAATATATATATATGTTTATTTAATGTGTCTAGATCTATTAATTCGTTTGTGTGGGGAAACCTGTCATTGGGCTCCATTATATGTCCATTTTGCTTTCCTGCGAGAAAATCTCGCCAGACTGATGTCAAAAGGATCCTTACATGCGATTAAAATCGCATCAATGAAGAAAAATCGCATCAAAAACGGATCAATGGTTAAGATACCCTTGTGCGATTTCGGACCGTTAAAATCGGGCCGTTTTTTTAATCGTTGTGTGTGACTCCAGCCTTAGCGGGAATAAGTCATCAGTATTTTGATACCCTTGATACCCCATCTGAGAGCAGCATGATGTAGGGACAGAGACCCTGATAATTGGTTCCTGCCATTTGTCATTTTTATAAAGTCACTGTACTATCTGCTGCAGATTTAGCAGTGCTCTGAATGCTGAGCTCTGTATACCCCCGCCTACACCACTTATTGGCAGCTATTTGTGTAAACTGTGCATAGGCAGAAAGCTGTCAATCAGAGTGGTGGGGCAGTGTTATACAGAGATCATGAATATGGAGGACTACATAACAGCAAGTTTACTAGTTCTCTAGTGATAATCTGTTAATTATAGTAGTGATTTTACCAAAACTACACTAAGCAGCCCAATAAGCAACACATCGTGAATGGAGGCAATGTACTATACTAAAAACAAATACCAGAAAGACACATTTCAATGCAGAAAGATGACAATTGGTGTCTCCTCATTCTTTGCAGGCCGTAAAAATCCTTTGGATTGTCGCATGCTGTAATGGCCTGATCTATGTAATTTTCTTAATACATTTAAACAGGTCCACATTGGAATATTTGTGGTCTGACATTCCTTTTGTTTGCTTTGCTTTATATTCCTAATATAGTATTGTCTTTTTTGCCTGCCAAAAGACCAGCTATACTCCATCCGTGAAGACAGACTAGGATGCAGTACTAGTTAGCAGACCTGTTCCTCTTGTAGCGAGCCCAGGAGTGTAATGTCAATTTAGTCGTTAATTCCTCCTATCATCTGGCAATTAAAGCCTGTCCATGCAACTGGAAGAGTCATCTTCCCATATACATTTTCTACTGTTACGAGTAACCTCTCATTAGACATTATGTAAGGCTCCTGCTATATAACTAGCATTGCGTAGATTAGACTTCTTTGCTCTGTGTGCTATAACGGCAGCAGAGCTATGTTGTTAATCTCCCTAATGGATACCATTTCTGACCCTGAGCACTGACGTTACTGCTCTAATAATAATTATTTGTATGATGTTCTCTCTGCTTGGTTTAGGAAAACTATAGGAACTCCAACAATGGGGTACTATTATGTTGTCAATATATGTAAATATGTTACGTGATTATTTGGGAGACAGCGGTTTCACCCCACTCCACCATAAGCATGCCATCACAACCCTGGAATAAGGAATCGGTGATGTTAAAATACAGTATTAATTTTTCTACATATAATGTCGAAAAATTAATACTGTCCACTGCTTTATCATTGTTGACCTATCTTTAGGATAAGTCATCAATGTCTGATCGGTCGGGGTCCAACACCTGGGACCTCTGCCGTTCAGCTGTTTTTGGTGTATATGCCGAATATACAAGCATCACCATAAGACTAATGCTTATAGCCACTTTGGTCACATGCTTATAAGGCTTTCATCTTGTCCTGCAGTGATGACATAGCATTCTGTATATTGTATATGTTAACATCACCATGGAGGCTAGTAGTTGGCTACTGAGGTCACATGAATATATAGCATAGCATCTTAATCACCAGTGATGACGCAACATGCTGTATATGTAAGCATCACTAAGGAGGCTAGTAGTTGGCTACTGAGGTCACAAGAATGTACAGAATATCCTCTTGATCACCATTGATGACCTAGCATGCCATATATGTAAGCATCACTAAGGAGGCTAGTAGTTGGCTACTAAGGTCACATGAATCTATGGCATCTCATTGAGTCAGCCAAGTATACAAAGGCAATCATTGCATTACAACCTCTTTTAGCTATACGGATTGTACAATCTTATGTAAGTGTTACTTCCAATTTTATCAAAATTTGAGTGCCAGTTGCAATCCGTATATAAAAAATCCTGGGCAGAATGCTATCCAACTATTTAACCAGAGATGGCTCTTTTGGGCTAACTAGGTCACTTCTGTATTCAGAGTCCAAATTTTAGAATATCTTGCTAGATTTTTAGACCTCCAGCAATGATTTTGATATGAAAAATGTTTAATGTTTTTCTTTTGGCTGACAGTTATTTTTCTCTGTCCCTTCTTTCAGATGCTCGAGATATTGAACAGCTACAGAAGAATAACATTAGTCACATTTTGTCTATACATGACAGTGCCAGGCCTATGTTAGAGGTAAGCAGAACTGTCTTCCTTTTCATCATTACTCTCAGTTTGATTTATGACCTATTTGCACACACCCTTCTCAATAACATTGACTTACAGACAAGGGTAACTTGAAAATCCTATCCTTTTCTGCAGTGATCTCTCAAGGATATGTATAATATTAAAAAAAAAAAAACTAAAGGTATGAATTGGGATATAAACTGGTGTGCATGCAGCGTGTAAGCGTATGTTCACACTAGCCACTGAACAGAAAAACCTAAGACCGAAACATAATGATTAAATACCCTACAGTAAATAAATAGCAGAGGGCATAAAAATAATATATGGTATTTACTGTTTATACTCTAGTATAAGCTGACCCGAGGCCCCTAATTTTGCCACAAAAAACTGGGAAAACTTATTGACTCGAGTATAAGCCGAGGGTGGGAAAGCAGCAGCAACTGGTAAATTAAAAAATAAAAATACATACCAATAAAAGTAAAATTAATTGAGACATCAGTAGGTTAAATGTTTTTAATATCCATATTGAATCATGCTCCATGCAGTTCATGATGGCCCCATAAGATGCTCCATACAAAATACACCCTATATAATGCTGCACATAGGATAATGGTGGCCCTATAAGATGCTCCATACAGAATACACCCCATATAATGCTGCACATAGGATAATGATGACCCCATTAGATTCTCCATAAAAAATATGCCCCATATAATGCTGCACAAAGGATAATGGTGGCCCTGTCAGATGCTCCATACAAAATATGCCCCATATAATGCTGCACATAGGATAATGGTGGCCCCATAAGATGCTCCATAGATAAATATGCCCCATATAATGCTGCACAAGGGATAATGGTGACCCTATAATATGCTCCATTGATATATATGCCCCATATATTGCTGCTGACAATTAAAAAAAAATAACATACTCACCTCTCATCGCTTGGGGCCTGGTGCCGGTGTCCTGAGCAGGCGGGGACGCCGGAGCGCTATTGGGATCAGGTGCCGGTGTCACCACTGGCTAAGGCGCCCGGCACTGGCGATATTTACCAGTCCCCGCTCCATCGCTGTGCACCGCTCTGTCTTCCGGGTCTCTCTCCAGTGATGTTCAGGCAGCAGAGGATGCGGCGCACATTAACTATGTCATCGCGCCCTCTGACCTGAACGTCGCTGTAGAAGGACCTGGAAGACAGAGCGGCGTGCAGCGATGGAGCGGGGACTGGTAAATATCGCCAGGGCTGGGGGCCTGAGCCAGCAACGACACCGGCACCTGACCTCCATAGCGTGCCAGTGTCCCTGCCTGCTCAGGACACTGGCACCTGGCCCCCAGCGACGAAAGGTGAGTATGTCTTTTTTTTTTTTTTTTTTTTAATCGCAGGGACCATGATTCGATTATAAGCCGAGAGGGTCTTTCTCAGCCCAAAAAGGGGGCTGAAAAACTCGGCTTATACTCGAGTATATACGGTAGTTAACGTTATTTGGTTAAAAAAATGCGAAAGCCATCCCATTATATTGATGTGGGCTCGCATGGCCATGTCCGCTAGTTGTGCCCAGCTCCTCTCGGCCCTTAGCTCCATGCATGTCACTTGACAAACGGTAATTTTTTTAATATTAGAGTTAGGAGTGTCTCAATTACGGTCACCGTGGAGTGTTGGGATGGTTTTCACAATTTTTTTTTTTTTTTATCAAAAAAAATGTTAACTAAATACCATATATTATTTTCATGCGCCATGCTATTTATTTACTGCAGGGTATTTAATCATTATGTTTCTGTCTTTCTTCTTCTATGTATAATATTATTATATATGGACAGTATAATAATAATGTGATGGTCCTAAAACAGGAAAAGGGTCTGTCACTTTGGCCTTTTTTTAGAAAATCCATTTGTTGCCTGTTGATGTCACAGAAAAAAAGGCAGTCATATTTATCAACACAAAAGCACATTATTAAATGCACTGCAGGATGCAGCAGACCCCCATGATAAAGGCAGGGGCAACACAGGTGCAAAATACAGATGAACCAACCACTAGCGCCTACCTGTCATGGAGGGGGTGGTTTTCTAGTAGTACACATACATAGGGTGCCAGTCACACAGGTATGTGTAGTGCACAGTCTCTGGCTTAATGTACTGTTTTTATAGTACTAAGTATTAACTTTCTGAAGATTGTATATGCAGTACAAGCATTTGCATTTTTAATCTCCCTAATGCACAGACTGTCTTGTAATATGATTAGTTTCTAGGCTGTCCTCCCAGAAACAATGCAAATTCAATGATGTCTTTATGTATGAGAATGCAACATCTGGTTAGCTAGTGAAGCAAGAAATCCATGTACATTATTAGTTACCAAACATAGCATTTCGTGATAAGGCAATTAAAGGGAGTCCTCTGTCACCCCCAAAACTGAAATTGAATTATTTAGATCTTTTATATAGAAGACTTGGCCCCTACAAAAATCATACTTGTACTTGTTTAATCACCATTTGGATACCATTAATGAAAATTAGGCTCCAAAAACAATGGCACTTCAATTAAAATATTTTTTTATTAAACACCAATTGATTAAACACATATATAAACAGAGAGGTGTGTATCCAAACAGAAAGAGGGACTATTCAAAACCAAGGGGTATCCAATAGAAACCCTAACTAGAATGTGCAGCCCTATTACATGATGTAAACATATGACACTGTGCAAACATGTGCATATAAAAATAGACAAAGCGTCTTAATATAGCCCAGGTGACTAGCAGCAATAATAACAACCATAGGGATATTTACAAAAAACACCAGCTTGACCTGCTTACATTTAATAAACCTGCTTCAAAAGCAAGCAAAACTAACAGGAGCAGGAATTCCTAACATGTAGTAACCCCCTGTATTAACCGCTGTCAGAACTAAAGCCCCCGTTACACATAGCGATATCGCTAGCAATATCGCTGTGACATCACCGATTTTGTGACGTTATAGCGATATTGCTAGCGATATCGCTATGTCTGATACTTACCTCCGACCGGCTCCTCCGCTGCTCATCGCTGATCGCGCGAGAACGTCCTGGATCATTTCTCGTCGGGCGCTTCCTGTGGCACCGACCAGTGACGCGTGGAAGCGGGCGGGAGGACCTAAGGATCGCTGTGTCTGACAGGTAAGTAGCGACCCCCAACCCCTACTATGTCGCTGGTGAGATCTGCCTGTGTGGCAGCTTACTAGCGACCACTTAGCGATGCACCAGCGATCCATATCGTTGTCGGGATCGCTGGTGCATTGCTAAGTGTAACGGTACCCTAAGGCTCAGCACAATGTGAAAACCGCTAGTGAAGCAAATGGATAATCGTACCAATTATGGGCACATACCTACACTGCTCAAAAAAATAAAGAACACTTAAACAACAGAATATAACTCCAAGTAAATCAAACTTCTGTGAAATCAAACTGTCCACTTAGGAAGCAACACTGATTGACAATCAATTTCACATACTCTTGGCAAATGGAATAGACAACAGATAGAAATTATTAGCAATTATCAAGACACACTCAAAGGAGTGGTTCTGCAGGTGGGGACCACAGACCACAGCTCAGTACCAATGCTTTCTGGCTGATGTTTTGGTGCAGGACCGTGCAGGGTGCTTTTCATTTGCCACAGAACATCAGGATTGGCAAATTCGCCACTGGCGCCCTGTGCTCTTCACAGATGAAAGCAGGTTCACACTGAGCACATGTGACAGAGTCTGGAGACGCCCTGGAGAGCAATCTGCTGCCTGTAATATCCTTCAGCATGACTGGTTTGGCAGTGGATCAGTACTTGTGTGGGGTGGCATTTCTTTGGAGGGCCACACGGTGTTGTGCTGTGAGCAAAACCCGCATCTGTGGATGTCGGGCACTCAGACCATCATCATGGAGTCTGTTTCTGACCGTTTGTGCAGACACATGCACATTTGTGGCCTGCTGGAGGTCATTTTGCAGGGCTCTGGCAGGTCTCCTCTTGTTCCTCCTTGCACAAAGGCTGAGGTAGCGGTCCAACTGCTTGGTTGTTGCCCTCCTACGGCCCCCTCCACGTCTCCTGGTGTACTAGCCTGTCCTGTCTCGGTAGCGCCTCCAGCCTCTGGACACTACGCTGACAGACACAGCAAACCTTCTTGCCACAGCTCGCATTGATGTGCCATCCTGGATGAGCTGCACTACCTGAGCCACTTTTGTGGGTTGTAGAGTCTGTCTCATGCTACCACGAGTGTGAAAGCAAAACCAACATTCAAAAGTGACCAAAACATCAGCCAGAAAGCATTGGTACTGAGATGTGGTCTGTGGTTCCCACCTGCAGAACCACTCCTTTATTGAGGGTGTCTTGATAATTGCCAATAATTTCCATCGGTTGTCTATTCCATTTGCACAACAGCATATGAAATTGATTGTCAAAGAGTGTTGCTTCCTAAGTGGACAGTTTGATTTCACAGAAGTTTGATTTACTTGGAGTCATATTCTGTAGTTTAAGTGTTCCCTTTATTTTTTTTGAGCAGTGTATTATGGGCACATGGAATCCCCCGGGCGTCCCTCTGTCCCGACGCGTGTGACGCCTCCCGAAGAAGCGGTAGCGAAACGCGCGTCGGGGTAGAGGGATGCCCGGGAGATTCCATGTGCCAATAATAGGTATGTGCCCATAATTGGTGTGATTGCCCATTTGCTTCACTAGTGGTTTTCACATTGTGCTGAGCCTTAGTTCTGACAGCGGTTAATACAGGGGGTTACTACATGTTGGGAATTCCTGCTCCTGTTAGTTTTGCAAGCTTTTAAAGCAGGTTTATTAAATGTGATCAGGTCAAGCTGGTGTTTTTTGTAAATATCCCTATGGATATTGCTGCTATTCACCTGGGCTATATTAAGACGCTTTGTCTATTTTTATATGCACATGTTTGCACAGTGTCATATGTTTACATCATGTAATAGGGCTACATATCCTATTTAGGGTTTCTATTGGATACCCCTTGGTTTTGTATAGTCCCTCTTTCTGTTTGGATACACAGCTCTCTGTTTATGTATGTGTTTTAATCAATTGGTGTTTAATAGAAAATTATTTTAATTGAAGTGCCATTGTTTTTGGAGCCTAATTTTCATCAATGGTATCCAAGTGGTGATTAAATATTTAGTGTTTATGGTACATACCTAGTGATTCATGGGTTTATTTAACATTTGGGCAAAATTGTGATTAAATTGTACTGTAGTTTATAGTAAATGTTTGATAGAAAAACTATTTTATTACATATGTAAATTAGGGGGCTTCAGTGCACCCTTGAGGTTGAACAAGGGCTTGGTGCACCTCTCTGCCCTCTTAATTACCATCCACCACCATTGTGACTGGCAGTGCTGGCTTTGCATCTAACTTGCCAGTTGTGCACATACTGACTCTGCAGCAGCCAAACACCTTCTTAAACCGTGTCAGTGTATGCAGGGAGTTGTCATCCACCTCTCTAGTGTGTACAGCCGCCGCTTGCTGCACACGGGATTACAGAGCAGTATCGGTGGTGAGTGAGAGTTGAGAACGAGTACTCTGTTAGTGTGCGCAATCCTCTGTCTCCTGTGTACTGTATAATAGCCACTTGCTAAACACAGGATCCAACAGTAGCGTGCAGCCATTATACACAGGAGAGGAAGATATTAGCGTTTATACACTTACAATTGTCACTATCTGCTCGCCACTGCTTTGTAATCCTCTGCGTAGCTGACCGGCTGCCATCCAAAGAAGAGAGGGATGAGAGCTTTTTCTCTGCATGTACGGACACTGTGTATGCAGGTGCTTAGCCGTTCCAATGTTAGTACGTCCAAGGCTGGGGAGATGGAACAGGCAGCGCTCCAAAGTGAGCACTGTCTATCACCATGAGGTGAGGGAAGAGGCGGGGGATGGTAATTGAGTGGGCAGAAAGGTGCACTGAGCTCTTGGCAAGAAGGTTCCTGATTTACATAAAGTATGTAATAAAATGCCTTATTTTTAAACCTCTTTATTAAAATCTCCTGTAGTTGTGTGATTTTTATAGGGGCTAAGTCTTCTATATTAAGGTCTGAATGGTTCTGTTTCAGTTTTGAGGGTGACCAACTTCTTGTTAAGTTAATCATTAAAGGGGCTGTCCTGGCAAAAAAAAAACCTTTGCCCTAGAACTAGATATGTAAAAATGATATGCTCTGTTGTACTGACCTACCGGTACCCACCTGTGTTTAGCGCAGGCCACTCTCTGGTCTGCATTAACCATTTATGTTAGAACAAAGTGTATTGATGTGCTGAACACCGGCGAATTAGAGTGGAGACCACTCAGCAACACGAAGAACAAAAGAAAGAAAAACCGAGGAGCCGTCAAAAAGTTACAAAAACAGGTAAGTATAATTTAAAATACCTTTATTTTGGGGAATTGGGCATGTGGTGGCACAGAAGGCACTCACACAAAATAAAATAAATGTCACACATCAATAATAATCATAGTATAGCAGCATTTGATAAAACACAAAGAACAGTATGCTTGCGTCAGCGCCCCTATAGAGTACGTTAGTGCAAAAAGTATATACGTTAGTATACACAAAGGTAAGTTAAACAAATACATATATTGCAAATATATAGATATACATTACACCGATAATAATATATTTAGTGACTACAATTTATACAATAATTCATTGCATCAATATAAAATATGGAGTAGAGCAATTAAAGTACTAAAAGAGGTATAAATAACTTGTACATAGCAATTTAATACATGAAGTGCTGCTGATGGTGTGGTGTCAAACCCCAACGTACATTTCGGACCTTGCTTTCGTCAGGGGAGACAAACCGTATATACTTTTCTCCTTCGTCTCATTGGGGGACACAGAGACTGTGGGTGTGTGCTTCTGCCGTCTGGAGGCCGACACTAAGTGTACAAAAAAAGAGTTAGCTCCTCCTCCGCCGCATACACCCTCGCCCCTAGGCCGGGCGTAACTCAGTTTTTTGCTTAGTGTCTGATGGAGGCACACGCAGTCTGGAGTTCCAGACTAGATTTTTTTTTTTTTTTTTTCCTCCCTTTTTTCTATGAAGATAAGATAGGGGCGACGGATCCTATAGAGAGGATCCGATCTCCCCAAATCACCAACGGGAGACCATGTGTGAGTAACCCTCCACGTGTCCTCTCCCGCACCGAGGGACACATCTGGGACTTTTTTCCAGACATCTATTTTTTTAACGAAAGAGGGGCAACGCGTCCTGATTAGAGGACTCGGTTTCCCCACAACTTCATCAGGAGCACGTGTGAGCAGAACCAGGGGTCAGCCTCCGCGTTGCTACTCTCCTACAACAGCAGTGTATGGAGGACCCGTCCACCCCTTGGTAGTGAGTCCAGGGGGTTGAATCGGAGGCGCAGGTGAGAGCGTACAGGGGGAAGAGGCCGCGAGTAAGACCGACAGAGCCCCCCCCCCCCCCCCCCCCCCCGCGCGTCCCGGGCTCCGCACGCCGCGTGTATCGCGGCCGGAAGCCCGCCGGCGGCCGCGGCCCCACTGCAGGAGGGCGCGAGTATCGCGCGAGGCCGCGCGCCGACTTCCGGTGGTAGCCGGAAGTCCCGCCCGCTGACTTCCGGTGGTAGCCGGAAGTCCCGCCCGCTGACGCGGCGGTGACAGCGGCGATGGTGGAGACGCGCGATATAGGGCAGGAGGTCAGAGGCGCAGATCCCGGAGAGACTTCCGCCCTAACACATCGCATCCACGCAAGGAGCCGGTGGGTGAGTGTAACTCCGTTTGGAGAATCCACGCTGCTTGTCAGGGAAGAGGTTACCCTCCTCCTCCTTCTACTCTGCCTTCAGCCTGTGCAAGTATGTCTGCAAAAGGAAAAGCTCACTCTTTCCTTTACGCGGTTTGCGTGTCCTGTGGGGTCAGGCTGCCAAAGGCACAGGCGGGTAAATATTGTGAAGCCTGTGAGTCGGAGCGCGCCCAGGAGCCCCCCACTGTTTCTGAACCAAGGGGTCAGGACCCCCCGGAATGGGCGGTGTCCTTATCGCAGTCTATGCTGTCCCTTACAAGGGCAATTGAATCCCTTCAGGGCCCGGGCGGGAGCAGGGAGGGGGGTCTGCCAGCGGAAGAGAGCTCGTCCTCGTCTCAGGACCCTCCAACCATTAGAGGTCGCTCCAGTACCAGGCAAGCTCATATCAAGAG
Organism: Dendrobates tinctorius; assembly: GCF_039654945.1. Taxonomy (NCBI): domain Eukaryota; kingdom Metazoa; phylum Chordata; class Amphibia; order Anura; family Dendrobatidae; genus Dendrobates; species Dendrobates tinctorius. The sequence goes on from NW_027361830.1 coordinate 912,599, forward strand.
GGTTCGTTCTCCGTCGGCCGGACCCTCCGGGGCTTCGGCGGCGGGTATTAGGGCATCCCGTTCCCCGTCACTGAGCTCTGGGAGCGATCAGGATGAAGGAGAGGAGGAAGGAGCCTGGAATCTAGAAAGTCTGGGGTTCCAGGATTCGGTGGACAGTCTCATTGAGGCAGTCAACCAGACATTAGAGATCGAGGACGATGTGCCCACAGCCTCAGGTCACAAGGTCTCTTTTAAGAAATCCAGGCGACCACATAGAAGATTTGCCACGCATCCGGAGTTTGAGGAGCTAGTCCAGAAACATAGAGATCACCCGGATAAGCGCTTTGCAATGCAAAAAGCGCTACAGGCAAAGTATCCGTTTCCTCCTGAGCTCCATAAGGCTTGGGTAGAGTCGCCAGTAGTGGACCCTCCCGTGTCACGTTTAGCATCTAGGTCGCTATTGTCAATACCCAGTGTTTCCTCTATTAAGGACCCAACTGATCGCCTCATGGACGGGCTTGCCCGCTCGGTATATGAGGCAGCAGGGTCGGCTCTGGCCCCCTCCTTTGCGGCGACTTGGGTGGCTAAAGCCATGGTTTCGTGGGGGGAAGCTCTGTATAAGGCCCTCCAGGACAGGGATCTGCCCGCGGAGGTCTTAGAGGTGGCAAATCAGATGTCAGGGGCAAGTGATTATCTTGTCAGCGCCTCACTGGACGCGGCCGAGTGTTCGGCGGTGGCAGCGGCGAATGCGATCGCCATTAGGCGTGCATTATGGCTGAGGCTGTGGAAAGCGGATTCTATCTCTAAAAAATCCTTGACCTCATTGCCTTTTCAGGGCAATCGATTGTTCGGTGAGAAGCTGGATAGGCTTATCTCAGAAGCCACAGGGGGGAAGAGTAGTTTCCTTCCGCAGCAGAGAAGTTGCCCGGCATTCAGGCAAACGCAAAGGCGTTTTCGACCCTTTCGTAGCCCCTGGGGGGGGACTCCGGCCAGGACATACTCCTCCGCAAACGATGGCCAGAGTAGGGAAAAACAAGTCTCTTACAGGGCCAATCCGCTGGGTAGAGGCCGAGGCCATTTACCCAGAGCGAAGGGGGCCAAGCCCCAAAAGCCTCCAGCTAAATGACTGGAGGCGCTCCGTACCTACGGACGACAGGGTGGGCGGACGCCTACTAAGGTTCAGCCACGTTTGGGTCGCAGTGACACGCGACACTTGGGTGGCAGAACTTGTATCGTCCGGGTACAAGATAGAGTTTGTCGGACGGCCACCACAGCGATTCTTCCGTTCGCGACTTTCCAAGACAGATTCGCAGGCGGAGAGTTTGTTACAGGCTGTAACGACGCTAGAGCACAAAGGGGTTATCGCCCCAGTGCCGCAGGGCGAAGAGTCGCAGGGGTTTTACTCCAATCTTTTTTCGGTCCCCAAAAAGGACGGGACTGTGAGGCCGGTTCTGGATCTAAAGATCCTAAACAGATTCATCAGGGTCAGGCGATTCCGGATGGAATCCCTCCGCTCGGTCATTGCAGCCATGGATCCAGGGGAATTCCTGGCCTCAATCGATGTGCAGGATGCATATCTGCATATTCCGATATTCCCCCCACACCAGAGGTTCCTGCGATTTGCGATCGGAGGACGTCACTTCCAATTCGTGGCTCTGCCCTTTGGTCTGGCCACTGCCCCCAGAGTCTTTACAAAGATAATGGCGGTGGTTATGGCCATCCTGCATGCACGGGGCATAACGGTGTTACCTTACCTGGACGACCTTTTGGTAAAGGGGCCGTCGTTTCAGGAGTGCCAGGACAATGTCAATATTACTCTGGATACCCTGGCCCGTCTGGGCTGGCTGATCAATTGGAGCAAGTCGTCCTTGATTCCAGCCCAAAAAATCGTGTTCCTGGGCATGATTTTCGACACCTCCCGGGGGCTGGTGATCCTCCCTCAGGACAAGGCGCAAAAAATCAAGCAAGGGATACGGAACCTTCTACAGCCGGGCTCCAGATCCATCCGGTATGGCATGAGTGTGTTGGGCAGAATGGTGGCGGCGATAGAAGCAATCCCGTTTGCCCAGTTCCATCTCCGTCCGCTTCAGCATGCGCTCTTGACAGCATGGGACCGGAGGCTGCTGTCTCTCAGTCATCGGTGCAAATTGTCTCCGCTAGTACGGGGTTCACTCCGGTGGTGGACTCGCGACTCGTCTCTGGTCCAGGGGAAGCCCTTTCCCCCGGAACAATGGTTGGTGGTGACGACCGATGCAAGCCTGCAGGGTTGGGGAGCAGTTTTCCAGAGTCACATAGCCCAGGGGCGATGGTCGGTTCAGGAGGTAATTCTCCCGATCAACATTCTGGAGATACGGGCAATACGATTGGCCCTACGACATTTCCAGTGTTTCCTGAGACACCGGCCGGTGCGCATCCAGACGGACAATGCTACAGCAGTAGCATATGTCAACCATCAAGGGGGCACGCGCAGCCAGGCAGCCATGCGCGAGGTCGGACTGGTACTACGTTGGGCGGAGAAGAACCGCGTGGTAATTTCAGCGGTGCACATTCCAGGAGTCGAAAACTGGGCGGCAGATTTTCTCAGCCGACAGGGGGTTGCGGCAGGGGAATGGTCCCTGCACCCCGAGATCTTTCAGCAGATCTGCCAACGGTGGGGGACACCAGACGTGGACCTTATGGCATCCAGAGAGAATGCCAAGGTACTAAGGTTTGTCGCTCGATCCCTCGATCCGCAGGCAATCGCAGCAGACGCACTGGTGCTCCCGTGGAGCCAGTTTCGTCTCCCGTACTTGTTCCCCCCGCTGCCGCTGCTTCCAAGAGTTATCAGGAAAATAAGGAGAGAGAAGGTTCCAGCAATTCTGCTGGCCCCAGACTGGCCCCGGCGGGCCTGGTACGCAGATCTGGTCCAACTAGTGGTGGACGTACCCTGGCGTCTTCCAGATCGGCCGGACTTACTGTCCCAAGGGCCGATCTGCCATCCGAACTTAGGGGCCCTGTGTTTGACGGCGTGGCCATTGAATCTTGGCTGTTAACACAGGCAGGATTCAGACGCGATGTGGCGGCCACGATGGTGAGTGCCCGAAAGCCTTCCTCGGCGAGGGTGTATCATCGGACTTGGGAAGTATTCTTCCGTTGGTGTAGGGATCGTGAAGTGGCTCCTCTGGTTTTTTCGATCCCCAACGTACTGGCTTTTCTACAGGCAGGGCTGGACGCAGGGTTGGCCCCGAGTTCCCTCAGAACGCAAATCTCGGCCCTGTCGGTACTTTTCCAACGAAAAGTCGCTTCCGTCTGGCAGGTTAGGACGTTTATGCAGGGGGTCGCACATTTAGTACCCCCCTATAAGGCGCCGACGGAATCATGGGACCTGAATTTGGTGCTCAGAGCCCTTCAGGAGGCCCCTTTCGAACCATTGCAAGAGGTCTCCTTACCTTACCTGTCCAGAAAGGTCGTTTTTCTAGTAGCCATAACGTCTATTAGGCGGGTTTCGGAATTGGCGGCCTTATCTTGTAAACCACCGTTCCTAACCTTTTATAAGGATAAGGTAGTTTTAAGGCCAGCTCCCCCCTTCTTGCCGAAGGTTGTGTCTGCATTTCATATCAACGAAGACATCGTCTTACCCTCGTTTTGCCCGGCACCGGTGCACAGGGTAGAGAAGGCTTTGCACACTCTGGATCTGGTAAGAGCTCTTAGGAGGTATGTGGCGAGGACGGCGCCATTCCGCCAGACAGACTCTCTATTCGTGGTTCCAGAGGGACGGCGGAAGGGGCTCGCTGCGTCCAGAGCGACTTTGGCCAGATGGGTTCGCCTGACGGTCCAAGAAGCTTATCAAATCAGTGGCACGCCAGTTCCGGCAGGGATCAAGGCTCACTCGGCACGGGCAGTGGGTGCCTCATGGGCACTACGACACCAGGCTTCAGCGGAGCAGGTATGCAAAGCAGCTACCTGGTCCAGTTTACATACGTTTGTCAAGCATTATAACGTACATACCCAGGCATCCTCGGATGCAAGCCTGGGAAGAAAGATTCTCCAGGCAGCAGTTGCGCACCTCTAATCAGGGGCGCAAATTAGCATGGATTGGGTGAGTTAAGATCCCGCCCAGAGGACTGCTTTAGGACGTCCCACAGTCTCTGTGTCCCCCAATGAGACGAAGGAGAAACATGGATTTTTGTGAGTACTCACCGTAAAATCCTTTTCTCCGAGACGCTCATTGGGGGACACAGCACCCACCCTATCAGCCAGTTGGCTTTTACTTATTTTGAGTTTTACAAATCCTTGTACAAGGTTTAGGGTGGCCCCTTTTTCAGACATATAGTTTCTTGCCTGAGTTTAAGGCGCGTTCTCCTACTGCTTATGTACTAAACTGAGTTACGCCCGGCCTAGGGGCGAGGGTGTATGCGGCGGAGGAGGAGCTAACTCTTTTTTTGTACACTTAGTGTCGGCCTCCAGACGGCAGAAGCACACACCCACAGTCTCTGTGTCCCCCAATGAGCGTCTCGGAGAAAAGGATTTTACGGTGAGTACTCACAAAAATCCATGTTTTGCACTGATGCACTTTATAGCAGGGCTGTGGAGTCGGTAAGCCAAACCTCCGACTCCAACTCCTCAATTTCCATGGCTCCCGACTCCACCAAAATGGGCTCCGACTCCACTGCCCTGCTTTTATAGGGGTTCTGTCACAAACATGCTGTTCTTCGTGTGATACCGTATGCTGCTATACTATGTTTATTGATATGTGACATTTTTTTTCATTCTGTGTGAGTGCCTTCTGTGCCACCACATGCCCAATGCACCAAAATAAAGGTATTTTAAGTTCTACTTGGTTTTTATATCTTTTTGACCGCTCCTGGGTTTTTCTTTCTTTGGTTCACTCTGTGGTCTGCTCAGAAGAGACACAAAGCAATGATATCACTGTTCCACCAGCCACTAGACTGCTACGTCTTATGATTTTAGGATTGGCTGATTTTGAGCAGCGCATCATCATAAAACTGTTGCGCAAACTGTCCCAGGAGTGCTAGATGACATGTTGCTTGTGCTATTGTAAGCAACCTGCCGTGGCCTGCAACGTCTCTGGACTTGTCTTCAATCTAGCACATCTGGGATGTTATTGGTCACTAGTTGCAAAGAGAGCTGCCAGCAGAGGGTCTTGATGATTTGCCTGCCCAAATGCTTTGTGTTGCAGTACATTTCTCAGACAATCATTGATACACGCCTTGGCATGCTACCAATGAGCTTAAGTGCGTGTATTTCTGCATGTAGCACTTGCACTCAATACTGAAAAATCTGTATGTTTTGAAAATAGTTTTTCTTCATTTGCATATCTGTATGGATTGTGCAATTTCCATAATAATGCAATTTTTCCTTCTTTGTGTTGCCACCTCATTGTTGGGGAGTGTAACATGAAGAAATCTTCTAAAGACCGTTTAGAAAGACGTTTTCCAGTAATTTATTTTTAAGAATAGGCCTTCAATATGAGACTGTAGGAGTCTGACTCCTGGCACCCCCAACGATCAGTTGATGTAACGCACCCTAAAGCTGGAACAGCACTATTCGTGGTGCTACAAGCGTCCTGTACATTGCATAGTCAGTGGGGGGGGGGTTGCATGGACAGACGTTTGCACCTCTGCAGTGTCTACCTTATGTCTTGGGGAGCTTAGGAAGCTCTTTTATCCATCTCATGGCTGAAGGGCTTTTTTTTAACCAGAAAATGTAAAAAATTCCCATATGTTAGTAAGTTATAAATTTAAAGCCATAGCCACGGAATATTTTGGTAATTGTATCTTTTTTACTTTGTGACTAAGTAAAGGTCTTAGACACTGTGAAGCAGCAAAAGGCTAGAACATTTGTCAAGAACGCTATATAGAAAGTAGATTAACTTTGCATTTAGAAAGCAAACATGGCCTTTAAAAAAGTCTCACCTTAAATGGTTAAAATTGCAAAGTGCTTGTAAAAACAAGCAACTTTTCCATTTAATGGTGAGACTTTTAATTCTATATGCACAGCTCATTGCTTAGGTTATGACCACTGCAGCCTCAACATGGCGTGTTACTGAGGAGCAGGCGCCATCTGATGACTTTAGGCAACAATGCCGCTGGTCCGAACTGGCAATCTTCAGGAGAAAACGGGGAGCTGTGTGCGCCTAAAGCAGATATCATCAGCCCGCTAACACAATGCTTCGTTACAAATGTATGCTTATGAGTTACAGTACCGACACACTGTCAGTCATGGCTTATTCTTTGAAAATTGTCATGAGTCATGTTCGCTGTGGCAATCAGATGCATAGCTCTTATTACGGCATGATGGACATCCTCCAGACTTTCAGTGTTCCCTTCTCAACCACTGACAGATTTCACACCGACAGATTGTACACCGAAATTAAAATGTCCTTGAAAATGGGCTATTTTGGTCCCCTGTTGCCGGTTAGAGTCAAATAAGGGTTGACAAATCTGAAAAGACTAGCCAGGTGCCAAATGGTTATTTGCATACAGCAAAACAAATTAAACTTTCGGGTTAACTCTCGAGCTGTATGTATTTTGGCTTGTTTTTCCTGGATATCATTTGTGAAAACAGTTTTTAGGTAATTAATTTTTAAAGAAGATAATGCCCTATCCCAGCACGTTCGCTCATCATTAATTGCTACCCATAATGCATGTTATTTTAGTTGTACATTACAGGTTTGAAAATGATATAATCTCTTAAATATCTAAATGTATCCATCTTTCTGAGCATAAAACAAAATCCTGCAATTCAGGGTTACACAATGTATCCATTAATGTTAACACTTTTTGATGGCTAGTGTAATTTTTTTTATCATTGATCACTTGCTAAAACTCATTTAAAGTCTTGACATTTTATGGCACGTTGTCTCGCACATCATACATACGGGATGCATGCTCCCTGCATTGTCAGAAATCTTTAAAGGAGAGATTTTGTTAAGGAGTGTTATTTATGGAAGAGAAATACACTTTGGCAGATACAATGTTACGGATAAGTTTTCATGTCTAATTCAGATTAATTTACATCAGAATAAATGTTATCACAGGAATGCACAATCATTTATCACAAACTCTGATAAGCAGCATAATAAGAAAAGGATGGCACTAACCGTTCCAATGTAGAAAAACTTTATTTCATGGATAAAAATGCACCTGCGTACACAGTGTCCGTACATGCAGAGAAAAACCTCTCACCCTCTCTTCTATGTTAAACTACCACTATGCTTCATTGTGTGGTTGCCAGATGCGAGTATATATAAATAAAATTGGAAGATCTCACCGAGTCTTGTTGAAGTAGTCTCCTTCAGTCAGATAACCAGCAATCTGCAGAGTTCGGACAACGGCCGTTTCATGCTCCTGTGCTTCAACAGGTCCTGATGGGACCTGTTGAAGCGCAGGAGCGTGAAACGGCCCTTGTCCGTACTCTGCACATTGCTGGTTATCTGACTGAAGGAGACTACTTCAACAAGACTCGGTGAGATCTTCCAATTTTATTTATATATACTCGCATCTGGCAACCACACAATGAAGCATAGTGGTAGCTTTTTGACTCCTGAAATACTAATATGCCCATAAGTTGATGACCACTCTCATAATAGCCAGCTAGGTATGTGAACATGATTCTTCTTTGTTTCTATAGCCGCCAGTGTGGTCTAGACAGAACAAAACACTGTGCATAAGGATAATGTATTTTTTTTATTTATTTTTTTTGTTAGACTTCATGTGTCAGATAGTGTTTTTTCTTTTTAAATCTGCATAATTACATGTTATATTTTAACATTGGTATGCCCCATGCTGCTGAACACTGTATTTCCTATAAAATATAGATTAATGTACATGTTTGCTTGTTCAGCACGGAAGGAGGGAGTTAATGGATGGAACTTCTCTACGTTCTTTGAACCTATAGATGGTTTCTACGTACTGAATTCATCTTATGTTACGGTAATTTCTTTTCCAAGGGTCATCTGTCAGGTGTACATATTAATATTACATCTCAGCACAATCTAAAAATTGAATCAAACAAACCAGATATACAAATAATGAAGTACAAATAGCATTTTATTTTTTTTTCTATTAGTAATATAAAGTATCTGTACAATGCTGTGTGTAGACCGATCAGCCTTGACAGTCTTTGAGCGGTATGTGTATACAAGGCAGACACAAGAATGGGTCCATTTTATGTCTGTTAATGACCCCGTAAATGTATTTGTCTCGATAGATACATGTAAGTGCATAAACAAAAAAGAAATGTATTAATCCAATTCCTAACCACCAAAACTAGATGAAATAGTTGCCTCTCCTGAAACCAAAAATCAGTTAAACCGATACAGTGAGAGCTTGAAACACAAAACAAGTTGTAGGATTTCTAGATTGTCAAGACTTGAAACAAGCGAGAGTAAAATGTCTACATTAAAATCACAGTTTTCTTCAAAGCATGAGGATGGTGAAGCGAAATGGAGACAGTGAAATGAATTGCTTTCATGTGCTTGCATCAGGTGTTTTCGGCTTCGCTGAAAGTTGCTTCAAACTTGAGGAATGGGGTTAAGCTAGAGTAACTCGAGCACAACTAGGTCATATGTGTCTTTCTTAAAAACCTGTTTGGTTTATTTTGGAGATACGTATATAATATAATTTATGTATTGTAATAACTCATAATGAATTATGATCAGAATTGTCCTATTGTGCTCTCGTTACATTCCAGACTGAGACCTATGAAAACAATGTGATATCGGATACTGTATGAATAAAATAAATGGGATATTCTAAGATTTCCAATAGTTAACATACCCTTCTCTTGTATTTTTAGTCCCTGTCTGTAATCGCTAACTGGCCACGCTACTTATTGAAATGCTTGGAACCTGTGTAGGGTCTCTATATGTCTTCGGTAACACTCCCGGAATGTCTTGGCTGTCAGATTGCTTGGTATCCATTTCGAACATCAATGTAGTAATGGCTCTTGCTTACTCTTGCCTTCTTGTTTATTTGGTTACCATTAAAACAATGAGCTTTAGCAGACCTCCATTAACTTGCTTTTACAATAATATTTGTACTGCTTCCTGTTGTTTCCTGATGTTTCGCCATGCTTCCTCACAGGCTTTTTCTCTTCACAGAATGTATTGTGGGTGCTACGTTACTTTGTGTGCGTCGTCTTAAGTGATTTTTCATCATTTGAACTCTTTCCTCTCAACTAGTGCTTTATTCAGTATTGTCTATCAAAATGAATTAATTTCTATGGATTGGAATAGATTTAGTTTCTAAGATTGCTAGTGTACTCCACTTTAATATCATAGTACCTCCAAGAAAATTGCCGGAACCTCTGGGGAAAAAAAAACCCAAAAAACTGGTAAGCTTTTGCCCTTACAAGTATTGAACAATTGCTATCCCCCTTCAAATTATACATTGGCTGGAGTACCTCTGCTGTAAAATATGTAACTATTAGGTTACCAAAGAGTCCTTATGAAGACCTGTTCACACACTATTTTTTCAGTGGATAATTTTTTACTGTACCAGCTTAAGCGAATGAGTTTTCTGAAATCTCTTGCGCATGTTTCTCTTTTTTTCTCTTTGTAGATTTGAACCATCAAAGCGTTTTTATCAAATCTGCAGCATGTTAATCCTTGCAGCGTTTTTGCATCTTTTGTCTTTCATTCGTATGAATGGGGTAAAAAAACGCATCGAAAACATATTGTACACAGTTTTTATTTTTGCAGAAATATCCGTAGCAAATACTCAACGTATCCGCATACCCTTAAAGAATGAGGCTGCAACCCAAATGCATGCATACATTTATATCGGTCGTTAAACTCCAATTGGGCTTTTATTGTTGAAATTTATAGTTGAAGGGTTCAGTGTTTCATATGACTCACATTTAATCTGCTGCAGAATGCATTTTTTAGTGCAGCTTTTTAGATATAGAGATATAGATAGATAGATATATATATATATATATATATATATTTATATTTTATACTTTTTTTTACTGGATGGGGGACTATGTATCGCATTGGTATGACAAATTGTGTAACATAATGCAATTCAAGAAAAATTAAGGGTGGATGGATCTATATGATATTAGAGTGAATATGTTTCCCTTTATTTGTAGTACAGTAATACCTTGACTAAAGGAGTGCATCTACTTACTAATTTTCTGAGATGCAAGCCATCGCTCTTTTGATTTGTTGTTTCATGATGTGATCCAAGATCTGCGCTACCAGCCAGCGACCAAGGGTCCTAAGATAGTGAGTTGTCCTGTCAGCTGCACTTTTGACCTTACTTCTGAATCCTTTTCCTGGGGTGGACTCTATTTTAGCAGTGCATGCATTTGACATGTGGCTGTACATAGGATAATTGTTATTTTTTGGATTATATTTCTATTTTTTCGTATGTGTACATTATTTCACATGTGCAGCAAGCTACAGTATACTGCACTATTATGTGCACTCTCTGACTCTGAAGTGTTTGCTTTAGGGTTCAATATTTGCTATATGTATATGTGGCCCTTTGCTTTCTTGTTTCATTTATTTTCTGATTTATAGTGCTGACTCCACATGTAAATATCCTTGTGTATATATAAAAGCAAGGAAAGTGAAGCGAAAAGGGCAAAAGTCAATTAAGATGATTACATGAAGTTACTGTATATAAAAAAATAAAGAAATTTAAAATAAAAAGTAGTCAATAGTTCTATACATTTAATAGTTTTTCATACCCTACATTACTGAGTTTGTTGCTAATAATTTTTCTTATTTAAAAACACCACCTACCTCAAGAAACTGGTGTGGTTTTTTGGAGGGCTGGAACGCATTAATAGCATTTCAATTCATTTTAATTGGGACAATTTAATTTGATATATGAGCAAATTGAAGAGTGTGGTCACACCGAATTAAACTCATAAGTCAAGGTAACCTTATGGCCCCCGATTTTATTAATTTATTTCTATATTGAATATATTTGCGTAATTTATATCTCATTTAGTTTCTGAAATGATTCAAGATTGTGACCTTCAAGTGAAAAGGAGAAATACCGTAATAAAATAAGCCATGCCGAATAATCTTCATGCACTGTAGGAAACTACATCATACCTAACTGACCGTACCTATGTCTTTTTTTTTTTTCTATGCCGAGTAGATGCATTTGGCCTTAGAGTTTAGGCTGTATTACGGCGCCACGTTTTCTTCCACATGTCGTAACTTGGCAACTATTAGTTTTTTTTCTTTTCACGAAAAACTAGATTTTTGATAGAAAGCTTTTTTTTTTTTTTTTTTCTGAGCATATGAAGTCTTAAAATTGAGACTCCAATATGTAAATTTCTCTTGGTTATGTAAATTGTGTGGGTTCCGTTGAAATCCTGAGCAAGCTATGACGCAATGCAAAAGTGTGTCCGTCAATTTAAGCAATCAATCAGTTTTCTCATTTTGCAGCACGATTTGGATGTGCATTCACATGGTTGTTATTTTTTATGTGACATTTAATGCATTTCTTAAGCGCTCTCGGTCCTCCCTACAACTCGCCTACTATGTTGTATCTTTGTGTCGCTGCCTCTCTGCAGGCAGTTCTTCCACCGATAATCTCACAGCTGCCGAACAGATTCTTGTGCCACAACACCTGTTTTTCATGCGAAACAAAAGCTCTCATTATAGCTCAGCATGCTACTTTTTTTCTTCTCTCGACATTTAACTTTCGAGTTTCATATGACACAGCTGCCTTAGTTTTTAAAGTAGTTTCCTATTTATAAACTTTATATAAAGTGGTTGTACTATACAGTAGTTTCAAGGTCATCAAACATTGTTCTTGAAAAGTCACTTTGATGAGATTGATTTAACAATGTTTGTATGGTTCAGAGCACTATCTAGGGAAGCCCTCATTCTCTTTATAAAGTGATCCACTGCAGAAAGGAAGTATGGTAACCCCCAAATTCACATTGCGGCCCTATTTCAGTAAATTTCAAAGATCTTCTAGTGACTAACTCCACTTGCCAGAGCACAGTGCTGGTAGATATTGATATAGTTTGAGTTGTCCAAAAATATTCTGACGGTAAATCTATTTGATTTGGGGTATCTAGGACAGGTAAAAAAAAAATATTTGACTCACTTCTAATGTCACTTTATCAATATGGCAAGAGCCAAACTATCTGGTATATATTCATGGGAACTAGGGATTAAAGGAATTCTAATATCAGAATAGATTTTATTTTTGTTTAGGGTATTTCACAAGCCAATGAGTGTTCCTGGTCAGGGCACCATAAGACATTGTGCCATATCCACTAAATGAACCTTCTGATGGGCCTTGCAGACCTTACTTTATAAAATCTACTCGGTGCAAATCCAGGAACCCGGCACTGCAAGACATGTGCTAAGCACTGTGCCACCATCTGCTCAATTTACATTTAGAGGGGGGGTTTCAGGACTTCAATATTGCTGACTAGATGTGAGCAAAATGATTCACAAGACCCTGATCCAATGGCCAGGTCTGTAGAACATGGCCTCCAGATCAGAGCATTAAAATTTTCTACTACATCTGACATCATCGGTGCCTCTTCTGATGCATAGGTTGAGTAATTCAGCACACACTCTGAGTTGCAGAAGGCAAACTACTTTATTAGTGTTAAAGCGAGTAGGCAGCCATAATGTCATGCATGTTTCTCTGCGTAATTGAAGAGCATTATGGTTTTCTACTTAGAAGAGTTGCCAGGGATGTCACAGGTAGGAGATTTACTGTGCTCTCATCGGACAGCCACTAGCTAGACCAGAGTCATGCAAATCTTTTTGCTCAACTATTAGGAAAGGATTAGGAAAGGTTATCAATATCCTATCCATAGCGGTCCAACTCCCTACAGTTCTAGTGCCCTGCTACCCTTTTTAGTGGGCATGTTGGTAGATGATTAGTGGAGATGTCCAGAGTCAGATTACCACTCATCAGCTGATTGAAGGGGCACCAGTACTCAAGGACTTGCCATAGCTCTGTACGTTTGGTAGTGACAATAATGAAGGGTGCTGCACCTCTCACATTCCCATGTAGTGACCATAATGAAGGGTGCTGCACCTCACATTCCCATGTAGTGACCATAATGAAGGGTGCTGCACCTCACATTCCTGTGTAGTGACCATAATGAATGGTGCTGCACCTCACATTCCCATGTAGTGACCATAATGAAGGGTGCTGCATCTCTCACATTCCAGTGTAGTGACCGTAATGAAGGGTGCTGCACCTCTCACATTACAGTGTAGTGACCGTAATGAAGGATGCTGCACCTCTCACATTCCCGTGTAGTGACCGTAATGAAGGATGCTGCACCTCTCACATTCCCGTGTAGTGACCGTAATGAAGGATGCTGCACCTCTCACATTCCCGTGTAGTGACCGTAATGAAGGATGCTGCACCTCTCACATTCCCGTGTAGTGACCGTAATGAAGGATGCTGCATCTCTCACATTACCGTGTAGTGACTGTAATGAATTGTGCTGCTCCTCTCACATTACCGTGTAGTGACCGTAATGAAGGATGCTGCACCTCTCACATTACCGTGTGGTGAGCGTAATGAAGGATGCTGCACCTCTCACATTACCGTGTAGTGACCGTAATGAAGGGTGCTGCATCTCTCACATTCCAGTGTAGTGACCGTAATGAAGGATGCTGCACCTCTCACATTACCGTGTAGTGACCGTAATGAAGGGTGCTGCGCCTCTCACATTCCCGTGTAGTGACCGTAATGAAGGGTGCTGCACCTCTCATATTCCCGTGTAGTGACCGTAATGAAGGGTGCTGCACCTCTCACATTCCCGTGTAGTGACCGTAATGAAGGGTGCTGCACCTCTCACATTACCGTGTAGTGACCGTAATGAAGGGTGCTGCACCTCTCACATTCCCGTGACTGGTAGAGTGTTGAAGGACTATTCAGAGCCACTGCATAATGTATAGAGCTGTGTCCGTTCCGTTTTGCCATAGCCCCCAGAATCAGCTGATCAGTGGGAGTGTCCGGCCGTCACACAAATGATTGGTATTAAAGTCCTGGAAAACCACTTTGTGCAACTGAGAGCAAATACTTTGCTTTATCGAGAAAAACAATGGTCGAATTTAAAGGGGTTGTCCCATTTCATCCATTCTTGGTCACCAGTTGCAGTTTGTTATAGCTTTACTCCCCATCCGTGGGGTCCAGCGCTGAGTCTTTGTCTGTTTCCAGTGTTCTGTATTAGTTGACCACTGAGCTCACTGACTGGCTGTCAGTGTGACATCAGTGTTGTAGCCAATACTGGTATTGGCTTCAGTTGTCTGGTGATGACTTACCACTGAACTCCCTGGCTCTCGATATAATGTCATTGCCGCATCCAGTACTGTACACAGAGACTAAACGCTTGACCCAAGGATAGTGAGTAAGGCCCATTTTGCTTATTATTTTATTTTTTATAAGAAACTGTGCCAGGAGACCAAGGATTTCTGAAAGAGAACCACCCCTTCAACAGATTATGCTGGTCTGAGAGAAGTGTTTTGAGAAACCGCATTGGCAAGAATCTATAATGCCCTACATTGTGGTATCCTATGAAAACTAGGTGGAGGACAGACAGGAGAAAAAGTCTGGTTTAGTGTAAGAGTGGGGCAGGTTTTCTAGCACTCATCCTGAACTTATGCTGATTAGCAGAAACTTGTGACTGCAATAACCATAATTAGTTTTCTGAATACAGCTAGATCTCTCATCTGCACTTTGAGGGTAGTTGTAAAGAGTAGACTAGCAAATACCTGTATGTACAATGGGAATTGTCTTCTAGCGGATGGAACGACCTATTGTATTTAGTGTTTATATATCTCTGTACTTTGGAATATGCAAAATTCATATACTATTCAGATTAAAATGATTTTTTTTTCTCCTCTCTTTTTCACTATCTGTAGACTGCCTTTGAGCAGTGTAGTATATTTTCTACATGAAATGCAGTGCCTGTTGTAGACAGTCCGCCTCCTGTACATAATTCATCTGAGCAGCATATAACATCATGCATGCCCTCATTATTGCTAAATGGGTCTGTATGGAATTTTTGCAATATTGTCATGATAGATTTTTATTTCTCTGTATGATAGATAGAGAGAGAGATATATATATATATATATATATATATATATATATATATATATATATATATATATATATATATATATATATATATATATATATATATATATAATGTGTTAATACATGGGTTGGACAAAATAATGAAAACACCTGTACACATCTACAAAAGTTTGTTTAATATGGTGTAGGTCCACCTTTTGTGGCGATTACAGCCTCAATTCTCCGAGTTATGGATAGATACAAGGTGTGAATTGTTTCCTAAGGAATTGTAGCCCATTCTTCAGGTAAAACACCCTCCAGTTCTTTGAGCGACGATGGCGGCGGAAAGCGATGTCTAACTTGAATCTCTAAAATCGGCCATAAATGCTCAATAATGTGGAGGTCGGGGGATTGTGGGGGCCAGATGAGATGCTCAACTTCATTACAATGTTCCTCGTGCCATGCTTTAACGATTCTAGCTGTATGAATTGGTGCATTATCATCCTGAAAGATGGCGTTCCCCTCCGGGAACAGTGCTTGAACCATAGAATGCACTTGGTCGCCCAAAATGCCTAAATAATTGCGGCTGTTAATTCTTCCATGAAGGGATATCATTGGCCCGGCGGATCTCCACGAAATAGCACCCCAGATCATCACAGCCTCTGCCATGATTTACAGTTGGGAGAAGGCAGTCAGGATGGAATGCTTCTAATTCGGCTGTCTCCAAACGTACACTCGGCCGGAGGTCGGAAATAGGGTAAACGATGATTCGTCTGAGAATATCACATATTTCCACTGCTCGAGGGACCAATTCTGGAGGTTTCTACACCACTCTAAACGCTTGGAAACATTTGTCATTGAGAGCAGCGGTTTTCGAATTGCAGCTCTTCCGTGGAATCCAGATTTGTGCAGCTCCCGACGGAAAGTTTTCGTGGAAACTGGGTTTTGTTGGTGTTCATTGAGCTCAGCAGTGATTTTCAGAGCTGTGGTCTTGCGATCCTCTCTCAGAATTCGCTTTAGAGTCCGACGGTCTCTCTCAGTCAACTTCGACTTTCGGCCGGACCTGTGCTTTGCTGCGGACATTTTTCCTTCTCTTTCAAACGCAGTCATTACTTTGGAGACGGTACATCTTGACATGCCAAGCATTCGGGCACTTTCTGTTATAGCGCCTGCCATACGAGCACCAACAATTTGGCCTCTTTGAAAATCCGAGAGGTCTGCCATTGGTATCAGGTTCTCATCAATGTTCTTACAATTCTGCAAAACAAACAGTTAATTTATATACACATATCACATAACACAAACAATCAACTACAAAACATTACTATATGTCATGGTTTGTATGTTTATAACATGTTCGAAGATTATGATGCCAAAACGTTAGGTGTTTCCATTATTTTGTCCAACCCCTGTGTGTGTGTGTGTGTGTGTGTGTGTGTGTGTGTGTGTGTGTGTGTGTGTGTGTGTGTATATATATATAATATGATTTCATCTATTACCTGTATGAATCGATCTTATTCTGTACTTGTCAAAATGGGCACAATTAAAACTGTTAAAAGCATTTCCACAAGCAAAGTTAATTTTAAAGTTGATTTTAATCAGTAGATCTTGGAATAATAATTTCCATAAATGGATTTTTAAATAAAATGTTCCAGTGCGGAGATAATCTTATAAATGTGCCCCTGCTGTGTAATGGCTGTGTCTGATGGTACAGGAACATGGTCTGATCATACCACATCTCCTGGGCAGGGGAGGACGCAAGAGAGTATACAGACATTACAGCAGGGGATCACAGCTGATTCTTTTTGTGAGATAAAGCATTACCCTGCCTGTTTTTAAAAAGTGTTTTACCTCAAAGAATTAATTGTGATGTCTGCTGTAATGTCTGTATACTCTTTTGCTCCGTTCCCCGCCCAGGAGCTGTGGTATGATCAGACCATGTTTCTGTACGGTAAGACACAGCCATTACACAGTACACAGCAGGATTACATTTATAAGATTATCTGAGCACAGGAACAATTTTTTTAAACACATCCAATTGTGGAAGTTTATTTTTATTCAAATATGTATTGATTAAAATGAACGTAATTCAGTGGACAACGCCTTTAAGGTTGATTGAGTAGAGGGCTATCATAATTAGGAGAGTGGTAGCATGTGATCATTTATTACTGATAACATTTTTAAAGGGGATGTCCACTACATAACAATTGAAAGCTCATGTTGGTCTACCATACTGGCACTGCTCCGGAGAGGAAGCCAGGAGCACAGCAGGTGATGTAGGCAGCAAAAAGTAGGTGCAGCGCCAGAGCAGTTGGTATAAATGAGACTCAACGGGCTAAAAGGGGAAAAACAACATTTATTATTGATTCTCACAAAAAAGAGCAGGTTTTTTTTTTTATAAATCTTTTGTATTAAGTTAACAGAATCTTTAAACTCTCTGAAGGACATAATTGTTTTCATCTAGTGTCTTGTTATCTCCACAGGGCATGAAATATCTTTGCATTCCAGCATCTGATTCGCCAAATCAAAATTTGTAAGTACTTACTTTTGCATAGTTTTGGTGGGGCCTTGACTAAAATTACAACTTAAATATATTAAAAACATATGAAAAGCATTGTAGCAAATACATGACATTCTCCTATTCGTGAACATTTAAGATTTTATGCCATAAATAACAATCACATGTGCACTGGATAGCTGATAGATGTTTTATTTCCAGCCACCGGATTCTCACATTTAAGGAGAATGAAGGTCCTAAATTGTGAGTCATGTGGCAGTGACCTCTGCTACTTTCACCCCCTATTGGAGTGATGCTCATGTATGTGTACTTCCAGTCCCATAGAGAGATGTAGGTGAGCGGGATTGCTGTTCTCTAGATCAGTGGGGGTCCTGATGGCTGGAATCCTAGTAGTCATACATTTATCACCCATCCTGCAGATAAGTGATAAATGTGTGTGTGTGAATTCAAGTTTAGATGCATCTTTTAATAATACTAAAAGAAAAGAAGAGCTCATCAATTGAGAACAATGACTCTAAAATTCAGATAGTTCAGATTTATTTCTGGTATCCTAATATTCAGTAAGTCCTGGTTGAATGCTTTCTTAGAATCATATGGTAAATTGTAGATTTTTTTAGATTTAAAAAAGGTAAAAATTAGAATACTTTTAAAAGGGGAAACTTGACAAATAATGAATTGAGAAAAGTACGTTAAAGGTTATATTAAGGGGAAGTCCCTAATAGTATGCAAAATTGTACCCGAATTGAACTTGATCAATGTGTGACACTAATCAAGAACATCTTGCCTTAGAGGAGAGGAAAACGTCCTATATGTAATGAGGATGTATTTTTCCATATGTGCATGGGTGTTAAACATGTGGTTTCTGCTGGGTAAGGGAACACCTTGTGCCCCATTGGAAACCAGTGATGTACAGAACAAAGAATTGGTGCACTGTTCCAGTTCACTGCAGCTTCTACGAAACCCAGTTACAGCTGCATAAAATCAAGAACAACAATGCAATCTCCATAGAGAAATATTGATACTGTATTTGCCGAACTGAGCGTTGCTAGAGAATACAACCTTTGCTGTTCAGTCAGTTTGTGAAATGTATGATTTAGGCTGTGCCTTTGTTCATGACTTTCTCGGACTTTCGTCTGAATCCTGTACCCGATACAGCAGTTCATTGTTTGGTTCAATCATAACTGCAGAATAGCACACTCGATACCTTGGGGTCTTATTTGACTTTGTTTTTTTTTTCCCCTACATCTGATCACTTACTCTTGTTGCCTGCATCTAAAAAAACATCTTCAGAATTCAACCTTTTATCACCTTTGAAACTGCAAAAATTTTACTGTCGCTCTTATTCATTCTCGTCTGAACTACTGCAACAATCTACTGGTTTGTGTCCCTTTTACCAAGCTTTCTCCTCTCCAATCCATCCTGAATGCGGCTGCTAGGGTCATATTTCTATCCAGCCACTACACTGATGACTCCACGCTGTGGCAGTCATTGCAATGGTTACCTATTTGCTACAAAGTACAAAATAAAATCATAGCCTCCTCCCACAAAGCCCTGCAGTACTATACATACATCTCTCACATCTCTACCTATCTTCATTTTGTAACTAATCCATGACTAACCTTCTCCATAATCTAGACCTCCCAGCTCAGTCTCCCAAGACTTTTCATGTACTGCGCAAGTTTTCTGGAATGCACTACCTCAGACGATCCAGTTAATACATAGCCCCCACATTTTTAAGCGTGCTTTAAAAACACATCTGTTTAGATAGGCCTATCACTTCACTTCATTGATCTAACACTTCACTTTTCCCACTTCAACTTTTCCCTTAAGATACTGTCACACTTAGCGATGTACCAGCGATCCTGACCAGCGATATGGCGTGGTCAGGATCGCTGGTACATCGCTAAGTGGTCGCTAGTGAGCTGCCACACAGGCAGATCTCACCAGCAACATCGCAGGAGTCGGGGGTCGCTACTTACCTGTCAGACGAGGCAATCCTGACCTCCTCCCGCCTGCGTCCACGCGTCGCTGGTTGTCACAGCAGGAAGCCCAGCAGGAAGCTGACAACGAGAAATGGTCCAGGACGTTCTCGCGCGATCAGCGATAACCAGCGGGGGAGCGGTCGAAGGTAAGTATCAGACATAGCGATATCGCTAGCGATATCGCTTAGTGTGACAGGCTCTTTAGAATCTGATCTCTCATTTATCTATCTCCACATCCTCCATGCAGCCAATAGCATTTGGCAACTGTGCTTAGACAGACACAGGCTGATGACTGGATCATTCAGCTTTATATCATAACCCCTATATATTACAATGATGGCTGGACCATACATGACAAGCATGTTCTATCCAGTGTGTTACTCCCCCATCTCCTTAGGCTACTTTCACACATCAGGTTTTCGGCGTCAGGCGCGATCCGGTGTCGTGCCGGAATGCCGGATCCGGCAAATGTTTTGTAAAACCTGAAGTGCCGGATCCGGTTTTCTGCCGGATCCGTCTTGTTCTTGACAGACAAAACCGGATCCGTCTCATCCGGTTCATCCGTTTTTCTATCCGTTTTTCTATCCGTTTTTCGACGGATTACGCCGGATCCGGTTTTTAAAATTGACCCTTGTGGCCTTCCGAACGGGATTGGCTACTGGAAAACTAGATATAGCATGTTCCTACAGCCCTTCTTTGACAGGTTGTAGAGAAGAAAGTGCAGGTTGGAGAGAAGAGCAAGTTACTGGCGAAGATGGATGTTGTCATTGGAAATATTACCACTAGAAGTTCTGTGACGGTTTCAGGGACAATTTTCAACTATACTTTATGTCACCTCAAGGCAGAGTACACTGGGATGACAGAGTGTGAAAGATTTGTGCCCTAAACTTGTGTACCTTCTGGACCAACAGTATATACCTTTGCCAACCAAAGTTGGCTATCTTGTCATGGTCTTACTATTTTTACCTTTAGGCCACAGGTGTGTACCTGGTTGTGTTTTATGCAAAGTATTTCACCTTTTAACAAAAGTTGTGTACATTGGTAGGAAATCACCAACAATAAACACAACTTTTTAGGTGAAATACTTTGCTTCAAACACAACCAGGAACACAACTGTGGCAAAAAGCTAAAATTTACCCACAGTTATATACCTGGTTTTGAATACCTTTTTACCTTTGAAATACCCTGTATTTAACCTTTTTTTAAAACATAGTTCGCCGCAGAAAGAAATGACAGACAACCATTGTGAAACGATAATTTAACTTTTATTTAAATTTTTTTTTTTTTTATGTTTTTAAAGTGCAAAAAACTTTTTTAATAAAGGTTTTAAACCCAATAGGCATTTTTATTACAAAAAAATAAATTACAAATCTGTGTACTATGGGGTGGAAATACTGCTGGAGGGGCTGCGGGACACTTCGACACTGGGTGTGTGGAGAGAGGACTGGGATCGTGGTGGGGAAGGAACAGTTAGAGGTGAAGGTGTGGAAAAGGCTACAGAATGGGTGGACATGTGGGAGGCAGAAGAGGTGGTGGGCGGTGGAGTGGAGGGTTGGGCAGGGACTGCAGGAGCAGATGATGTTGATGGAAAGTTGTATGGGGAAGGAGTTTGGTACGGGGAAGGAGTTTGGTACGGGGAAGGAGTTTGGTACGGGGCAGGTTGCTGGAAGTGGGGAGATGTCTGGTACTGTTGAGGTTGCTGGTATGTAATAGGAGGGGGAGGATGGAAAGTGGCTGGAGGGGGTGCAGATGTAATAGGAGGGGGAGGATGGAAAGTGGCTGGAGGGGGTGCAGGTGGAGGAACTACAGTGGTGGGAGGTGGAGGTTGGGAGGTAACCTGCTGTAGAGCACCGTGGCACGAATGCATTACATGCATCTGCTGGGTAGGAGATAGTGTTGCCATGCGCTCCACAACAGACCTGAAAAAGGTGTGGTTTGGCGAAGATCTTGCTTCTGAATGCATGGTTTGCAGAAGTGTCTTCACCTCCAGAATGCTGGAGTTGATCTGCTGAAAGCCTGCGGAGATTTGCTCTGACAAGACTTTGAGACAGTTCTGGAAAGATGCATTCAGATGCAACAACTCTTGCGCATAACTCTTTTCCTGACCCCTCTGCCGCTGCCGCCCAGTACCCGCAGGTGTACTAGAGGTGGCAGGGGCAGAAGGGTGGGGTAAAGGGAAAGCGATCTCCTCACCAGCAGCTTCATGTAATGTAGGCGGCCACGATGCTCCTGTGCTGGTGGATGGGACAGATGGGTCGAATGTGTGGGAAGGCTGGGAAGGTGCAGATGTACCGGGGCGGTCGAAGTGTCCCTCGGTGCCGGTCTCCTCAGGGATCGCCTCAGAAGGGTCCAATCGTGCAGGCTCCCGAGTGCTGCTCACCGTGCTGTGGAATAAAGAGAAAAAAAAACAATTAAAATACTGACATGGTATGGCCCTGGCTGAAAAAAAAAAGTTACATCTAACATTTTTTTCACATGTGGTGTGTAATATTTACCTTCTGGTGAGCATTGTTTCCCGGAGGAACGACAGGGCTTGTGCGTACTTGTACTTGCTCCTGCGTCCTCCAGATCCACTCGGGGCCCGCATCTCTTTATTGAACTCCTTCTTGAAACGATCCCTCACAGACCGCCACCGATTCACAATTCTGTTCCCTGAAACGAGAAAGGAGTGGTTAGTATACAACATCAGTGTTTCACAAACTCCAGTCCTCATGGTCCCCCCAGGGGTCATGTTTTCAGGATTTCCATAGTAAATAGAAATCCTGAACACATGATCCGTGGGGACCACGAGGACTGGAGTTCGGGAAACACTGGTTTACATCAAGCAACCGGTACTGTATATACTTACGCTCTTTAATCTGGGCCCGAGCTTCGAGGTCCTCCCAGCGGCCCACAAGGAGAGAACAGATTTCCTCCCAGAGTCGTCGGGTAACGATAAGGTCAGCGTGGCGGCGGTCAGCCATATTCCAGAGCGGCTCCCTTTCTCTGACGAGATCGATGAGGTGGTCCACATCGAGTCCTCCATCCTCACCGTCAGAGTCGGGAGCACGCTGTGAAGGCTGTTAAAGAAAAAGACAAAAATAACATAATTAGCCTCCACAAAAGAAATGAAATAAAAAGTGCAAAAAAACAAAGCAAAAATATTTATACTTACACGCTGGTGACCGCCGCGTTGCTGTCGCCGACGACCCTGGGAGGCACTGCGAGGACCTCTTGGCCGAGCACCAGATTGGGAAGACTAGAGAAGAAAACAAAAAATGTTATGTCTTTGGATGTAGGCATTTGTTTGCTGTGTATGGTCTGCAGAACATTGTTTTCTATGTGTTGTGTGTAGTGTGATGTTGTGTTTCTGCGTTTGATGCAAAAAACTTACCAATTGTGAGCCCACTCCAGGTGTCTGTCCACCCCTTCCTTCTTCTTCTGGGAGCTCCTCTTCATCTTGTGATTCCAGTTTTGAAATAAAAGGCAATGAATAGACATATATTACAGAGATGATGGATTTTGGAAATAAAAACTTACCGTCAAACGCTGACGATGCGAGGGAGGGCTCCCAGAAGAAGATGTGCTGTCCTGTTGATGGCCAGACTCCATGGCTGTGGGTATTGCTGCTGCCAGTGATGCCATTTCTTCTGCTGCTGCTGCTGCATCTCTTTGGCGGCTGTTGAATAAAGAGAAACAAAGGGCCAATGAATATCTTGATATTCCATGGCCCTAGTTTGGAGGAATGGGGGATTTGATAATTACCGTCTCTCATCTGCTGCTGGCCTCCCCTCCTCAGCATGTTCTATTTGCTGCTCCATTTGGGGTGGTGGTGGTGCTGATGGTGCTGCAGTGGTCTCCTGCCTTCTCCTGCTTCGCTTGGTTGCTTTCTTGGGTGGCATGTTGGGTGTGGCTGTGGGTCCCACTGTCTTGCTTTTATATATGTCTTGTGGGCAGAGCTACTGAGCATGCTCAGACCAAAAAACCGGATCCGGCGCATTGCGGCGCTCAGGCTAGTTTCACACTTGCTTTTTTTTGCAGCGCGTTTTTCCCGCAAAAAAACGCATTGAAAAAACGCATACATAAGCATACAACTGCTGCGTTTTTTTCAAGCATTTTTATGAGCATGCATGAAAAAAACGCAGCGTTTTTATGCGTTTGTATGCGTTTTTAGCGCGTTTTTACCGCGTTTGCGTTTTTTTCCAACATTTTTAGGTGGCCCCTCACACTACCCAAACCATGACTTTACTAACCCTAACCCTGACCCTAACCCTTACCCTAACCCTAACCCTGACCCTAACCCTTAACCAAATCATACTTAACCCTAACCCAAACCCTAAACCCTAACTAACCCTAACCCTGAACCCTGACCCTAACCCTAACCCTAACCCTGACCCTAACCCTTAACAAAACCATACTTAACCCTAACCCTAACCCTGACCCTAACCCTAACCCTGACCCTAACCCTTAACAAAACCATACTTAACCCTAACCCTGACCCTAACCCTGACCCTAACCCTAACCCTAACCCTGACCCTAACCCTTAACAAAACCATACTTAACCCTAATCCTGACCCTAACCATGACCCTAATCCTTAACAAAACCATACTTAACCCTGACCCTAACCCTAACCCTGACCCTAACCCTTAACAAAACCATACTTAACCCTAATCCTGACCCTAACCCTGACCCTAACCCTTAACCAAACCATACTAAACCCTAACCCTGACCCAAAACCCAACCCTAACCCTGACCCTGACCCTAACCCTAACCCTAAACCCCCTTAACTAACCCTAACTCTAACTCAAACCCCTAAATTCCATGGTTAAAAAAAAAAACGCATATGCAAAAAAACGCTTACATGAGCATGCCAGTGCGCACATATGCGCATCCATAGGCTATAATGGCCATTTTTAGCGCAAAACGTGCGCATATGTGCGCATGCGCTTTTTTGCAGGGCCAAAAAATGCAACATGATGCGTCTGGAAAATCCAATCGCACACCCCAAAAAAACGCAGCGCATGAAAATCGCATACATGCGCTTACAAGCGCGCAGGTATGCGCACCCATGTTAAATATAGGGGAAAAAACGCATGCGCAGGTTAGCGTTTTTTTCCAGCGCTAAAAAACGCAAATGTGAAACCAGCCTCATAGGCTTTCATTGTGTGTAAAAGCCGGACGCGCCGGATCCGGCGTGTCCGGCTTTTTCGCCGGAGACAAAAAAACGTTACAGTAGACGTTTTTTCCAGACGCTGGATCGCGACACATTGCGACACATTGCCGGATCCGGCGAAAACCGGATGAAACGCATGGCCATCCGGCGCAAATGCAAGTCAATGGGGGGGAAACCGGATCCGGAATTGCATTTCGCCGGATCCGGTTTCTGTCAAAAGCGCCGGATCGCGCCTGACGGCGAAAACCTGATGTGTGAAAGAGGCCTTATAGATTATAAGCTTGCAAGCGGGGCTCTCATTCTTCCTGTAACTATTGAACTATGCATTACTTTGTAATGTTTTTATTATCTGTACATATCCCGGCTCAATTGTAAAGTGCTAAGGAATATGTTGGTTCTATATGAATAAATGTATTGAATCATACAGGACCCTGATGGAGCCTTTGTGTTTGGTGAGTCAAATAGAATCCCATACGAGAATCTCTAGTTTTTGAGTGTTTCAGGCAGGATATGTCTTTTTAGCTAGTCACAATATTCTGCCTCTCAATTTGCAGACACTGTATTTTGGGCTACTGACTCTTGTCAGCTCAAAGTGTGAGATCTGGTTTGGCTGGGTGAGAGGCGTCTGACTGGGATCCAAAGGGTAACGCTCCTCCTTGTAAAAAATGACATGTCAAGCTTGAGAAGACTTTTAGGCTGTGTTCACACACAGCGTTTTTTTAGCGGTTTTTACCACGGTTTTCACTATAAAACCGCTAAAAATAAGCTGCACAGTCATTTCTATCCATTTTGCACTTTGTGTGCACATTGATGCATTTTTTACCGCGAAAAAAACGCATCGCGGTAAAAACCGCAGCATGCACATTAATTTTGCGTTTTTTTCCGCGGTTTAGGCTTCTCCCATGCTTTTAGAAACCGCTGCGGTAAAAAACGCATCAAAACTGCGCAAAAAACGCACAAAAACCGCTGCGGAAAAATAGGTGCGGTTTCTGGGAAGGGATTCAGGTTTTTGTGCAGAAATATTCTGCAACGTGTGCACATACCCTTAAGGCTCAGTGTTCATCTGGGAAATGTTCTCTTCCGAGAGAACGAGAACTAGAACTCTAGTGCCACCTTTAGGAATTAGCAATCTTAAAAGTCAATATCTACTCTCTAACAAGCCTTGTCACATGACTTAGGATAAAAGCCAAAACCAAAATTCCGGTCAGACGGCTCTCACACTTTGCACTGACAAGGATCAGTGCACCGAAACAGTGTCTGCAAATTGAGATTTTGGTTTTCACTTTTATCCTAAGTCATGTGATAAGGCTCGTTCGAGAGTCGATATTGACTTTTAGGATTGCTATTTCCTGTAGGTGGCGCTACAGTTTTAGTCCTTTTACTCTCTGAAGAGACAATTTGCATATTTCTCAGATGAGCATTGCGGCTTAAGTCTCCTTACCTTGACATTTCATTCTCCGCAAGGAGAATCGTTACCCCTTGGATCCGCTAGTGAGCATCATGTAATGGGTTGTCATGCTTGAGTCACAGCCCAGAATAGCTATGCACAATGCCAAGCATCAGCTACAATGGTAGAAAGCATGTTGCACCTGGACTTTAGAGCTGTGAAAATGTGTAATCTCAAGTAATAAATCACTTTTCACTGTCTGACAGTCTGATGGATCTCTATTGGTGAACTGCCCAAAGAATGCAGCATACTGTAGGAATGGGATGAGAATGTTGGGGGAATGGTATGGGGGTGTTCTTAGTTTTTGCGATTAGTCCCTTATTTCCTTTTGAAGGGTGGTGTTGATTCTACAGAACCCAAATATATTTTGAACAATTGGAAACTTCCAACTTTGTGCCAACAGTGTGGGAAAAACTTTTTTTTTTCTTTTAAGCAAAAATGTGCCCTGTGATCATAAAGAGGCCCATAAGGATATGGTTTGATGTTGATGCACTTGAGTGCTCTGCAGATTCTTGACTTCAATCCCATCAAACACCTATAGAATTTGGAACACCAACTGTGAACCAGACATTCCCATCATTTGACAGTCATTGCCACATACAAGTGCTCTACTGGCTGAATGGGCACAAGTTCCCACATACCCTTTGATTGTAGGATCCGAGTGTGAACCAAATGAAATATTCTGTAATATGAGTAAAACTGAAATAAGAAATTAGCAAAAGTGGAAAAAAATGTTGTCAAATGAAACAAAAGTAATACTGGATGAAAGTAAACAGAAAATGAATCTAACTTTTAACAATTAATAATTAGAATGTGTTAAATAGAATAATTTGATCTGTCTACAGTGACGTGGTCAGTCATAACAGTGAGCCATCTATTTATACATTTTCTTAATGATCGAAAGGCATTGGAAGTAAAATTTGTTTTATCAACTCTGATCCGCTTTCAGTAATCTGAACGTATGCGTGTTGTGGAGCATTACATTATGGTATGCTTCGATGGACTTGGGGCCAAAATATGTCTGTGATATTTTATTAAGTGATGTGTGACAATACAATTTTAATATGCAGAAAAAAAGTTTTTATCCAAGCGGATTTTGGTGCTGGATTTACCGTATATCTAGATGCAAATTACTGTTGACATTAACGTCTCTAAGATTACATTCACATAAATTATCTGAAAATATTATTTAATGGACTATATTTTTGTGTATGAAAACAATTACCATATGTATTCACTTTAAATGTGAATATCTTATAATTTTTACAGAAAACTGCCAAGTTATTAGTTAAAAGACTGCAAAAACAAAACTTTTAAAGGAGCATGCAGCAGTTTTTTTTAGTTGCTCCCTCCATTAGCCATCAATAAAATGTTTGTATGTGTGCAATACAATGGTTACTTGTGCCTGTCTTCTGCCATTTTGGTAATCTCCTGCATCATGTTGCCACAACTCTTTCTCGCTGGCTTACACAGCAGATTAATTCCTTTTCTTAAAGGGTTTGTCCACCTCTCCGACAACCTCTTTTCAATCGCAACGTTCTCCCCTAGTAAAAGAATAACACTCCTACTCTCCTCCGGTGCCCTTTCAGCTTTGTTGCCACTGACGTCGTCATTGTCACTGCGGGCAATCAAAAGGCTTCACTGTCCCCTCCTTCGGACAAATTAAGAAATCTGAAGGAAGTGAGAGAGCAACAACAGCTGGCATAATGTCCTAGAAGCCATGGGAGAGCCATTGCTGACACTACTGGAATGGCTCCGGAGGGGAGTATACATGTTATTTGTTATTTTACTGGGGGGCAACATAGGGATCCGGAAAGCATTGTCTAAGGCCGGTTTCACACTAGCGCATTTTCAACGCGCGCACGGCCGGGGGTAGCTCCGCCCCCGATCCGGCTCTCTGCCCGGCGTGCCCGCCCCTTGCCTGTAGCGCCGCCTCCTAGCGGACGGCGGCGCCTGCGATCGGCGCACCCTATCTTTAGCATAGGGTGCGCCGATCGTGCGCAGGTCGTGCGCTAGTTGCGCTTTGACCTGCGCTGCGCACTTATGACGGTGCGCCGTGCGCGCCAAAATCCGAAAAGTTCGATTTTGGCGCGCACGGCGCACCGTCAAAAGTGCGCAGCGCAGGTCAAAGCGCAACTAGCGCACGGCCTGCGCACGATCGGCGCACCCTATGCTAAAGATAGGGTGCGCCGATCGCAGGCGCCGCTGTCCGCTAGGAGGCGGCGCTACAAGGAAGGGGCGGGCACGCCGGGCAGAGAGCCGGCTCGGGGGCGGAGCTACCCCCGGCCGTGCGTGCGCATAAAATGCGCTAATGTGAAACCGGCCTGAGTCTCATGCGCTCTTGGTTACAAGGTTTGAGACTGATACATTTTGGTTTTTCACTCTGTTTTGGTGTTTTGTTTTAAAATCTTTTAGACAGATATTTCTATGGTCACTGAAGTACAATTATAAGAATTCTTAAATTTATAACATTTTGACAAATTCATCAAGTTTATGTAAAGAATCAATTTTTACAGTGTTGTCTCCTATATTTTAAGACTTACCCAGCTGCTAGTGCAAATTGCAGATCATTTTCTGGGCCAAATCCTGACTGACGACATCCCATTCTCGTCTAATCGGTGCTTGGGAGTTATCACAGTTTCTGTGTTTTTGTTCATCCACCCTCCTTTTGAGGATTAACCGCATGATTTCGTTGGAACTCAAATTTTAGGTCAATGGCCAGGAAACGCCCCAGTTCTCAATGTTGTGTTCAAAATTCTACTTATTTATCACGTTTGCCTTGTGACATGGTACTCCATCATGCTGGAAAAACCAATGTTCATCACCAAATTTCTCCTGGATGGTTGGGAGACATTTCTCATAAAATGACCTTTAGATACCATTCTTTATTCATGGTAGTGATCTTAGGCAAAATTGTTGATGAACCCACTCTCTTAAATGAAAAGCAATCCTGCACATAGTTTAACCTTTAACAGTCACTGTCTCTCATGTAGCCGCTTGGGAAAATGTGTTGCCCACCCCTGGTTTAAGCTACACATAGCATAGCCTCAATACTTCACTAACTTTACTTGTCAATAACTGTTAGATACCCTAGTGATAAGAAAAGACTGAAGAGTTTGCAAAATCAAGCAATTGGGGGAAAAAATGTAAAATTTTTCAGGACTGGGATATGTATGTATATATTTATGATGTAATACTTTTTCAAAATGTTGCATAAAAAGACTGATTCTGTTTATTTAGAATCATGGATTTTCATACCCATATATAGCCCCACTCTTACCCTGGTGACATTGTTTTTGTGTGGAATTTTCTAGAACACAACATTTTAAAGAAAGCACAACATTTATCCATGAGTGTCGGCTAAAAGGTGAAGGATGCCTTGTCCACTGGTATGTGTCTTCAAACATAGTATATATTTTATTATTTTGATGTTCACCATTGTTCATTTGGTAGACTTTTAGGGCCCTAAGAATAGCAATCCATGGTCCAGATTTGACTGTTTGCATGTTATAGATTCATCACACAACTCATCCATGTCCTCTTTTATGTATAATTGCCCATACTTGTATTCTATTTTATTTCAGAGGCTTTACTAGCGGTTAAACTGTATATGATAGATTTGGTGCAATTGGGTGAATATGGCATTACACTAAAACCCAAAGCTGTGTGTTATGATTAAAAATGAATTGTACCTTAGCAGAAGCCCTGCATGATCACATGTAATATGATTCATGAAATTTACAGAATTTTTTCTTTTAAAGTTTGGCAGGTGTTTCCAGAAGTGTTACCTTGGTAGTAGCCTATGTCATGACAATCACAGATTTGGGGTGGGAAGATGCACTTGCTGCTGTTAGGGGTGCAAGAACATGTGCCAACCCAAATATGGGTTTTCAGAAGCAACTTGAAGACTTTGGGAAATGTGATGTTCATCATGTAAGTAAACAAAACACGTATTGTTCATACAACATGGCTTAGGTGAAAGCTTAATTTTTTTTATAAATTCTTTTGGCATGCAGTAATGAAATAATTTATTATATAGAAAACGCAAAATGAAGTCTGTGGGCGACTTTAGTCGACTGATGAACTGTATGTTTTAAATGCTGACTCATTTCTACTAGACACAAAAATCCACTTTAAGACACAAATAATTTGCTTCCCCTCCCTCACCATTAAAGTATCAGGGACAGTTCCCACTTTTGTCATGTTAAACTGCCTATCTGATGATAAAGGGACTTTATTCTTTATTTATAGCTAATTTTGAATGGGGGCACAGATAGAGAGGGGGGATACTCCCCACATGCAGAATTGGTCAAACAGATAGCAATGAACAGACCAAAGAATTTAAAACATACAAATCATTAGGTATTACAAAGTTATTAAGCTGCAGCAGGGCGCAAACCTCAAGTCTTTACATTTTTTTACACAGCAGTGTCTAAACAGCTAAAGGAAACAATGAAAGCTGGTAAAAAAAAAATGAGGGGAGAGAAAAAAGCCCACGGGGGGGGGGGGGGGGGGGGTTTCTTGTTACCCTAAAATGAGGTATGTGGATTCCTCAGTTGAAATAAAGGGCCATACGGTGTAGAAAAAAACAATGTATCAACCCGCTGAGTCTCCCATAAGGGACAAATATTCTTCCATGAGTTGAAATTCCTCCCAATAATTGTTCATCTTAGAGAACTAGTGAATGATAGGAGGGGGACCTTATTTGTCCAAAGTAATGGGATGCAGGATCTAGCCATAATATTTAGGTGGTTCAAGATTGAGCATTTGTGAGAGTGTATAGGAATATCTCAGTGATGCAGCTGAAATGGTGCCGGACCCAAATCCATGGTCAGGCCAGTAATCTTACCGATAACTCTCTGGACTGTGTCCCAGAGCCAAGAATGCACTCTGCAAGACAAAAAGATATGTCGAAGGTTTTTCTCCCCCCAGCTTTCCATTTTTGTAATTCTCTCCATTGTGCAGATATTTGCTTCTAACCTTTAGAGTGCCTAATATGCTAATTCCCCTTCAACCAAGGAAAAAACGCCTGCCAGAGAAGGTGAGTGTTGTCTTTTTAAGTGTGATCTGGTAAGACTGTGTGCCTTATTACACTGAGATCTTACTGTTATTACAGGGAGCAAACACAGAAGGGGGGCGGGAGGTAGGAATTTCATGTTTCTTTAGAATGGGGGATGTGGGTTCCTCATTTCTAATAAAAAGCTAAATGATGAAGGAAGAGAGCTGTGCTGTAACATTATATACTGCTCTGGATCGATCTGTCACGTAGGGACTGTGGACGCTTATCCAATAGGTCGAACTAGGAGCGCCCTAGTCTATCCTTGCCCCCAAGATTACTCCTGAAGGTGGAGACGTCTGTGGTCAAGTGCCTTGCTATACTCCTATATTAACACTTATTTGTTCCTTCCCCCACCCATGGAGATGTGAGGCCGAAGTGTAAAGGATAACACTAACTTGCCAATCAAGGAAAGACTGACACAGATAAATGAAAACTGCAATCATACAAAATACACTTCCCAAACAGGGTGGGACACAGGGGAGTTAAAGGAAGGAGAAACCAAATAGGAGAGGATGAGGATGAACACACAAACTCGACGAACAGTCTCCTAAAGAACTCTCTAAGCGCTTACCCCAAACACTAACTTCAACTCAAGCTCCTAACCAGGAAATATCACTGGCAATTCTCAAGCAAGCATATATAGCAGAGGAGAGTGTCAAACACTGAACAGCTGAGACAATCCAGGTGAGAGAGCTCCAGGAGATCAACTGAACTGTATAACCCTTGCAATGCCTGCATGGAAAAAACTGCAATGTTTAATAAGATGGTGAATCCGTTCTAAACAGTGCAGGAGTTTGTGAAAATAGACGCCGCAATCTTCTGGCTCCTCTCTGTCCCGGTATCCCCCTTGACACACTATCCTTGGCATCAAGGAATAATTCACTGATAAAATGAGGGAGTGAGGAGATCTCATTGTGATAATGATAGACAACATAACATAGCCACATCACAAAAAAAACAGTTCTGCCCTTCTTTTGAGGCATTTTCTTTTTCTCTATTTTCCCCCTTCTGTGACGCAGCATTCTTATGATTGGGCAAAGTCAACAGAGGGGAAAAAGTAAACCGTCTCAGAGAAGAATTTTTGTTAGCCTTTCAGGCTTAAACTTAAAGCATTATCTCTGCAGCAGAGAGAAGAGAAAAAGAAATGTTTTATTCTGCAGCCCCATAAGGTAGCCAGTTTAACATGCCGAAAGTGATGAAAGGTCCCATTTAAACACCTGTATGTGGGGCAAAATAATCAATCATTGTTCCATATCCAGTGACAATCTGCATAGAAATGTTAATAACGTTGCTTTTCTTAAGGCCTGTTTCACACTTCCGTTTTTGTGTCCGCCAAACGGATCCGTTTCCGTTTTTTTGACGGAAACTGATGCAAACGGATCCGTTTTTTTGATGGATCCGCGGTAACCGTAATGGAAGTCTATGGGACAAAAAAAACGGATCCTGCAAAAAATGGCGGATCCGTTTTTTTACGGAAAACAACGGATTTTGACGGATTTGAAAAAACGGAAGTGTGAAACAGGCCTAACTGAAACAGAATTGCAATGTGAGTTCTAGTCCATTTTCATCCAAAGTTGTGTGTTAAATATTTGAGCTTCTCTCCGTTGTTCTGTCGGCTCAGTTTTTTTCACACAGAAAAAAAACAATTCTAGTGCATCAGCTTGGACAATACCCATTTTTCTAAATCTCTTTCATTACACGTTTTTCTCTCAGAAAATTCCATGCTGTCTCCAACGTTTCCATCTCCAGTGATCTACATTACACCATACCATGCTGGAGATGGAATCCTAGGAGACAGCAAGGACTACAATTGTTCCTTACTGCTATTGAAAGTAATATAGATAAAAATTATTTGATTGCAGACTCCTGCATGGTTATCCTCTTCTTTTTTTTTAATTTTATTACTTATAGTATATGTTCACCCCTTAATGACACGTACATATCCTTCTATAAAGGTTCTTGAAATACAGCCAAGTCTTTTTAAAACATGGTTACTTTCATCATACATCCCTGCAACAAAGTAATGACTTCTCATTGTAGAATTGTTCCTTTCTGCCCCTAGCGCCAATTGTGCATCCAGAGCTGCTGGTGTATAGATATGACCAGTAAAGAGCCATTTATTCTAACAATGCAACGTTGAAGGGTTAATTAGTAATTATATCTGCACAACACCACTATTAAATACATCAGTGTTTTTTTTTGTCTCTCGGCTGCTCTTTCTGGGTCATTGCAATGATGGAAAACCTGCTTTTATCTTGACAGGCTCTAAAATCAAGCAGTGTGCACTATAACAAATGTTCATAGGTGACTTTCATATGAAATGCTCTGCACTACGTACCAGTATGTCTTGCCTATTATTTTATGGCTAGGCAGGGATGCTTCCACAGCTGAAGAATATTAGTATCAAATATTTTTAAGAATCTCTAAACTATCCTTGCTTTGAAGGGGGTTTTGATATAGACAAATTCCTTTTGATAGGACCCCACTAAGTAATTACAGGGGATTCACTTGGACCCTAACAATCACCTGTTATATTTCTATGGACGTTGACCTTAATTTTCTCCTGCACCTACTCTGCAGTGGGCTGTCCTTTGATTTTTAATGTGAGTAAGAAACTGCTAATTGGGAATGTCTTATTACCACTACAAATAACATGGCCATTCCATATGGGGCTCTTTTATCTTTTAGTGATCATTTCTTTAGTGTATGGCATATTACAGTGTATTATAGGTGGTCATTCTAAAATGGACAGGCACCTATAACATAGCACAGCCTGATAAGCACTGGTGGCATGGGGCTGTTGTTGAGTAGCAAATGGAGAGTAGTGGACTGCAGGAGGCATGGTCTCCTGTCAGTTCATGACTGGGAGGCCCTATAGAGCAGTGACATCACCTTGTGTCTCTGTTCTATAGGGGAGATTGTCGTGGGACACTTGTTGTTAATTGGATTGCGTCGGACAGGGAGTATACGGTTTGTTTTTTATTTTACTTTTTATTACAGGTGACCGAGGGCGTCGCTTGGACCTGGGTGTGCACTAAAAATATGAAAACCGTGTTGTGTTTTATTTCACTAAAATAATTTATTCTTATGTGTGTGTTTTTTTAACCCTTTATTACTATAAGATTAATAATGGATAGTCGTCTTATTGACGCCTCTCCATTATTAACCGGGCTTAATGTCACCTCACAATAGCAAGGTGACATTAACCCCTTATTACCCCATATCCCACCGCTAAGTGCCAGAATTGTAGCCGGGGGGGGCGCAAAATCCATGGCCCCTTCCTAGGCTATAAATATCAGCCTGCAGCTGTCTGCGTAGCCTTTCTGGCTATAAAATATAGGGGGACTTCACGTCATTCTTTTTATGGGGTCCCCCTATTTTAATAGCTAGTATAGGCTATGCAGACAGCTGCGGGCTGATATTCATAGCCTGGCAAGGGACCATGGATATTACCCCCTTCCCAGGCTACAAATATTGGCCCCTGGTCGTCTGCTTTCCCCCTCTGGCGCAGAAAATTGTGCGGGAGCCCATGCCGTTTTTTTTTGAGGTGGACAGAAATGAGGAAGGTTGGACAGAAATGAGGAGGTTGGACAGAAATGACATCACAAATCTTTTTTTTTGTTAAATAACATATCTTTATTTAGCTTACAAAAACGCATTCAAATCCGTAGGCAAAACCGCACTGAAAAACCGCATCAAATCCGCTGCAAAAACGCACCTGCATTTTCTGCCAAGAGCTGCGGATTTTGTGCTGATAAATCCTCGGCAGAATCCGCAATGTATGCATATACCCTAAGAGTCCCAGAACAGTCACTGAACTGATTCATGATGACCCTGTACATACAGGGACCCAGAGCTATAACAGATCACTATAGTCTACAGTATGGGTCGATTTTAGTTACTTGTCCATGGTTAAATAATTATTTTTCTTGGTCATCTGGGTTCAGTTAAGTTTAAGGTAGCATGCAGACTGTAGTGCCAATCAGTAGGGAGATTACACACTGTAGTAACAACCCCACACACCTGCTAAACTGTGGTACCATGGAACAAAGTTTAAAAAACTTAGTTTCAGAAGTTTGAATCTACTACTTAACTGCAGATATTTCTCCATTTATTCTTATGATCTTTCTCCTCTGTGAATTACTAGATACAGTCTTATCCTTCCTGGTGCTCATAATTACTACCTTTTTACAGTTTGTGCACAAAAAATGTAAAATATTGTCTGCTATAGCGACTCTCTGTTTGGGGGCACCGCTCACACATTACAGCCCGCACTCTGTTCAAACTGGGTTTTTTCACTCCGATTCAGCTTATTACGTCACACATAAATTAGAATTTTCCAATCGGTTCATTACATATAATGTTTTTGAATAGTTAAACATTTCATGACCTGCCCTTTTTACTGACACTTCTTCACCCAGTAATTTTAACATTATAATTCAGTGTTCTCTAAATAGAGTAGTCATTTTGGTCCCAAACCATTGAATGATGTCAAGCGTGAAGAGTCGTTTTCCCCAATCTCCTAATTCATTCTACTGGGTTTGAAGAAATTAGTGAAAATAATAGGGGCTTTCTGACACCTTCATTTCTTATGCGGGACCTTAGTCATTTCAGTGGTGTGAGTGTGCATGAACATTGCAAAGCAAAAAAAAGATGAAATATCAGTCAGTGGGCCAAAAATGATTGAAGGTCCCAACATTCAATAAGATCTTCATTGATATGCTGGGTATAAGCTCTCTGTGTCTTGTGCTGAGCCTTATCTAGTATAATTTTCAAAGTCAAGTGACAATTTGATTTTTGGAAAACTTACAGTGAATATGTAGTAAATAATTGTAGTAAATCTTCAATCCAAGCATAGGTGCTCTGTGCACCCTTGGCGCTGCCCCGTCTCACCCACTTGTTTTCCTTCTTTCTTCGTTTTCCTCTAGCTCTTGTAAAGCCAGAGTTATCAATCAAGTATGAGGGGAAGCTGCGGTAAATGCCGAACAAGTTGGTATTGAGGTGAACTAAGGGTGCCCCAAGTATCTGTGTTGCGCTTGAACAATGATTGTGTGCTCATAGACTCCCTTTAACATACTTGGTTCTAATGCTAGACTTCCGGGCTGTCAGTGGATTATAGGTATGGTTTCCCAAATCCTAGTAATAAAGTGCTGTGCTCACATGTATTGTCCTACAAGGCAGCCATTTTTATCTCTGCTTTCAGGGTCTCCCACTACATTCAGAAGTAGCATCAAAAGATTCAAAGTGTGAACACGTCCTTGGACATCTATGACACTTAATATATAGGATTTTCATGATTTGAAAAATTTTATTAATCGTATTGAATTTAATTTTTTAGCTAAGAAGTTGGTTGAAGGAGACGTATGGTGAGAACCCTTTCCTTGATGCAGAAGAAGCCAAACAACTTGTTGCCAAACATAGACAACATGAGGAAGAATCGAGAGCTGGAAGTTCAGGAAGACCGTGGAGCAGCCATTTAACTTCTCTCTCATCCATGGCATATAACAATTACACTACAGAGACATAAGCTACTATCACTGCACTTGTATCTACTATCTAAAGTACTTTAACTAGCCACTTCTCTAAGTATATAAGAGACACCGCATTGGTGATTGTCATCCAATGAAGATAGAGCCGAGTAAGAGGTCTTAAGATATATATTTCTGTCTATATCCTTCCAAAGATGAGTGGTGCATTACAAAATTGAAGTGCAGGTCTTGAATTGAATTCTAGTTTGGCACGGGAAAGGTTTCACGACACTGTTGCGTTTAATTGGCATCTTGGCACTTTATTATGTGTATCTTAACACATCTCCTGAAAGCTTTGTTATAGGTGAAAACTGTTCCTTCCCTTCGACTGCTCTTCTGTTTTTAATGTACACTTTAACATTTTCTACCTCAAGAAAAGAATTCTTTGTACCATTACCAAACACAACCACTTGTAACCCTAACCAACTAAAGAAATCATTGACTTAATTCTCAGGTAGGTAGTTACCGAAATAGGGTTGACGCATTTGGTTCCAAAACAAATCTACTGTAAGACATGTGCCATTATAGACTCAGTTAATGGAAAAAATGCCATTACCTGCATAAAATACAAAATGCTGAAGCTTAAGGCTTAGCGTGTAATTTCTCCGAACAAATATGAAAATGGTGGTTGATGCTGTCCACTATGAAATCATTGTTTTTGCTGGATGCCAGGAACAGTGTGTTAGAAAATAGGTTGTTGCTTCTGCCCTGCTACTATCAAGTTGTGATGTGACCGTTATGGGATGATAGACATTTTTTAAAATGTTCTTCAATGCGATCCACAGAACAAATGAAGAAAGCTTTTATGCATAACGTGTGAATAAATTAGAAGGAAATAAGATCTTTGCACTATGAATAAAGAGAAGGACACACTTGTAGACTTTACTATGCTCACTTTATTAAATTGGATTAATAATGGCAATTTTCTGTACCCCAATACTTCTTTTTGCGTAAAATCTTAAAGTGGGCATTAGACAGAAACAAACATACATTGTCTTCTTATTCAAATAAAAATCATTTATGAATCAATTGGATATTGTTTCAGGTGAGATGTGAGTCATTCCCACTTTTATGTATCAGAAAAGCTTACCGTAGACTATGGTCAATACTGCTGAGTTGGTTAAGTCATGTATTTTGTATACTGTGGTACCATTAAAATGGACCAACATATCAGTATAAGCATGTTCTGTTCTCTACACTGAAATAGTGTAGGCAAGAACATCCTTTAATCAAAGCCATATCAAAATAGTTACCACTAAAATACCTTCTAAATATTAAAGCACTGCCATTAATGATGCGTCTAAAGCCATTGCACAAGACTAAGTTAACAGATCTTTTAGTAGGTTGTGTGGTTATTACACTTGGTTACCCATATTTTACTCCCTGGTGCATCCTATTATCAAGACTTAAAGGGGTAATCTAGCTCCCCTCATGGGGAGGTGAGCAGGGCCCGTGATGTCACAACTACATATATCGGCCGAGTCCTGAGCACTATTGGCAGGTACCAACCACCTCTTCTTTTCATTACAATGCAATGCTGAAGTGAGTGGAGCCAGATTATCCCTTTAAGGACCAAAAAGGTCCCACAGATTATTACTCTAGTAGGAAAACCATTGAATGTTGGACAGTTTGTGATAATTTCTGTTGCGAAAACACACATAAACTACTGTATTTGCTGCATATTTAATCTGATATATAACTTCCTATCCTTTTGTGTAAATATAAACAGAAATTTTGTTTTAACGGTTTGTGTGAATTTTTACTCAACTTGTCATGAAAAATGTAGCTAAATGAGAAACATTATTTTGAGCAGTTTGTTCAATAGCTAAATAATCACGATGTTTAATTTCGTTTGATAATTATTGTGCTTAATATGCAATCTACAAATGGCTATGTTTAAAAAAATATGCTGTTTCACCTAAGAAAAACACTTACGTGCCTTTTACTAGTAAAAAAAAAAAAAGTGATCCTTCTTTCTCAATTGCTATCCAGTGTCCTGATATGAAGTTTTTATCTCTGGCTACAAAGATGACATGATGGATTGCAGGAAGTGGGGTTGGGTCTTTATCTTTCTGCTCTTGCTCTCTTGTCTGTCAAACCACATACAGGCATAACAGAGAGACGGGTTCATGGCAGGTGTAAAGGAAAGCAGCAGGGGGAGTCGCACGGATCCCACCGCTGTCACCAGTTAGTCAGGTGACGCATCTCTGCTGCCTCCAATCGTCAGGACAGTTTCTCAAATAACTGAGGAGTGATAGACGAGGCCGCAGCTGCTTCCACTACTAGGCCGGTTGTTGGGAAACTCACAGTAAGCATATGGTAAATACACCTATTCCAACAAATGGAATATATACACGTGTGGTCAAAATTGTTGGTACCCCTTGTTTAATGACAGAACAACCTGCAATGATGAGAAAAATGTGCAGCCCAGTGTCAGAAAGCTTGGTCTCAGTTGCAGGTCATGGGTCTTGCAACAGGATAATGACCCAAAACACACAGCTAAAAACACCCAAGAATGGCTAAGAGGAAAACATTGGACTATTCTGAAGTGGCCTTCTATGAGCCCTGACCTAAAACCTATTGAGCATCTTTGGAAAGAGCTGACACATGCCGTCTGAAGAAGGCAACCTTCAAACACAAGACAACTGGAGCAGTTTGCTCTTGAGGAGTGGGACAAAATACCTGTTGAGAGGTGCAGAAGTCTCATTGACAGTTATAGGAATCGTTTGATTGCAGTGATTGCCTCAAACGGTTGTGCAGCAAAATATTGAGTTAAGGGTACCATTATTTCTGTCCAGGCCTATTTCATGAGTTTTATTTTTGAAAAAAATTCTGTGGAAGCATGGTTGAAAAGCAATGTCTGACTTTCATGTGTTCATTTTCAAAGATTTTTGATTTATTACTTTTGTCACTGTTTGGGGTTTTTCTGTCATTAAATGAGGGGTACCAACAATTTTGACCACGTGTGTGTGTGTGTGTGTATATATATATATATATATATATATATATATATACAGTATATATACACACTAGCTGAAGATCCTGGCGCTGCCTGGGCATAGTAACTAACTACGGTTAATTATAACAAATTTATAATGATATATATATATAAAGCTGATTGTAGTGCCCCGCCCACTCCGCATAGCCACATTCACTATAATATCCCTCATCATCCCTTCAGCCAGAGCTACTGGACAACAACCCCTAATATCCCACATCCCATCAGCCAGAGCTACCGGACTATTACTCCTAATATCCCACATCATCCCGTCAGCCAGAGCCACCGGACTACTACCCCTAATATCCCACATCAACCCGTTAGCCAGAGCCACTGGACAACTACCACTAATATCCCACATCGTCCCATCAGCCAGCGCCACCGGACTACTACCCCTAATATCCCACATCATTCCGTCAGCCAGAGCCACTGGACAACTACCGCTAATATCCCATATCCCGTCAGCCAGAGCCACCGTAATACTACCCCTAATATCCCACATCATCCCGTCAGCCTGGGGTCAGAACCAGAGCACTAAGTGGAACGGTCCTAACTTCCATACCGGGGATCCCCTTAAGAGAGGCCTGGTGTCAGAACCAGAGCACTGAGTGGATTTGCCTTGACAACCATACCAATGATCCCTTTATAAGAAGCCTGGGGTGAGAATCAGAGCGCTGAGGGATTTACCATAACTTCCATACCGGAGATCCCTTTTAGAGAGGCCTGGGGTCAGTACCAAAGCGCAGAGTGGATTTGCCCTCACTTCCATACCGGGGATCCCATTAAGAGGGGCCTTGGGTCAGAGCCAGAGCGCTGAGTGGATTTGCCCTAACTTACATACCGGGGATCCCTTTAAGAGACCCTGGGATCAGATCCAGAGCGCTGAGTGGAACGGTCCTAACTTCCATACCAGAAATCCCTTTAAGAGAGGCCTGGGGTCAAAACCAAAGCGCTGGATGGATTTGCTCTGACTTCCATACCAATGATCCCTTTAAGAGGCAAGATGTGCCTATATGATGGAGGATGTGTATATGGGCACAGAAGGGGGGGATTCATTTCTGTCATGTGCTCTCTGCTCCTTTCAGGGGGGCAGACAATGGCTGGGAGCTTATGTTCCCGAAGATGCTAAATTTCTCCCACCATGTCAGTGTCTGCTGAGGTGTTGTCAAGTGGGAAAACTTGCTCATAGCAACCGATCACAGCTCAGCTTCTTTTAACCAGCTCTGGTGAAATGAGAGATGCTTAGTGATTGGTTGCAA
The DNA here is from genome assembly GCF_039654945.1 of Dendrobates tinctorius. Taxonomy (NCBI): domain Eukaryota; kingdom Metazoa; phylum Chordata; class Amphibia; order Anura; family Dendrobatidae; genus Dendrobates; species Dendrobates tinctorius. The sequence continues at coordinate 953,551 of NW_027361830.1, forward strand.
GGAAAACTGTTGCTCATAGCAACCAATCATAGCTCAGCTTCTTTTGAACAGCTCTGTTGAAATGAAAGATGCTTTGTGATTAGTTGGTGATACACACACACACACACACACACACACACACACATTCATTCAGTTTTATACAGTTGTGGCCAAAAGTATTGACACCCCTGCAATTCTGTCAGATAATACTCAGTTTCTTCCTGAAAATGATTGCAAACACAAATTCTTTGGTATTATCTTCATTTAATTTGTCTTAAATCAAAAAACACCAAAGAGAATGAAGCAAAAAGCAAAACATTGATCATTTCACACAAAACTCCAAATATGGGCCAGACAAAACTATTGGCACCCTCAGCCTAATACTTGGTTGCACAACCTTTAGCCAAAATAACAGCGACCAACCACTTCCGGTAACATCAATGAGTTTCTTACAATGCTCTGCTGGAATTTTAGACCATTCTTTGGCAAACTGCTCCAGGTCCCATATTTGAAGGGTGCCTTCTCCAACCTGCCATTTTTAGATCTCTCCACAGGTGTTCTATGGGATTCAGGTCTGAACTCATTGCTGGCCACCTTAGAAGTCTCCATTGCTTTCAAACCATTTTCTAGTGCTTTTTGAAGTGTGTTTTGGGTCATTGTCCTGCTGGAAGACCCAGCTTTCTCACACTGGGCCCTACATTATGCTGCAAAATTTGTTGGTAGTCTTCAGACTTCATATAGCCATGCACACGGTCAAGCAGTCCAGTGCCAGAGGCAGCAAAGCAGCCCAAAAACATCAGGGAACCTTCGCCATGTTTGACTGTAGGGACCGTGTTCTTTTCTTTGACTTTGAATGCCTCTTTTTTTTCTCCTGTAAACTCTATGTTGATGCCTTTGCCCAAAAAGCTCTACTTTTGTCTCATCTGACCAGAGAACTTTCTTCCAAAACATTTTAGGCTTTTTCAGGTAAGTTTTGGCAAACTCCAGCCTGGCTTTTTTATGTCTCGGGGTAAGAAGTGGGGTCTTCCTGGGTCTCCTACCATACAGTCCCTTTTAATTCAGACGCCGACGGATAGTACGGGTTGACACTGTTGTACCCTTGGACTGCAGGGCAGCTTGAACTTGTTTAGATGTTAGTCGAGGTTCTTTATCCAACATCCGCACAGTCTTGCGTTGAAATCTCTTGTCAATTTTTCTTTTCCGTCCACATCTAGGGAGGTTAGCCACAGTGCCATGGGCTTTAAAGTTCTTGATGACACTGCGCACGGTAGACACAGGAACATTCAGGTCTTTGGAGATGGACTTGTAGCCTTGAGATTGCTCATGCTTCCTCACGATTTGGTTTCTCAAGTCCTCAGACAGTTCTTTGGTCTTCTTTTCTCCATGCTCAATGTGGTACACACAAGGACACAGGACAGAGGTTGAGTCAACTTTAATCCATGTCAACTGGCTGCTAGTGTGATTTAGTTATTGCCAACACCTGTTAGGTGCGACAGGTAAGTTACAGGTGCTGTTAATTACACAAATTAGAGAAGCATCACATGATTTTTCGAACAGTGCCAATACTTTTGTCCACCCTCTTTTTTATGTTTGGTGTGGAATTATATCCAATTTGGCTTTAGGACAATTCTTTGTGTTTTTTCATTTAAGACAAATTAAATGAAGATAATACCAAAGAATTTGTGTTTGCAATCATTTTCAGGAAGAAACTGAGTATTATCTGACAGAATTGCAGGGGTGTCAATACTTTTGGCCACAACTGTATCTAGATATATATATATATATATAGATATATATAATTTCATACACATACACTGATACGATAACTGCCAACTCCACAATAACAAAAGAAACTTCTAGCTGCCACCACCAATCATTTATGCAGGGAGTTTGCACACCCGTTACAGGTAGCATATGGCTTCAGGGGTGCGGTTTACAGACCATGAGGAACTGAGCTATTAAATGTTATCTGTTTATTTTGGAAAAGTAGGCAGCGTTTATAAAAATTACACTCAATGTAATCATAAAGCACTACCACACAACATGGCCGAGAGCAGAAAGTAAAAAATCTCCAAAAAAAAACCCCTCAAAAATAGAGTCAAATGGACAACTCCAGTCGGGTAAACACAAAAAATGGAGAAAAAATGTCCCAAGCGACATATTAGAAAATAATTCAAAATAAATTTATTAAAAAATCGCATGAAAGGTAATCAAATATACATGCTGTATACAATGTATATTAATCAGAAGGTAAAATGGAGGAGACATGAAAGTATGCTGGGATCAGGGAGAAGAACAAAATTCATCCCAGAGAAACAAGTAAATAATGAACAATTCATGAAATAGCACAATGGCAGTAAAGAGGCAAAGAAATTAGCGCTATAGCAATATGGTATTACACAGAGGAACCTCAAGTATAGTTCATAAATACATGCTTACCCATTATTCAGCAGGGGAGCTCTCCTAACGCACCCAGCTGCCCCTTGATGCACGTTTCGCTGTCAGCTTTCTTGGTGCGGTGGGAGAGCTCCCCTGCTGAATAATATGAGTGAATGGATTACGTTTGTCCCATTGCTACGATGCCCATAATATAGCTCCCGTAAATATCGAATCGATGCAATCCTTAATATTCATCACTGACCACTGGCTCCAAAAGATCTGGGACCCATACTTTCAACAGAGGAAGCTTCTGCCTTGGAAGTGTACTTTGCCACTGAATGAGGCTAGTTTCACACTAGCGCTTTTGAGCGCAGCGACGGCCTGCGCACGGCTGCCGCTAAGCCCCGCCCCCTGCCGCGCCTCAGCCGGTAGCTCCGCCTACCGGCGCAAGACGCTGCATGCGTCCTGCGTCCCCTATCTTTATCACTGGGGGCGCAGGCCGTGCGCAGTATGCGTTTGCAGCACATGCGCCTTTTTGACGGTGCGCCGAGCGCAACCAAACTGCAGTAGGTTGCGTTTGGCACAGGTCGGCGCACCGTCAAAAGGACGCATGCGCCACCAAACGTATACTGCGCACGGCCTGCTCCCCCAGTGATAAAGATAGGGGATGCAGGACGCATGCAGTGTCATGCGCCGGTAGGCGGAGCTACCGGCGGAGGCGTGGCAGGGGCGGGGCTTAGCGGCGACCGTGCGCAGGCCGTCGCTGCGCTCAAAAGCGCTAGTGTGAAACTAGCCTAAACGAGTCTTGGTGGCTGGGGCTCAGAGCAAACCTCATTTTATAATCACATGGTCACTGCAGGAGGTCCCTAATGCAATGAATGTTGGCGTGACAGCTCTTTCTCATGGACGTTGGGCACTCAGACCATCCTCATGGAGTCAGTTTCTAACCATTTGTGCAGACACATGCTTGGAGGTCATTTTGCAGGGCTCTGGCAGTGCTCCTCCTGATCCTCCTTGCACAAAGGATGAGGTAGCAGTCCTGCTGCTGGGTTGTTGCCCTCCTACGGCCCCCTCCACGTCTCCTGGTGTACTAGCCTGTCTCCTGGTAGCGCCTCCAGCCTCTGGACACTACACTGACAGACACAGCAAACCTTGCCACAGCTTGCATTGATATGCCATCCTGGATGAGCTGCACTTCCTGAGCCACTTGTGTGGGTTGTAGGGTCCGTCTCATGCTACCACGAGTGTGAAAGCACAACCAACATTCTAAAGTGACCAAAACATCAGCCAGAAAGCATTGGTACTGAGATATGGTCTGTGGTCCCCACCTGCAGAACCACTCCTTTATTGAGGGTGTCTTGATAATTGCCAATAATTTCCATCTGTTGTCTATTCCATTTGCACAACAGCATGTGAAATTGATAGTCAATCAGAGTTGCTTCCTAAGTGGACAGTTTGATTTCACAGAAGTTTGATGTACTTTGAGTTATATTCTGTTATTTAAGAGTTCCCTTTATTTTTCTGAGCAGTGTATATATTATATATATATATATATATATATGCACACATAAAATTTTCTAGTGTAGAAATTAGATTCCTAGGAGCATTCTGCATCTTAGACTGCTTATACTCCAAATACTATAAATACAACCCTGACCCATATTTGTCATTCTTCGTTCATGAGAAAATAACTTCCACCAGTAGTTTTGGCCATCAGCCACTATGTTAAGAGTGTACTGAATAACTTGTTCATTTGATAAGCTAAATTTACACGTTTCATGAACCATAATTCAGAACCTAATAAGGCTAGACCATCGGCACATGCCAATCATCCAAAAATACTTAGAGTGTACAATAATATGGAATGTAATAAATGGTGCAGATTTCAGAAATTATGGTTTTCATTATTCAACAGTCAAGACATCTCATTGACTTCAATGTGTATGGTCTGATCATCCTACAAGCTAATGTTTTATGCAGATGCAGCAATAATCTAAGATTGAGGCTATCCCGTCTGATTTTAAACGGACACCTATGGTTGGACATAGGGATGGCCAAACGGTTTAGTAAAATCTTTAGTTTTCCCAGATGTTCACCCTTTGAACCTAATACATAGATCTGGCCTTCACTATGGCAAAATCCCCTGGTTACATTTGGAAAGTAGTTTCCAACATGTTGAGCAAGTAGGTTGGATCCAGCACCTAAGACAAGCTAGTTCAATATAGAAGGCTGGTCAGGGTTAATCTGAAATATAACAAAGTTCAAGTTAGTACAAGTAGCAGTAGAAAGTAGTCAATCAGTTCAAAATCAATACACCACATAAGCGGAAAAAGGGGATATCCAAGCAGCACCCACCAAAATCAAAGCAATGATGACAGAAAGGGGGGATATCCAGGAGAATGGTCAAAACCTGGTAGAAAAACAGAATACACAGTCTAATATTACTCTTAAAACACATCTAAATTCAATATACAATAAATGGCACTGCTCTTTATTATAGGGTGGGGGGTTAAATAAGGGGCACACTGATCCCTGATTGTTCTGCTGGTTATACTTTGGGATTTCTCAACCAACAGGATGGAAAAACACGATGGGGTCGATTTGCTCGCTCAACACCTGTCTTGATACAGTAAAAAAGTGCCAACGTCATTAAGAGGCACATGTCACTTATGGAATTTGGCACATCTTATAAGTGGCATGGACTGAAGTAGCATTCCTGGGATACAAAACATCACTTTTCATTAATTGGCTGAGTGGGCATGGCTATGCTTCATCCCACCCTGATTTCTTCCCAGCTCTGCTCACCTTGGCAGAGCTGATTCACACTGGTGTGTAACTGCCAAAGTTAAAAGAAAAATATACTAAAAAGGGAAAACAAGAAGTGCGTACATATATAACCCTTTAAAAAACAATACTTAGTGATAAATTACTAAAAGACCCCTACGGCCCTATTGTACACAAAGCAGAGCATGACCTAATGATCTGCAATCTCAGGCCACTGAATAGGTCCACAAGTTCAGACCTTAGGAAATTTCCTATATAGTTCATAGGATACAGTACATCTATGCACAATGTGTGCTGTCTAGCACATACCAGAATATATCGATCAAATGATTATTTTTTAAAGAGTTATATGTATGCGAAACTGCCAAAGTTGCAAAATTTTTGTGCAACACCGAGTTGCACAAAAATGTGAATTTTCTAAGCTTTACACCACTTTTGAAGGCATTAAAGCTTTCATGAATCGACTTTTTATATCTTACATTTAATGTTCATTCACATGTTAAGTATTGGTCAGTTTTTTACATCAGTATTTGTAAGCCAAAACCAGGAGTGGGTGATAAATACAGAAGTGATGACGCATTTCTGTTATACTTTTCCTCTGATTGTTCTACTCCTGGTTTTGGATTACAAATACTGAGTTAAAATACCGACCAATCACTGAACGTCTGAACGTGGCCTTAAAAACAAACACAAGCATATACTACACTGTGTAAGACTCTGATCCCTGGCAACTGTTCTAGCCTGATACCATGGATTGCTTTAGAAATGTTGTCTTGTGGGTAGTTTTATGAGACATCTCTGTATGTCGTAAGATGGCGCTTGAACCAATACATCTTTTAACCCCTTTAGTGACAGAGCCAATTTGCAGCTTAATGACCAAGCCGATTATTACAATTCTGACCACTGTCACTTTGAGGTTATAACTCTGGAACGCTTTAATGGATTCCACTGACTCGGAGAATGTTTTTTTGTGACATATTGTACTTCATGTTAGTGGTAAAATTTCTTTGATATGACTTGCGTTTATGAAAAAAACGGAAATATGGTGAAAATTTTTAAAATTTTGCGATTTTCAAACTTTAATTTTTATGTCCTCAATTCAGAGAGACATGTCACACAAAATACTTCATAAATAACATTTCCCACATGTCTGCTTTACATCAGCACAATTCTGGAAACATTTTTTTTGTTAGGAAGTTATAAGAGTTATAAGTTGACCAGCAATTTCTCATTTTTACAGCAAAATGTACAAAACCATTTTTTTTAGGGACCACATCACATTTAAAGTCATTTTGAGGGGTGAACATGACAGAAAATACCCAAAAGTGACACCATTCTAAAAACTGTACCCCTCAAGGTGTTCAAAACCACATTCAAGAAGTTTATTAACCCTTTATGTGCTTCACAGGAACTGAAGCAATGTGGGAGGAAAAATAACATTTAACTTTTTTTTGCAAATATTTTACTTCAGAAACAATTTTTTTTTATTTTCACAAGTGTAAAAACAGAAAATGAATTTCTCCTGAATATGCCGATACCCCACATGTGGGGATAAACCACTGATTGGGTGCACGGCAGAGCTTGGAAAGAAAGGAGTGCCGTTTGACTTCTTCAATGCAGAATTGGCTGGAATTGAGATCGGACGCCATATCGCATTTGGAGAGCCCTTGATGTGCCTAAACAGTAGAAACCCCCCACAAGTGACACCATTTTGGAAACTAGACCACCTAAGGAACTTATCTAGATGTGTGGTGAGCACTTTGAACCCCCAAGTGCTTCACTGAAGTTTATAACGCAGAGCCGTGAAAATAATAAATCATTTTTTTCCACAAAAATTATTTTTTAGCCCCCATTTTTTTATTTTCCCAAGAGTATCAGGAGAAATTAGACCCCCAAAGTTGTTGTGCAATTTGTCTTGATGCTCAATATGTGGGGGTTAACCACTGTTTGGGCGCACGGCAGAGCTCAGAAGGGAGGCAGCACCGTTTGACTTTTTGAACGCAAAATTGGCTATAATCAATGGAGGTGCCATATCGTGTTGATAGACCCTGTTGTACCTAAACAGTGGAAACTCCCCAAGTCTAACTCCAACCCTAACCCCAACACACCCCTAGCCATAACCCTAATCACAACCCTAACCCCAACACACCCCTAACCCTAATCCCAACCCTAACCATAACCCTAATCACAACTCTAACCTGAACACACCCCTAACCCTAATCCCAACCATAACCCTAAAAACAAACCTAACCACAACACACCCCCAACCCTATTCCTAACCCTAACTGTAGCCCAACTCATTTTAGCCTAACTCTAACCCTAATGGGAAAATGAAAATAAATGTATTTTCTTTATTATTTTTCCCTAACTAAGGGGCTGATAAAGAGGGGGTTTATTTACTATTTTTTTTACTTTGATCACTGTGATAGACTATCACAGTGACCAAAATGAACCAATAGGAAAAATCTCCCTATTGTTGCTGGGTGCTGGCTGGCAGATCTCGGCGGGCACATTGCGCATGCACCCACCATTTTCTTACCAGAAGAAGACGCTGACAGCTGTGGGGGTAAGCAGGAGGACCTAGGGACACCATGAGGTACAGGGGGGATCGGGGACCCTATTTCCGTCTCCGCTGATGTGCACTCACATCAGAGGGGAGAGAAATTAAATGGCAAATCGGACTTTTTTTTGCAATCGCCGTTATACGGTTAATAACAGTGATCGCAACACCGGGGTCGGCAAAAAACAACTCGAATCATGTTCTCTGGGGTCTTGGCTACCCCCAGCAGCCAAGACCCTGGAGATATTCCGATTTTGGGGGGCGCTATACGCTTTTTCCACAGCGCATACACAGTGAATTCACGGCACTCTGGTTTAAGTACCCTTAACTGCCGCTGTTAAAAGGCATATCGGCGGTCGTTAAGAGGTTAAATGACTTTAAAATGTCCATTTTAAATTTTGAACATTATCCCGATGTTTCATTTTAAGTATGATTTGAGTAGTGATTGTTCATCATTCCAGTTCTGTCATTATGTTTGCAGTTAAGTTTTTTAGATTTTACTTTTTTTTTAAATCCTGCAAAGGATGAATCATGTAGTTTATGCCTGAAATTCTCAGTCTAACAATGCAGAAAAGCTTTTGACAGTTGATGTATTTATATCCATTAACCACAGTTGGCTACATTCTTGTCCTTACATGACAGAACATACAGGGTTACAGTTTATTGGCAGATATGCAAATGTAATTGCTAAGTGAGTACATCATACTGTCCTTGTGACACAGCAAATTTCCCATTTCATTTATATCTGAACTATCAGCATTAATTAAAAGTACAAGTATAAAAACTGAAATGAGAGTGACCTTCAAAAGGATCATGTAGGATACTATTTTCTTGAAAATTTTATTGAGGATAGTAATTGGTGGACTACAATGATCCTGATCAGCAGAAGGTGTGCAGCCCAGCCTGAAAACCCCAAAACACAGACATGAAGCAAAGTGGAGTACTCTTCACACAATGGAACATGGCAACGAGAGGACCATGTATTTTCTTCCCTACAGTTGAAATTATACTGTTGTTCGCACCCCATATTATTTGTCTAATGGAAAAGTAGAGGACTTAAAACAATAGCCAACATAGTAGAGTTAGCAATTAAAAAAGTTCTCGCGTATAATCAAGCTTGTATACAGTTAGTCTTCATATAAGCTTATCCATTGTACTATATGTACAATGCTATTAGATGAGCGATCATGCTAGGATAACATGTTATCTGAACATGTTCGGGTGTTATCCGAGTATCTTCAGCATGCTCAGACAATATGTTCGAATCCGGGCAGCTGCATGATACGTGGCTATTAGACACATGCAGGGATTGCCTGTTAGACGAAGGGAATATACAGTGCTCAAAAAAATAATGGGAACACTTAAACAACAGAATATAACTAAAAGTAAATCAAACTTTTGTGAAATCAAGCTGTCCACTAAGGAAGCAACACTGATTGACAATCAATTTCACATGGTGTTGTGCAAATGGAATAGACAACAGATGGAAATTATTGGCAATTATCAAGACACCTTCAATAAAGGAGTGGTTCTGCAGGTTGGGACCACAGACCACATCTCAGTACCAATGCTTTCTGGCTGATAATTTGGTCACTTTTGAATGTTGGTTGTGCTTTCACACTCGTGGTAGCATGAGACGGACTCTACAACCCACACAAGTGGCTCAGGTAGTGGAGCTCATCCAGGATTGCACATCAATGTGAGCTGGGGCAAGAAGGTTTGCTGTGTCTGTCAGGGTAGTGTCCAGAGGCTGGAGGCGCTACCAGGAGACAGGCCAGTACACCAGGAGATGTGGAGGGGGAGTAGGAGCGCATCAACCCAGGAGCAGGACTGCTACCTTTGCCTTTGTGCAAGGAGGAACAGGAGGAGCACTGCCAGAGCCCTGCAAAATGACCTCCAGCAGGCCACAAATGTGCATGTGTCTGCACAAACGGTTAGAAACCGACTCCATGAGGATGGTCTGAGTGCCCGACGTCCACATATGGGGGTTGTGCTCACAGCCCAACACCCTGCAGGATGCTTGACATTTGCCACAGAACACCAGAATTGGCAAATTCGCCACTGGTGCCCTGTGCTCTTCACAGATGAAAGCAGGTTCAGACTGAGCACATGTGACAGACGTGACAGAGTATGGAGACGAAGGAGAGAGCGATCTGCCTGCAACATCCTTCAGCATGACCGGTTTGGCAGTGGGTCAGAAATGGTGTCGGGTGGCATTTCTTTGGAAGGCCACACGGTGTTGGGCTGTGAGCACAACCCCAATCTGTGGACATCGGGCACTCAGACTATCCTCATGGAGTCGGTTTCGAACCGTTTGTGCAAACGGTGACCAAAACATCAGCCAGAAAGCATTGGTACTGAGATGTGGTCTGTGGTCCCCACCTGCAGAACTACTCCTTTATTGACGGTGTCTTGATAATTGCCAATAATTTCCATTTGTTGTCTATTCCATTTGCACAACAGGATGAGAAATTGATTGTCAAACAGTGTTGCTTCCTAAGTGGACAGTTTGATGTAACAGAAGTTTGATTTGCTTGGAGTTATATTCTGTTGTTTAAGTGTTCCCTTTATTTTTTTGAGAAGTGTATTACACAACTTGATTTCCTGATGGGCAGTACCACAAGCCCTACCTGATCCACATGTGGGGATACATCATTGTCACTGCTTATAGGATTGTCCACACATTCACTCATTTTGGACAAGAATATGTGTTTTTTCCCATAGAGACACAAATGACAGAAACACAATCTTCCATGCTCATAAGGGACTCCATTTATTGTATATTGGCGACTCCAGAAAAGACCATACTACATACATTTTGTGAAGAATTATTATCAAGTGAATATTTTGACCATCTCATCATTTTATGTCCATTTTACAACTGTGAGCTGTATAACCTTGAATGCTTATTGGATCACGCAGAGACTGGACCAGCAGTAGATATCAACACCATAAACATCTAAAGCTGCGAAACCAAGACTTCTGTTAGTTTGTGGCATTTATGTGTGCGCTGCTATAGTGAATACTAGAGATCATGTAGGTTAGTGATCATAAAGTCAAATCCTTCCTTCAAAGATCCTGTGCACTATTAATGTCTTGTCTTAAGTCTTAAAGCAGTATTTTTTTATTGCACCGCTGGAATGGTGCTTTAAATGTAACTCCCCTGCCCCCTGTCTCATAGTCACCTACCGCCACCTTCATTGTTTTCCAGCATCACTCCCTAGCGAAAAGTGACCTGCCGGCAGTTACAGGTTTCATGGAGTGGTGAGGAGGTCACTTTTCTATGCAAATCTATGAGAGCCTTGTTCTGTCTCTCATAGACTTTCAATGAGAGTTTGTGACGTAGCTTCTGACTTCTGGTCAGTCAGAAGCTGGCCTCACAAGATGGCGCTGCGGGACTGGGCAGTGCCGATAAGTGGTGAAGTTGCAGGAGGATGAGTATATGACCGAGGGCAGGGGACTTACATTTAAAGCACCACTTCAGTGCTGAAAAAAAAAATTATGCTGGAGTTGTGCTTTAAGTATCTACTGTGCTGAGGCCAGATATGATTTGATCTGCTGCTATGGCCAGATCCTGCTGCTACTACTTGGACTATTAGGCCGGGGTCACACTAACTGACGCAAAATACGGTCAGTATCTTACATGCGTAATACGGATGAATGACCCCTAAACAGTGCTCCGTATGTCATCCGTAATCAAGGTGTGGTCGCGTATTTTGCGCATGTCAGCATCTGTATGTAATCCGTATGGCATCCGTATGGTGAGATTTTCTCGCAGGCTTGCAAAATGGACATATAATGGAGCCCTATGACAGGGTTTCTAACAGAAACCCAAGAATAGATATAGACACATAGAATGCATATATATATATATATATATGTATACATATATATATGTATTCTATGTGTCTATATCTATTCTTTCGTTTCTTTATTAAAACTGTTAGTGTAAGTTTACTGTATAGCGCACTGAATTGCCGGCTTTGCTAAAAGACACCTGGTGCATGCTGCGATTGGCACGGACCGTAGAATACGGATGAGAAATATACGGCTGTTGGGAGCTGCCCCATAGAGAATCATTTGTCCGTGTGTAATGCGTGCTTTTAACGCCTCTCACTCGTCCGTATTCCTCGCCAGTGTGACCCCGGCCTTAGAGACTAGGGATCATCAGCCATGTGGTATTGTGTTGATTTGCCTACCCTACTGGATTTGAAGAGCTATTCTCAGGAACAGTGTTTTATTTCCTTGGCGTCGAATTACTGGTGTGTGGGAATTACATCTATGTGTGGTGAAATATTCTCCAAGTGACGAAATAAAGGTTGTTTGACCGCTCACCGGCCTGCTTTCCCTGCTTTGCCACATACCCCATCACACACAGCACACCTGTGGTGCTTTCCATGTGCCTGGTCTGCTCGGATCAGAGTATAAGAGTTATTTCCTTCCTGTTTCCAAGATGGCCATCACATTGTATGAGGAGTAGAGTTATAAGTCTAAGGCCATGTTCACACGTGCAGTATTTGTAAGCTGGAGCATTTTAGAGAAAAGGATATCTGACTGCAATCTGTCAGCCAGGCTCTGATTCATGCTGCCTATGGTGTGGGCAGCATGAATCTGCTGACAGATTCCTTTTAACCCCTTTACCCCCAAGGGTGGTTTGCACGTTCATGACCGGGCCAATTTTTACAATTCTGACCACTGTCCCTTTATGAGGTAATAACTCTGAAATGCTTCCATGGATCCCGATGATTCTGACCTTGTTTTGTCGTGACATATTTTACTTCATGTTAGTGGTAAAATTTCATTGATATAACTTGCGCTAATTTGTGAAAAAAACTGAAATTTGGCAAAAATTTTGAAAATTTTGCAATTTTCCAACTTTGAATTTTCATGCCCTTAAATCACAGAGATATGGCACTCAAAAAACTTAATAACTAACATTTCACATATGTTTACTTTACATCAGCACAATTTTGGAACTAACATTTTTTTTTGTTAGGAAGTTATATGGGTTAAAATTTGACCATCGATTTCTCATTTTTGCAACACCATTTTATTTTTACGGACCACATCACATTTGAAGTCACTTTGAGGAGTCTATATGATAGAAAATACCCAAAAGTGATACCATTCTAAAAAACTGCACCCCTCATGGTGCTCAAGACCACATTCAAAAAGTTTATTAACCCTTCAGGTGCTTCACAGGAATTTTTTGAATGTTTAAAAAAAAAAGTTACTTCAGGTCCAATTTTTTTTATTTTACCAAGGGTAACAGGAGAAATTGGACTGCAAAAGTTATTGCGCAATTTTCCCTGAGTACGCTGATACCTGATATGTGGGGGGAATCACTGTTTCGGCGCATGGCAGAGCTCAGAAGGGAAGGAGCGCCCTTAGACTTTTTCAAAGCAATATTGGCTGGAATTCAGATCGGACGCCATGTCACGTTTGGAGAGCCCCTGATGTGCCTAAACAGTGGAAACCCCCCACAAGTGACCCCATTTTGGAAACTAGACTCCCCAAGGAACTTATCTAGATATGTGGTGAGAACTTTGAACCCACAAGGGCTTGACAGAAGTTTATAACGTACAGCCGTACAATTAAAAAATCATATTTTTTCCACAAAATGATCTTTTCACCCCAATTTTTATTTTCCCAGGGGTTAAAGGACCTTAAAAGTTATTGTGCAATTTGTCCTGAGTATGCTGATACCCCATATGTGGGTGTAAACGACTATTTGGGTGCATGGCAGAGCTCGGAAGGGAAGTGTCAGGAACACCGCACTGTACCTGCTCACTGAGCCAGTGCGCGTGTTAGGATCCTGTCAGCGCCGGCGTGCAGCCTCCGCTGAGCAGGGACTCACCCGCACTGTAGGGGTACCGGGGTCAGGTACAGCCAGAAAGTACCGATGCACAGGACCTGTGGATGCTGAAGTTTAGCAAGCAGACACGGGACCTACGGTCATGTGACTGCAAGGGGGCGGGGCTTAGCGTCCTGCTTAGTGAGATGGAAAGACACTATACAGAATTACTCAGAGTCAGGCAAAACGGGGTTCATACACAGAGATAGCTGTAACATACCAAGGATGAGACAGAGCGGATAGTCAGGGCCAAGCAGCAGTCAAAACCAAACAGACATAGAAGGTACCAAGCAGAATCCAAAGCAATATCCAGAGAACAGACCGAGTCATACACAGATCATAAAGCAACCAGAACACAGCAAAAACACACTCAGGGGTCACCACACTATGCCAAGGGCAGGAGTATAACTGACAGGGATGGGAGCGTCCTGAGGCTATAAGAAGCCTCTCCCAGAACCAGGGAGAGGCCACAATCATAGCCCCAGGTGTGCAGGTAAGCCTGCACTGGGATCACAACCTTTAACCCCAGAAATGCCAGTCATCAGCACTGGTTCCAGACATTAACCCTACGTGAGCGAGTCAAACCCACACTTAGATCATGACAGTACCCCCCTCTCAACGGGGGGCCTCCGGACCCCCAGGCTTGCCCGGGTACTTAGCATGGAAAGGCTGCACCAGGCGATCAGCATGCATCAACCGGGCCGGTACCCAGGACCTGTCTTCCGGTCCATACCCCTTCCAATGAACCAGTTACTGTACCGACCGCCATACCAACCTGGAATCTACGATATGACCAACCTCGTATTCCACCTGCCCCTCGACCAAAACAGGAGAAGCAGCAGACTCGGAGTCTCCCTGGACTGCTTCAAAAGGTTTCAGTAGAGATTTGTGGAAGACGTTAGGGATCTTGAAAGAGGGTGGAAGGCACAGCCTATACGCCACTGGATTGATTTTTTCCACAATCTTGTATGGGCCAATGAATTTGGGCCCCAACTTGGCTGAAGGAACCTTCAACTTAATGTTTTGAGTGGAGAGCCAAACCTTGTCTCCATCCTGAAACGTGGGCCCTGGTGTTCGTTTCCTGTCCGCGAAAAACTTATACCTGCCCTGAGACCTAGATGTACTCCGCTGAATTTCTGCCCACGTATTCTGTAATCGCTGAACAGAGCCCTCAGCCCCAGGACACCCCGAGTCCAGACGAGAAAACTCACCAAAATGAGGACTGAACCCATAATTGATCAAAAAAGGAGTCATACCCGTGGATTTACTCACCCGACTATTGAAGGCAAATTCAGCCAATGGCAGTGCATCGCACCAGTCATTCTTTCTAGCAGAGGTTAGACACCTGAGGATCTGTTCCAGGGACTGGTTAGTGCGCTCCGTCTGACTATTGCTCTCAGAATGGTATGCAGACGAAAAGGACAGAGATATCCCTGATTTTTTGCAGAAAGCACGCCAAAACTTAGCCACAAACTGCACACCACAATCAGACACCACATTCAGGGGTACCCCATGCAACCGGATCACATGCTGCACAAACAACCTGGACAACGTCTCAGCTGACGGTAGTGCGGATAGGGGTACAAAATGAGCCTGCTTAGAAAACCTGTCCACCACTACGCATACCACTGTATTACCCTTAGATGGAGGGAGATTGGTAACAAAATCCATGGATAAGTGAGTCCATGGTCTTTCGGGCACTGCCAAGGGCATCAGCTCCCCTGCCGGCCTGGCTATGAGAGCTTTTAGAACGAGCGCAGACCCCACAACCAGAAATTAATTTTTTTATGTCCGAACCAAGGGTAGGCCACCAAAAGATCCTAGCCACCGCCAGACGTGTGGCTGAAATACCAGGGTGAGCACTCAGCTTGGATTCATGGAACTTCTGCAAGAGTTTCAGGCGAAGTTGCTCTGGGACAAACAACTTCTCCGGCTTGGCCGCCGGGGCCCGCGACTGGGCCCCCTGAATCTCCCGTTCCAATTCAGATGAGACCTCTGCTATCACAACCCCAAGGGTGAAGAATGGAGGACGGTGGCTCAGGGGGCGACACCGGCTGAAAACTGAGCGATAAGGCGTCAGCCTTGACATTCTTAGACCCTGGACGAAATGTAATCGTAAACTGAAAACGGGAAAAAAAAGTGACCAACGGGCCTGTCTGGGCGTTAGTCTTTTAGCAGACTCAATGCATGACAAATTTTTGTGATCCGTGATCACCGTAACCAGGTGACTGGCCCCCTCCAAAAAGTGCCTCCATTCTTCAAACGCCAATTTGACCGCAAGAAGCTCTCTATTGCCTACATCGTAATTTCTTTCCGCAGCAGAGAACTTCTTGGAAAAGAAAGCACATGGCCTGAGGTTGGTTAGAGTGGCAGGCCCTTGGGACAACACCGCCCCCACCCCCACCTCAGAGGCGTCCACTTCCACAACGAATGGTTTGGACGGATCTGGCTGTACTAACACAGGAGCAGACATAAAGCTTCTTTTCAGGGTCGCAAAGGCCTCTTTTGCGAGCGAGGACCAGTTTCTCACATCCTCACCTTTACAAGTAAGATCTGTGAGTGGTTTGACCACCTGTGAAAACCCCCAAATAAATTTGCGGTAATAATTGGCGAACCCCAAGAAGCGCTGAAGACCCTTAAGGTCTGGGGGTTGCACCCAATCTGCAATGGCCTGCACCTTCTTGGGGTCCATGCGAAAACCCTCACAGGACACAATTAATCCCAAAAAAGACAATTCTTGAACAAAAAACACACATTTCTCCAATTTGGCATACAGATGATTTTCCCTCAGTCTTTGGAGAACGGTTCGTACATGATTCAGATGAGATTGACTGTCGTGTGAGTATATCAGAATATCATCTAAGTAAATGACAACAAAACGACCAATGAGATCCGAGAATACCACGTTGATGAAATTCTGAAATATGGCTGGGGCATTGGTAAGACCAAACGGCATGACTAAATTTTCAAACAGTCCCTCAGTCGTGAGGAACACGGTTTTCCATTCATCCCCCTCCCGGACCCTTATCAAATTATATGCCCCCCGAAGATCCAGTTTGGAGAACCATTTTGCCCCTGAAAGTTGGTTACACAAATCGGGAATCAACGGAAGGGGGTACGTATTTCGTACAGTAATCTTGTTCAGCTCACGAAAATCAAGGCAGGGACGTAAACCACCATCTTTTTTCTTAACAAAAAAAAGCCCTGCCGCCACAGGTGAGACTGAGGGATGTATGTGTCCTTTGCAAAGACTCTCAGCAGTGTAATCTTTCATGGCCAAGCGCTCAGGGCCAGATAAATTAAACAGACTAACTCGATAGCGCAGTCAAAGGGTCTATGTGGCGGCATCGTCTCGGCCTCGCTTTCAGAGAACACATCTTCGAATTCTTTCAGGTACTCCGGAATACCTTCCAGCTCGACAGATGACACAGATACAGATTTAACAGGCTCAACCAATAGTGAAGACTTATCACATAACATTGAATCAGTAAACCACCACTGAACAATCTCCCCCGTTTTCCAGTTAATGACTGGGTTATGGCGTTGTAACCAGGGCATGCCCAACACCAATCCTGCTGGTAGATTGTCCAGAACCAAACAACTTAATTTTTCCACATGGGTAGCGCCCACTTTGAGTGAAAACAAGTCAGACATAAAGAGAATTCCCTCTTTATTGAGGGGGGAGGAGTCAATGGCCACCACTTTGATCGGAACCTTAAGTCTAACTGTCCCTATCTTACAGCATGTGACGAATTGGGAGTCAATGAGATTGATGGATGATCCGCAGTCCACGAAAGCTGTAGAGGGAAAACAACAATCTTCCACTAACAGTTCCACATGAAGCAACACCTTAGAAAACGAGGAAAAGGGTACCTGAGGGTCTGAGTAGTCTCCCCGCTGACTACCCAGACCTAGTCGTTTCCCGTCGACCGGGTTGAGGATGGACAATCAGGACACACTCTTTTCCACTGTCCCATTTTACCACAGTAGAAGCATAACTGCTTTTCTCTCCGGCGTTTTCTCTCCTTTTCCTTCAGGGAGAGAGCCCCTACGTCCATGGGAACAGAAACAGTCTCTTTTCCACTAGGGAACAATGGAGTCTCCGCCTGCATCACCCCCCTGGCCCGCAGCCTGCGGTCCATCCGGACGGCCTGGGTCATGGCGTCCTCGAGAGAGTTAAGTGGGGGATGTAATGCCAAGGCATTCTGTAACCGCTCAGACAAGCCTCTGCGAAAGAGTCCTCGGAGTGCGTCGTCGTCCCAAGAGACCTCTGCGGCCCAGCGGCGGAATTCTGTGCAAAACCACTCATCGAGTGTTTCCCCTGACAGACACTCATCACCATGTCCTCTGCCAATTGCACTCGGTCCGGCTCATCATATATGTGCCCGAGGGCCTCAAAAAACGCATTCACAGACACTCTCAGGGGCAGTGGGAGGAAGGGAGAAAGCCCAAGCTTGTGGGGACCCTCTTAACAGAGATATAATGACCCCTACCTTCTGACTTTCATCCCCAGAGGAACGTGGCCTCAAACTAAAGAAGAGTTTGCACCCCTCCATGAAGACCCTGAACTCCTTTTTGTTCCCAGAAAAAAAATCAGGCAGTTTAACAGGTGGTTCTGGGGACACCAAAACAACATCATTCGCCCCAGCCCCCAGAGACCCAGCAGCTAAAGCCAAACAGACATAGAAGGTACCAAGCAGAATCCAAAGCAATATCCAGAGAACAGACCGAGTCATACACAGATTATCAAGCTACCAGAACACAGCAAAAACACACTCAGGGGTCACCACACTATGCCAAGGGCAGGAGTATAACTGACAGGGATGGGAGCGTTCTGAGGCTATAAGAAGCCTCTCCCAGAACCAGGGAGAGGCCACAATCATAGCCCTAGGTGTGCAGGTAAGCCTGTACCGGGATCACAACCTTTAACCCCAGAAATACCAGTCATCAGCACTGGTTCCAGACACTAACCCCACATGTGCGAGTCAAACCCGCACTGAGATCATGACAGGAAGCATCGCCATTTGACTTTTTTGGCTGGAATTGAGATCGGACACCATGTCGCGTTTGGAAAGCCCCTGATGTGCCAAACGAGTGGAAACCCCCCACAAATGACACCATTTTGGAAACTAGGTCCCCAAGGAACTTATCTAGATGTGTGGTGAGAACTTTGATCCCCCAAGGGCTTGACAGAAGTTCATAACGTACAGCCATACAATTAAAAAATCATATTTTTTCCACAAAAATGATATTTTTGCCCCCAATTTTTTATTTTCTAAGGGTAACAGGAGAAAATGGACCTCAAAAGATGTTTTGCAATTTGTCCTGAGTAGGCTGATACCCCATATGTGGGGGTAAAACACTGTTTGGGCGCATGGCAGAGCTTGGAAGGGAAGGAGCACCATTTGACTTTTTCAACGCAGAATTGGCTGGAATTGAGATCAGACGACATGTTGCATTTGGAGAGCACCTGATGTGCCCAAACAGTGGAAACCCCCCCAATTCTAACTCCAACCCTAACCCCAACACACCTCTAACCCTAATCTCAGCCCTAACCCTAGCCCTAACCCTAACCCTAGCCCTAACTCTAACCTTAGCCCTAACCCTAACCCTAATGGGAAAATGGAAATAAATACATTTTTTTTATTTTATTATTTTTCCCTAACTAAGGAGGTGATAAAGGGGCATTTGATTTACTATTTATGGCGGGTTTTTATGTTTGGCAGCTGTCATATGCTAAAAGACGCTTTTTATCGTAAAAATGGTTTTTGCATCACCACAATTAGAGAGATAT
This sequence comes from Dendrobates tinctorius, assembly GCF_039654945.1. Taxonomy (NCBI): domain Eukaryota; kingdom Metazoa; phylum Chordata; class Amphibia; order Anura; family Dendrobatidae; genus Dendrobates; species Dendrobates tinctorius. The sequence continues at coordinate 972,901 of NW_027361830.1, forward strand.
AATTTTTCCATATTTTGACCCACCGAGTCATGTGGGGTCTTATTTTTTGCGGGACGAGTTGGCGTTTTTATTGGTACCATTTACGGGTATGTGACTTTTTTTATCGCTTTTTATTCCGATTTTTGGGACGCAGAATGAACAAAAACCAGCATTTCATGAATTTCTTTTGGGGGGTGCACTTACACCGTTCCGCGTGCTGTAAAATTGATAAAGCGGTTTTATTTTTCAGGTCAGTACGATTACAGCGATACCTCATTTATGTCTTTTTTTATGTATTGGCGCTTTTATGCAATGAAAGCAATTTTATATAAAAAATTATTATTTTTGCATTGCTTTATTCTGCGAGCTATAACTTTTTAACTTTTTCACTGATGATGCTGTATGGCAGCTCGATTTTTGCAGGACAAGATGACGTTTTCAGTGGTACCATAGTTATTTATATCTGTCTTTTTGATTGTGCGTTATTGCACTTTTTGTTCAGCGGTATGATAACAAAGCATTATTTTTTGCTTTGTTTTTTATTTTTATTTTTTAAGGGGTTCGCTAAAGGGGTTAACTAATGGGACAGTTTCATAGGGCGGGTCGTTACGGATGCGGCGATACTAAATATGTGTACTTTTATTGTGTTTTTTTTTATTTCCAAAAAATGAATTTATTAGGGAATATTATTTTTTTTTTAATTTATTTAGCGATTTTTTATAAATTATTTTTACACTTTGTTTTGTCCCAGGGGGGACATCACTGTAATATGTCAGATCGCTGATCTGACAGGTTGCACAGCACTCTGTCAGATCAGAGATGTGACAGGCGCTGCTGCAGGCTTTCTCAGAGCCTGCTCTCAGCAGGCACTGAGAAAGACGACTCCCTGCAGGCCCCCGAAGGTCCCCGCCGCCATGTTGGATCCGGGGACCTGCAGGGAAGGAGGTCCCCGCAGCAGCGCTGCACACTGCGCTGCTGCGGGGGTCTCAGGGAAGCACGGAGGGAGCCTCCTCCCTGCCGATGCTTCCCTAAACCCCCGGTACACTGCGATCGTGTTTGATTGCAATGTGCCAGGGGTTAACGTGCTGGGGGCGGTCCATGACCGCCCATGACACATAGTGCCGGGTGTCAGCTGTGATAATCAGCTGATACCCGGCCACGATTAGTGGCGCTCCCCCGTGATCGCCGCTGATCGCTATGACGTACTATCCCGTCCATGGGCATACTGGCCCGGGTCCCGTGGACAGGATAGTACGTCAGATGTCAGGAAGGGGTTAAGAGCCGTAAAGGTAATAATTCAGTGAGATTTTTTTTTGCTTTATGAGCAGCTGACAGTATGGATAACATAACTTCCAATGTACAGTGTAGAAAAGTTCAATATCAGAAAAAGAAAATGGCTATTAGCTTTGTCTTCTGTCAGCAGTGTGAGCACTAAATAAAGACTACTTTAGGGCAAAGTTTGAAGCATACTGGCAACTGTGTGGGCAAACTATGGCACTCTCTAAGCACTACTTGTACACATTTTAGCACTGTGTGAGTACAATTGGCAACATATGAGGCCTAAAATCCTGAATGGGATCTTAAGATGAATTTTTACTGGCTGATTATTGCAAATAAGAGTTCTGAATCACACAACCATCTAATAAATCACTTGTTCGAAGGGTGTAATTATTTTTAAGCTTGTTCTTTTAATAGTATGGATTATTACAGATACGGCATTACCAATTATGTGCAAATTTTTACCTTTTGATTTTTCAATAATAAAATATTGTGTAAAAAAATTGTGTTTGCAGTTCCAAATTTTTCAGAACACTGCCTTTTCAAATGTAAATTAGAAGGCTTTTGATTTATTTTTTTTATCACGCTGAGACTAGACATTGCAAGCCTTATATTACTTAGATAATACACTGCACTACTTTTTTACGCAGTACAATTTCCTTTAGGCTACTTTCACACATCGATGTGATTTTTTTTTTTTTTTTGAACAGCACTCGGACCCAGAGAGTTGAATGGATATCTTCCCCCATCAGTTAAAATCATGGAGTCAGGGGTGGTTCTCTCCCCCCTCCCATTACACCCCCTCTTTTTTTTCTCCTCACTTCACACTTTCATTTCTCCCCCTGTCTACTCTTCTCTTTTTGTCTTTTCTTCATGCCTGAAGTTCTACTCTTTTCTCTTTGCTCTCCTTCTCCTTCCTATGTTAATATGAACATTGGATGAAACGAGGTCACAATGTGGATTCTTGTTCATGTTACAGATGTTTTGGAAAATATGTCTAATCTATGGCTTTATCTCTATATTTGATGTGTTTTTGTTTCGTTCCTAAGTAAAAAATAAAAAATCATGGAGTCAGATCCGTGAGACTCAGAGCAAATGCTTCTCTGAACTGATTTGTGTATCAGAGTCAAGCATTCATGTCTATGGAGATTTGTGAAACACAGATGCAAATTTAAAGGCTTCTCATTTGCTCCTGCTTGCATCCGAGCCTCACAGACCTGTTGCTTAGTTATCATCTTGAATTAAAATGTTACCTTTCAAGGGTTTTTTATTGCAAGCATACCTCTTTAGTGAAAAAAACGGTCGAGAAAAAATGGAAGAAACTAGGATGACACCTAAGAAAAAAATTGATGTGTTTCTCTCGGATTGTAATACTTGCACGGATATGTGAATCCAGCCTAATAGGAGGCCTTGTTAATCCTGCCTTGACAACCATTCAGTGGTGACCTTACAGTGGTGAACTTACCCTCTGTGAAACCATGGAGGAAGTACACTCCTCAACATTGAAACTGCAGCATAAAGAAAGTCATGTAGTTATAGAAATAATTGATAAACAATAATTATATGCAAAAAAATAGAAATTAAGTTTTCAAATTTCTCAATTTATTAGCATTGAGTATGAATTTGACCTTTTCTTACCTTTGATGCCGTAAAAAATCTCACTGTTGTTCTGATTCCTTCCCATTTGAATTGCAACAACTCTCTACTAATCAGTTTTCCTCTTAATAAACCCTCCCCTCTCCAATCAATCGTGAATTATCTTGTGCTACACCAGTTTTCTAGAATGCACTACACCAGACAATTCGATTAATTCCCAGTATCCACAGTTTCAAGTGTGCTATAAAGACACATTTCTTTAGACTGGCCTGTCATCTCACCTCACTAATCTAAGTAACTAGAGTTGAGCGACTTTGGTTGGATCAGGTTTCTTGAAACCCGAATGAAACAAAATTTGACTCGGATGAAACTGGTCCGACTAGGGCAAAAAAAGTCGGAGTTTCGTCCGAAACCCAACCCAAGTCAATGGGGAATAAAAGTCGGCATTGATTGGATGAATGTCATACGCTCAATGCCGACTTTCATTTCTCATTTACTTGCTTTGGGGTCGGGTTTCAGACGAAACTCCGACTATTTTTTGCCCTAATCAGACCAGTTTCATCTGAGTCAAATTTTGTTTCATACGGGTTTCACAAAACCCGATCCGACCAAAGTCACTCAACTCTATAAGTAACTATTCTCTGTTCTCCCTTCCATGCATTCAATTGTACATTGTATTTGTACTTGTGCAGATACTGGAAAGTGCAACGTTACTTGAATGCCCCTATTTATTATATAAAGGCTGCAGGCTATGGTATCATGTTTAGGCCACATAGGCTGCTCACAGTAACACAAGCAAAAGGCAGCCTGAGGTTGTCATGTTAAACAATAGCTCATTTGGAGAAATGGTTGTACCACTGGTTCCACCACCAAACCAATATGGCAAAAATTAGAAAGATTCAGCTAATGTAGATTATACCATCCCAAACAATACTCCTTGGTGTAGCAGCAATGTGATATTTTCTCAGCAGGCCTCTTCATGGCATTGCCTATGTTATCCTCTTTAACGATGAGTCTAAAGATGAAGTGATAGCCAGATATTAGTCTGCAGACCAAGTGGGCAATGCCTTGACAAGGCCTACATGAGGGAATATTGCAATGGGACTACTCTCAGGATTATGGTGTGGAGTGGCATAATTTATGGCAATTGAACCCCTCCAGTCTTTTTTTCCAGGTACAGAATTAAATTAATTTGGCTATGAAACCAGAAGTACGGACATTTCTTCAAAGTGTCCCAGGAGCAATTTTTCAACCCAAAGCCAGGCTGAATGCGGCATGTGCTACTGTGCATCCTGTCATTTCCATAATTCCATAACTTTTCCTTATTGGTGTTGCAATTTCAATATTAAGAAGTTTATAATTCTGAGATTGTAGTCACATCTGATCCTGACCTTTACAGAATGGTGTCAGCTGTATATCACAGTTGATACCTTATTCTGATGGCACAGGTACATTTCCTGAGCCAGTGATAACCCAATGCTTGGAAAGTATGTCATCTTGCAGGAACTTTATATTTACAGAGTGATGTGGGAATGGATTAAAGCAGTGATAAATGTGCTTACATTTTCTACAGAAGAAAAAGGCATATCTGTGATATTTTTGTTTTCTTCTCAGTTTCATCATTGCATTATGTTTTACATTATCTATGAAGAATAATATTGAAGTTTCCACGTTAAAAAAATAAACACTTTACATGGAGTGTCCTTACTTTTTACTTGTATGTTAGACATTGTCTATACCAGATTCAAATTTGTAAATAGCACTTGCGCTGAAGAAGATTGAAATGAAGACAAAATGAGGCAAAAAGCACCACAATTTCCCCTTCGGTATTTTGCTAAGTTTTTAATGCTTGTTACCAGAAAGAATAATTTAGAGATAAGTACTTAATGTTTTATTTTGGTAAATGCACATGTTATTATCAACTAAAAATAGTCACTAGTACAAGGCGTAGACCATATTTGAATACTAACATGTCATATGTGGTCTGAAGCAGACTTTTTCCTCAATGTGTGGGTGATCTCTCATGATGGTTGACAGTAGAAGTCAAGTTAAAAGTGGGTCATAAGCACCAATAATGAGTGGAGAGAGAGCATAACACAGATCAGTTCTTCTTTAGACTGCCAGATGTTGGGGGAAAATGTGCAAAAAAAATACCCATACAGCTTGTAGTATGTAACCGAAGAAATGCAGAGAAAAGTGACAGGGCTGCATATCATTGAGACCAGTGAAATAAATTATGATTGTGGGGTCTGTGAGCTCAGACTTTTCTTTGCAAACTGCTTACTGTGGAAAGTCAAATGAAAGTGCTCAGCTATTAGAAAGGGTCACCAGAACATTTATCATTAAATTATATTTTATTTTTTTTAATTACGGTTACTCAAGAAGGATATGTATTTTATATACAACCCCCAATTTTTAAACAAAGTTGGGATGCAGTGTAAAATGTAAAGAAGACAAGAAAGTAATGATTTGGAAATCTCTTATAGCCATATTTTATTCACAACACAACATAGAAAACATATCAGAAGTTGAAAGTTCACCATTTTTCCAATTCATTTGAAAACAATATCTCTTTTAATAGTTGATGGCAGCACATCTCAAAAAAGTTGGCACAGGGCCATGCCATTGTGTAGCACACTCTCTTCTTTTTACAACAAGCTGAAAGCGTATGGGAAGTGATGAGACCAATTGATTATGTTTCCATTCTTGTCTGATGTAGGATTCTAGTTGCTCAAAGGTCCTAGGCCTTCTTTGCTGGATTTTTCATTTTATAATGCACCAAATGTTTTCCATTGGAGAAAGGTCTGAACTGTAGACGGTGAGATCATGTCATGCTGAGGCAGGCGGAATAAGGATAGTGAACCCACTGTACCACAGAGTATACTATGGAAGCTGAACCCTAGGAACCAGCCAGACAAGGATGTAAGATAAATTGCAAGACTTTATTGGAGACTTCAACTATTTAGACCCACAGGGAAAACCCCCTGGACCGGGGCACCGAATTCCTCCATGGGATCACCAGCGAGCAAACCCCTATACAGGGACAGTGCCGATACAACCAGGGAGACTCGGGTGGAACGGTTCCAAGACCAGAGGGTCAGACCTGAGAAGGATAGAGACACACAGGAGAAGGAAACGGAAGGTCCTTGGAACCGTAGGAGGAATACCAGATGGTTCGGAGACAGATAATGGATTGGACACGAAACTAGAAGAAAACATGGAGTGTTAATGAAAGAAAGATAAAGACCGCATGAGCAAGCGCTGGTCTACGACCTGAGGATGGCAACTGAGAATAAGATACAAAATTGCCCAGGCACCTCCCAAAGGAAATAAGGACTTGAAATAGACCCAGAACTCACCGCGATTGGCTGAGCGGACATTTCAGAAAAAAGGGTGCGCTAGCCCTTTAAATGCTTTGCCAGTGGTGCGCTCGCCCTATGCTCGCTTCCCTGCAACCAGGAAACGAGGGAGTGGAAGAGGCACGCTGGACAGATGCTGCAGCATGAGGGAGCGTCGTGGGAGCATGGACTGGGTGAGCAGGACTTCAGAGACCAGTGGGACGCCTGTGGGCATGCGGGACCCGGTCTGTTATGATTGAGTCACCGTAGGAGGCAGACACAAAAATAGAAGCTACGTCCAGAAAACCAGAGAAGCTGGCAACTATCAGATTGCAGACCCCTGAACCTATCAACACAACTAGCAGTAGCCGTGGGGGGTTCATACGATGCCCTAGACCCCTCGATCACAGCCGGAGAGCTAAATAGCCTAAAGACAGAAAAGGAAATCTAAACTGCCCCAGAGCAGACCCCAAAGTAAAAGGCAGCCCCCAACATATAATGAAGGTGAAGCAAGATGAAAAAACACTCACACAGATAGAAAGATAGGCTGAGCAAACGATGGGGCCCAAGTTAACTAAGCAGAAAAGGAAAGGAAGGTTGCTGTCTGCAATCTGCCAAAACCCTATCAAAGACATAAGCCAACAACCTGATATGGAAAAAGACCCTGAAGCAGCTAGGCTTCAAAAACTAAATCAGCACTCAGGTATTTTCAGAAGACAGAGCTAAAGGAATTCAGCACACCCAGGCAGGGAATGGCAGAAATCCAGAAAAACAAAGCAAAACAAAGTCAAGCACAAATGCAAAAAGCCGAGCAGAAAACTTAGCTTTAGAAGAGCAGGAATTCAGACTGGTCTCCAAGGATCCCACAGAGAAATCACCCGCAGGGCAGAAGGGCGTCGGCAGCCTTATATCCAGTCAGTAACTCCACTCGGCCAGTCATCATCATCAGACTCAGGTGTTTGATAATCAGGCTCACTACCTTTCTTTACCAGAAGAGGGAGTTCCTCGGGCCTCAGTAGTGAAGGGGAAAATGAACTCAAAACAGTACCTCCCCCTTGAGGAGGGGTCACCGAACCCTCAACCACGCCACCAGGGTGATCAGGGTGAGCCCGATGAAAGGCACGCACCAATCTTTTGGCATGAATATCAGAGGCAGAGACCCAGGAATTATTCTTCTGACCATAACCCTTCCACTTAACCAAATACTGGAGTCTCCGTCTAGCCAGACGGGAATCCAGTACTTTCTCTACCTCATATTCCATGTTACCTTCAACCAATACAGGGTCTGGAGGTGCCACCCCCGGAACAACAGGTTCAACAAACCTCTTCAACAAAGATTTATGGAACACATTATGGATTTTAAATGTGACAGGAAGAGCCAAACGAAAAGAGACCGGATTAATAATCTCCAAAATCTTGTAAGGTCCAATAAATCTAGGCTTAAACTTAGGAGAAGCCACCTTCATAGCAATATTTTTTGATGATAACCACACCATATCACCAACCTTAAACTGGGGACCAATGGTCCTATGTCGGTTGGAAAACCGCTGGGCCTTTTCCTGGGAGAGAGATAACTTATCCACCACTTGGTCCCAGATCTGGTGCATTCTCTCCACCACAGTGTCAACACCTGGGCAGACAGAGGGCTCCACCTGCCCTGAAGAAAATCGAGGATGAAACCCAAAGTTACAAAAAAAAGGTGACATCAAAGTGGCAGAACTAGCTCTATTATTTAAAGCAAATTCGGCCAAGGGCAAAAATGAAACCCAATCATCCTGATCAGCAGAAATAAAACATCTAAAATATGACTCCAAAGTCTGGTTTGTTCTCTCTGTCTGCCCATTGGTCTGAGGGTGAAAAGCCCAGGAGAAGGACAACTAAATTCCCAGCTTGGAACAGAAAGTTCTCCAAAATCTAGACACAAACTAGACTCCTCTGTCGAAACAATGTTCTCAGGAATCTCGTGCAAGCGAACCACCTGTTGTAAAAACAGGGGCACCAACTCAGAGGAAGACGGCAACTTAGGGAGTGGTACAAGATGAACCATCTTAGAGAACCTATCACAAATCACCCAAATAATAGTCATCCTTTGAGAGACAGGCATATCAGAGATGAAATCCATTGAAATATGGGTCCATGGCCTCTTGGGGACAGGCAAAGGCATCAACAACCCACTAGAGCGAGAACACGATTTAGACTGGGAGCACGTCCCACAGGACTGCACAAAATTCCTGACATCACGAGACAAGGAGGGCCACCAAAAAGACCGACTCACCAGATCTCTAGTACCAAAAATACCTGGATGACCAGCCAAAGCAGAGCAATGAACTTCAGACATCACTCTCTTCTTCCACTGGTCAGGAACATACAATTTTCCACTGGGACAATGCTCAGGTTTGTCCTCCTGGAACTCTTCCAGAGCACGTCTCAAATTGGGCGAGATAGCAGAAAGAACTACCCCTTCGCCTAAGATGGTAGCAGGCTTGGTCACCACAGGAGAATCAGCAAAGAAGCTCCTAGAGAGGGCGTCTGCCTTGACATTCTTAGTTCCAGGGAGAAAAGAAACCACAAAATCAAAACGTGTAAAAAACAAGGCCCACCTAGCCTGTCTAGGGTTCAAGCGCTTAGCCGACTCTAGGTAAATCAAATTCTTGTGGTCAGTGAGGATCAAGGAAATGACGGTATCACTGATTGGGTGGATCAAGGAAATTCTGTAGATATAGTATATCTTGACTTTAGCAAAGCATTTGACAAAGTATCTCATACAATCCTTATTGAAAAAATGACTAAGTATGGAATGGACAAGGCAACTGTTAGGTGGATTCATAGCTGGCTTAGTGATCGGACCCAAAGAGTGGTCGTAAATGGCTGCACATCCAGTTGGAAGAATGTCTCAAGTGGGGTACCACAGGGCTCTGTCCTGGGCCCTGTATTGTTCAACATCTTTATCAACGATTTAGATGAAGGAATTGAGGGTAAACTGATTAAATTTGCTGATGACACAAAGCTAGGAGGGATAGCTAATACTAGAGAAGAGAGAGAGAGGATTCAAAAAGATTTAAATAAACTGGAGAAGTGGGCAGTAACTAACAGAATGGTTTTTAACAGGGAGAAATGCAAAGTACTACATCTGGGCAATAAAAATGAAAAAAGCATATATAGAATGGGAGGAATAGGGCTAAGTGACAGCACATGTGAAAAAGACTTGGGTATACTAATAGATCACAGACTGAATATGAGTCAACAGTGTGATGCAGCAGCAAAAAAGGCAAATGCAGTTCTAGGATGTATTAACAGAAGCATACAGTCTAGATCACGTGAAGTCATTATTTCCCTCTACTCCTCTTTGGTCAGACCTCATCTGGAATATTGTGTCCAGTTTTGGGCACCACATTTTAAAAAAGACATCAACAAACTGGAGCAAGTTCAGAAAAGAGCGACCAGAATGGTGACCGGTCTGCAAACCCTGTCTTATGAGGAAAGGTTGCAGGATTTGGGAATGTTTAGTTTGCAAAAGAGAAGACTGAGAGGAGACTTAATTGCTGTCTACAAATATCTAAAGGGCTGTCACATTGTAGAAGGATCAACTTTATTCTCATTTGCACAAGGAAAGACTAGAAGCAATGGGATGAAACTGAATGGGAGGAGACACAGATTAGATATTAGAAAAAACTTTTTGACAGTTAGAGTGATCAATGAGTGGAACAGGCTGCCACGAGAAGTGGTGAGTTCTCCGTCAATGGAAGTCTTCAAACAGAGGCTGGACAGACATCTGACTGGGATGATTTAGCGAATCCTGCTTTGAGCAGGGGGTTGGACCAGATGGCCCAGGAGGTCCCTTCCAACTCTACGATTCTATGATTCTATGACCACGACTTGATGCTTAGCTCCCTCCAACCAATGTCTCCACTCCTCAAATGCCCATTTCATGGCCAACAATTCCCGATTCCCCACATCATAGTTACGTTCAGATGGAGAGAACTTTCGGGAAAAGAAAGCACAGGGATTCATTTTAGATGTTACAGGATCCTTTTGGGACAAAACAGCTCCTGCCCCAATCTCAGAAGCATCCACCTCTACCTGGAACGGAAGTGAGACATCAGGTTGCCGCAAAACCGGGGCGGAGGTGAATCTTCGCTTCAGCTCCTGAAAGGAAGAAACAGCCTCCGGAGACCAATTTAACACATCAGCACCCTTCTTAGTCAAATCAGTCAATGACTTGGCAATACTAGAAAATTTTGCTATAAATTTCCGATAAAAATTAGCAAAATCCAAAAACTTCTGGAGGGCCTTCAAAGAAGTGGGCTGAACCCAATCGTAAATGGCCTGTACCTTGGCCAGGTCCATTTCAATAGATGACGGGGACAAAATAAATCCCAAAAAAGAAATCCTCTGTACTCCAAAAAGGCATTTAGATCCTTTGACATGCAGGGAATTCTCCCTCAAGATCCGGAACACAGTCCGAATATGTTCCACATGAGAATCCCAATCCTTGGAGAAGATCAAAATATCATCCAGATAGATAATCAAAAATTTATCGACAAAATCTCAGAAAATATTGTTCATGAAGCACTGGAAGACAGAAGGGGCATTAGTGAGCCCAAAAGGCATCACCAGGTACTCAAAATGTCCCTCCGGAGTATTAAACGCCGTCTTCCATTCATCCCCATGCTTAATGCGAATAAGATTATACGCCCCCCTGAGGTCAAGCTTGGTAAACCAGCAAGCACCTTTAACTCTGGAGAATAGATCAGAAATCAGGGGTAACGGATACTGATATTTAACAGTAATTTTACTGAGGGCACGATAATCAATACAAGGTCTTAATGATCCATCCTTTTTGGCTACAAAAAAAAAACCGGCACCTAAGGGTGACGAGGATGGTCTAATATGACCCTTCTCCAATGCCTCCTTAATACAGGATCGCATAGCCTCGTGCTCGGGTACAGATAAATTGAAGAGCCGACCTTTGGGAAATTTACACCCCGGGCTCAGTTCAATTGCACAGTCATAACTCCTATGAGGAGGCAGAGACGCAGACTCATTGTCACTAAATACATAATAAAAGTCCCCCAAATAATCAGGAACATCATGCGACTGAGGAGAGGTGGAAAACACCGGAGCCTCACTAAAGGCACACCGACAACCCCAACTCACCACAGACACAGATTTCCAATCCAAAACTGGATTATGAATTTGTAACCAGGGAAACCCCAGAACAATAGTATCATGCAGATTATGCAACACCAAAAATCTTCAATTTTCTTGATGGTCTGGGGCGACCCGCATTACCACCTGGGTCCAAAACTGAGGTTTATTTTTAGCCAAAGGAGTAGCATCAATCCCCCTCAAAGGGATAGGCGTCTGCAGAGGTGTCATCGGAAATCCACAACGTTTAGCAAAATCCAAGTCCATTAGGTTTAGGGCTGCTCCCGAATCCACAAAAGCCTTGGCGGAAAATGTGGACAGGGAGCAGATGAGAGTAATAGCCAGAAGAAACTTAGGTTGAACACCACCAACAGAAAACGTGTGTGCAAAGCGTTTCTCTCGTTTAGGACAGACAGAAATAATATGCGAGGCATCTCCACAGAAAAAACACAACTTATTATGCCTTCTGAACTCCTGACGCTGCTCTCTGGAAAAAACTCTATCACATTGCATAGGTTCAGACATTTGTTCAACAGGTGGCAACACCTCTCGTGCAGCTTTGCGTTCGCGCAAACGCCGATCAACCTGAATGGCTAATGACATAGAATCGTCAAGACCAGAGGGAACAGGAAATCCCACCATAGTATCTTTTACGGCTTCTGACAACCCCTTCCAAAAGAGAGCAGCCAAGGCATTATCATTCCAGGTAGTAAGTACTGCCCACTTTCGGAATTTTTGACAGTACAATTCTGCAGAATCACGACCCTGGTTCAATGCCAGCAGGGTCTTTTCAGCCTGATCAATGGCATTAGGTTCATCATACAACAACCCCAAGGCCTGAAAAAATGCGTTCACATTAGTCAGAATAGGATCATCTGGTTTCAAAGAAAACGCCCAATCCTGGGGATCGCCACGCTGCAAAGAGATGACAATTTTAACCTGCTGCGCGGAGCTCCCTGACGAGTTAGGCTTCAAGGCAAAAAATAATTTACAATTATTTTTGAAATTCAAAAATTTAGACCGATCCCCAAAAAATACATCAGGTGTAGGAATCTTTGGTTCAGCAGCATGTGAATGAGCAAGGTAGGCGGAAATTCCACGCACTTCCGCAGCGAGCTGCTCCACACAATCAGACAATTGCTTTATCTCCATTGAGAGAAAAAAAATTCCCCCTACGGCCTCAGAGATATAGAGGAAAAAATATACACTTTTTTTTTTTTTTACAATTCTTTCCTGCTATTGAGTACCCTTTGATCTGCGGTATGGCGGTTGATTCTGTTATGATTGAGTCACTGTAGGAGGCAGACACAAAAATAGAAGCTACGTCCAGAAAACCAGAGAAGTTGGCAACTATCAGATTGCAGACCCCTGAACCTATCAACACAACTAGCAGTAGCCGTGGGGGGTTACTACGATGCCCTAGACCCCTCGATCACAGCCAGAGAGCTAAATAGCCTAAAGACAGAAAAGGAAATCTAAACTGCCCCAGAGCAGACCCCAAAGTAAAAGGCAGCCCCCAACATATAATGACGGTGAAGCAAGATGAAAAAACACTCACACAGATAGAAAGATAGGCTGAGCAAACGATGGGGCCCAAGCTAACTAAACAGAAAAGGAAAGGAAGGTTGCTGTCTGCAATCTGCCAAAACCCTATCAAAGACATAAGCCAACAAGCTGATATGGAAAAAGACCCTGAAGCAGCTAGGCTTCAAAAACTAAATCAGCACTCAGGTATTTTCAGAAGACAGAGCTAAAGGAATTCAGCACACCCAGGCAGGGAATGGCAGAAATCCAGAAAAACAAAGCAAAACAAAGTCAAGCACAAATGCAAAAAGCCGAGCAGAAAACTTAGCTTTAGAAGAGCAGGAATTCAGACTGGTCTCCAAGGATCCCACAGAGAAATCACCCGCAGGGCAGAAGGGCGTCGGCAGCCTTATATCCAGTCAGTAACTCCACTCGGCCAGTCATCATCATCAGACTCAGGTGTTTGATAATCAGGCTCACTACCTTTCTTTACCAGAAGAGGGCGTTCCTCGGGCCTCAGTAGTGAAGGGGAAAATGAACTCACAACACCGGTCCCCCTGCACCTTGGAAATGGGATGGCCAGAGTGCTGCAGTACCCCCTCCCTTATGCTCCCTCCCTCCTTTTCAAGAAGCCAAAAACCTATGAATGTGACGTGGAGCATTAATATTCTCTCTTGGTTCCCAAGACCTCTCCTGTGGACCAAAACACTTCCAGTCAAACAAAAACGGTGTCTTGTTCCCTCTCTGTTTCATGTCAAGTATGGCCTTGACCTTGAAGACATCGCCAGCAGAGACAGGAGAAGAAATGGTACCAGGATTCCGGGAATAGAGACTAAGGATGACAGGCTTAAGGAGAGAAATAATAAGAAAACTTGGCACTCAACTCGTGGGTATCTTTGTTCAGATAATTTTTATTTTGCAGTCTGTAAACGTTTCGGTCTAGCATAGACCTTCATCAGTCTGCGACATAATGATGAAAAGGACAAATACAATATAAGTGCCTGTATAATGCAGCATACAGTAAAATTAATTAATAAATTTATACAAACTCCAATATATGATAATATAATAATGAATTCAAGGTAGCGCAGTAAGTTATAGTGTCATATTGTCGTGCGTAGCACTATCAAAAATCATAATGCTATGAGAGACGAGGTAAGGGGAAAAGGATACCTACCCGACTGCTGTGGGAAGAGGAGAAATTATGGAAACACGATATGCTGGCCTGATCCCTGTTATGATGTGACAGAGAGAAATTTATTTATGAAAAGGAATGTTATTACAAGTGAAAATAGCCAAGTGACTAGTGACCAGTGAAAAGTTCTGGTGAAAATAAGTTGTATAGAGTTCATATAGGAAGGGAGGCTACCTGTGCCAATTAGACGATGGTGGCGTGGAGAGGCCCGATGTATATATACTCAAAATGAGTGGAATGTTCTGGTGATAACATGTAATATGTATTTGAAAAAAGAAAGAGTAGACTTAAAGAATCAAAAAAACATATAAAGAGCATACCTATGGGGTACAGTAATGTGCATGGCGTCCCCGACTATAGCTGTTGAAAGATGTATTACTTAGATAAGGAGAAAATTGTGGTTGTAAGTTATGTACCTTTAAGATTGCAGGCTTACCAGTGGTGGTCAGGGAGTATGCCCTGTGTGCAGGACGTGGTGTCTGCTGCTTGTCATGCAAATGTGCCATACTAAATGAGAGGTTTAAATGTAACGCTGTTGTGCGTTCCACCGGCTGGAAGTAACGCTATAATAAATTACACTGGCCGAATGGGGATGTGTATGTATGCAGCCAACTGGTCAGAATGCATTTAAGTTAAATAAGAGGTTTAGAATAAATGATGAATAGAATGGCATAAAAAAGAAGTGTTTATATAATGATATGGTGCGTGGGCCAGTATTGTGGAATGGTGTAATGATGTGATAATGATGATGATGATGTAAAATGGGAAAAGACAACAGGTTAGAAAGGAGGTAGGAAAATCAAACGGAAAGAGGCTAAAGACCAAGTAGGATGATAGTGGATGGGTCCTAGGGAATGGAACAAATTGAGAGATGCCAATAGTAGTCAATAAAGGGGGCTCTGCAATGGAGAACAAACTGTGTTAATAAATGAATCATATAATGGTGCAAAAATATGTACACAGCCACTGTATATCCCATGAGATATATATAGATACATCAAATTGAGGTTCCACAAATGTAATAACATGAAAAGGACATAATGACGTACAAGATGTTGTAGCAAGAGTAGGATGACCTGTATATCGGAATGACATAAATAACAACATATTGATCAGATGATAGATAGAAGGTCACAATCCCTGTTCAAACTTTTTGTGGACAGGGTTTGAAATTAATGGATCCAATAGGATTTGCATTTCTTAAGAATTCTGGTGCGGTCACCTCCATGTCTCGGAATGGGAATATGTTCAATTATTTGAAATTTCAGCTGTGAAATATTATGTCAGGCTGTATGAAAATGATGTAGTAAAGGGAGAAGCATATTTTTGCACCTAATAGTGGATTTGTGCTTGCTAATCCTATCCTTGGTCTGTACTTAATATGCCAGAGGTGTCCTTAAGGACCATAGTGTCCATAAAACTAACCTGTAGAGTTGAGCGAAACGGGTCGGTCAAATTCATAAGTCACCGACTTTCGCTAAAGTCGGGTTTCATGAAACGAAACCAGACCATAGCGTGAGGTCGGCCATGAGATCGGCGACCAGAGCGCCAAAGTCTCGTTTCAAATGATGCTTCCAGCGCCCTTTTTCAGCCAATGATGGAGGACGCACACTGTGGGCAACGCGATGACATGGGCAGCGGTCACCACCATCTTTGAGAAGGGCATGCAAGTGATTGGCTTGCTTTGTGTGGCGTCACACGGGCTATAAAAGGGCGTGCACGCTGACCGCCATCTTACTTCTGCCGATCTTAGCATAGGGAGAGGTTGCTGCTGCTGATTCTGAATAAGGGAGAGAGTTAGGCAGGGAAGAAGAAAAAAAACTGCTTCTGCTGGTAGCGATTTTCACTGTACAACACAATAGTTTGTGTGCAGTGACAGGGGAGGCTCTATTTTTGTGCATCAGCTCTGTTGGTTATTAGGCTGCCTTATAAGGCTCCCTGATAGCTGCATTGCTGTTTGCACACTGCTGTGCAAACTGCTTTTTTAAAAGCAAAACTACTTTTCTTCCTCTTTTCTGCAGTTACTAGAGTTAAGCGAAACGGGTCGAAAAATTTCAAAAGTCGCCGACTTTTGGCAAAGTCGGGTTTCATGAAACGAAACCCGACCCTAGGATGAGGTCGGCCACGAGGTCGGCGACTTAAGCGCCAAAGTCGCGTTTCAAAAGTTTGTTTTGCGCTCTTTTTCAGCCAATTAGGATCCACGGACACTGTGGGCAACGTGATGACATAGGCAGGGGTCACCACCATCTTTCAGAAGGGCATGCAAGTGATTGGCTTGCTTTGGTGGGCGTCACAGGGGGTATAAAAGGGCGTGCATGCCGACTGCCATGTTACTCATGCTGATCTCAGAATAGGGAGAGCTGCTACTGCTGCTGATTTTGTAGGGAGAGCGTTAGGCAGGGAAGAAGACACCAAATACTACTTCTGCTGCTAGCGATTTAGCCTGTACAACACACCAGTCACTGTGTGTGCAGTGCAAGTGGAGGCTATATTTTGCTGGATCAGCAGTGTTGGTTGTTAGGCTGCCTTCTAAGGCTTCCTGACGGCTGCATTGCTGTTTACCCACTGCTCTGCAAACTGCTTTTTTAAAAGCAATCCCAATTTTTTTTTTTGTCCTGGTGAGGTACTGAGCGTGCATTTTTTCACACCATACAGCGGTGCACACTCCTCACACAGTACCGTGTAACGGCTGTTATCACAGCCACAGTGAAGCTATCTGTGTGTCACTCTGTAAGGATAAGTCGAGGACATGTTCCATTCTTACAGACCTGCACCTTCTAGTTTTGTCTAGTTTTCAAACAGTTAAATATATTTGCTGTTTGATCACATTCAAACCTATAGAGAGACAGCGTGTGTCAGTCCGTATATTTAAAAAACACGGAGCTTGACAATTTTACGTACACCGGACAGCCGTGTACGTGCACGCTCCTCAGTACCGTGTAACGGCTGTTATCACGGCCACAGTGAAGCTGTGTGTCGCTCTGTAAGGATAAGTCGAGGACATGTTCCGTTCTTACAGACCTGCACCTTCTAGTTTTGTCTAGTTTTCAAACAGTTAAATATATTTGCTGTTTGATCACATTCAAAACTATAGAGAGACAGCGTGTGTCAGTCCGTATACTTAAAAAACATGGAGCTTGACAATTTTACGTACACCGGACAGCCGTGTACATGCACGCTCCTCTCTCAGTACCGTGTAACGGCTGTTATCACGGCCACAGTGAAGCCATCTGTGTGTCGCTCTGTAAGGATAAGTCGAGAACATGTTCCATTCTTACAGACCTGCACCTTCTAGTTTTGTCTAGTTTTCAAACAGTTAAATATATTTGCTGTTTGATCACATTCAAAACTATAGAGAGACAGCGTGTGTCAGTCCGTATACTTAAAAAACATGGAGCTTGACAATTTTACGTACACCGGACAGCCGTGTACGTGCACGCTCCTCTCTCAGTACCGTGTAACGGCTGTTATCACGGCCACAGTGAAGCTGTGTGTCTCTCTGTAAGGATAAGTCGAGGACTTGTTCCGTTCTTACAGACCTACACTCTAGGGAGATTCCTATTCTGCCCAATTCTATATACACCTTGTAGTTTGTCATACACTAGCCAATTTCTGCCTGTGACATAGCGCTGTGATATTCACTGGGCCTCACACAATCCAAAAGTGTCCAGTGTCCACAAGTGTGTGCTGAAATTCAAAATCTCCGTTATCCTCTAGTGACATTTTTCACACCTGCGACATCGAGCCTGTGACATAGCGCTGTGATATTCAGTGGGCCTCACACAATCCAAAAGTGTCCAGTGTCCACAAGTGTCTGCAGAAATTCAAAATCTCCGTTATCCTCTAGTGACATTTTTCACGCCTGCAACATCGAGCCTGTGACATAGCGCTGTGATATTCAGTGGGCCTCACACAATCCAAAAGTGTCCAGTGTCCACAAGTGTGTGCAGAAATTCAAAATCTCTGTTATCCTCTAGTGACATTTTTCACACCTGCGACATCGAGCCTGTGACATAGCGCTGTGATATTCAGTGGGCCTCACACAATCCAAAAGTGTCCAGTGTCCACAAGTGTGTGCAGAAATTCAAAATCTCAGTTATCCTCTAGTGACATTTTTCACCCCTGCGACATCGAGCCTGTGACATAGCGCTGTGATATTCAGTGGGCCTCACACAATTCAAAAGTGTCCAGTGTCCACAAGTGTGTGCAGAAATTCAAAATCTCCCCTGTCCTATAGACACCTTGTACCTTGTTTTACATTACTATATAGTTTGTTGGATTTTGTCTACATTTCTACCAAAAATGAGGAAGGCTGGTGGAAGAGGCCGTGGAATTGGGCGGGGGTTGGCAGCTGGTAATGATGGTGTTGGTGGTGGATATGATGGTAGTGGCAAAAGCAAAATAGGACCGAATGCAGGAGGTGTTGAGCCTGCGTCATCGTCTGGCTCCACAAGGCCTCGAAGGCTTAGTTTTCTAGGAGTTGGCAAACCGCTTTTAAAGCCAGAGCTTCAGGAAAAAGTTTTGGCTTACTTTGCTGACTCATCCTCCAGCTCTATCGCCTCCTCTTCTGAAGTTGTAAAAAATAAAAGCACTGAGTCGTCATTGGAGGCTCATGTTCATGAACCACACCTTTCCTTGTGTCCTTCACCCCAACCAAGATTGAAGGATGATGCAGGCCATACTACTGATTACTCCATGGAGCAGTTTTCACATACCATGCCTGGATTATCAAGTGAAATGGTGAATTACCCAGGCCAAGATGAATCTGACATGGAGTGCACTGATGCACAGCCACTGATAGATGATTCTGCTGGTACATTCACTCAGAGCACTACATTGTCCTCGCAATGTACAGAGCCAGATTCTGACCCTGATGAGACTCAGGTGCCCCTTCCCGCACACTATACCACCATACACGGTGACACAGATGAAGGTGCACATGACATTGAAGAGGAGGTGATGGATGACCCAGTTGTTGACCCAGATTGGCATCCATTGGGGGAAGAGGGTGCTGCTTCCAATAGCTCAGATGAGGAGGAGCATCCACAGCAGACATCGACATCGCAACAGCTGTTATCTGGCAGGCCCGGAGCACTCCAAAGACAGGTTCCAAAAATCAAAAGAATTGCTGGACAAGTTGTCCAGAGGGTCAAAATATCACAGCGTGCTAGGCCGCAAAATGTCTGCCAAAGTAGGAAGAGTGCAGTGTGGCACTTTTTTGAACAAAATCCTCATGATCATTCCAAGGTTATCTGTAAGAAGTGCGCAAAGACCTTTAGCCGAGGGAAAAATCTGAAAAATTTGAATACCAGTTGCATGCTTAGACATTTAACCAGCATGCACTTACAAGCGTGGACACAACACCAAACCTCAAGTACCACATGTGCAACTGATCACAAAGAAGGAAGTCAGCAACGCTACATTGTTTCCCCCACTGTAAGCCCACCGGTTAGCACAGCAGCAAATGTTGAGGTGTCGTTGCAAGGCCACAGCAGTCAGGGAATCCCACTGTTATATCAACGAAAGACTGAATCTAGGCCATCAAAAAGAACACCAACTCCATCACCATCATCAACCCTCTCTCAGTCCGCCCTGTCCACTGCTACTTCCACCATATGCAGCTCTCAAGTCTAGCTCACCCTCCCAGACACTATGAGTAGGTCAAGAAAGTACTCAGTCTCTCATCTGCGTACACTGGGTTTGAACACCCACATTGCCAAACTAATCTCGTTAGAGATGATGCCATATCGGTTGGTGGAAAGCGCAGCTTTCCGCGAACTCATGGCCTATGCAGTACCACGCTATGACCTACCCAGTCGCCACTTCTTCTCTCGCAAAGCCATCCCAGTCCTCCACCATCATGTGAAAGACCGCAATGTCCATGCACTAAAGCAGTCAGTGAGTGGAAAGGTGCACCTCACAACTGATGCATGGTCCAGTCGGCATGGCCAGGGCCATTACGTGTCCATCACTGCGCACTGGGTTAATGTGGTGGATGCAGGGTCCACAGGGGACAGCGGTGGTGGGACAGTGCTGCCTAGCCCATGGTATAGGAAACAGTTGGCTGTAGGCGTTCGACCCTCCCCCTCCTCCTCCTCCAGAAGCGAAAGCTCGTCCACAGAGCGCAGTCGTACGAGCACTCCATCTGCAGCTGCCACTGTTGCACACGAGGTGTCCCCCTATCGAGCAGCTAGTGGAAAGCATCAGCAGGCTGTGTTGCAGATGATGTGTTTGGGCGACAGACACACCGCCGAGGTGCTGGCCGAGTACTTTCAGCGACAAACTGAGTCATGGCTGGGCAGTGTACATCTTGAGGCAGGCAAAGTAGTTAGTGATAACGGCCGTAATTTTGTGGCAGCCATAGCCCTTTCAAAACTCAGCCACATATCTTGCTTGGCTCACACCTTGAACCTGGTGGTGCAGTGCTTCCTCAATAATTATCCGGAGTTAACAGCCCTGCTCCAGAAGGTGCGAAGACTGTGCGCGCACATCCGCCGGTCGCCTGTACACTCCATTCGTATGCAGAAGCTGCAGCGATTGCTCCACCTTCCCAACCACTGCCTCTTTAGCGACATTGCAACAAGGTGGAACTCCACCCTGCACATGGTTGGGCGGCTGTGCGAGCAGAGGCAGGCCATAATGCATTTGTGGGAGGATACACGGCCATGCACTTTGAGAGCAGACATGGAGTTGACAGGTGTGCAGTGGTCGAAGCTGAAAGACCTCTGTAAAGTCCTTCAGTGTTTTGAGGAATGCACACGGCTGGTAAGCGCAGACGACACCATCCTAAGCATGAGCATCCCACTTATGCGTCTGCTCATGCAAACTTTGACGCACCTTAAGGAGCAGGCGTCTGCAGCCAATGTTGACGAGGAGGAAGAGGTGGAGGGAACCCTTGATGACATTCAGCAATTGTCTGCTCAGGGACCTCTCCTGGACGAAGTGGAGGAGGAAGGGGAGGAGGAGGATGATGATGGGGATGATTACTTAGGGGAGGAGGATGCATCTCGTGGGGCAAGTGAAAATGTTGGCGTGGCAAGGTCTGGTACAGGGTTTGTGCGTGACTGGAGGGATGTGGATTTGCCAGAAAGTGCTCCTCCACCCAGCACTCGCAGTGCATCATTGACACCGGGAACATTGGCCCACATGTCAGATTATGCCTTGCAGATCCTAAAAAGGGACCCACGCATTGCCAAAATGATGAACGATGACGACTACTGGTTGGCCAGCATCCTTGATCCACGCTATAAAGGCAAATTACAAAACATCATGCCACAGGAGAACCTTGACCTAATATTGACTACTAAACAAGCAACTCTGGTTAACCGGTTGGTTGAGGCATTCCCAGCACACAGCAGCGGTGATGGTTCTCACACGAGCCGTACGGGCCGGGGGCAGCTTGGTTGAGGTGTTTGTGGTGCACACAGCAGAAGTGGCGTTGGAGACAGGGGTTTCATGACAATGTTGTGGACTGATTTTTCACGGACCGCTCACACAACTGGTAATACTGCATCGATGGAAAGTGACAGGAGACAGCAGTTGTCAACTATGGTTAACAACTACTTTTCCTCCCATATCGATGTTCTCCCGCACAGGTCATTCCCCTTTGACTATTGGGCCGCTAAACTGGACACCTGGCCTGAATTGGCACAATATGCCTTACAGGAGCTCGCTTGCCCAGCTGCAAGTGTGCTATCGGAAAGAGTCTTCAGTGCAGCTGGATCAGTCCTGACAGAAAAAAGGACCCGTCTGTCAACCCAAAATGTGGATGATCTAACCTTCATTAAAATGAACCATGCATGGGTTTCCAAGGATTTTGTCCCACCGTCCCTTGATGACACATAGGTTGCCAGAAAAATGGCTTGCTTTGGTCCTCCTCCTATTCCGTGAACTTGACCTATTTCGCCTTTTGCAGCAACTGAATGACCCACATCTACATATGCCACTTTGTAAACTTCCCTAAGTGGGCGGCCCCCCCCCATGGCCGGGGTCACCACCTAGCGCACAAAACCATGCAAGTGCCGTTGCCCTGGACAGGTGGGTAGGCCGACTTGGGCGCGGGCACTGGCATAGGGTCCCTCGTAGTGCAATCAAGTGTCTCTGACAGTGGTGGTGCACACCCGCCGTCAGACACACCGCCGTACTATGAGGGGCCCAGTGCCAGTACCGACGCCCACAAGTGTGCCCCCCTTGCTTGGGCAGGGCCCCAGCATTTGCAATGTTCACATCTCCCTGCTCCTCCGCTGTGTAGTCTGGGCTGTCAAATCCTTCACTGGGACTGCCACTACAAATTGGTTGAACTGAAAGATGATGGTTAAGATGTAGCTATGCCCTGTCCTGCTGGCCGGGCTCTAGCTCCAGATGATCAGTGGCTTCCATTTCTTATGGACGTCGACTCACAATTACATGCAGTGGTGATTTATCATCAGCTTTCACAGTTTTCCTACTCACAAACGTGTGACATTCTGGCGCACATTTCAAAATGTGCCCTCTCATGCCAATCAAATAGAATCGCCTACGGCCTGTGGCTTCTGTCTTTTGCACTCCAAAGTTACGTGACAGATCATGATAGCCAGTGAGCACCATGTTTACATCGCTCCCTGTGATAAAAATTTGATTGAGATGAGTAACAGTGATGGAATCAACGGAAGTGCGATACAGCAAGACTTTATTCACAAAAAAATGTTTTCACTGTCTCAACACACAAATTAATTGAGGGTCAGCATCGCCTATGAGAATTGTGACGGAAGTTTTTCCCGTGAATTATAATTCCTAGATTTCTGCAATCAATAGCCTTTATGTCACTAATTGTATGCATCTCATTTCCTACTGCTGAGAGGCTGGACTGTATTACTGAGACAGAAATATATATGAAGATTTAAAAATAACTCAAAAAGTATATAGTTGTGTACGCCTCAAATGCATTTCCTTTTTTCCACTTTTTAGATTGCTGTGTAATCCATACTGAGAACACGGAGATTTTACATGTTTAAACTATGCTATATATACCTGCTATCCAGTGATAAAGTACCCTTTCTCAACTTTGTACTATCTGGTCAAATCCATACTGGGCCTGAGAACATCTGAGTCTGCCTCCTGATCTATAGACATATATTTTTAATGTGTAAACTAGGCTACATATATACGTGTTATCCGGTGAAACTGTACCCTTTATCAACTTTCTACAATGTTGTTGAATCCATACTGGGCCTGAGAACTGCTGCCGACCTCTTAAGCAAGCTACAGCACCTGTGGTTTGGACACGTAATTTTTTCAGGAATGACGGTTAGGCCTAACTCCGGAATTGCGGTTGACCTGAACTTACTGGGAAATCATCGTTTGCGGGGAATAATCTGAATCCCAGATCCCCATCACTAATGGAGTTCAGCAGGTTATCTGCACCTGTGAGCGACAAAAGCTGGTCCTTTCAGTGTAGCGTGCATGCTGGAATGCTAGACCTGTTATTGCTCGATCCCACGTGCCACAGCCTCGCGTATCCCTCTAGTAAGCTTGACGTGTACCGCGGGGCCATGCCGGAGTCTCGGTCGTTAACGGAATAAAGCTGAGAAATCGCTAGCACAACTACAAACGGACATACCACACCACACACAGAATCGACAAAGCTTGCAATCTGTCCATCTTTTCTGTGGCTTGTATGGTAGTGGTTTCCCGGGTGCAGTCCAATTAAGCCACAGGCTCCACTCCTGGTGGTGCCCTTTTGGACATTCCTTTAAGGTTCAGCTTTGCAATCATACTGCCCCCGGAAACCAAAAACTTTGCCTTCAGGGACGCTGTTTGGAGGTTCATGGGAATAACGCCGCCCGATCAGCAGTCGGCATATGGGTCGCCCTCCCAGGGCTGTGGGGTAGTCGATACCGGGCCGGTGTCAGTGGGATGTGTCACAGCAGCGGTGACCCGGATGGTGGCCCTGGGCACCCATGTAAATGGTGTGGTATAATGGTAAGGAGTTTATATAGATAGTTTGACGCCACCTGTGGTGTTCGGCAACATAGATGTTAGGCCGACGCTGCATGCAGATCCTCTGGGACTGATGGTGTTGTGCAGCAAAAGATGGTGAAGCTCCCCACAGGTGGAGCTGGAGTCCCAGGGAAGTGTAGATGTAGTGATGGGGGAAAGGCACAGGCGGTGTAGGTGCTGGTACCCAGATGTAGCGGTGCTGGAATAACTGTAGGACACCAGAGCGTGTAGTTCTAAAGCATTACTCACAGTCTGCAGGTTACACAGATGCCTGCCTCCGTGCTGTGTCCTCCGGGTCAGGACCTCTGCCAACCTCCGGGACCAATATGGAAAGCTCCCTTCCAACACTCCGCCAACATGTACCTTCCTGAACGTCTCCTTTCTAGCGCTTGTGGGGGAAGCACTCACAGGACCGTGGTTCACTGAAACGCCTCCTGTCTAACAGATGTTCCTCAGACTTTACTTGTATGGCAGACAGCTGTAGCCTTTTCCTTCTGCCTCGCACACGTCGATGCTGGGGCCTCCGAGCCTTAGTTGGGTACAGAGCATTTATAGCTGCTACTTCCCCCAGTTTCTGCTGCAGGAACGTCAGTGTCCCTACAAACTCGGAGACCGGAATCCGGACCATGCGCTCCAGCTAGGAGTGAGCCTTATCTCTGCTCATCCTCCAGCTCCCCTTCTCACGTCTACATACTTCCCCTTCCCTGCACAGAGTGCCCTAACTTACCTCCTCCCGACCACAGAGAGCATCTCCTCAGCAGTCAGGTTCAGAGGTCTCCCTGCTGGCCTGGAGTGGGAAATGTGTTGTGTGTTGGTTTCACTGCTAGAGAGATCCTTCGTTGCTCCCAAGCTTGACAACACCCGCCCTAGGAGGAAGGCAATGCCACAGTGGCGACCGTACTCTTGGGGACGCCACAAGTGCACTGAGGCCCAGCCACTGCTGGATGATGCTGCTGGTACATTGACCCAGACCACTACATTCCCCTCGCACTCTACACAGCCAGAATCTGACCCAGAAGAAACTCAGGTTCCCCTTCCCGCATACTATACCACCTTACACGGTGACAAAGAGGAAGGTGCAGATAAAAGTGCAGGTTCCTTGAGCAGGTGGGGGGGGCATACTCATGGGCGATGGCACTGGCACAGGGCACCGCATAGTACGCAAAAGTGTCTCTGCTGGTGGGAGGGCCTAAACAGCCAAGTTGAGTGAGATGGAAGATGGGGACGACAAGGAGTTCAGAGTAGTGCAGGGATTCCCTAGCAAGGAGACTTATGTAATTGTTTTCAATGTTGGGACAGCAATTTTTGGGGAGCACTATACTCTGGTGAATGATATATGGGGCCCACCATACACTGGAGCATTCCAAAGATGGACATCAGACACTGGAGCAGCATTTACAGGGCCCATTATACACTAGAGCAGTAGAAATGGGGCCCATTATATATGGAGCATTATTTGGGCCCATAAGACAGTGGAGCTTCATCCATTGGGGCCAACATATACTGTAGCATTATGTGGAGCTCATCATATACGGTTTGAAACATTATATGGGACCAATGATTCTGTATGGAGAAATATATAGGCCTCATTACTCTGTATAGCGCACTAAGCGCTGGCCATAATACTGTATGGAGTTATATACTGTCCGTTTTTGGAGGTATTGGAGAATTTAAAATGGATATCAGTCATGAGATGTAAGAAGTGAAGTATTTTTCATTGTACTATACTGCTATTTCTCTGCCGTATCGGAGCATCATGAGTTGTGGTATGTGTTAAAGGGGCGCTCTTTTGGCCCTGGGCCCACGAAAACCTAGAGCCAGCCCTCCCCCCCCACAACTGTAGCCAAATAACCCCCATTTTTCAGTGCGTAACTAGTATTATGAAGTTAATTAAGGTTGACAAGCTTCAGTAACAAGAATTTATGCTTTTGGCATTCAAATGGGCACTGTTGGTGTGTTTCCTGTCCTCCTCTCACTGCCGACTTTAATTCTCCATTGACTTACATTGGATTTCATGTTTCAGGACGACCCCGACTTTTCCCTATAGTCGGCCGATTTTGCTCGACCCGACTTTTGGAAAAGTCGGGTTTCATGAAACGAAACTCGACCCTAAAAAAATAAAAGTCGCTCAACACTAGCAGTTACCAAGCGTTCATTTTTCCACACTTTTGTGTGCAGCAGTCCTGCTTATTAGGCTGCCTGCTGCCATTTGTTTGAGAGTCCAGCTCACCCACGTCTGACCTCACCGCACATCAGACTCAGATCCAGCCCTGCCCTGGCCGCACAGCAGTAATAAAAGAAGAAATGATCCAGCTGAAGTGCTCTGGTGATTTATTGAGTGCTGTTCAGACAACAGAACATTGTTTACGCGTTTCTGGCTAGACGCCCTTAATCATAACAACTAGTGAATGTTGCCAGTTCCACTACATACCCCCCTCTTCAGTAGGGGAAATTAAGTACAAGTGGGAACATATGTGTCAGCAGATAATGCTGGATTATACAAAAATGAGTAAGTGAAAAAACAAAACCATGAAAATAAAATAAAAAGTGTCTACTGGAACCACATATAATGCTCTTTCAGATTATATATAACAAAAACTCAATTGAGATTTGTTCTAAATGAATTTATATATATATATATATATAATGACAAGTATATTTTATGAGTCATTAAATTCATAATTTTTATAATTTTTATGGTTCATGTTATTAATCATTGTTAATCATGAAGAGCTGGACTCTCAAACAAATTTCTACATTGCCTTCCGTGCTCCCAAGCTGACCAGAAAATCTTTTAATGCATTCGGACAACATTGTGGAGAGATTCTCCTCTTGGTTCCAACGAAGCAAGCACTTTCTTAAGGTAACAATTTAAACCTCATAATGGATTATCGCCAGCAGAGAAGTGAGCGAGCTAGGGAACTATTCACTAAACTGAATGATAACCCTAATAATCCTAATAATGAAAGTGCAATAACCAAGATTATTAAGTCAGCAGAAAAAGAAAATCGCCTTTGGTGGAATTTAACATCATTAAAGAATTATTCTGACAAAATGATTATTCCAAGAGGTCTAAGACTTAAAAAAGTCCCCAGTCATGTTTATTCAGAGGACTTTGTGACACAATGGAACTCAATTTTGTCGGATTGCTCCTTTAAATGAATCAGTTTAATTATTAAACATGAAGAAGAAGAGCTTAAAAAAATCCAAGAAGATTTGGACACACTAAAACAAGATTATATAAAGGACGCAACACAGATACAAATTGATGAACTGGAAACAAATATTAAAAAATCCGTTGACAAAGCAGAAAACAAAATTATGGACGTAAAGAAGAGGAAATTTAACAGGGATTCATATGATTACATCAATAACCAAGTATATGAATGGGGTCGCTGGGAGAATCCTCAAAGATCGATATTGAGAACTCCACGCACCAATAAAAACAGAAATAGAAATTGGAATAAATTGCAACCTACTCGAGTCTCATTCAGCTCAACTGAGCTTGATACATCAGTAAGTCAAAACGATGACTCAGAATTGGATCAAGGAAACCATCAGCAAGCCCTACCTTCGAGCTCAAAAAACTATTATTTCAGGAAAAAAACTTTTCCAAAAAGAAAAACAGAAGAAGAGGAGGGAGGAAACATCGATCCAGGAATTTTCCACAAGCACAATTTACGGCGCCGCAAGATATAGGGAAGTATGACATTATTAATTTGTCTAACTTTCATCTTAATGACGAACAAAATAAGGTTCTCTCTTTGGGATTGTATTTTGCTCCCACTTGTAATTTTGATTTATTTGCAACAATTTGTGATATCAATAAGTTTGTAAGAGATTTGGTTTTGAGAAAGCATTTTTATAATGAGGCTAATATGGATGTCAGTGCAGATGGTGCTACAAATATAGACCTTGATAATTCGTTTGAGTCTTTTAATTTTAAGGATCAGGTTGCTCGCTCTTGTCTCAAAGATCTAGCAAGAGAATCAAGTGCAGAAATCAGTAATATCATTGAAAAAAATCATCCCAAGGTCAAGAACAAAAGATTTTATCCAGCGCAGGACCGTTGTCCTGCTATGGATAAATTTCAAACCACAATGGAGCGGGATCTCAGAAATTTATCACTTCGTAATAATGAATGTCAAAAAATTGTACCAAATAATAATTTGTCTGTTGAGGCAAGAACTGCATTAAAACAACTAAAAGAAAATTTGGACATAACTATTAAATGTTCAGACAAGGGGGGTTCGGTGGTTGTGATGAACACCGTGGATTATATCCAATGGATTATGAATATGTTAAGTGACACTAGTACGTATTCACTACTCCCATCGGACCCAACAAATAAGTTAAAAATACATTTTGACAAACTCATAGATGAGGGTTTTTCTTTGGGTTGTTTTGATAATAGAGAAGCGAGATTTCTCAAGCAAACAGAGGCCATTACCCCCATTATGCACGCATTACCCAAAACACATAAAGGAATTTTACCTCCTCCCATGCATCCAATCATATCAGGGATTGGTTCCATTAGTGAACAATTAGGGGAATGGCTAGACAGAATATTACAACCTTTTGTCCGCAGGGTCCCCGGTTACCTTAAAGACACTTTTTCTGTCATCCAAAATATGAAACAAATAAGGTGGTCTCCACAATATTCATGGTTAACTATAGATGTGGTGTCTTTGTATCAATCCATACCCGTGGCTGTGGCATTATCTGCACTTAAACACCATTTAGTTACTTATTCTGATATGACTATGGACATCATAACTTACATCGTAGATGTTGTCCAATTTCTTATGCTTAATAACTATTTCTATTTCAATGGCAAATATTTCATTCAGAGTGCAGGAGTTTCAATGGGAGCAAAATATTCGCCCTCTGTGGCAAACTTGACTATGAGCTGGTGGGAGGGATTGTATATCTATGATCCATTTAATCCTTTTTTGAAGGATATAATTTGGTACGGCAGATTCATAGATGATATGTTAATCATATGGACGGGCTGTGAGTCTGCCATACAGAACTTCATTTTTTATTTAAATAACAACATTTTCAATCTTGAATTTAAAGTTCAACACAATCATAATGTCACCCAATTTTTGGACCTGACTTTGGAGGGGAGAATGTTCTCTAGGATTTTTACTAAAACTTATAGAAAGCAGATAGCTGGTAACACTATTTTGCATGCTACCAGCCACCATCCAGCACATACAATTAAAGCGATTCCATTGGGTGAGATTATTAGAGCAAACCGTAATTGTAATACCTCTGATTCTTATAACGCAGATATAAACAGCATTGAAAATCGCTTACAAGCTAGAGGATATAAAAATTGGATGATCAATAGAGCCAAAGAAATAGTAGATACAAATAAAAAATCAAAAAAATTAAAAAATTAAAAAAATCCACTGGGATTAGAAGCAAAACAAAGATCTAAAGAGTGGAAGAAGAACCATACATTACAAAATAATTCACTTACACTTGTTTTGAAATACAGTAATCAATTTGATATCATCAAACGTATGTTTCACAAAAATATTTCCATTTTGAGAGAAGATAATATCTTAAATAATATTTTACAAAATAACTACAAAGTAGTATATAAAAAGGCTACAACATTAGCCAATATTCTTTCACCAAGTGCTATCAGATCTTCTCAATCTAAAGGTAATTGGTTATCATTGAGGGGTTTTTACAAGTGCGGTTTACATAACTGCAAAATGTGCACAGTGGCCAAAAAATGTAAGTTTTTTACCAATACAACTAATAACAACAAATATCAGATTAATTCCTTCTTGAATTGTAATACTCAATGGGTCACCTATATTATAGAATGTACCAAATGCAATCTTAAATATGTTGGTAGTACAAAACGTTCAGTTTGTACCCGAATTAAGGAGCATCTCCATGATATTGTTAAATACAACCCGGTAAAAAATATATCACAGGCTTCTTAACATTTTGTTCAAATACATGACAAAACAATTGAATTTTTTTCTGCACATGCGATTGAAAAACTTCATAAAAAATCTAGACATGGTTTCAATCTAAATGATTTGAGAAATAGGGAGGCTTGGTGGATTATTCAATTGGACACCAGAGTCCCACAAGGATTGAATCTTAGACGAGATATTATGTTGCATTATTAGTTATCGCAATAACAATTTGTTTGGTATTATGTCTATATTAAGCCTTGCACTGTCATTATTTGATTTTAACATAAATCCATTTAAATTCTGTGATCATCTAATTGGGTTTATCGTGCAGCTTATTTTGGTGAACTTGATTATGTATTGATATATTCAGGTGCTAGAGTTTCAATCACTACGACAATATGTGTGGTTGTGCAGTGACTGTAGAAAATATATTTTTTTTTTTCCTTTTTTTTTTTTTTTTATGATCAACTTTGGCACTATATTTCATGGCAGTGCTCACTAATATGACTTCGTTTATAACCAACTATTTTTGCATTTTATAGGTATACACGTGAAAACATTATTGTTTTTTTCTAATCATGGAAATGATCCTTAAATTAAGTGCTATAGGATTTTATCTATGTCTATCCATGATCACTTGACATTGTGATCACATTCGGTTTGGAGGACTTTTATGGAGATCTTGTCTTTAATGTTGGGAGCGAATTGTTGCAGGACTTTGTTCACATTTGCCTGCGGTGGTTTGGACATTTCCACAATGATTGATCTGGAAAAACTTTTTGAGAAAGGAATATGTCTTCAGTATCGGGATTGACCACTGTGGGACTTTGTTCATACTCATCCAAGATGACTAGAAGAGAAGGAAGAAATAAGGAGAAAAAACTTGGAAAAAATAATTTTTTTTTTTTTTTTCTCTCTCTTCTTTTTCATTTTTGTTTTCGCTTTTGCTTCCAGTTCTTAGGTTTTCATATATAATGATTGTCTATAAGTGTATGTTTTCCACCATTATGTATCATTTATCATGTTGATATTATTTTTGTGAAACCTCTTATAATTGCTCTATATTGTATTTGTATCATTGTTTATCAATGATTAACAATGATTAATAACATGAACCATAAAAATTATAAAAATTATGAATTTAATGACTCATAAAATATACTTGTCATCATATATATATACAGTATATATATAAATTCATTTAGAACAAATCTCAATTGAGTTTTTTGTTATATATAATCTGAAAGAGCATTATATGTGGTTCCAGTAGACACTTTTTATTTTATTTTCATGGTTTTTGTTTTTTCACTTATTCATTTTTGTATAATCCAGCATTATCTGCTGACACATATGTTCCCACTTGTACTTAATTTCCCCTACTGAAGAGGGGGGTACATAGTGGAACTGGCAACATTCACTAGTTGTTATGATTAAGGGCGTCTAGCCAGAAACGCGTAAACAATGTTCTGTTGTCTGAACAGCACTCAATAAATCACCAGAGCACTTCAGCTGGATCATTTCTTCTTTTATTACTGCCTGCTGCCATACTTGGACTGAGAGCATCATTGTCAGCCTCCTAAAATTTCTAGGGCGATTCAAATTCTCTCCAATACTATATCCACCTTGTACCTTGTCATACACCAGCCTATTTCAGCCTGTTAAATTGAGGTGTAATCTATAGTGGGCCTGAGATAATAGTTCAGCCTCCTAAAATCTCTAGGGAGATTCAAATTCTCCCCAATACTATATACACCTTGTACCTTGTCTTACAGCAGCCTATTTCAGCCTGTTAAATTGAGGTGTAATCTATAGTGGGCCTGAGATAATTGTTCAGCCTCCTAAAATCTCTAGGGAGATTCAAATTCTCCCCAATACTATATACACCTTGTACCTTGTCATACACCAGCCAATTTCAGCCTGTTAAATTGAGGTGTAATCTATAGTGGGCCTGAGATAATAGTTCAGCCTCCTAAAATCTCTAGGGAGATTCAAATTCTCCCCAATACTATATACACCTTGTACCTTGTCATACACCAGCCTATTCCAGCCTGTTAAATTGAGGTGTAATCTATAGTGGGCCTGAGATAATAGTTCAGCCTCCTAAAATCTCTAGGGAGATTCAAATTCTCCCCAATACTATATACACCTTGTACCTTGTCTTACAGCAGCCTATTTCAGCCTGTTAAATTGAGGTGTAATCTATAGTGGGCCTGAGATAATTGTTCAGCCTCCTAAAATATCTAGGGAGATTCAAATTCTCCCCAATACTATATACACCTTGTACCTTGTCATACACCAGCCAATTTCAGCCTGTTAAATTGAGGTGTAATCTATAGTGGGCCTGAGATAATTGTTCAGCCTCCTAAAATCTCTAGGGAGATTCAAATTCTCCCCAATACTATATACACCTTGTACCTTGTCATACACCAGCCAATTTCAGCCTTTTAAATTGAGGTGTAATCTGTAGTGGGCGTGATATAATAGTTCAGCCTCCTAAAATATCTAGGGAGATTCAAATTCTCTCCAATACTATGTACACCTTGTACCTTGTCATACACCAGCCTATTTCAGCCTGTTAAATTGAGGTTTAATCTATAGTGGGCCTGAG
Source organism: Dendrobates tinctorius (assembly GCF_039654945.1). Taxonomy (NCBI): domain Eukaryota; kingdom Metazoa; phylum Chordata; class Amphibia; order Anura; family Dendrobatidae; genus Dendrobates; species Dendrobates tinctorius. The sequence continues at coordinate 1,005,490 of NW_027361830.1, forward strand.
ATAATTGTTCAACTTCCTAAAATCTCTAGGGAGATTCAAATTCTCCCCAATACTATATACACCTTGTACCTTCTCATACACCAGCCAATTTCAGCCTTTTAAATTGAGGTGTAATCTGTAGTGGGCCTGAGATAATAGTTCAGCCTCCTAAAATCTCTAGGGAGATTCAAATTCTCTCCAATACTATATACACCTTGTACCTTGTCATACAGCAGCCTATTTCAGCCTGTTAAATTCAGGTGTAATCTATAGTGGGCCTGAGATAATAGTTCAGCCTCCTAAACTCTCTAGGGAGATTCAAATTCTCCCCAATACTATATACACCTTGTACCTTCTCATACACCAGCCTATTTCAGCCTGTTAAATTGAGGTGTAATCTATAGTGGGCCTGAGATAATTGTTCAGCCCCCTAAAATCTGAAGGGAGATTCAAATTCTCCCCAATACTATATACACCTTGTACCTTGTCATACACCAGCCAATTTCAGCCTGTTAAATTGAGGTGTAATCTATAGTGGACCTGAGATAATAGTTCAGCCTCATAAAATCTCTAGGGAGATTCAAATTCTCCCCAATACTATATACACCTTGTACCTTGTCATACACCAGCCTATTCCAGCCTGTTAAATTGAGGTGTAATCTATAGTGGGCCTGAGATAATAGTTCAGCCTCCTAAAATCTCTAGGGAGATTCAAATTCTCCCCAATACTATATACACCTTGTACCTTGTCTTACAGCAGCCTATTTCAGCCTGTTAAATTGAGGTGTAATCTATAGTGGGCCAGAGATAATTGTTCAGTCTCCTAAAATCTCTAGGGAGATTCAAATTCTCCCCAATACTATATACACCTTGTACCTTCTCATACACCAGCCAATTTCAGCCTGTTAAATTGAGGTGTAATCTATAGTGGGCCTGAGATAATTGTTCAGCCTCCTAAAATCTCTAGGGAGATTCAAATTCTCCCCAATACTATATACACCTTGTACCTTGTCATACACCAGCCAATTTCAGCCTTTTAAATTGAGGTGTAATCTGTAGTGGGCCTGAGATAATAGTTGAGCCTCCTAAAATCTCTAGGGAGATTCAAATTCTCTCCAATACTATATACACCTTGTACCTTGTCATACACCAGCCTATTTCAGCCTATTAAATTGAGGTGTAATCTATAGTGGGCCTGAGATAATAGTTCAGCCTCCTAAACTCTCTAGGGAGATTCAAATTCTCCCCAATACTATATACACCTTGTACCTTCTCATACACCAGCCTATTTCAGCCTGTTAAATTGAGGTGTAATCTATAGTGGGCCTGAGATAATTGTTCAGCCCCCTAAAATCTGAAGGTAGATTCAAATTCTCCCCAATACTATATACACCTTGTACCTTGTCATACACCAGCCTATTTCAGCCTGTTAAATTGAGGTGTAATCTATAGTGGGCCTGAGATAATAGTTCAGCCTCCTAAACTCTCTAGGGAGATTCAAATTCTCCCCAATACTATATACACCTTGTACCTTCTCATGCACCAGCCTATTTCAGCCTGTTAAATTGAGGTGTAATCTATAGTGGGCCTGAGATAATTGTTCAGCCTCCTAAAATCTTTAGGGAGATTCAAATTCTCCCCAATACTATATATGCGCCTTGTACCTTGTCATACACCAGCCAATTTCATCCTATTACATTGAGGTGTAATCTATAGTGGCTCACTTTCCACATTTGATCTCATCACAGAAGAAGAAGTCTCCAGACTCCTCTCTTCTTCTCGTCCGACTACATGCACTACTGACCCCATGCCCTCACATCTCCTCCAGTCTCTCTCTCCAGTCGTCTCAACCCACCTAACTACAATCTTTAATCTCTCCCTCTCCTCGGGCATTTTCCCATCCTCCTTCAAACACGCCATTGTTACTCCATTACTAAAGAAACCCGCTCTCGACCCATCCTGCACAAACAACTACAGACCAGTCTCCAATCTCCCCTTCATCTCTAAACTTTTGGAACGCCTAGTTTACTCCCGCCTTACCCGTTACCTCTCCACTCACTCCCTTCTAGACCCTTCACAGTCCAGCTTCCGCCCCCTACATTCGACTGAAACTGCACTCATCAAAGGGACCAATGACCTTCTGACAGCAAAACGTAACGGTGACCACTCTCTGCTCATTCTTCTTGACCTATCTGCAGCTTTCGATACTGTTGACCACCATCTCCTACTCTCTAGGCTCCAATCACTAGGCATTAAGGACACTGCACTCTCCTGGTTCTCTTCCTATCTCTCTGATCGCTCCTTCAGTGTTTTGTTCTCTGGCTCCACGTCATCTCCTCTTCCTCTTGCTGTCGGGGTACCTCAGGGCTCAGTCCTTGGCCCCCTTCTTTTCTCTCTCTACACGGCCCCAATTGGACAGACCATCAGCAGATTTGGCTTTCAATACCATCTTTATGCTGATGTCACACAACTATATACGTCTTCCCCCGACCTTAGCCCCGCTGTACTACAGAACGCCAGTGACTGTCTGTCCGCAGTCTCCAATATCATGTCCACTCTCTATCTGAAATTCAACCTCTCTAAAACTGAACGTCTTCTGCTCCCGCCGTCTACTAACCTCCCTAAATCTGATATTTCCCTCTCCGTGGGTGGTACCACAATAACACCCCGGCAGCAGGCGCGCTGTCTGGGTGTTATGTTTGACACCAATCTCTCCTTCACATCCCATATACAATCTCTTGCCCCTCTTGCTGCTTACACCTAAAGAACATCTCTAGAATCCGCCGTTTTCTCACTATGGAAACAACAAAAACCCTCACTGTGGCATTGATCCACTCCCGCCTGGATTACTGCAACGCTCTATTAATTGGCTTCCCCATCACTCGACTATCCCCTCTCCAGTCCATACTTAATGCAGCGGCCAGGATCGTCCATCTGGCTAATCGCTACTCGGACGCATCCGCTCTTCGCCAGTCCTTACATTGGCTGCCCATTCATTATAGGATCCAATTCAAAGTACTTGTTCTCACCCACAAAGCTCTCCACAGTGCGGCACCCCCTTACATCTCTTCCCTCATTTCCGTCTATCGGCCTAGCCGATCGCTGCGCTCTGCAAACCACTTTCGACTAACCTCTGCTCTAATCCGTACCTCCCACTCCCGACTCCAAGACTTCTCCCGTGCTGCTCCTATCCTCTGGAATGCTCTACCCCAAGAAATCAGGACTATCCACAATTTGCATAGTTTTAGGCGCTCCCTCAAAACACACTTGTTCAGAGCGGCCTATCACGTTCACTAATCAAAGTCATTCTATGTGTAAGTGTGCGTGTGTAGCCCATTCACTATCTCCATCCATCCTTCACTCCCTCAAGATGGCTGGACCTTCATTGTAAATACACAATTGTAAATACACACCTGTACTTTGTATCTCCCTCATCTCATTGTAGATTGTAAGCTCTCACGAGCAGGGTCGTCTTATTTCGTCTTATTTTGCTTTAATTATTGTATTGTTAATGTTGTTACTTATGACTTGTGTTTTGAAACTGTTAAACTGTAAAGTGCTGCGGAATATGTTGGCGCTATATAAATAAAGATTATTATTATTATTATAGTGGGCCTGAGATAATAGTTCAGCCTCCTAAAATCTCTAGGGAGATTCAAATTCTCCCCAATAAATAATAATAATAATAATCTTTATTTATATAGCGCCAATATATTCCGCAGCGCTTTACAGTTTAACAGTTTCAAAACACAAGTCATAAATAACAACGCTAACAATACAATAATTAAAGCAAAATAAGACGAAATAAGACGACCCTGCTCGTGAGAGCTTACAATCTACAATGAGGTGGGGGAGATACAGAGTACAGGTGTGTATTTACAATGGTGTATTTACAATGAAGGTCCAGCCATCTTGCGGGAGTGAAGGATGGATGGAGATAGTGAATGGGCTACACACGCACACTTACACAGAGAATGACTTTGATTAGTGAATGTGATAGGCCGCTCTGAACAGGTGTGTTTTGAGGGAGCGCCTAAAACTATGCAAATTGTGGATAGTCCTGATTTCTTGGGGAAGAGCATTCCAGAGGATAGGAGCAGCACGGGAGAAGTCTTGGAGTCGGGAGTGGGAGGTACGGATTAGTGCAGAGGTTAGTCGAAAGTCGTTTGCAGAGCGCAGCGATCGGCTAGGCCGATAGACAGAAATGAGAGAAGAGATGTAAGGGGGTGCCGCACTGTGGAGAGCTTTGTGGGTGAGAACAAGTACTTTGAATTGGATCCTATAATGAATGGGCAGCCAATGTAAGGACTGGCGAAGAGCAGACGCGTCCGAGTACCGATTACCCAGATGGACGATCCTGGCCGCTGCATTAAGTATGGACTGGAGAGGGGATAGTCGAGTGACGGGGAGGCCAATTAATAGAGCGTTGCAGTAATCCAGGCGAGAGTGGATCAATGCAACAGTGAGGGTTTTTGTTGTTTCCATAGTGAGAAAAGGGCGGATTCTAGAGATGTTCTTTAGGTGTAAGCGGCAAGAGCGGGCAAGGGATTGTATATGGGATGTGAAGGAGAGATTGGTGTCAAACATAACACCCAGACAGCGCACCTGTAGCGCCCAATACTATATACACCTTGTACCTTGTCATACACCAGCCTATTTCAGCCTGTTAAATTGAGGTGTAATCTATAGTGGGCCTGAGATAATAGTTCAGCCTCCTAAAATCTCTAGGGAGATTCAAATTCTCCCCAATACTATATACAACTTGTACCTTGTCATACACCAGCCAATTTCAGCCTGTTAAATTGAGGTGTAATCTATAGTGGGCCTGAGATAATAGTTCAGCCTCCTAAAATCTCTAGGGAGATTCAAATTCTCCCCAATACTATATACACCTTGTACCTTGTCATACACCAGCCAATTTCAGCCTGCTAAATTGAGGTGTAATCTATAGTGGGCCTGAGATAATAGTTCAGCCTCCTAAAATCTCTAGGGAGATTCAAATTCTCCACAATACTATATACACCTTGTACCTTGTCATACACCAGCCTATTCCAGCCTGTTAAATTGAGGTGTAATCTATAGTGAGCCTGAGATAATAGTTCAGCCTCCTAAAATCTCTAGGGAGATTCAAATTCTCCCCAATACTATATACACCTTGTACCTTGTCTTACAGCAGCCTATTTCAGCCTGTTAAATTGAGGTGTAATCTATAGTGGGCCTGAGATAATAGTTCAGCCTCCTAAAATCTCTAGGGAGATTCAAATTCTCCCCATAACTATATACACCTTGTATCTTCTCATACACCAGGCTATTTCAGCCTGTTAAATTGAGGTGTAATCTATAGTGGGCCTGAGATAATTGTTCAGCATCCTAAAATCTCTAGGGAGATTCAAATTCTCCCCAATACTATATACACCTTGCACCTTGTTATACACCAGCCAATTTCAGCCTGTTACATTGAGGTGTAATCTATAGTGGGCCTGAGATAATAGTTCAGCCTCCTAAAATCTCTAGGGAGATTCAAATTCTCCCCAATACTATATACACCTTGTACCTTCTTTTACAGTACCATATAGCTGGTGGTATTTTGGGTACATTTTCCCAAAAATGAGGAAGTATGGTGGAAGAGGCCGTGGAAGTAGGCGGGGGTTGCCAGCTGGTACTGATGGTGGTGGTGGTGGTACATCTGCTGGTAGTGGCAAAAGCACAATAGCACCTAAGGCAGGAGGTGTTGAGCCTGCGTCATCGTCTGGCTCCACAAGACCTCGAAGAAGAAGCTCTCAGAATTGATCTGTGTCATATTTGAAGGTGAAAACATTGTTAAGGAAAGCAGGTCTCAATACCGAAAAAAAACTTGGATCAAAGCCCAAGACTACAGTGAAAATTGAAATCAATGAAATTAAACATATATGCATGCATATGCATATATATATGTACATATACGTCACAGCGCTGTATCTGTTTGCAGAGCCTGCACTCCTAGCGCTGTTAACCCATTCCTGTAGCCCTGCTTTATCCAGGTATATAGTGATAATGCTGTTATGCTTCTTTGGCTGCTGATCAAATGTTCTATGCAATACCCAGCCCCATGGAACACTCTTTTGAATTTTCTCTCATTATTTTCTCATTTAGTCACATTTATCTAATTCCAACCAGATAGACTCGTGCTCCAGCCTCTATATAATACCAGGTATCCATCTCAACAATTCATTACTCCACACATTTATGCCCATGATTCAACCTCTGGTTTTCGGTGTACCATTCATCTGCATAATTTTCTCTTATTTTCAGCAGCATAGACTTTGCTACCACCTAAGGATATCTATTACCCTATCGGTATCTTTTGCAGGTATATCTCTTTCAGATAAACATTTATGTCACTGTAGGCATCTCTCTCGTACTGATGAACACTCCGGGGAGCACATAGATATCCTTTTATATGTGTATTGATTTCAATTGTCACTGTATTCTTGGGCTTTGATCCAAGTTTTTTTTCCGGTATTGAGACCTGCTTTCCTTAACAATGTTTTCACCTTCAAATATGACACAGATCAATTCTGAGAGCTTCTTCTACACTGATGGAATGAATTTCTGCGGTCACCATCCTTCACTATAGATTATTCTTCTGACGTTTGACCCTTTTTAAATGCAATTGTAATAGAAACATATGTCCGTTGCAGTTTCTGACAAAAAAATTTTTGTTTTGTTCTCTTGTTTACTCTGTCTGTAAATTATAGTTTTCTACCAAAAGAAACCAAAAAACCTTTCTGATGAAGGTCCGTTGTTGGACCGAAAACGTTCATACGATATGAGTCTATTTTTGTCTGGATGCTAAATAAAGAATATACTGCTTCTTCATTTTTGAGTGCCAAGTATTTTTGTACATACTGGTTGGCCAACATCCTGGATCCACGCAATAAAGGCAAATTCCAAAACATCATGCCACAGGAGAACCTAGAGCTAATATTGGCTAACAAACAAGCAACTCTGGTAAACCGTTTGTTTGAGGCATTCCCAGCACACAGCAGCGGTGATGTTCTCCCACGAGCCGTAGGGGGCAACATGGAAGAGGTGTTCATGGTGCTCACATCCGAAGTGGCATTGGAGACAGGGGTTTTATGACCATGTTGTGGACTGATTTTTCAAGTACCGCTCACACGACTGGTAATACTGCATCGATTGAAAGTGACAGGAGACAGCAGTTGTCAAATATGGTTACAAACTACTTCTCCTCCCATATCGATGTTCTCCCTCACAGGTCATTCCCCTTTGACTATTGGGCCTGTAAACTGGACACCTGGCCTGAATTGGCACAATATGCCTTACAGGAGCTCGCTTGCCCTGCTGCTAGTGTGCTATCCGAAAGAGTCTTCAGTGCTGCTGGATCAATCCAGACAGTAAAAAGGACCCGTCTGTCGACCCAAAATGTTGATGATCTAACCTTCATTAAAATGAACCATGCATGGGTTTCAAAGGATTTTGTCCCACCTTTCCCTGATGACACATAGGTTGCCAGAAAAATGGCTCGCTTTTGTCCTCCTCTTCCTCGGACTTCTCCAATTCCTCCATTTGCAGCTGCCTAATGTCCAACATCAACATATGCCATTTTTTCAACCTCCCTAACTGGGCTGCCTCCCCCCCAAGGGCCGGGGTCACCACCTGGCGCACGCACCTGTCCGAGTGCCATTGTCCTGGACAGGTGGGTGGGCCCACTCTTGGACGACGGCACTGGCACAGGGTCCCTCATAGTACAATCAAGTGTCTCTGACTGTGGGGGTGCACACCTGCCATCAGACACACCGGCGTACTATGAGGGGCCCCGTGCCTGTACCGCTGCCCACGAGTGGGCCCCCCCTGGTTGCTCAGGGCTCTAGCAATTGCAATACTTACCTCTCCCTGCTCCACCGCTGTGTAGTCTGGGCTGTTAAATCCTTCACTGGGACTGCTACTACAAATTTGGTGAACTGATAGATGATGGTTAAGACTTAGCTATACCCTGTCCTGTTGGGCTCTATCTTCAGATGATCAATGGCTTCCATTTGTTATGGACGTCGACTCACAATGAGATGCAGTGGTGGTTTATCATCAGCTTTTACAGTTTTCCTACTCACAGACGTGTAACATTCCTGGCCACATATTTAAATGTGTCCTCTCATGCCAATCCAATAGAATCGCCTACGGACTGTGTCTTCTGTCTTTTGCACTCCAAAGTTACCTGACAGATCATGATAGGCAGTGAGGACCATGTCTACATCTCTCTCTGTGATCACAATTTGATGGAGATGAGTAACGGTGATGGGATCCACGGTACTGCGATACAGCAACCCTTTCTTCACAAAGAACTGTTTTTGCTGGCTCCACAGACAAAGTAATTGAGGTTCAGCATCGCCTCTGAGAATTCTCCTGGGAGCTTTTCCTGTGATTAGTAAATCCAAAATTTCTGCAATCATTCGACTTTCCGTCTGTACTTTTATCCATCTCGTTTCCTCTTGCGGAGTGTCTGGACTGTCTTACTGAGACTGAAATATATATGAAGATTTAAAAATACACCAACAGTGTATACTGGTGTACGCTTCGAATACATTACCATTTTTCTACTTTTTAGATTCTTGTCTAATCCATACTGAGGCTGTGAGTGTCTTTGTCGGACTCCGGAAATACACACGGAGATTTTTAATGTTTAAACTATGCTATATATACCTGTTATCCGGTGATACTGTACCCTTTACAACTTTCTACAATCTTGTCGAATCCATACTGGGCCTGAGACCGTCTGAGTCTGCCTCCTGATATATAGACATAGATTTTTAATGTGTAAACTATGCAATATATACCTGGTATCCGGTGATACTGTACCCTTTCTCAACTTTCTACAATCTTGTCGAATCCATACTGGGCCTGAGGCCGTCTGAGTCTGCCTCCTGACTAGAGATGAGCGGTGTTCGAGTCGAACTGTTCGCCAAGTTCAAATTTGAGCTGTTTTGGGCGGTGTTCGAGCCGTTCGTCGAACTTGAACACTTTGCTTAAAATTCGGCTGTCAAGGTTCCGTTCGAGAACGGTTCGTTCACCAAAAGCGTAACTTTATTTTCACATTAATAATGGTTTTCAATGTTAATAGACAGTTTCATGGCATAGTAGCGGTGTCTGGTAGTCAGCGGTGTAGTACACCTGTCAAGGAGCTGCACTGTGTGTGTTTCTAATAATTTTTTACCGCATCTTGTCCAGAAAATCCTTTTGGGCCTTGTAGCACTGTCTGCTACTCAGCAGAGGAGCCGACCTGTGAACCTAGCTATGCTGCCTGTTTATGAAAGAACCAGTTTTTGACTGCATTTAGCCCAGTTAATACTTTGGGCCTAGTAACTGTGTCTGCTACTCAGCAGAGGAGCCCACCCGTGAACCAAGCTGTGCCGCCTGTTTATGTAAGAACTATTTTTTAACTCCATTTAGCCCAGTGAATACTTTGGGCCTAGTACCTGTGTCTACTGCTCAGCAGAGGAGCCCACCCGTGAACCTAGCTATGTCGCCTGTTTATGTAAGCACTGTCTGCTACTCAGAAGAGTTGCCTACCTGTGAACCAAGCTATGCCGCCTGTTTATGTAAGAACTGTGTGCTACTCAGCAGAGGAGCCCAGATGTTAAGCAAGCTACAGCACCTGTGGTTTGGACACTTAATTTTTGCACATTCTTTCTGGAATGCCAGTTAGGCCTTTTTCCGGAATTCCGGTTGACTTGCACTTACTGGGAAATCCTCGTTCGTGGGGAAGAATTGGAATCCCAGATCCCCATCACTAACGGGGTTCAGCGGGTTATTCGCACCTGTAAGCGACACACGCTGGTCCTTTCAGTGTAGCGCGCGTGCAGCCCCGGACATGTAAGGGCATGACAGACCTGCTATTGCTCGATCTCACATGCCAGAGCCTCGTGTGTCCCTCTAGTAAGCTGTAAATCAACAGCCGCGGAGACACCATCACATGTTTCTCAACGCAAGCAATGACTAGCCAGGTCTTTCACCGGGAAGGAACAACCACGGGAAGGGCAGTCTCCAATGAAGGAAACCACCTATGCCAAAACATGGTATCCATCCACAGACAGCTGTTTCGGGGTATTGCCCCTCATCAGTGTGGAGTAGGAAACTGGCTAGTAGGAGCAATGCCTAGTAAAGACTGTGAAAAATGAGGATGAATGACCTCATGGAGATTAACATCCAACCCTGCGGAGACACCATCACATGTTTCTCAACGCAGTGATGCTAGAGCAATGCCCCCATCCCTTATGGGAAATATGCAAAAACATGTAAATCAACAGCCACGGAGACGCCATCACGTTTCTCAACGCAAGCAATGACTAGCCAGGTCTGTTGATCTCCATGAGGTCATTCATCCTCATTTTTCACAGTCTTTACTAGGCATTGCTCCTACTAGCCAGTTTCCTACTCCACACTGATGAGGGGCAATACCCCGAAACAGCTGTCTGTGGATGGATACCATGGTTTGGCATAGGTGGTTTCCTATAAGGGATGGGGGCATTGCTCTAGCATCACTGCATTGAGAAACATGTGATGGTGTCTCCGCAGTGTTGGATGTTGATCTCCATGAGGTCATTCATCCTCATTTTTCACAGTATTTACTAGGCATTGCTCCTATTAGCCAGTTTCCTACTCCACACTGATGAGGGGCAATACCCCGAAACAGCTGTCTGTGGATGGATACCATGTTTTGGCATAGGTGGTTTCCTTCATTGGAGACTGCCCTTCCCATGGTTGTTCCTTCCCGGTGAAAGACCTGGCTAGTCATTGCTTGCGTTGAGAAACATGTGATGGTGTCTCCGCGGCAGTTGATTTACATGTTTTTGCATATTTCCCATAAGGGATGGAGGCATTGCTCTAGCATCACTGCGTTGAGAAACATGTGAAGGTGTCTCCGCAGTGTTGGATATTGATCTCCATGAGGTCATTCATCCTCATTTTTCACCCTCTAGTAAGCTGGACACGGACCGCGGTGGCATGCCGGAGTCTCGTTCGTTAACGGAATTAAGCTGACAAATCGCCAGCACAACTAAAAACGGCCATGCACCACCACCCACAGAATCACGAAAGCTTGCTATCTGTCCATTCTTCTCGTGGCTTGCATGGTTGAGGTTGCCCGTGTGGAATCCAATTAAGCCACAGGCTCCACTCCTGGTGGTGCCCTTCTGGACATTCCTTTAAGGTTCAGCTTTGCAACCATACTGCCCCCGGAAACTAAACACTTTGCCTTCATGAACGCTGTTCGGAGGGTCGTGGGAATAACGCCGCCCGATCGGCAGTTGGCATAATTTATGGTGGGATGTCCGACGGTATATGATCATTTTCGATTTTAGAATTTTTTTTATTTTAGATTTTTATTCCAGCCTTTCTTGACTTTGTAAGGGCATGACATGCCTATATCCGTGTCTCCTCCTCCTTTTACTCCTCCACCTCTTTTCGATATGTAGTTGCCCTTTCCATATGTTATTTGTGTCTTCTGTGCATATTGTCTGCTTTGGGACACCCTTTAAGGTGTTTTGTATGTGTTTTCTATGTGTTTGTATGTGTTTGTGTTTGCCTGCCGTTGTTTTCAATGGGGTTCGACGGTGTTCGTCAAAGGTTCGACGAACATTCGACGAACTTGCCTCCTATTCGACCAACCGAACCGAACTCGAACACTAGCGGGGTGGCTCAACACTACTCCTGATATATAGACGTACATTTTTAATGTTTAAACTATGCTATATATACCTGGTATCTGGTGATACTGTACCCTTTCTGCCAGAAAGTCCTCCTCCACCCACCACTTTAAGTTTATCATTGACACGTGGAACATTGGCCCACATGTGTGATTATTTCTTGCGGATCTTCTTTTTATATTGTGGTGTGATCCATCCTGAGCATGTGAGAGTCTGTGGGTTACTTCTGCAATTTATATGTAGATTTAAAAATTACCCCAACACTGTATACAGCTCTACGCTTGTGATACATTACCCTTTTACTGCATTTTATATTCTGGTCTAATCCAAACTGACCAAGTGAGAGTCTGTTTCTGACACTGGAAATAAATACCGAGATTGACAATGACCCCTACACTGTATACCGCTGTATGCTTCAGATCCATTACCGTTTTACGGCTTTTTATAATGTGTTGTAATCCATACTGAGCCTGAGAGCGTCTGTGTCTGCCTCCTGAAATATATACGGAGATTTAGAATGTTTAAACTATACTATATATATATATATATATATATATACTATATATACCTGCTATCTGATGATACTGTACCCTTTTTATACTTTTTATATTCTTGTCTAATCCATACTGAGCCTGTGAGCGTCTGTGTGACTCATGAAATATATACAGAGATTTACAGTTATCCTTTGACTGTATACAGCTGTATGCTTCTGATACAGTACCATATATCTGATGTTATTCTGGGTACATTTTCTCCAAAATTTGGAAGTATGGTGGAAGAGGCCGCGGACGTGGGCGTGGGGGGGCCAGCTGGTACTGATGGTGGTGGTTCATCTGCTGGTAGTGGCAAAAACGCAATAGCAGCTAAGGCAGGAGGTGTTGAGCCTGCTTCATGGTCTGGCTCCAGAAGGCCTGGAAGGCTACCTTTTCTGGGAGTAGGTTAACCGCTTTTAAAGCCGGAGCATCAGGAACTGGTTTTGGATTACATTGCCGAAACAGACTCCAGCTAATATGCCCTCCTCTTCTGAAGTTTCAAAAAATGCAAGCACTGAGTCATCAAGTGCTGACTCCTGGTCAGGAAGAACCCCTTTTCTTGTGTCCTTCACCCCCACCAAAAGTGAATGCTGCAGCAGGCCACACTTCACATTAGTCCATGTAGCTCTTTCTCACATACCATGCCTGGGTTATCAAGTCAAATCATGAATTCCACAGTTCAAGATGAATCTGACATGTAATGTGGGTCGCCAGCCAGGGCAGTGGGGTTAATCGGTACCGGGCCGGTGTCTCAGAGGGATGTGTCACGGTGGTGGTGACCCGGTCCGTGGCCCTGGGCATCTATGCAAAGGGGTGAATAACGTTTATAGGTGAATGATACGTGACGCCACCTGTGGTTTCTGATCAGATTGACCAGCGCTGCAGTGTTGCTTCTCTGGGACAGATGTTGTGGTGCAGCTAAGATGTAGAAGCCCTGCACAGGTAGGGCTGTAGTCGCAGGGCAGATGAAAGAGTTGGTAGATGGTGTGCAGTGCAGGATGTAGCAGAGCCGAGCACCAGGCGCAGGAGAAAGATGAGACACAGTCGTGCAGTTCCTTTACCTGTACTTGGTAAGCGCCGTCCAGGACCCAGAGTACAGATGGAGAAGGAGTTGGTCAGCCTGGAAGCAAATTCGGAATTCTCTCTCTGCAGATAGGTAGTGTGGCCTCCGTTCTAGGGCTTATCTGAGGTACTGGCAGTACTGAGTTCACTGAAGTTCCCCCTGTTGACTCTCTTTTGGAACTTTCTCGTATGGCAGGCAGCCGTAGCCTTTTCCTTCTGGCTCACACATGTCACTGCTGGGGCCTCCAAGCCTTAGTTGGGAACAGAGCATTTACAGCTGCTACTTCCTCTGGTTTCTGCTGCAGGACCGTCAGTGTCCCTACAAACTCGGAGACCGGAATCTGGACCATGCGCTCCAGCTAGGAGTGAGCCTTAACTCTGCCCATACTCCAGCTCCCCTTCTCACGTCCACACACTTCCCCTTCCCTTCACAGACTGCCCTAACTTCCCTCCTCCCGACCACAGAGAGCAGCTCCTCAGCAGTCAGGTTCAGAGCTCTCCCTGCTGGCCTGGAGTGGGAACTGTGTTGTGTGTTGGTTTAACTGCTAGAGAGATCCTTCGTTGCTCCCAAGCATGACATCACACTCCCTAGGAGGAAGGTAATGCCACTGTGGCGACCATACTCCTGGGGGCGCCACAAGTGCACTGATGCCCAGCCACTGCTAGATGATTCTGCTGGTGCATTGACCCAGACCACTACATTCTCCTCGCACTCTACACAGCCTGAATCTGACCCTGATGAAACTGAGGTTCCCCTTCCCGCATACTATACCACCTTACACGGTGACAAAGAGGAAGGTGCAGATGAAAGTGCAGGTTCCTTGAGCAGGTGTGGGGGCATACTCATTGGCGACGGCACTGGCACAGTGCCCCTCATAGCACGCAAAAGTGTCTCTGCCGGTGGGAGGGCCCACCGGGCCCACCCGCTGTCAGACGCACCGCCGTACTATGAGGGGCCCTTGCTCAGGATCACAGCACTTGCAAAGTTGAAATACTTACCTCTCCCTGCTCCACCGCCATGACGTCTCCCGCTTTTCCTGATAGTGACATTCTGGTCAGAGAGCGTGATGACATCACGTCTGTACGCCCTCTGCCTAAACAGTCCAAGTGCAGAGATGGAAGATGGGGATGACAAGGAGTCCAGAGTACAGGGATTCTCTAGCGAGGAGACTTATTTAATTGTTTTAAAGGTTGGGAGCAATTTTTGGGGAGCTCTATACTCTGGAGAATTATATATGGGGCCCACCATACACTGGAGCATTCCAAAGTTGGACATCAGACACTGGAGCAGCATTTACAGTGCCCATTATACACTGGAGCATTAGAAATGGGGCCCATTATATATGGAGCATTATTTGGGCCCATAAGACAGTGGAGCTTCATCCATGGGGACCAACATATACTGTAGCATTATGTGGAGCTCATCATATACTGTATCGAACATTATATGGGACCAATGATTCTGTATGGAGAAATATATGGGCCTCATTGCTCTGTATGGCGCACTATGCGGTGGCCATAATACTGTATGGAGTAATAAACTGTCCGTTTTTGGAGCTATTGAAGAATTTAAAATTGATATCAGTCATGTGATGTAAGAAGTGAAGTATTTTTCATTGTACTATACCGCTATTTCTCTGCCATATCAGAGGTTCATGAATTGTGGCATGTGTTAAAGGAGCCCAGTGACAATTTTTGGCCCTGGGCCCACGAAAATCTGGAGCCAGCCCTACCCCCCACAACTTTAGCCAAATAACCCCCAGTTTTCAATGCCTAACTATTATTATAAAGTAAATTAAGGTTGACAAGCTTAAGTAATAAGAATTGATGTTTTTGGCATTAAAATGGGCACTGTAGGTGTGTTTCCTGTCCTCCACTCACTGCCGACTTTTCTTCCCCATTGACTTGCATTTGGTTTCGTGTTTCAGTCGGCCTTCGACTTTTCCCGATAATCGGCTGATTGCATTCGACCCGACTTTTGCGAAAGTCGGGATTCATGAAACCCGACTTGACCCGAAAAAGGCAAAGTCGCTCATCTCTAGTAACCTGCTGTTCACTGCTAGTGATGGTAAAATACAGGAAGGACCATGATGTGTTAAGCTTATGAAAGAATGAGTCAAGAGTCTCTGGAGAGCCAGTCCAGATGCAAAAAACATAATCAATGTACCTCTTCCATATGAGACTGTATGTTTGGAAGAGGGGATCCGTGTAAATAACCTCATCCTCAAAGGCTGCCATGAAACTGTTAGCGTAAGAGGGTGCCACATTTGATCCCATGGTAGTATCCTTGACCTGAAGATAAAAGTCGTCCTCAAACATAAAGTAGTTTTTAGTAATGACTACTCTAAGTAATTGCAGTACAAGGTCTATTACATCGCTATGCAAATTAGCTTGAGTTAAAAGTCTATGGACACAAGCCATGCCCTTGTCATAGTAACATAGTAAGATAAGATGGCTTTAATCGGCATCATCAGGGCATCCCTGATGAAGTGAGCTGGGACAGCTCAGGAAACGCGTAGGCACCAGTAAAGCTCCTTGAATTTTACCTACAGCAGCGCAGTGTATCATTGCACCTTAAAGCCATCTTATCTTACAAGTCCTTGGACCCTGTGCAGACTGCAGCAGCTGTTTCATGCGTTTGTAGGTGTTGTGACCGAAGTTTCACAACCCTATCAGGTGAGTCTCTCCTTGCCTCACCATTACAATTGTGTTTTAAAGGTTTCACACAGTGGATGCGCCCTGTTTTGTTTCTTTTATTTATGGTAACATAGTAACATAGTTAGTAAGGCCGAAAAAAGACATTAGTCCATCCAGTTCAGCCTATAAAATTCTGTCAGAATAAATCACCAGATCAAGATATTTGTATTGTCCCCTTATATACTTATACATGGATATTAGATCGCCCCTCAGTTGTCTTTTTTCTAGACTAAATAATCCTAATTTTGCTAATCTCTCTGGGTATTGTAGTTCACCCATCCCCTCTATTAATTTTGTTGCCCTCCTTTGTACCCACTCTAGTTCCATTATATCCTTCCTGAGCACCGGTGCCCAAAACTGTACACAATACTCCATGTGCGGTCTAACCAGAGATTTGTACAGAGGCAGTATAATGCTCTCATCATGTGTATCCAGACCTCTTTTAATGCACTGGCTACTCTAGGTAAGTTTATCATTAACTAGGATCCCCAAGTCCTTCTCCATGTCAGATTTACCCAGTGGTTTACCTTTCAGTGTGTAATGGTGATATTGATTCCTTCTTCCCATGTGTATAACCTTACATTTATCATTGTTAAACTGCATCTGCCACCTTTCGGCCTAAGTTCCCAACTTATCCAGATCCATCTGTAGCAGAATACTATCTTCTCTTGTATTGACTGCTTTACATAGTTTTGCATCATCTGCAAATATCGATATTTTACTGTGCAAACCTTCTACCAGATCGTTAATAAATATGTTGAAGAGAATAGGTCCCAACACCGACCCCTGCGGTACCCCACTGGTCACAGCGACCCAGTTAGAGAATATACCATTTATAACCACACTCTGCTTTCTATCACTAAGCCAGTTACTTACCCATTTACACACATTTTCCCCCAGACCCAGCATTCTCATTTTGTGTACCAACCTCTTGTGTGGCACAGTATCAAACGCTTTGGAAAAATCAAGATATACCACATCCAATGACTCACCTTGTTCCAGTCTATAGCTTACCTCTTCATAAAAACTGATTAGATTGGTTTGACAGGAGCGATTCCTCATAAACCCATGCTGATATGGCGTTAAACAGTTATTCTCATTGAGATAATCCAGAATAACATCCCTCAGAAACCCTTCAAATATTTTACCAACAATAGAGGTTAGACTTACTGGCCTATAATTTCCAGGTTCACTTTTAGAGCCCTTTTTGAATATTGGTACCGCATTTGCTATGCACCAGTCCTGTGGAACAGACTCCGTCGCTATAGAGTCTCTAAATATAAGAAATAATGGTTTGTCTATTACATTACCTAGTTCTCTTAGTACTCGTGGGTGTATGCCATCCGGACCCAGAGATTTATCTATTTTAATCTTATTTAGCCGGATTTGCACCTCTTCTTGGGTTAGATTAGTGACCCTTAATATAGGGTTTTCTTTGTCTCTCGGCATTTCACCTAGCATTTCATTTTCCACTGTGAATACCGTGGAGAAGAAGGTGTTTAATATATTAGCTTTTTCCTCATCATCTACAACCATACTTTCCTCACAATTTTTTAAAGGGCCTACACTTTCACTTTTGATTCATTTACTATTGATATAGTTGAAGAACATCTTGGGATTAGTTTTACTCTCCTTAGCAATGTGCTTCTCAGTTTCCTTTTTGGCAGCTTTAATTATTTTTTTAGATAAATCATTTTCCTCCTTATAGTTTTTTAGAGCTTCAACGGCGCCATCCTGCTTTAGTAGTTTAAATGCTTTCTTTTTACTGTTAATTGCCCCTCTTACTTTTTTGTTTAGCCACATTGGGTATTTCCTATTTCTTGTCCTTTTACTCCCACAAGGTATAAACCGCTTACAGTGTCTATTAAGGATGTTCTTAAACATTTCCCATTTATTTTCTGTATTCTTATTTCTGAGGACATTGTTCCAGTCAACCAGATTAAGGACATCTCTAAGCTGGTCAAACTTTGTCTTCCTGAAGTTCAGTGTTTTCGTGACTCCCTGACATGTCCCCCTAGCGAAAGACAAGTGAAACTGTACAATATTGTGGTCGCTATTTCCTAGATGCCCATCAATCTGCAGATTTGTTATTCTGTCAGGTCTGTTAGATAGTATTAGGTCTAAAAGTGCTGCTCCTCTGGTTGGATTCTGCACCAATTGTGAAAGATAATTATTCTTGGCTATTAGCAGAAACCTGTTGCCTTTATGGGTTTCGCAGGTCTCTGTTTTCCAGTTAATATCCGGGCAGTTAAAGTCCCCCATAATAAGGACCTAACTATGGGTTGCAGCTTCATCTATCTGCCTTAGTAGTAAACTTTCCATGATTACTGTTACATTTGGGGGTTTGTAACAGACCCCAAAGAGAATTTTGTTACTATTTTTCCCTCCACGTATTTCGACCCATATGGACTCGACATCCTCATTCCCTTCGTTAATAGCTTCCCTTAAAGTGGACATTAGACAAGACTTTACATAAAGACAAACCCCTCCTCCACTCCGATTTTTACGACCCTTTCTAAACAGACTGTAACCCTGTAAGTTAACTGCCCAGTCATAGCTTTCATCTAACCATGTCTCGGTTATTCCCACTATGTCATAGTTACCTGTAGGTATTTCTGCTTCTAGTTCTTCCATCTTGTTTGTCAGGCTTCTGGCGTTTGCGAGCATGCATTTTAGAGAATTTTGCTTTGTTCCAATCTCCTCCCTGTTGATTGTTTTAGAAATTTTCTTACCTCCCTTCTGAGTATGTTGTCTTGGATCTTCTTTGCCACACCTCATATCATTCATCAGTATAATATCTGGTTTCATGTTCGTGTCTAACGTTTTTCTTCCCATCCCCTCTTCTTCTAGTTTAACGCTCTCCTGATGAGTGTAGCGAGTTTTCTGGCGAATGTGTGTTTCCCAGGTTTGTTGAGGTGTAGTCCGTCTCTGGCGAGGAGTCCATACAGGTAATTCACACTGTGGTCCTGGAATCCAAATCCTTGTTGTCTGCACCATCGTCTTAGCCAGTTGTTCACATCAAGGATCCTGTTCCATCTCCTGGTGCCATGCCCGTCTACTGGAAGGATAGAAGAAAAAACTACCGGTGCATCCAGTTCCTTTACTTTCTTCCCCAACTCTTCAAAGTCCTTGCAGATTGTCAGTAGGTCCTTCCTTGCCGTGTCATTGGTGCCAACATGTATCAGAAGAAATGGGTGAACGTCCTTGGAACTGATGAGCATTGGTATCCTATCGGTCACATCCTTGATCTTCGCACCTGGGAGGCAGCATACTTCTCTTGCGGTTATATCCGGTCTGCAGATGGCTGATTCTGTGCCTCTCAGTAGTGAGTCTCCCACCACTACCACTCTTCTTTGCTTCTTGGCTGTACTTTTTGTTGTCACTTCTGGGGGTTGCTGTGTGCCCTTTTCTTCTTTGCTTGCTGGGTGTGCCTCATCCTTAGGTGTACCATCATCATCCTCTGCAAGGCCTTGGTATCGGTTTGTCAGTTGTGTGGTTGGTGATGTCTCTATGGTCTTCTTGCTTCTTTTCGTCACAAGCTTCCACTTGTCTGCTTTTGGAGGTTCTTCACCTTCTGTGACCAGTAGAGATGCTTCTGTTCTGTCTAGGAAGTCTTCATTTTCTTTGATGAGTTTCAAAGTTGCAATTCTTTTTTCCAGACCATGCACCTTTTCTTCTAAAAGGGCCACTAATCTACACTTCTGGCAGGTGAAGTTGGATTCTTCTTCTGGTCGATCTGTGAACATGTAGCACATATTGCAGCTCACCATGTAGGTTGTCACATCTGCCATGTTGCTCCTAGATCCTGCTGACTTGCTGCGTGTCTTCCTTCTTGTGTAATCTACCCAATCAGGCAAGCTTTCTTGCAATAATGTCCTAGAGGCAAAAATTTGCACGCCGTAAGGCGCGCGGTTCGGCAATGCTTTCCAAGCAGCTGGTCCCGGCTGTATCCAACAATCCTCTTGCTTAGGGAGACTCTTCGCTTTTCCCAGAAGGCACCTGGAATATGCAAATTATCTTCCTCAAGCTTCAATGTACTAAGTTAAATATTATGTACAGTAATTCTGATTTAATTTGTGTCAATAAGTCAATAAACTATCTTTCATGACTGCCACTATCTTTATTATGTGTCAGACGTTTTCTGTACCAACTAATAGATTGTGTAAACTGTGGACTACATAGACTAGAGATGCGCCAAAATTACTAAACAATAGTTTGATAAAACTGTTGCTTTTCTAGTCTAAGCATGCACTCTGTAGTAGTTAGACA
Source organism: Dendrobates tinctorius (assembly GCF_039654945.1). Taxonomy (NCBI): domain Eukaryota; kingdom Metazoa; phylum Chordata; class Amphibia; order Anura; family Dendrobatidae; genus Dendrobates; species Dendrobates tinctorius. The sequence continues at coordinate 1,025,732 of NW_027361830.1, forward strand.
ATCTTGATAAATATGCCCCACTTAATTTATTTTGTCTTGTATATTAACCAGTTCATGACTGGACCATTCTCCCCCCTTCCTGACATGACACAATTTCAAATTTTATTGTCCATGCACTTTTATTGCTCTAAATTATTTTCTCGTTTGAATATTCAAATAATTTTTGCTTCTTTTTTCAAGATACGTGAGGTTTATGTATTTTTTTTGTTTTGTCGATATCAAAGGAAAATGTAAAGAGAAATAAAAAAGTGTCTATTTTTCGCTTTTTATATATTTTTCAATGACTACAAATAACCTCTAAAAATATTTTTAATTATAATACTCAATTATAAAGTGCCATTAAATCCACAGCGCTTTACAGACATTATCGGCACTGTCCCCATTGGGGCTTATAATCTAAATTCCCTATCAGTATGTCTTTGGGGTGTGGGAGACGTGAAACCGGAAAACCTGGAGGAAACCACTGAGCCACTGTGCTGCCCATAATAGTTTTGTTTTATTTATTAATGCTTTTTTTCTATTTTATTTCTGCTTTTTTATTTCTGTACTTCATTTATTTTACACTCTGTGATATGATAAGATCTTAAAAGATCTTTGGAGGGCATTTTAACATTTTAATACATTTTATTGTATTGCTGATCTCTCCTGTAACTGTTGCTGGTATATTGGCCCCAGTTATATGAGAATTTCAGCATTCTGCCTGCACAGCATAGTTGACCGGGTTTTTTAGGACTCAGCAGTTCCTGATCCTGCCTTACATCCAGTGGATCACATGAACACAAGGTCCAGAGGAGGAAGCATGGTCAGTGCTTCCTAATCTATATAGACAAGCACTGGTTCAATGCTGTGAGCTTGAGCAGGTAAACATTCTAAAAAAACAATGTCTACTTTCACTTTGGGAAGTCTGGCTGTGCCGAACACCACCTCAGCTGCACAATCTTGTGTAAACTGCATAGACTGCATTTACGTTTTGGAATGGCAATGCAGAATAATGAGGACTGCTCAGATATTTAAAGTCTATGGGCAGTCCAGCAGTAGTTCAATTATAACTTTTTTTTTTAATATTCATTTATAACTGTTTGCAAACAAGATAAGAATCAGTAACATACATAGCATATAAAGACAAAGGCCATAACAATATCCACAAAGTGTAGCTTGAAAGATTCAAAAGAAGACAGTGTTATTCAGTATAACAGTCAGTTCCGACCCCCAACTCCCCCCCAGGCACGTCTGAAACCCTGCAGGTTTAATCAGGTAAGTCTAATAGGTGTGTTACCAGATATAAGCTCTCTCATATACCAATAGGTGAATTGAAAGCAACCATGTAATGCTTGACCCACCTATAGTGGCTGTAGATCAATAAAGGAGGACCACATGAGGAAAAAAACGTTCCGTATGACTTTCTTTATGAAGTATGGACTCAATCCAATCCATTTTAAACAAATATGTTACCTTCGACGAAATTAGATTTAGTGAAGGGGTTGCGTCCTGTGCCCATAAATGCAGAATATTCTTGTGGGTAGCCCAAATAGTTAAAACACGTAGTTGCTGAGCAGAGAGTCCTAGTAGTTGATCCTGTGAGAGAATATTAAATAACGCCCATTCCGGAGATAATGTAAAGCGAATGTTGAAGGTGTTGGTGAGATGGCGAAGAAGCATATCCCAAACCTCCTGTATCTTCAGACAATCCCAGAGACAATGAAAGATGTCAGCTGGAGAGTGTAAACATGTGGGACAAGAGGGATTAGACCGATAGATTTGACCTCCGGGAAAATCATAGAATCATAGAATCGTAGAGTTGGAAGGGACCTCCTGGGCCATCTGGTCCAACCCCCTGCTCAAAGCAGGATTCGCTAAATCATCCCACACAAATGTCTGTCCAGCCGCTGTTTGAAGACTTCCATTGAAGTAGAACTCACCACTTCTCGTGGCAGCCTGTTCCACTCATTGATCACTCTAACTGTCAAAAAGTTTTTTCTAATATCTGATCTGTGTCTCCTCCCATTCAGTTTCATCCCATTGCTTCTAGTCTTTCCTTGTGCAAATGAGAATAAAGATGATCCTTCTACAATCTGACAGCCCTTGAAATATTTGTAGACAGCTATTAAGTCTCCTCTCAGTCTTCTCTTTTGCAAGCTAAACATTCCAAAATCATGCAACCTTTCCTCATAAGACAGGGTTTGCAGACCGGTCACCATTTTGGTCGCTCTTTTCTGAACTTGCTCCAGTTTGTTGATGTCTTTTTTAAAATGTGGTGCCCAAAACTGGACACAGTATTCCAGATGAGGTCTGATCAAAGAGGAGTAGAGGGCAATAATGACTTCACGTGATCTAGACTGTATGCTTCTGTTAATACATCCTAGAATTGCTTTTGCCTTTTTTGCTACTGCATCACACTGTTGACTCATATTCAGTCTGTGATCTATTAGTATACCCAAGTCTTTTTCACATATGCTGTGGCTTAGCCCTATTCCTCCCTTTCTGTATATGCTTTTTTCATTTTTATTGCCCAGATGTAGTACTTTGCATTTTTCCCTGTTAAAAACCATTCTGTTAGTTGCTGCCCACTGCTCCAGTTTATTTATATCTTTTTCAATTCTCTCTCTCTCTTCTCTAGTATTAGCTATCCCTCCTAGCTTTGTGTCATCAGCAAATTTAATCAGTTTACCCTCAATTCCTTCATCTAAATCGTTGATAAAGATGTTGAACAATACAGGGCCCAGGACAGAGCCCTGTGGTACCCCCACTTGAGACATTCTTCCAACTGGTTGTGCAGCCATTTACGACCACTCTTTGGGTCCGATCACTAAGCCAGTTATGAATCCACCTAACAATTGCCTTGTCCATTTCATACCTAGTCATTTTTTCAATAAGGATTGTGTGAGATACTTTGTCAAATGCTTTGCTGAAGTCAAGATATACTATATCTACAGCATATCCCTAATCCACCCAATCAGTGATTTCATCAGAGAAGGAAATTAAGTTAGTCTGACATGACTTATTAGTTACAAACCCATGCTGACTCTGTTTAATCACTTCATTCTTATCCAGGTACTGACATACATGTTGTTTAATAATTTGTTCGAAGATCTTTCCTGGTATAGAAGTCAGACTCACCGGCCTATAGTTGCCTGGGTCCACCTTCTTCCCCTTTTTAAAGATAGGAACAACATTTGCTCTTCTCCAGTCTTCTGGGACTTCTCCTGTTCTCCAAGAATTTTCAAAGATTATGGAGAGGTGTTCAAAAATTTCTTCTGCTATCTCCTTCAGTACTCTGGGGTGTAATTCATCTGGACCTGGAGACTTGAATTCATTTAGGTTAGCTAAGTGTTTCCTCACTATCTTTCTGTTTATAGATATCCTGGATTCTTCTATTCCCTTGATATGACAGAGAACAACAGTTGATGTTACATTTCCTTTTTGAGAGAAAACAGATGCAAAATAGGAATTTAAAAGTTCGACCTTCTCAACATCCTGTCTTACCATTTCATCATTTTCATCCTGTAAAAATCCTATAGCATCTTTGACTTTTCTTTTACTTTTGACATATCCCCAAAATCTGTTATTATTGCTTTTGATGTTTCTTGCAAGCCTCAATTCATTGTCAGCTTTATATAATCTGATTTGTGCCCTGCAGGTTCTGCCGAAAGCATTATAGTCTTCTTTAGATATGCCTCCCTCTTTCCATTTTATAAACATTTCTTTCTTCCTTTTTAGCATATGGTTAAGTTCTGTGTTCATCCATCCTGGTTTCCTTAAATGCTTCCTATTCTTCCCTCTTTTTGGAATTGTTAACAATTGTGCTTTGAGAATTTCATTTTTCAAGGGTTCCCATCCTTCCTGGACATTTTTGTCATTAAGGATATCAAGCCATTGGATCCCTCCAATTCTCTTTCTGAGTCCCTTAAAATCTGCCTTTCTGAAATGTACCCTTGATGTCTGAGTCTTCACAGGTCTTCCTCCTCTAGTTATCCAAAATTCTAAAATAGCATGGTCGCTACCTCCTAGGTTCCCAGCCACTTTTACCTCCTCAACCATTTCCTCCCTTTTTATAAGGATTAGATCCAAGGTAGCAGATCCTCTTGTTTTCTCCCCTACCATTTGGAAGATAAAGTTGTCAGCAAGAGAGGATAAGAATTTCCTTGACCTGTTAGTTTTGCCTGAGAGAGATTCTCAACAAATGTCTGGATAGTTGAAATCTCCCATGACAACTGTGTCATATTTTTTGGAGAACTTGGCCATTTGATGCATAAAGAGTTCATCCATATCTGCAGTTTCCACAGGCGGTCTGTAGTAAATGCCTACAATGGTGTCCTTTCCATTGTTCTGTCCTTGTATTCTTACCCAAACAGTTTCCACAGAACTCCCGGTCTCTGAAGCTATAATCTCTGTGCAGATATACGCGTTTCTAACATACAATGCGACACCTCCTCCTCGTTTATCAAGTCTGTTTCTTGCAAATAAGTTGTATCCTTCTAGCCTTGTATTCCAATCATGTGTATCGTCCCACCAAGTTTCCATGATTCTAATGACATCATATTTCTTTTCCTGTGTTAGTAGTTCCAGTTCTCTGTTAGGGACGGCGGAACGCACCAAATATAAATAATAGGAAGTGCGTTCGCCGCCCGGGGTCCACCGTGCGGTAGATGTAAAGACCGCTGCTGGGTAATGGCTGACTCGCCGGATGGCGGAGTACTGTGCTCGGGTTAACGTCACACGAGGTGATTAGGAGAGAATCTGTTCAAGACACAGAGTCGCCCTAATGTAGATAAGGCGTAGACTCTGGGCCTGTTAACTTCACAGGACCAGCTGGCATGTGGCATCGCAGCCGTGAACGCCAATAGGTGCTGCTTACTGCAGCGCGGCAGTAACTACAGCCGCTAAACGACAGTACCGGGGAGCCGGACACCGTTGGATGCTAGAATAAGGTGCGGTGAGCACAGTGGCGCATAGCTTGCCACTACCTGGTGCTGACTAATACAAACACTCTGTCGCATTCGTAATATCAGAGGGTAGGGGTTTCAAATGAGTCAGTCACCAGACACATGCATCCGTCACCATTCATACATAGCAGGTAAGTCTACACTAGCGCATGGCCGAGCCGCCATGCGGGCTTTTTATAGCCATGCGCTTCCGGGACCTTCCAGTCTTCTGAGAAGGACCAATCAGATCCGAAGCAGGACCTGAGCATGTGACCCCTGCTCTCCATTGAGAGGTCGTCTTGTGGGCATGCCCTGTAGCATGGCGAGAGGACTTAGCCTCTGGAGCGGTTCCCTGCAAAGCAGGTTGCGCTACAATTGCTGGACCAGAGGTGCCAGCAACATCCAGACTCAGAGAGCAGGTCTGAGCAGAACGCCTGGATCACCGAGATTGCTGAGCGGTCGGAGGGGAATGGGAGACCGCTGGATGTACGGCTCTGGATTCCTGTTGTGCAGTCTCAGAAATCCGACGCCTAACATTCTGCTTGTTTGTTGCCCATGCTTTGTGCATTAGTATAGAAACATTTTAGTTTGTGATTGGTTTCTCTTTCTCCAATATTTTTATTATTTAGAATTTTTTGTCTTTGTTCTTTCCTCCCATTTCTAATAGCAGAGTTCTCAATAGCATTTGTCAGGTGTATGTCCTATGGAAAATCATGAGGGCCATAGTTGAGTAGCTGTCATATGGCAATACAGAGTTTAAATGTAGAGTGGCTTTCAAAAGATCAGTCAGTCTGTAATTAGATAGTTGTGATACCCATCTGCCCAGGCCTGGTAAGAATCTGACCATGAAATAGAAGGTGTTGTGAATTCTCTTTCTGGGCTCCCTCTGGTGGTTACTGAAGGTAGTGGAGCTGGTCAGATTGACAGAGGTGTTGCGAGTTCTCTTTCTGGGCTCCCTCTGGTGGATCCTGGAGGTAGTGGAGCTGGTCAGACTGACAGAGGCATGCCACCTGATAATGATAATGACGATTGGAGATCTGGGGTTTCTGACTGGAGTATTTAAGACAGCTGACTTCCTTCAATCCCTGCTGGTGATTTTCTTCCTGTGCCTTCTGAGGTCTGATGTCTCCTGCTCTGTTCCTGCATGGTTCAGCTAAGTGGTTCATTTGCTAATCTTTTTGCATTTGATCTGGTTTTGTCTATCTCTACTTTGTGTGGGTCAGCTTGCTCCTGCTGGAGCTGTGCTGGATCACCACCCATATGTTACTGCTTGTGTCTGTTTGTTCTGTCCCCTGTTATATTGGTCTCTTTTTGCTTTGCTTTCAGTATATACCAGAGTGCTGATATAGTGGGGGCGAAGTCGTGTGACTTCAGTGTTTCTTTTGTGCATCAGACGTGTTGGATTTTTCAGGGTTTTTTGCGTGATTGCAGACAGTGTCTTTCCTTTCCTGTCCTGTCTAGTCAGTCTGGGCCCCATCATTTGCTCAGTCTATTTTTCTGCCTGCGTTTGTGTTTTCATCTTGTCTCGCCGACAATATATGTTTGGGGGCTATCTATTCCTTTGGGGTCTGCTCCGGGGCAGTTTAGATTTCACCTTTCTTGCTTTAGGCTGAGTTAGCTTTCCAGCTTTGCCAAGGCGTCTAGGGCATCGTGGGTATGCTACACGGCTACTGCTAGTTGTGTGGATAGGATCAGGGGTCTGCAATCCGCTTAGTTACCAACCTCTCTGGTTTTCTGGTAGCTTAGCCTGGTCCTCCTATCCTCCTCGGTGACCCATTCATAACAAGAAGGTTTGATTGATTTATAGATAAGACTTAGCGAATTAACTCCTGCACGAGTGCCATGGGAGATCAGATGGAGAGGACAGGTTCTGACACTGTCTGGTATGCCTCGGAAGACCGAGTCAACGTAATGCTTAATCTGAGAAATAACCCAAGCGACTTGCAGCTGTAATCGCAGCAAAAGGTTGCACAACAAAGTATTAAGTTAAAGGGGCTGAATAATATTGCACTCCCCACTTTTCAGTTTTTGAATTTCCACAAAAATTTAAAATAACAAATAAATTTCGATCAACTTCACAATTGTGTTCCACTTGTTGATTCTTCACCAAAAATTTACATTTGGTATCTTTATGTTTGAAGCATGATATGGGGGAAAAGGTGGAAAAGTTCCAGGAAGCCGAATACTTTAGCAAGGCACTGTACAATCTTAAATTTGGAAAATTGAGGCCCCCAAAAGATTTAGCCTGTTGCAATTTAAAAATACTGATCCTAGATCTCCCCCTCGAGCCCTATATAAATTGTCGAAAAATCTTAGGAGTTGATTGTCAGCTTTAGATAATAGAATAGGTAGCGTTTGTAAAGGGAAGAGTATTTTAGGGAAGGAAACCATTTTAATAAGGTGAGCTTTACCCGCGAAAGATAATTTAAAAGACGTCCAAGATTGTATTTCCTGAGTAATGGCAGATATTAAGGGTCGGATATTAAGTTGGTAAATAGTATGTAGGTTGGTGGGTAGGTACAAGAATACCAAGATATCGTAAAGAACCATGCCCCCACTGAAATGGAAAAGGGAAGATCGCTAAAGCCTTGGATTTGTTAAAATTTATGCGGAATCCCGAGATTTCTCCAAACTCATGGAAAGCCTCCATTATGAAAGGAATGGACTCCTTAGGATTGGCTATCGTGAGTAGTGTGTTGTCGGCGAATGCCAAGGACTTGAGTGTAAGGTGGCCTATCCCAATTCCCTCAAAGGAATGAATCATCTCCAGATATTTACGTAGATGGTCTAGGGCAATATTAAACAATAAGGGGGATAAATAACATCCCTGCCTCGTACCTCTGAAAATTGAGAAAGGGGATGACTGAATACCATGGAGCCAAATTGAGGACTGAGAATTGGTGTAAATCGTCCAGATAAAATTGAAAAAGGTAAATCCAAACATTCTGTATTAAAGAGTTCGGATGAGGTAGGACCAAGATACCCAGTCAAAAGCCTTATCGGCGTCAAGGCTAGCTAAGATGTTTTGTTTAGCTTTGGTTTGATGACTATGAATAACAGCGGCTAAAGCCGTTGTAATATTGTAGGTGATGGATCGGCCATGGACAAAGCCCATTTGGGACGTGGAGAGGATATTAGGAAGTATAGATTGTAATCTGTTGGCAATAATTTTGGTGAGCAATTTGAAATCTACGTTTAAAAGGGAGATTGGGCGGTACGAAACAGGGAGAAGGGGGTCTTTACCTGGCTTTGGTAGTAATGAAAGGCTTGCTTCATTGAAGCGGTCAGGAAGGGAACTTGAATCTATAATATGTGTTAGGCGTCGGATTCCTGTAGCTACACAACAGGAGTCCAGAGCCTCACATACTGCTTCGCAGCAAGTCATTCCTGAGGCTAAGTCCCGCTGCCGCTCCACTGAGCATGCTCATGAGACGATCTCAGATTGGAGCTCGGGAGTCACATGCTTAGGTCCTTCCCCTGATCTGATTGGTCCATCTCAGAGATCTGGAAGGTTCCGGCAGCGCATGGCTATAGAAGGACCACATGGCCATTCGGCCATGCGCTGGTATAGACATTACTTGCTAGATGTGTGAATGGTGACGGATGTATGTTTCTGGTGACTGACTCATTTGAAACCCCTTCCCTCTGATATTACGCATGTGGATAGGGAATTAGTTCAGCAGTCAGCGCCAGTCAGTGGCAAGCTTTAGGCCACTGTGCACACCGCGACTCTACTCTAGCGTCCGATTGTGCTACTCCTCACAGAACTATCATCTCGCGGCTGTGTGCTACGCCGCGCTGCAGTTGCAGGTCTCTTTGGCGCCCTCAGTAGCGACGCCGCACACACGGTAGGTCTAGACGGACGCAGTTCCTTCTGCCTTTGGTCCTGCACCTGTGACCTGATACCGTGTGTGCATATACTGTATCTGAGACCTGTGACGCTAACAGGCTCAGTCTTTTTGTGTTTACCCTTACTGGCATCTGTGATTAAACAGTGATTGCTCTGCGCACCTGGGTGACGTTTAGCCCCGTGCGCATTATACCGCCTTATTGTGCGTCTGCCATTACTCAGCAGCAGTTATAACACCTTCTGCACGGTGGACCCCGAGCGGCGAACGCACTTTATTTATTTTATTTAGTGCATTCCGCCGTTCCTAACAATATGATTAAAAAGAGAGGTAAGGTGGGGTATAAGTAATGGTCACAATATTTTATGAATTATGCTGAATAACCGTCCGAGCCAGGGGCTTTAAGCAATTTAAGAGACTGGATGACCAATCCAACTTCCCCAGGAGAGATAGGTTCACTTAAAATTTCTCTTTGAGAGATGGAAAGTGTTGGTGGATCAACCTTGTGAAGAAAATTATAGCTTTCTTCCTGAGAATCGCTAGGTGGGCCATAGAGATCTGCATAAAAATCTCTGAAAACCGTGCATATTTGAACTGGGTCACGGATAATGGAACCATTAGGATGTTTGATGTTGGTGATTTTAGTAGCCGTTTTGAAGGGTTTCATTAGTGATGCCAAAAGGCGCCCAGGTTTATTGCCCCAACGAAAGAAGCGGTTATGTTGGTAGACAAGTTGGTTATGCGCTTGTTCATGCAATAAGGTGTCTACAGTAGATTATGTTTTGCAGTGAGGTAAGCCTCCTTGGATGAGGAGGTATTGTGCAGCCGGAAATCAATATAGGTTTGAGTGAGCTGGTCAAGAAGAGGCCGCAAGGAGGACAACAGTTTCTTCTTTTTCTGAGACACTTAAGAGATAATGTGTCCTCTGAGCACTGTTTTAAGTGGTAACCCAGAATAAACTGATGTCTTCTAAGTGTTCCAAGTTATCCTCCATGTATGTCTCCCACTAGCCAGTCAAACATTTTTTGAAATCATCCGACGTATAAAGATTAGAGTTGAGCGAAACGGGTCGAAAAAATTCAAAAGTCGCCGACTTTTGGCAAAGTCGGGTTTCATGAAACGAAACCCGACCCTAGGATGAGGTCGGCCACGAGGTCGGCGACTTACGCGCCAAAGTCGCGTTTCAAAAGTTTGTTTTGCGCTCTTTTTCAGCCAATCAGGATCCACGGACACTGTGGGCAACGTGATGACATAGGCACGGGTCACCACCATCTTTCAGAAGGGCATGCAAGTGATTGGCTTGCTTTGGTGGGCGTCACAGGGGGTATAAAAGGGCGTGCACGCCGACCGCCATCTTACTTCTGCCGATCTTAGTATAGGGAGAGGTTGCTGCTGGTTCTGTAGGGAGAGCGTTAGGCAGGGAAGAAGACAAAAAAACTGCTTCTGCTGCTAGCGATTTGGCCTGCACAACACACAAGTCACTGTGTGTGCAGTGCAAGGGGAGGCTATATTGTGGTGTATCAGTGGTGTTGGTTGTTGGGCTGCCTTTTAAGGCTTCCTGACACGCTGGCATTGCTGTTTACCCACTGCTCCGCAAACTGCTTTTTTAAAAGCAATCCAATCTCCCTTATCCTCTCGTCACTTTGGTCACAGGCAGCTGTGCCATCGAGCGTGTCACATAGCGCTCAGATATCAGTGGGCCGCACACAATCCACAAGTGTCCACTGTCCACAAGTGTACGCAGAGATTCAAAATCTCCATTATCCTCTCGTCACTTTGGTCACAGGCAGCTGTGCCATCGAGCGTGTCACATAGCGCTCAGATATCAGTGGGCCGCACACAATCCACAAGTGTCCACTGTCCACAAGTGTACGCAGAGATTCAAAATCTCCATTATCCTCTCGTCACTTTGGTCACAGGCAGCTGTGCCATCGAGCGTGTCACATAGCGCTCAGATATCAGTGGGCCGCACACAATCCACAAGTGTCCAGTGTCCAAAAGTGTACGCAGAGATTCAAAATCTCCATTATCCTCTCGTCACTTTGGTCACAGGCAGCTGTGCCATCGAGCGTGTCACATAGCGCTCAGATATCAGTGGGCCGCACACAATCCACAAGTGTCCACTGTCCACAAGTGTACGCAGAGATTCAAAATCTCCATTATCCTCTCGTCACTTTGGTCACAGGCAGCTGTGCCATCGAGCGTGTCACATAGCGCTCAGATATCAGTGGGCCGCACACAATCCACAAGTGTCCAGTGTCCAAAAGTGTACGCAGAGATTCAAAATCTCCATTATCCTCTCGTCACTTTGGTCACAGGCAGCTGTGCCATCGAGCGTGTCACATAGCGCTCAGATATCAGTGGGCCGCACACAATCCACAAGTGTCCACTGTCCACAAGTGTACGCAGAGATTCAAAATCTCCATTATCCTCTCGTCACTTTGGTCACAGGCAGCTGTGCCATCGAGCGTGTCACATAGCGCTCAGATATCAGTGGGCCGCACACAATCCACAAGTGTCCAGTGTCCACAAGTGTACGCAGAGATTCAAAATCTCCATTATCCTCTCCTCACTTTGGTCACAGGCAGCTGTGCCATCAAGCGTGTCACATAGCGCTCAGATATCAGTGGGCCGCACACAATCCACAAGTGTCCAGTGTCCACAAGTGTACGCAGAGATTCAAAATCTCCATTATCCTCTCGTCACTTTGGTCACAGGCAGCTGTGCCATCGAGCGTGTCACATAGCGCTCAGATATCAGTGGGCCGCACACAATCCACAAGTGTCCACTGTCCACAAGTGTACGCAGAGATTCAAAATCTCCATTATCCTCTCGTCACTTTGGTCATAGGCAGCTGTGCCATCGAGCGTGTCACATAGCGCTCAGATATCAGTGGGCCGCACACAATCCACAAGTGTCCAGTGTCCACAAGTGTACGCAGAGATTCAAAATCTCCATTATCCTCTCGTCACTTTGGTCACAGGCAGCTGTGCCATCGAGCGTGTCACATAGCGCTCAGATATCAGTGGGCCGCACACAATCCACAAGTGTCCAGTGTCCAAAAGTGTACGCAGAGATTCAAAATCTCCATTATCCTCTCGTCACTTTGGTCACAGGCAGCTGTGCCATTGAGCGTGTCACATAGCGCTCAGATATCAGTGGGCCGCACACAATCCACAAGTGTCCACTGTCCACAAGTGTACGCAGAGATTCAAAATCTCCATTATCCTCTCGTCACTTTGGTCACAGGCAGCTGTGCCATCGAGCGTGTCACATAGCGCTCAGATATCAGTGGGCCGCACACAATCCACAAGTGTCCAGTGTCCAAAAGTGTACGCAGAGATTCAAAATCTCCATTATCCTCTCGTCACTTTGGTCACAGGCAGCTGTGCCATCGAGCGTGTCACATAGCGCTCAGATATCAGTGGGCCGCACACAATCCACAAGTGTCCACTGTCCACAAGTGTACGCAGAGATTCAAAATCTCCATTATCCTCTCGTCACTTTGGTCACAGGCAGCTGTGCCATCGAGCGTGTCACATAGCGCTCAGATATCAGTGGGCCGCACACAATCCACAAGTGTCCAGTGTCCAAAAGTGTACGCAGAGATTCAAAATCTCCATTATCCTCTCGTCACTTTGGTCACAGGCAGCTGTGCCATCGAGCGTGTCACATAGCGCTCAGATATCAGTGGGCCGCACACAATCCACAAGTGTCCACTGTCCACAAGTGTACGCAGAGATTCAAAATCTCCATTATCCTCTCGTCACTTTGGTCACAGGCAGCTGTGCCATCGAGCGTGTCACATAGCGCTCAGATATCAGTGGGCCGCACACAATCCACAAGTGTCCACTGTCCACAAGTGTACGCAGAGATTCAAAATCTCCATTATCCTCTCGTCACTTTGGTCACAGGCAGCTGTGCCATCGAGCGTGTCACATAGCGCTCAGATATCAGTGGGCCGCACACAATCCACAAGTGTCCAGTGTCCAAAAGTGTACGCAGAGATTCAAAATCTCCATTATCCTCTCGTCACTTTGGTCACAGGCAGCTGTGCCATCGAGCGTGTCACATAGCGCTCAGATATCAGTGGGCCGCACACAATCCACAAGTGTCCAGTGTCCACAAGTGTACGCAGAGATTCAAAATCTCCATTATCCTCTCGTCACTTTGGTCACAGGCAGCTGTGCCATCGAGCGTGTCACATAGCGCTCAGATATCAGTGGGCCGCACACAATCCACAAGTGTCCACTGTCCACAAGTGTACGCAGAGATTCAAAATCTCCATTATCCTCTCGTCACTTTGGTCACAGGCAGCTGTGCCATCGAGCGTGTCACATAGCGCTCAGATATCAGTGGGCCGCACACAATCCACAAGTGTCCACTGTCCACACGTGTGTGCAGAAATTCTAAAACTCCCCTGTCCTATAGACACCTTGTACCTTGTTTTACATTACTATATAGTTTGTTGGATTTTGTCTACATTTCTACCAAAAATGAGGAAGGCTGGTGGAAGAGGCCGTGGAATTGGGCGGGGGTTGGCAGCTGGTAATGATGGTGTTGGTGGTGGATCTGATGGTAGTGGCAAGAGCAAAATAGGACCGAATGCAGGAGGTGCTGACCCTGCGTCATCGTCTGGCTACATAAGGCCTCGAACGCTTAGTTTTCTAGGAGTTGGCAAACCGCTTTTAAAGGCAGAGCATCAGGAAAAAGTTTTGTCTTACATTGCTGACTCAGCCTCCAGCTCTATCGCCTCCTCTTCTTCAGTTGTAAAAAGTAAAAGCACTGAGTCGTCATTGGAGGCTCATGTTCATGAACCACACCTTTCCTTGTGTCCTTCACCCCAACCAAGATTGAAGGATGACGCAGGCCATACTACTGATTACTCCATGGAGCTGTTTTCACATACCATGCCTGGATTATCAAGTCAAATGGTGAATTACCCAGGCCAAGATGAATCTGACATGGAGTACACTGATGCACAGCCGCTGATGGATGATTCTGCTGGTACATTCACTCAGAGCACTACATTGTCCTCGCAGTGTACAGAACCAGATTTTGACCCTGATGAGACTCAGGTGCCCCTTCCCGCACACTATACCACCATACACGGTGACACAGAGAAAGGTGCACATGACATAGAAGAGGAGGTGATGGATGACCCAGTTGTTGACCCAGATTGGCATCCATTGGGGGAAGAGGGTGCTGCTTCCAATAGCTCAGATGAGGAGCATCCACAGCAGACATCGACATCGCAACAGCTGTTATCTGGCAGGCCCGGAGCACTCCAAAGACAGGTTCCAAACATCAAAAGAGTTGCTGGACAGCTTGTCCAGAGGGTCAAAAGATCACAGCGTGCTAGGCCGCAAAATGTCTGCCAAAGTAGGAAGAGTGCAGTGTGGCACTCTTTTGAACAAAATCCTCATGATCAGGCCAAGGTTATCTGTAAGAAGTGCGCAAAGACCTTTAGCCGAGGGAAAAATCTGAAAAATTTGAATACCAGTTGCATGCTTAGACATTTAACCAGCATGCACTTGCAAGCGTGGACACAACACCAAACCTCAAGTGCCACATGTGCAACTGATCACAACGAAGGTAGTCAGCAACGCTACATTGTTTCCCCCACTGTAAGCCCACCGGTTAGCACAGCAGCAAATGTTGAGGTGTTGTTGCAAGGCCACAGCAGTCAGGGAATCCCACTGTTATATCAATGAAAGACTGATTCTAGGCCATCAGAATGAACACCAACTCCATCACCATCATCAACCCTCTCTCAGTCCGCCCTGTCCACCGCTACTTCCACCATATGCAGCTCTCAAGTCCAGCTCACCCTCCCAGACACTATGAGTAGGTCAAGAAAGTACTCAGTCTCTCATCCGCGTACACTGGGTTTGAACGCCCACATTGCCAAACTAATCTCGTTTGAGATGATGCCCTTTCGGTTGGTGGAAAGCACAGCTTTCCGCGAACTCATGGCCTATGCAGTACCACGCTATGACCTACCCAGTCGCCACTTCTTCTCTCGCAAAGCCATCCCAGCCCTCCACCATCATGTGAAAGACCGCATTGTCCATGCACTCAAGCAGTCAGTGAGCGGAAAGGTGCACCTCACAACTGATGCATGGTCCAGTCGGCATGGCCAGGGCCGTTACGTGTCCATCACTGCGCACTGGGTTAATGTGGTGGATGCAGGGTCCACAGGGGACAGCGATGGTGGGACAGTGCTGCCTAGCCCACGGTATAGGAAACAGTTGGCTGTAGGCGTTTGACCCTCCTCCTCCTCCTCCTCCTCCAGAAGCGACAGCTCGTCCACAGAGCGCAGTCGTACGAGCACTCCATCTGCAGCTGCCACTGTTGCACACGATGTGTCCCCCTATCGAGCAGCTAGTGGAAAGCGTCAGCAGGCTGTGTTGCAGATGATGTGTTTGGGCGACAGACACACCGCCGAGGTTCTGGCCGAGTACTTGAAGCGACAAACTGAGTCATGGCTGGGCAGTGTACATCTTGAGGCAGGCAAGGTAGTTAGTGATAACGGCCGTAATTTTGTGGCAGCCATAGCCCTTTCAAAACTCAGCCACATACCTTGCTGGGCTCACACCTTGAACCTGGTGGTGCAGTGCTTCCTCAAAAATTATCCGGAGTTAACAGCCCTGCTCCAGAAGGTGCGAAGACTGTGCGCGCACATCCGCCGGTTGCCTGTACACTCCGTTCGTATGCAGAAGCTGCAGCGATTGCTCCACCTTCCCAACCACCGCCTCATTATCGACATTGCAACAAGGTGGAACTCCACCCTGCACATGGTGGAGCGGCTGTGCGAGCAGAGGCAGGCCATAATGCATTTGTGGGAGGATACACGGCCAGGCACTTTGAGAGCAGACATGGAGTTGACAGGCGTGCAGTGGTCGAAGCTGAAAGACCTTTGTAAAGTCCTTCAGTGTTTTGAGGAATGCACACGGCTGGTAAGCGCAGACGACGCCATCCTAAGCATGAGCATCCCACTTATGCGTCTGCTCATGCAAACTTTGACGCACCTTAAGGAGCAGGCGTCTGCAGCCAATGTTGATGAGGAGGAAGAGGAGGAGGGAATCCTTGATGACATTCAGCCATTGTCTGCTCAGGGACCTCTCCTGGACGAGGTGGAGGAAGAAGAGGAGGAGGAGGAGGAGGATGATGGGGATGATTACTTAGGGGAGGAGGATGCATCTCGTGGGGCAAGTGAAAATGTTGGTGTGGCAAGGTCTGGTACAGGGTTTGTGCGTGACTGGAGGGATGTGGATTTGCCAGAAAGTGCTCCTCCACCCAGCACTCGCAGTGCATCATTGACACCGGGAACATTGGCCCACATGTCAGATTATGCCTTGCGGATCCTAAAAAGGGACCCCCGCATTGCCAAAATGATGAACGATGACGACTACTGGTTGGCCAGCATCCTGGATCCACGCTATAAAGGCAAATTACAAAACATCATGCCACAGGAGAACCTTGACCTAATATTGGCTAATAAACAAGCAACTCTGGTAAATCGGTTGCTTGAGGCATTCCCAGCACACAGCAGCGGTGATGGTTCTCACACGAGCCGTACGGGCCGGGGGCAGCTTGGCAGAGGTGTTCGTGGTGCACACAGCAGAAGTGGCGTTGGAGACAGGGGTTTCATGACAATGTTGTGGACTGATTTTTCAAATACCGCTCACACAACTGGTAATACTGCATCGATGGAAAGTGACAGGAGACAGCAGTTGTCAACTATGGTTACAAACTACTTTTCCTCCCATATCGATGTTCTCCCACACAGGTCATTCCCCTTTGACTATTGGGCCGCTAAACTGGACACCTGGCCTGAATTGGCCCAATATGCCTTACAGGAGCTCGCTTGCCCAGCTGCAAGTGTGCTATCGGAAAGAGTCTTCAGTGCAGCTGGATCAATCCTGACAGAAAAAAGGACCCGTCTGTCAACCCAAAATGTGGATGATCTAACCTTCATTAAAATGAACCACGCATGGGTTTCCAAGGATTTTGTCCCACCTTCCCCTGATGACACATAGGGTGACAGAAAAATGGCTTGCTTTGGTCCACCTCTTCCTGGTACTTCACCTATTTCGCCTTTTGCATCAGTTGAATGTCCAACATCAACATATGCCACTTTCTAAAACTCCCTAACTGTGCTGCCTCCCCCCCATGGCCGGGGTCACCACCTAGCGCACGACACCGTGCGAGTGCTGTTGCCCTGGACAGGTGGGTAGGCCGACTCTTGGGCGCGGGCACTGGCACAGGGTCCCTCATAGTGCAATCAAGTGTCTCTGACGGTGGTGGTGCACACCCGCCGTCAGACACACCGCTGTACTATGAGGGGCCCAGTGCCAGTACCGACGCCCACGAGTGGGCCCCCCTTGCTTGGCCAGGGCCCCAGCATTTGCAATCTTTACCTCTCCCTGCTCCTCCGCTGTGTAATCTGGGCCGTCAAATCCATACTGTGCCTGACACCGTCTGAGCCTGCCTCCTGAGACATATATTTTGAATGTGTACGCTATCCATACATGTTATCCGGGGATACGGTACCCCTTCTAACCTTTGTGCAATGACGTGCAATCCATACTGGGCCTAACACCATCTGAGCCTGCCTCATGCTGTATAGACATATATTTTGAATGTGTACGCTATCCATACATGTTATCCGGGGATACGGTACCCCTTCTAACCTTTGTGCAATGACGTGCAATCCATACTGGGCCTAACACCGTCTGAGCCTGCCTCATGCTGTATAGACATATATTTTGAATGTGTACGCTATCCATACATGTTATCCGGGGATACGGTACCCCTTCTAACCTTTGTGCAATGACGTGCAATCCATACTGGGCCTAACACCGTCTGAGCCTGCCTCATGCTGTATAGACATATATTTTGAATGTGTACGCTATCCATACATGTTATCCGGGGATACGGTACCCCTTCTAACCTTTGTGCAATCACGTGCAATCCATACTGGGCGTGAGAACGGCTGGCGAGCTGTTAAGCAAGCTACAGCACCTGTCCAGACAAGTACAGGGATTCCCTAGCGAGGAGACTTATTTGATTGTTTTCTATGTTGGGACAGCAATTTTTGGGGAGCACTATACTTGGAGAATGATAGATGGGGCCCACCATACACTGGAACATTCCAAAGGTGGACATCAGACACTGGAGCAGCATTTACAGGGCCCATTATACACTAGAGCAGTAGAAATGGGGCCCATTATGTTTGGAGCATTATTTGGGCCCATAAGACAGTGGAGCTTCATCCATGGGGACCAACATATACTGTAGCATTATGTGGAGCTCATCATATACTGTTTCAAACATTATATGGGACCAATGATTTTGTATGGAGAAATAGATGGGCCTCGTCATGAGATGTAAAAAGTGAGGTATTTTTCATTGTACTATACCGCTATTTCTCTGCCGTATCGGAGCATGATGAGCTGTGGTATGTGTTAAAGGGGCGCTCTTTCGCCCAGGGCACATGAAAACCTGCAGCCAGCCCTCCCCCCCCCACAAATTTAGCCAAATAACCCCCATTTTTCAGTGCGTAACTTGTATTATGAAGTTATTAAGGTTGACAAGCTTAAGTAAGAAGAATTGATGCTTTTGGCATTCAAATGGGCACTGTAGGTGTGTTTCCTGTCCTCCTCTCACTGCCGACTTTTATTCCCCATTGACTTACATTGGGTTTCGTGTTTCGGGACGACCCCGACTTTTCCCTATAATCGGACGATCTTGCTCGACCCGACTTTTGGAAAAGTCGGGTTTCACGAAACGAAACGCGACCCTAAAAAAGCAAAAGTCGCTCAACTCTAATAAAGATATGAGGGAAAACGCCAACAAAAGGAGAGATTTCTTTGTGGGATGGTCTAGTGTAAGTAGGACAGGAGAGTGATCTGAAATAACCATTGGAAGAATCTCAACTGATTTTAAAGATGAAAAAAGAAGGGTTGATGCTAGCCAGTAATCAATGCAAGTGTGTATGTCGTGAACCCTAGAGTAAAACGTATATTTTTTTTCCATACGATGGCAGCATCTCCAGGAATCCAATAAGTCAAGCCTATCTAATAAGATGGGAACTATTCCAACCGAGGAGAGGGATGTAGACGGTGGGGTAAACCTATCTAAAAAGATATCATGAAGAGCATTTAAATCCCCACCTAATAAAATATTAGTAGGATGCCAGCTATGGATGATTTCTACAAGCTTAGAAAAAAAGGAAGGGCTAGCCGCATTAGGTGCGTAAACATTCATAAGGCAGTATTCCCTCTGCTCAGCAAGGATCCTAATCAGCAAATATCGTCCTGCCTTGTCTCTTACCACATCTTGAATGGAGTATTCAAGGTCTCTATGGAAAAGGACGGCAACCCCATGTTTCTTCCTTTAAAAAGTTGCCTCTATACAGTCCGGGTAATGCTTGTTACGGAGCGGAGGATGTTTGCCATGAATCCAATGAGTTTCCTGCAAAAATACAATGTGTGGGCGTATACTGGTAACATGGTCTAAAACTTTCCTGCGTTTCACCGCAGTATTGAGCCCAGCCATGTTCCAAGATAACAATCTGAGAGAGTCTACATTGATGTGAGGAGCTACAGTATTAGAGTCAGCCATATTAGCCTATGCCACATCGAGGCCATGAAAGAGTAATATAAGAAAAGAAACATCTGGGCAAAGGTCTGTCCCAGAAAGCAAACCCTAACACCCAGAAAAACAAAAAAAATATCGTGTCTAGGGAGGAAGAGCTCACCCTCCAACAAACCCACAAGCAAAAGAGAAACTACAATAAACATTATATAACAGTATCTTGACTAAGACCTCCCATAATCATGATGCAGTAAAAAATAACAAACAACATGTATTAAGTAGAAACCAAAAGATTAGTCATGCAAGTATACATAAACAGTGATGTAACATGGCTATCAACTAGAAAAAATTACTAAAACCATGAAATTGAAATCAAGTGGCTGGAGAAGAGGCTCGGGAGGAGCGCTTCACCTCCTCCATGGCTTCATTAGGGTCAACAAAAAACATTGTTTTTCCTCGGAGTTCCACCCTCAGACGTGCCGGTTAGAGAAGGGCAAAACGGGAGCCTCTGTCATGCAGAAGTTTAGAAACTGGGGCAAAGGTGCGGCGCTTGGCCGCCATCACGGCAGAATAATCTTTAACCCCTTCCTGACATCCGACGTACTATCCCGTCCACGGTACCCGGGCCCGTATGACCGTGGACGGGATAGTACGTCTACCGCGATCAGCGGCGCCCACGTGGTGAGCGCCGCTGATCGCGGCCGGGTGTCAGCTGATTATCACAGCTGACACCCGGCACAATGTGTCAGGGGCGGTCACGGACCGCCCCCGACACGTTAACCCCTTGCACACCGCGATCAAACACGATCGCGGTGTACCGGGGGTTAAAGGGAAGCATCGGCAGGGAGGGGGCTCCCTCCGTGCTTCCCTGAGCCCCCCACGGCAGCGCAATGTGCAGCGCTGCTGCGGGGGGCTCCTTTCCTCCAGGCCCCCGAATCCAAGATGGCGACGGGGGCCTTCGGGGGCCTGAGGAAGCTGGCTTCCTCAGTGCCTGCAAAGCGCAGGCATGAGGAAGCCTTCTGCAGTGCCTGTGTCAGATCGCTGATCTGTCACAGTGATCTGTGATGTGACAGATCAGCGATCTGTCACAGGACAGTGATGTCCCACCTGGGACTATTTAATAAAGTAAAAAAAAAATAAAAAAAGTGTAAAAATAATTAAAAAAAATCGCCAAATATATTAGAAAAAAAAAAAAAATATTCCCCCAATAAATCCATTTTTTGGAAATAATAAAAAAAAAACAATAAAAGTACACATATTAGGTATCGCCGCGTCCGTAACGACCTGCCCTATAAAACTGTCCCATTAGTTAACCCCTTTAGCGAACCCCTTAAAAAATAAAAATAAAAAACGAAGCAAAAAATAATGATTTATTATCATACCGCCAAACAAAAAGTGTAATAACGCGCGATCAAAAAGACGCATATAAATATCCATGGTACCACTGAAAATGTCATCTTGTCCCGCAAAAAACGAGCTGCCACACAGCATCATCAGCGAAAAAATAAAAAAGTTATAGCTCGCTGAATAAAGCGATGCAAAAATAATTATTTTTTATATAAAATAGTTTTCATTGCATAAAACCGACAAAAACATAAAAAAAGACCTAAATGAGGTATCGCTGTAACCGTACTGACGTGAAGAATAAAACCTCTTTATCAATTTTACCGCACGCGGAACGGTGTAATCGCACCCCCCCCAAAAGAAATTCATGAAACGCTGGTTTTTGTTCATTCTGCATCCCAAAAATCGGAATAAAAAGCGATCAAAAAATTCCACGTGCCCGAAAATGGTACCAATAAAAACGTCAACTCGTCCCGCAAAAAATAAGACCTCACATGACTCGGTGGGTCAAAATACGGAAAAATTATAGCTCTCAATATGTGGTGATGCAAAAACTATTTTTACAATAAAAAGCGTCTTTTAGCGTGCGACAGCCGCCAAACATAAAAACCGCCATAAATAGTAAATCAAACCCCCCGTTATCACCCCCTTAGTTAGGGAAAAATAATAAAATAAAAAAAATGTATTTATTTCCATTTTTCCATTAGGGTTAGGGTTAGGGCTAGGGGTGTGTTGGGGTAGGGTTAGGGCTAGGGTTAGGGTTAGGGTAGGGTTAGGGTTAGGGCTAGGGCTAGGGTTAGGGTTAGGGCTAGGGTTAGGGTTAGGGGCGTGTTGGGGTTCGTGTTGGAGTTAGAATTGGGGGTTTCCACTGTTTGGGCACATCAGGGGCTCTCCAAATGCAACATGGCGTCTGATCTCAATTCCAGCCAATTCTGAGTTGAAAAAGTCAAATGGTGCTCCTTCCCTTCCAAGCTCTGCTATGCGCCCAAACAGTGTTTTACCCCCACATGTAGGGTATCAGCCTACTCAGGACAAATTGCAAAACAATTTTTGGGGTCCAATGTCTCCTGTTACCCTTAGGAAAATAAAAAATTGGGGGCAAAAAAATCATTTTTGTGGAAAAAAATGATTTTTTTATTTTCACGTCCGAGTGTTATAAACTTCTGTGAAGCACTTGGGGGTTCAAAGTGCTCACCACACATCTAGATAAGTTCCGTGGGGGGTCTAGTGTCCAAAATGGGGTCACTTGTGGGGAGTTTCAATAGTTTAGGTACATCAGGGGCTCTCCAAACGCACATGACACCCGCAGACCATTCCATCAAAGTCTGCATTCCAAAACGTCACTGCTTCCCTTCCGAGCCCCGACGTGTGTCCATACAGTAGTTTTCTCCCACATATGGGGTGTCAGCGTACTCAGGACAAATTGGACAACAACTTTTGGGGGTCCAATTTCTCCTGTTACCCTTGGGAAAATGAAAAAATTGGGGACTAATTGATCATGTTTGTGGAAAAAAATACGATTTTTTTATTTTCATGCCCGGGCATTATAAACTTCTGTGAAGCCCTTGGGGGTTCAAAGCGCTCACCACACATCTAGATAAGTTCCTTGGGGGGTCTAGTTTACAAAATGGTGTCATTTGTGGGGGGTTTCCACTGTTTAGGTACATTAGGGGCTCTCCAAAGGCAACATGACACCCGCAGACCATTCCATCAAAGTCTGCATTCCAAAACGTCACTACTTCCCTTCCGAGCCCCGACGTGTGCCCATACAGTAGTTTTCTCCCACGTATGGGGTATCAGCATACTCAGGACAAATTGGACAACAACTTTTGGGGTCCAATTTCTCCTGGTACCCTTGGGAAAATAAAAAAATGGTGACTAAAAGATCATGCTTGTGGAAAAAATACGAATTTTTTATTTTCATGCCCGGGCGTTGTAAACTTCTGTGAAGCACTGGGGGGGTCAAAGTGCTCACCACACATCTAGATAAGTTCCTTAGGGGGTCTAGTTTCCAAAATGGTGTCATTTGTGGGGGGGTTCCACTGTTTTGGTACATCAGGAGTTTTCCAAACGCGACATGGTGTCCGATCTCTATTCCAGCCAAAAACGTCAAATGGCGCTGCTTCCCTTCCGAGCTCTGCCATGCGCCCAAATAGTGGTTTACCCCCACATGTGGGGTATCAGCGTACTCAGGACAAATTGCACAATAACTTTTAGGGTCCTGTTACCCTTGGAAAAATAAGAATTGAGGGTGAAAAGATCATTTTTGTGGAAAAAATATGATTTTTTAAATGTATGGCTTTATGTTATAAACTTCTGTGAAGCCCATGGGGGTTCAAAGTTCTCACCACACATATAGATAAGTTCCTTAGGGGGTCTAGTTTCCAAAATGGTGTCATTTGTGGGGGGTTTCCACTGTTTTGGTACATCAGGAGTTTTCCAAACACGACATGGTGTCCGATCTCAATTCCAGCCAAAAACGTCAAATGGCGCTGCTTCCCTTCCGAGCTCTGCCATGCGCCCAAATAGTGGTTTACCCCCACATGTGGGGTATCAGCGAACTCAGGACAAATTGCACAATAACTTTTAGGGTCCTGTTACCCTTGGAACAATAAGAATTGAGGGTTTAAAGATCATTTTTGTGGAAAAAATATGATTTTTTAATTGTATGGCTTTATGTTATAAACTTCTGTGAAGCCCATGGGGGTTCAAAGTTCTCACCACACATCTAGATAAGTTCCTTAGGGGGTCTAGTTTCCAAAATGGTGTCATTTGTGGGGGGTTTCCACTGTTTTGGTACATCAGGGGTTTTCCAAACGCGACATGGTGTCCGATCTCAATTCCAGCCAAAAACATCAAATGGCGCTGCTTCCCTTCCGAGCTCTGCCATGCGCCCAAATAGTGGTTTACCCCCACATGTGGGGTATCAGCGTACTCAGGACAAATTGCACAATAACTTTTAGGGTCCTGTTACCCTTGGGAAAATAAAAATTGGGGTGAAAAGATCATTTTTGTGGAAAAAATATGATTTTTTAATTGTACCGCTGTACGTTATAAACTTCTGTAAAGCCCTTGTGGGTTCAAAGTTCTCACCACATATCTAGATAAGTTCCTTGGGGGGGTCTAGTTTCCAAAATGGGGTCACTTGTAGGGGGTTTCCACTGTTTAGGTACATCAGGGACTCTCCAAACGTGACATGGCGTCCAATCTGAATTCCAGCCAATTTTGCATTGAAAAAGTCAAACGGCGCTCCTTCCATTCTGAGCTCTGCCATGCGCCGAAACAGTCGTTCCCCCCCACATATCAGGTATCTGCGTACTCAGGACAAATTGCACAATAACTTTTGCAGTTCAATTTCTCCTGTTACCCTTGGTAAAATAAAAAAAATTGAACCTGAAGTATTTCTTTTATGAAAAAAGTTAGATGTTCATTTTTTTTTAAATATTCAAAAAAATTCCTGTGACGCACCTAAAGGGTTAATAAACTTCTTGAATGTGGTTTTGAGCACCTTAAGGGGTGCAGTTTTTAGAATGGTGTCACTTTTGGGTATTTTCTATCATATAGACCCCTCAAAGTGGCTTCAAATGTGATGTGGTCCTAAAAATAAAATGGTGTTGTAAAAATGAGAAATCGCTTGTCAACTTTTAACCCTTATAACTTCCTAACAAAAAAAAATTTTGGTTCCAAAATTGTGCTGATGTAAAGTAAACATGTGGGAAATGTTAGTTATCAAGTTTTTTGTGTGCCGTATCTCTGTGATTTAAGGGCAAAAAAATTCAAAGTTGGAAAATTGCAAAATTTTCAAAATTTTCGCCAAATTTCCGTTTTTCTCACAAATAAACGCAAGTTATTTGAATGAAATTTTACCACTAACATGAAGTACAATATGTCACGAGAAAACAATGTCAGAATCACCGGGATCCATGGAAGCGTTCCAGAGTTATGACCTCATAAAGGTACAGTGGTCAGAATTGTAAAAATTGGCCCGGTCATGAACGTGCAAACCACCCTTGGGGGTGAAGGGGTTAAACATAAGAAGAGAGTGTCCCTCATATTTCACAGGAGACATGGCCTCAAATGCCCAAAACATTAGCATTTTCTCCTGAAAATTAAGTAACTTAAAAATAACAGAGCGAGGGCAGGCATTGGATTCTGGAGATGGAGGTCCAAGTCTGTGGGCTTGTTCGACTATCATGGAGCCAGGTCGGTCAGGCAAATTAAGTGCTTGTGGGAGCCAGGAGGAAGTAAAGTGGTGGAGATCCTTTACCGACTCACGAACGCGGATGACGCTGAGATTGTTGCGGCGGCTCCGGTTTTCCAGATCATCGAATTTGTCTTGGAGCTGCTCTATCACGTGGTCCTTATCTTTAAGCTGAGCAGCATAGTACTGTACAGTGTCTTCCAAATCACTGATCCGCTGTTCTGCTGCCAAAATTTTGGTGGAATGGTCGGACAACTGGTATATGATCGAGTCCAATGAGGATTGAAAGGAAAGAAGTCTTCATCTATTTTTGGCATAAGTTGCTCTGTGATAGAGTCAGCAATGGTTTGTAGGGATTCTTTAGACATGACAGAGTTAGAATCTGGTGATTCAGGAGATTTGGTGGACTGTGTCCTGGTTTTAGTAGCCTTGGAGCTACTGGGATTTACAAATTTTTCCATGTAGATTGAGAGGAATAGAAAATGAATAGAAAAGCATTTGTAAGGAGAGGGGAGACGTCTCAGTCGAGATTTAAGTGCAAGAACCTACATAACTAAGTAGTTTAGGTAGGACATAACGGAGAATTGGTCCTGAGGAGATTCAAGATGGTTTAAGGGATACGGACAACTCAGAAGATCATAAAGGTAAACAGGCTGAAAAGGGTCCCCAGTTGGGCCGGTATCCACAGCAGTTTAGAAGATGAGCCCTTAAGAGAGGCGTCTGTGTATAAAAGAGAGCACTGAGTGCTACTCAGCAGTGGTATCCGGAGTGGTAGTATATTGCAGCCCGTATCAGTGAGTTATTTTAGTTAGGAGCAGTAGATAGCAGAAGAGTTCCAACTTCACTGATATGTTGGATGAAATAAATCACGGATCAGGTGGCTTTTGAAGTAGCCGTTACCAAAGCTAACCAGTGCCACAGATAGTAGGCCAGTGCCTGGATCTTCTCAAAACCCCTCACTCACAGTCACAGCTATTGGTGTTTCTTAATAAGTTCCTCTGGCCACTTTCGGGGAGAGGCAACAGCACTGCTCAGGCTACAGTAGAGGAAATCTCCTGCAATGTCCCTCTAAGGCCCCAGGCTGCTCAGTGATTCTGCAGCAGATGGGAAATCTCCTGTTGTATAACTGCACAGGAGGAGAGGAAACACAGCTCCTGGCAATCACACAGAAACCGATCATCAACCTTTTCTCTCTCCCTCCCTGGGTGCAACAAGCAGCAGCTTCAGCAGGTAAGACAGCAGATGGGTAGGGAGAGGTCTGGTCCTGGGGGTATCTCACTGCCTGCAGAGTCTTCACTACAGATGCAGCGGGGCGGCCCCCCCGTGATGGATGATGGTGGCAGACCTCCCTAAATGCTATGTGATGGAGGCTCCCAAAAGTTCACTCACCCCTCAGCCGGGCCTCCGCTGTAGATCTGTCACAGGTGGATGGAGGGGAAGGAGTGCAGGGACCATCCACTGCCACAGGAGAAACTTTTTTTGGCAGGGGGACCACGATTCAGACACTGTAGTAGGCCACATATTGAAGAGGCTGTGTAGGCAATCTGAGGCTGAAGAAGTTGGTTTCAAACTGCTGCTTTCTGGTCCCCCGGGCACTGGGCACCTACCAGAGCAGAGCAGTATGGTTAATGAAGCACTATTGAGGATGGATGGCACGGATTGACTCCTCTGGATGGAGCTCCCTCATGTGTTTCTGATCCCTGCGGCGGCCATCTTGGAACTCTCAATTATAACTTTTGATAAAAAAAAAAAGAGATAACATTAATAGTTAAAATGTAACCAATCATATTTTCCTTTCACAACATGAAAAATGCTAAATAAACTATGTATCTATTTATCTTTAATTGATTATTTTGCTAAAAAGAAAGAGGGAATTAAAATAACGAGCAAAGAAAAATTGAAACCAACCAGTTATGAGACTAAGACGTTTTCATATTCTGAACTTTCATTTAGAAGACAGATATAATAACACAACAAAGGTAACAAACGTAATGTTTGTATTGAAAAACCATCTCTAAATGACTTCACATTACATCCACCTTGTGAAAGTTGCTCCTCATGTGAAACAAAAAAAAGTCAGCCATGTTCTCAGTTTTTGTTCTGTTTCCTTTTAGATAAACTCCTGAACTCAGCAGTGCAATGGATAAAGAAATAGGTCTTCAGTAACCCATATAACAAAAGCATTCTACGAGGTGATATTACTTTTCCTACCAGAAGCATAATGAAAGTAAGGCCTCTGCGAAAAAAAAAAACAGACTAATTTCCATCAGTTTGAGGGTTCACATTATCTTAAGTGTTTGGTTCGCCCATCAGTTTTTACTATTAGTGTTTCATAAGTTGCTCTTGTACAAAAATATCTGATAGAAATTTTTTAAACAATTTTACTTCAATCTTCAAAGATCGATATTGTTTGATAGCACTTGAAAAAAGAAAATATCTTCATTAATATTTTCAGCCATTTTTGAGATATTAACATTTGTCTTTTCTTTTGTTTACAGCTCATTGCCTAGGAGACCAATGCTGCAATAAAGCTGGACAGGATTAGGAGGCAACAGCAAGCTCCAGCAATCCTATCCAGCGTGGAAACAGTGTTTACAAGCGTAAAAGAAAAGAGCTTGTAAGCACTGCACATCTTCTTCTGTACAGGACCTGTGCTCTGTTTTGAAAGCAGCAAGCTGTAAAACAAAAGAATAGAGTTACTATCTCAAGAACGGCTGAAAGTTTTGATGAACAGTAAATTGCGAAATTGCTTGTATTTGCAATGGATGTGTGACAGTACCCGTTTATGAAGATGGGAATAACTCTTTACGTTTTCTAAGCAGTCAGTGAAAAATGGACAGCACTGGGATGCAAATGGGATGACATCAACACGCTGAGTTTTTCCTCGATCCACTTGAATGTGTGATTTTGATCATATGTCTGTGAATACCTATTTTTTGCCGACACTATTTTTTTCTAGCCAGATAGACTATAATGGGCACGTGTTCTATCTGTGAGAAACACAAACAGAAAATGAAACTGAAACATGGACATCTGAATGAGGCTTTAGGCAGAGTAGGCTTCCGACTGCAGCACCATTAATTGAGGGTGCAATTTTTCATTCTAAAAAATGGTATGCGCTAACCTTTACCAATCAGTACTGAATTAACAATTATTATGCTGAACTTCAGTGTTGCCCACCTGTGCTGTCTTCAGCTTTGGTCTGCACATCTTTCTTGCCTGGGTATCGGGCTCTCTCTGCTCTCATGCACATTAGAATACCACGGTAACCCAGTTCACTGCTTTGATGTAATGCTCATAGTCCTTTTAAGTCCGACTCAGGTAGCTGATAGCCACCTGATTTTTCAGGTATCAGTTTGATGCTACAACGTGCTGATGCCCTCCTGAGTCTTAAGACAAACCTGCTACCTCTGGGCTTTGCTGCAATCTACATTCCTGTGCCTGTGTGCCAATCTGGTTCTGCTTTTCTGAGATTGTGTCCTTACACTTGGCTCTTTCTTTTCAAAATGCCTTTCTGACAATCAGGCTCAGCTACTCAAAGGTGCTGCTCCCACACTTAGCTTTGCTATATCTAGGTGCCTATGTGCCAGGCTGGCTCCCTAATTTCAAGGTGCCATCACACATATCCAGTTCTGCTGTACCTTCCTGTTCTATGTGCCATCAAGACTATCCAGCCCTTCTATTCCTTGCTATTACACACTCTGTATGGCCTGCCAACTCAATGCCTTGGTCCACACTGCTCTCCGGGACTTAAGGCTTTGCAAATTCACCTCTGTCATTTTTTTCTTGAAGTGGATGCATTTTCATTAGGTGTAGGAGCAGTTGTTTTTAACCTTCTCATAGATCTATAAACCATGCCTGTGGTTTCTTTCCCAGGGATGTACAGTCATTTATACTGGGCTTAAAAATCTGCAGAATCTGCAGTTTGACCGTAGACTGAATAACTTCTGCATCTCTGGTGTAACCGTTCTTTTGTTTTTAATTCCCTATCATCCAGATAGAAAAATACCACAGGGCTGACACTGCCAGTAATTTGATTCATGTAACGCTTCTGAAAATGTATCTTCTTGAACCTGAATGTATTCCTGCCTCTATTCTTTTTCTTCATTTATAGTTCCACCAAAAGGATGATCCATTGTCTCATAAGTAGCTCACCAGAAAGTCTTATCTTGAGCCCATTTTTCATTCTTCTCTGGTTACCCTGGAGTTACATGAATTCCTGAACACCTCTTCCACTTTTATAGGTGGCCTAAGTGCAGACAGAATGTCAAGGATTTTGTAGCCTCTTGCTATCAATGTGCTGAATTCAAATCTTCTTGTCAAGAAACTCTAGTTTCTCTACAGCCATGACATATTTCTCAAGAATTCTAGGCTGAAATTTCTATATACTTTATTACTCACCTTAGTGAGAAAGTTTGTCCCATTTGGGGTTTGGTTGATCAACTTTTCAGGATGTCTCATTTTGTTTTGTTATCTTGACTTCCATCTGCTCCACAAATGACTTACTGCAAGTTTTCATCAGATAGATTTCTTGCCAATATTGTGTTTGATTGAGGTGTACAGTTTGATTCAAGGTTCTGGATGGCGCTTTGCAAAATCCTGAAAAAATCTCCTGATAGGGAATCTGTCAGTAGGATCAACCCTCAGAAGCTGTCCATATGGGCATGTAGGTCATAAAAAGTTGAATAAAATGATACCTTGATATCTGCGATCTGATGTCTACAGTAATTCCAGAGAATTCCATGTTTTTCTTTATAAGTAAATGAGCTGTTAAGAGCTATGGGCCGGACACAGATCTCCCTGAGAATCTGCCTATAAACCTTATTTTAGAAGAAACGAGTGTTACCAGTGTGACACATGTAATGACTGACAGTCTGTGCTCCTGACCTACATGTCTCACACTGTAAAAGGTGGGAGGGGATCAAAAAATATAATCACATATTCCAAATACAGAATTACAAATATCTTTATTGGTCACATGAACAGGTGTGGATAAACGAGGTTAAAAAGGTGGACAAACATGCAGCCATGCAGTGCGGAGGGCAGGTGAGACCAAATACATGCTGTATTAAACAGTCCGATATATAGTTATATCAGCCATCATAACAGAGATCTAGTATCAAATACCAAGGCAACGGTATGGAGCATATTGAGTAGAGACACTAAATATTATGTAATATGCCTTTAAATCCAAAGTTTGGAAATATATTGCATATGCCCAGATCGTTAATTACCTGGCAGAGTATGACAGCAGAGTCTCCAGTGGTCAGCCTGCCCGCCCCTACACATGTTTCATGTTATGGTTGAGTCACCGAGGAGGAAAAACAAAAACAAGCTAAGCCACAGAAAACCAGAGAGGTTGGTAACTAAGCGAATTGCAGACCCCTGATCCTATCCACACAACTAGCAGTAGCTGTGGAGCGTACCTACGATGATCCTAGACGCCTCGTCACAGCCGGAGAACTAAATAAGCCTAAAGCAAGAAAAGGGGAAATCTAAACTGCCCCAGGGCAGACCCCAAAGCAATAGACAGCCCCCAAACATGTATTGTAGGTGAGACAAGATGAAAACACAAACACAGATAGAAAATTAGGATGAGCAAAAGATGGGGCCCACACTAACTAGAAAGGACAGGAAAGGAAAGATGCTGTCTGCAATCACGCACAAAACCCTGCCAAAAAATGTCCAACACTTTCTGATAACAAAACCCCTGAAGTCGCTAGACTTCAATTCCCTATATCAGCACTCTGGTATTTTCTGAAGACAGATCAAAAAGAGACTGTAACGGGGTCTACCAAGCTGGGGTACCTCTTTCAGTACCACCCCGTGTTTTCGGAGGTCCGCTCTGCTTTGGCTGGAGTCTGAATGAATGACGCTGGCTAGAATTCCTTGGTTACATGGGCGCATATAAAAGATCACTGCTTCTCCATGTATTTCCAGTCTGACAACACTTTACTCACAGGACACAGAATAAATTACACAGATACAGAGGGCCGGCCAATAGAAAAGCGGCAGGCCAGACATACATTACAAAAGCCACAGGTGGCCTGAGCCTGTTGATGTTTACTGTGGGAATTACAAAGGTGGGGGAGGGCGGACAAAAGGAGAATATCGTGTCCCCTCTGCCCAGGGGCGCAGCCTGTGAACTGATGCATTAGGGACATGCATCTCACATGGAACCTATTATACATACATATAACTGCACAACATATTCTGGGTGCTGAGTGGTTCTGTAACATGTAACAGAGACCAATCTAATCAGGGACAAAAAGCAAACTGGCATAAACAGAGACATAAGAATGGAAATCCAGCACAGCCCCAGCAGGGGCTGGCTGACCACAAAAACTGAGTAAACCAGACCAAATCTCATGTGAAAAAATAGCAGAGCACACTTAGCTTGAGAAGGCAGGAACAGAACTGGAAACCAGAACCTCAGGGCAGGAAAAATATCACAAGCACAAAATTAGGGAGTCGGCTGTCTTAAATCCAGTCAGAGACTCCTGATGTCCACTCACAGTCCTCCTCCGCAGGTGGCAGGTCTCTGCCATTTAGATCAGCTTCATTACCTACTGTCACCACTAGAGGGAGCCCGGATGGAGAACTCACAACTCCTCTGTCAACACAGCCAGCTCCACCACCCTTACCAGAAGCCAGAGGTAAACCAGAAAATGAGTTCACAACAGTACCCCCCCTTGAGGAGGGGTTACCGAACCCTCATCCATGCCACCAGGCTGATCAGGATGGACCCGGTGAAAAGTATGAACCAATCTATCGGCATGAATGTCAGAGGCAGAGACTCAAGAATTGTCCTCCTGGCCATAAACCTTCCACTTGACCAAATACTGGAGCCTCCGTCTAGCCAGACGAGAATCCAGTATTTTCTCTACCTCATATTCCACATTACCTTCAACCAACACAGGGTCAGGAGGTGCCGCCATAGGAACCACTGGCTCAACAAACCTCTTCAACAGAGACTTATGAAACACGTTATGGATCTTAAACGTAACTGAAAGAGCCAATCGAAAAGAAACCGGGTTAAGAATCTCCAAAATCCTATAAGGTCCAATAAATCTTGGCTTGAACTTTGGAGACGCAACCCTCATAGAGATATTTTTTGACGACAACCAAACCATATCACCCACTTTAAACCGGGGACCAATGGTCCTATGCCGGTTGGAAAACCGCTGGGCCTTTTTTTGAGAGAGGGACAACTTATCCACCACTTGGTCCCAAATCTGCTGCATTCTCTCTACCACAGTGTCAACACCTGGGCAGGCTGAAGATTCCACTCGCCCTGAAGAAAATTGAGGATGAAACCCAAAGTTACAGAAAAAGGGCGACATTAATGTGGCAGAACTAGCTCTATTATTTAGGGCGAATTCAGCCAAGGGCAAAAATGAGACCCAATCATCTTGATCAGCAGATATAAAACATCTCAAATAGGACTCCAAAGTCTGGTTTGTTCTCTCAGTCTGCCCATTGGTCTGTGGGTGAAACGCAGAGAAGGATAACTGAATTCCCAGCTTGGAACAAAAAACTTTCCAAAATCTGGAGACAAACTGGACTCCTCTGTCCGACACAATGTTCTCAGGAATCCCATGTAACCGAACCACCTGTTGTAAAAAGAAGGGCACCAACTCTGAGGAAGATGGCAGCTTTGGGAGTGGTACAAGATGGACCATCTTAGAAAATCTATCACAAATCACCCAGATAACAGTCATTCTCTGAGAGACAGGAAGATCAGAAATAAAATCCATTGAGATATGGGTCCATGGCCTCTTGGGCACCGGCAAGGGCATCAACAACCCACTAGAAAGAGAACAGGGTTTAGACCGGGAACAAGTACCACAAGACTGCACAAAATTCCTGACATCACGAGATAAGGCGGGCCACCAAAAAGACCGACTCACCAAATCTCTGGTACCAAAAATACCTGGATGACCAGCCAACGTGGAGCAATGAACTTCAGACATCACTCTCTTCCTCCACTGGTCAGGAACATACAATTTTCCCATAGGACAATGCTCAGGTTTGTCCTCCTGAAATTCTTCCAGGGCACGTCTCAAATCGGGCGAGATGGCAGAAAGAACTACCCCCTAACCTAAGATGGTAGTAGGTTTGGTCACAATAGGAGAATCAGCAAAGAAACTCCTAGAAATGGCATCTGCCTTAACATTCTTAGTGCCCGGAAGAAAGGACACCACAAAATCAAAACGTGTGAAAAACAAGGCCCACCTAGCCTGTCTAGGATTCAAGCGTTTGGCCAACTCCAGGTAAATCAAATTCTTGTGGTCAGTGAGGACCACAACTTGATCTCCGAAGCATCTACCTCTACCTGAAATGGAAGTGAGACATCAGGTTGCCGTAAACCCGGAGCAGAAGTGAACCTCCGCTTCAGTTCCTGAAATGCCAAAACAGCCTCTGGAGTCCAATTCAGCACATCAGAGCCCTTCTTGGTCAGATCAGTCAGTGGTTTAGCAATACCAGAAAAATTAGCTATAAATTTACGATAAAAATTAGCAAAACCAAAAAACTTCTGTAGAGCCTTCAAAGAAGTGGGCTGAACCCAATCATAAATGGCCTGTACCTTGGCCAGGTTCATTTCAGTAGTTGACGGAGACAAAATAAATCCCAAAAATGAAATCCTCTGTACACCAAAAAGACATTTCGATCCCTTAACATACAGGGAATTCTCCCTCAAAATCCGGAACACAGTCCAAACATGTTCAACATGAGAATCCCAATCACTGGAAAAGATCAGAATATCATCCAAATAGATGATCAAAAACTTATCCACAAAGTCCCGGAAAATATCATTCATGAAGGATTGGAAGACAGAAGGGGCATTAGTGAGCCCAAAAGGCATCACCAGGTACTCAAAATGTCCCTCCGGAGTATTAAACGCCGTCTTCCATTCATCTCCATGCTTGATGAGAATAAGATTATACGCTCCCCTGAGGTCAAGCTTAGTAAACCAGCAGGCACCTTTAACTCTGGAGAATAAATCAGAAATCAGGGGTAATGGATACTGATATTTAACCGTAATCTTGTTAAGGGAACGATAGTCAATACAAGGCCTTAATGAACCATCTTTCTTAGCCATGAAAAAAACCCCAGCACCTAAGGGTGAAGAGGATGGTCTAATATGACCCTTCTCCAACGACTCCTTAATATAAGATCGCATAGCCTCGTGTACAGGTACAGATAAGTTGAAAAGCCGACCCTTGGTAAATTTACACCCAGGCCTCAACTCAATTGCTCCTATGAGGAAGCAGGGACGCAGACTTACTCTCACTAAATACATCATAAAAATCAGCCAAATAGTCAGGAACATCATGAGACTGGGGAGAGGTGGAGAAAACAGGAGTGTCACCAAGAGCACACCGACAGCCCCAACTCGCCACAGACACAGATTTCCAATCCAAAACTGGATTATGGATTTGCAACCAGGGAAAACCCAGAACAATAGTATCATGCAAATTATGCAGTACCAAAAATCTTCAATTTTCTTGGTGGTCTGGGGCAACCCGCATTATCACCTGGGTCCAAAACTGAGGTTTATTCTCCGCCAAAGGAGTAGCATCAATACCCCTCAAAGGAATAGGCGTCCGCAGAGGTATCATGGGAAAACCACAACGTTTAGCAAACTCCAAATGCATCAGATTCAAAGCTGCTCCTGAATCCACAAAAGCCTTAGCGGAAAATGTGGATAAGGAGCAGATCAGAGTAATTGCCAAAAGAAACTAAGGTTGTACGCCACCCACAGCAAATGTATGTGCAAAATGTTTCTCTCGTTTAGGGCAGACAGAAATAATATGAGAGGCATCTCCACAGAAAAAACACAGCTTATTACACCTTCTATACTCCTGACGTTGCACCCTAGACAAAACTCTATCACATTGCATAGGTTCAGACATTTGTTGAAAAGGTGGCAACACCTCTCGTGTAGTTTTACATTCACGTAAACGCCGATCAACTTGAATGGCTAATGACATAGAATCGTCAAGGAACAGGAGGGAACAGGAAATCTCACCATAATATCTTTTACGGTTTCTGATAAACCCTTGCGAAAGAGAGCTGCCAAGGCACCATCATTCCATGTAGTAAGGACCGCCCACTTTTGGAATTTTTGACAGTATAACTCTGCAGAATCCTGACCCCGGTTCAATGCCAATAGAGCTTTCTCAGCTTGATCAATAGCATTAGGTTCATCATACAACAACCCCAAGGCTTGAAAAAATGCATCCACATTAGTCAGAATAGGATTTTCAGGTGTCAAAGAAAACACCCAATCCTGGGGATCGCCGCGCAGCAAGGAGATGACAATTTTAACCTGCTGCGCAGAGCTCCCCGATGAGTTAGGCTTCAAGGCAAGAAATAATTTACAATTATTCTTAAAATTCAAAAATGTAGACCGATCCCCAGAAAACACATCAGGAGTAGGGATTTTTGGTTCAACACCATGTGATTGAGCGAGATAGGCGGAAATTCCCCGCACTTCAGCAGCGAGCTGCTCCACACGATCAGACAATTGCTTAATCTCCATTAAGGAAAAAATCCTCCTATGGCCCCAGAGAAAAAGAGGAAAAAATACATGTAAAAAAAAAAAATTCTGACACATTTTTTTTACAATTTTTTTTTTTCCTGCTTTTGAGTACCCTAGAATCTGCGGTATGACTGGTAATTCTGTTATGATTGAGTCCCTGAGGAGGAAAAACAAAAACAAGCTAAGCCACAGAGAACCAGAGAGGTTGGTAACTAAGCAGATTGCAGACCCCTGATCCTATCCACACAACTAGCAGTAGCCGTGGAGCGTACCTACGATGATCCTAGACGCCTCGTCACAGCCGGAGAACTAAATAAGCCTAAAGCAAGAAAAGGGGAAATCTAAACTGCCCCAGAGCAGACCCCCAAAGCAATATACAGCCCCCAAACATGTATTGTCGGTGAGACAAGATGAAAACACAAACACAGATAGAAAAATAGGCTGAGCAAGCGATGGGGCCCACACTAACTAGAAAGGACAGGAAAGGAAAGATGCTGTCTGCAATCACGCACAAAACCCTGCCAAAAAATGTCCAACACTTTCTGATAACAAAAACCCTGAAGTCGCTAGACTTCAATTCCCTATATCAGCACTCTGGTATATTCTGAAGACAGAGCAAAAAGAGACCAATCTGATCAAGGACAAAAAGCAACCTGGCATAAACAGAGACATAACAATGGAAATTCAGCACAGCCCCAGCAGGGGCTGGCTGACCACAAAAACTGAGTAAACCAGACCAAATCTCATGTGAAAAAATAGCAGAGCACACTTAGCTTGAGAAGGCAGGAACAGAACTGGAAACCAGAACCTCAGGGCAGGAAAAAAAATCACCAGAACAAAATTAGGGAGTCGGCTGTCTTAAATCCAGTCAGAGACTCCTGATGTCCACTCACAGTCCTCCTCCTCAGGGGGCAGGTCTCTGCCATTTAGATCAGCTTCATTACCTACTGTCACCACTAGAGGGAGCCCGGATGGAGAACTCACAACTCCTCTGTCAACACAGCCTGCTCTACCACCCTTACCAGAAGCCAGAGGTAAACCAGAAAATGAGTTCACAACAGTTTCAGAATACTCCTTCCTCAGGGGACATAGCTTGGGTCACCAAGAGTCAGGTTTAAAAAGGGTAGAGACCGGAAATAACTTAGGGCCGAAAATAAGGAAGTAGCGACGCGCTACCATGGCATCCACAACACCTGCCAACCCATACACCACACAGCAGCTGATGTCAAACACATGGGGCCCCATGTTATCCGGCACCGGGTGCATCGCGAGTATGGAAGCCAGGGGAGGCAGCGGCAACAGGCCAGCGCATGCGCGCTAGCCATGACTGCCAATCAGCCATTAGAAGTTTTGGCAAACCAGGAAA
Source organism: Dendrobates tinctorius (assembly GCF_039654945.1). Taxonomy (NCBI): domain Eukaryota; kingdom Metazoa; phylum Chordata; class Amphibia; order Anura; family Dendrobatidae; genus Dendrobates; species Dendrobates tinctorius. Next base: position 1,062,561 of record NW_027361830.1, read on the forward strand.
CAGGTAGAGAAAAGGTGGGCACAAAAAAGATGGCCAACATTACTTATAAATGGCAAAGTGGACTGTCAAGATAAGACACAGACAATACCACAGAATGTGAATGATATACTTTTACAATGAGTTTCAGTAATAGCAAATGCCGATCATCATAATAAAATTCATAATCGCATCACCTTGCCTCCACGGATTCCAATATCCAGAGAGTCAATACTTTTCACGCATAGCAGTGTACTATCACATTGGTGGAAGGCCTTAAAGTGATGTGGCAGAGTTTTCAGGGTGGATGTGTCCGTGTGGTCATCTGCAGCCTGAATGTCCAACATGTGCTCCCTTATGCGGACTTTAAATTGTCGGGTAGTGAGACCAACATAGATCAAACCACAAGGGCAGGTGTCATAGTAAATAACATACCTGGTGGTACATGGGACACATACACCCCTTCATTCAAAATTGTCCAAAAAGGAAACTCTCCGTTCGCCTATGTAGTGGCTGCAGGTAAGGTGATCCTGTAGGTTCCTTGCACGTCTAAAAGCAATGGCCGGTCTGTCGAATATAAATTTCCCAATAATTGGGTCGACTTTAAGTATCGGCCATGCTCTCTGTAGGGCTTCCCGTACCTGTGTAGAGTGGGAATGATAGTTAGCAATAAACCTTACCTCTTAGTCTATTTTAGGATTACCATTATCCTCAATTTTATGAAGTAAGGAGCTGCGGGATGAATGTTTAGCCCTATTATAAGCTCTCTTGAGCATCCATCGGCTATATCCTCATTCCAAAAAGCACGTTTTAAGTTCCTCCACCTGTATCTCAAAATCCTTATCCGTAGAGCAAATACGATGAAGACGGAGGAACTGACCAGTGGGAATCAATCTTATCATATGCCTGGGATGACAGGAGGAGGCAAGCAGCAGCATATTAGTAGAAGTGGCTTTCCTAAAAATTTCAGTCTGGACAAAACCCTCAGGGTCCTTCTTAATAGTAGCCCTAAGGCCATCTGAATGTTTTATATTAGTGTAAAGGGATTCTACATCAGTAGAGACGAATATGGTATCATTCTCTAAACACAAGCCATCCACCCTGCGAAGGAGCTCACCTGTATCCTTTAAGAAGGATGGGAGATTCTCAAATAATGGTTGTAAATGAAAATCAATCCATCTGTTCTGTCCTCACTAAATGAAGCAGACTCATGTAGCTATACAGGCAGGTAAACCGCTATACCGGAGTCCAATAAGGAGACTGTGGTTGTGTCTGTGCTTTTATTGAACGTGATAGTATATTGATGCGGTGAAACTGTAAACAATTATATACATACAATCAGTGCATGGTACAGCAGAAATACATATTATACGGTTTATACATTGTTCATGAAGGTTACAAACTAGACCTGACCAGGGATACAACCGACTATGCTAGGCTAACATTAGGACAGAAATTACCTATAGAAAGCATAAGTACATACCGGCAATGCAATCGCAAGGTGACAGCAATTGATGAGCTCCTTCTTGGATACAAGCTGAAGGAAAATGGAGGCTGAGCTACCATAATGCATTGCAAAAAGAGGGGAGGAGATTCAGACATAGAAAATAGAAAAACAGAAAATAGGACTGTGAACATGACTCTGGACACTAGAGGGAGCCAATACACTGCAAACAAATAAAGTCTATGCATATGTAAATTTCTCTATACTCTTACCAGTAAATTACTGCAAAATAATACAAACGGATAATCACAGATTACAAATTAGATGTTGGAGACAGAACACCATTCTTTTTTCATACTCCAAGAGGTCCCCCATACCTGAAATAATAAATACAACCATTAGTCAAGAATCTCCCATCCTTCTTAAAGGATACAGGTGAACTCCTTCGCAGGGTCAATGGCTTGTTTTTAGATAATTATACCATATTGGTCTCTGCTGATGTAGAATCCCTTTACACTAATATAAAACATTTGGATGGCCTTAGGGACATACGTTGTTTCCTTGATATGTCTACTTTGTCTTTAGGGTTAAGGGATCTGCTATTGGAATTAATTGAATTTATGTTTACCCATAACTTTTTTATTTTTAAGGGGTCCTTTTTCCGGCAGCTCCAGGGGACAGCCTTAGGAGCTGCTTTTGCACCATCCTATGCTAATCTGTTCCTGGGGCTGTGGGAAAGGGACCTCTTCCTGTCAGGCCAACAGGCATCGATGGACAGCAATGACCTCAACATTCATCTCACTGTTGTGTGGGATCCTAATAAGATTGAATTCTTAGACATCTTCTGTAGCACTAGGAATTCTTCTCCACCACTAGCAGTGCACCCAGATTGTAATACCTCACACCCCATGTAGTCCATCTTTCCCTGTAGTTTCACAAGCTGTGGGCACCCAAGGTCACCAATGTCCATCTCGAGATATTCGAGAGTATTTTTGGCAATCCATTGCCCCGAGTATTAGGCCCATATTGTCTCTAGCATTCTATTGCATGAGACTGATGCTGATACTTCACAGTATGGCCTGCACTGAACACTACTTCCTGTACTTGACACAAACTCTCAGTTCCTCCTCTCCAATCTGGGCTGGTCTTACTCTCACACTGTCTCTGTGCCTGATGTGTTGCGAAGCAGACTTCACCTTTCACCTACATTCTAGACAATGATATCTTGTGACCGTTAGTACTGCAGCCCACCGGGAAATTAACACTTATCACCAGGAAACATATCATGAACAAAACATTACTTAAATCCTTCATATTCTATACCACAGCAGCATTGATGTCTTCAGGGGAGAAGATGACAGCTGGTCCATCTCCTTACATTTTTCCCTTCTTTAGTGATGGTCACCCTTGACCATCAGGAAAACCTGCAAGACACCAATGCATAAGACGAAACAAATTAAAAACATAAATTCTTTGCTTCTCCAGAAAGCAGATTCTTTCTTTACTGTTTCTTCGAGTCAGTATGACCCCGACCCCACTAGGTGGGACACAGTCAATTTAGAGCAAACTACATGGGGTCATTGGGACAAGATCCCCAACTGGTTGGGCAAGGTCCCCAGCGAAGGGTGTAGAACTCTCTCACAGTGCAAAGTCCCTCAACCAGTAAGTGGGGAAAATGAGCAAGGGGCAAAACAACCTTTGTCCATCTGTGGCCAGCAGCAAGGAGTCCTGGACAGATTGATCCTAGACCTGTTGAAACATTTGTCCTCCTGGTGTTTCAAGCTGTTCCAGACAAATGTGCAACAAACACAGCATGTACTTCAACACTGGTCCTTTGGCTCTTCTCTAGGGGACCCGATGACCTTCACTGCCAGATTGCCTGATCTAGTCTGGCGATCCCATGTAGGGAACAGCCGAGTCACAAGAGGTGTCTGGTTCCCATATGTCCAGGTCAATTAGCAGGGTCCCCATCTTCTCCACCAGGTCTATTACTCCTGTGTGCTGGTGTCTATGAAGAAAAGTAAGCGGAGGCGATGTCCCCACACAGTACCGACGATTGTACCAATGATCTGCCCCCAGGAAACTCCCTGCCTCATGGATGTGGTACCTTGGAGGGCAGGCTGAAGATGGACTCAGAGCAGGTATCTTCAGTCTGTAGTAGGTCTTGTGAAGAGAATGTCAAGGCGGTGGCATCTTCCAAGTCTCTGCTATCTATAAACCAGGCAGAGGAACTCCAGTTGGTCTTTGAATCCTCCAGGGTGGTAGCTGAGCTTAACGAATGGAGAGAGACTTCACAATGCCCTGTTCCTGGTACTACACCCACTTCGTCCTATGCTGAGGATGGCTTGATAGAAAGAAGCATCCTAGTCATGTAGATTATGAGATGTGTCACTTTTCTTCTAGTGGACAGAAGAAGTCGTGGCCCTGAAGAGAAGTCATGTGAGTCCGTGATGAGGTGAAGGCCGTAAGTGGAGGTAATGTAGCGTAATGGCTGGCACCCCTGCATGGTGTCCCCTTCTCCCTTCATGCATGGGCATGAAGGGACTGGGCGGCTTACTCACCGCCCAGGCCCGCAATGTAGTTCTCCTGCGTACTCCTGCCTCTTCCTGGTGTGCGCTCTGCAGTTCCCAGCTGTGCACCTAGTATGCATGCTCCCCTGCTTTTAAAGGGGCAGCGTGCATATAGTAAATGCCCTCAGCTTGTTGCTGAGAGGCATTTAGTATAAATAGAACACCTGCAAGATGGCTCCCAGCCAATTGTTATATAAAAGATTCCCTCTTCCTTAGGGTGTCACCAAGCAAAGAGTTGAGTCATTAGGTAGTTGGTGTTCTACCAGTGCAGTTGTGGAGTCCCCTGGCCCTGGTTTGGCCATTGTCCTGAACCCAAATCCCTGGTCCTGTTGCAGCCATTGCCTGCACGTTATCCTCTGGTCCCAGTGCAACTAGTCCTGTTCCCGAAGTCCCCTGGTCTAGGTGCAGCCAGTTCCTGATTGTTGTCCCGTGGCCCTGGTGCAGCCAGATCTGAATCTGAAGTCCCCTGGTCCCCATGCGACCAGTGCCTGAACGTGATTTCGTGGTCCCGGTGCTGCCTGTCCTGTTCTCAAAGTCCCCTGGTTCCAGAGAGACCAGTCCCTGAACCAGTATCCTAGATTGGTGTGTCTGAACATACCCTAATCAGTGTCAGTGAACTTGACCTCTGAGGGTCAGCAGCTGCAGTACCAGGTTCTGCCTATGAGTGGTACCTGGCGGATACCTGCAGCCCAGTCTGTCTCCACTATCAGGAGCTCCAGTGAACGCCTGGTAGCCGCTTAGCTACTCCTCTTCCTAGGGAGGCCCGGCCCTGTGGCACAATGGGTCCACAAATCCACATGCCCTACCATTGGGCGTAACACACTGATTTAGCAAGAATGGGTTGTCATCATTAAGGACTTAGCCCAGCATGCCAGGAGTATGGAAAAATAAGGGTCAACACTTAAAATACTCATATTGAGTCTTTGCATAAACTTGATATATTTGCAAATAAAAGTGTAAAAATGTATGAATTGATTATAATTGTATATTTGTAACCATAGAAATATCTGACTAATACCACTGAAGCAGCAAAATGTGTGAAAACCAAAATTTGTGTCAGTCTCAAAACTTTTGCCATGATTGTAGATTGTGCGTGAATGTGATTAACGTAAGCTACTTTTGCAAGACAGATAATGTGCACAGGGCTGTTTTGATTGTGTCAAGTGATGCAAGGAGGTAGAGATCACCTGCTGCGTGTGTGTGCTGTTTATAGCCCCTTTTTGGATCACATTTACTGTTTTAAAGGTCATACAATAGTTGGAAATAATGTTATTTCTTATGTAAATGCAATGATAGCTTACTCTGAAAAGTCACCTGAAAAGACAGGTATGCGACTGCGAAAAGCAAATTGCAAAAAACTCTGACTTATTGCAACTTTTTTTTATTGCGGTCGCAGTACCCATGGGATCACAATATAACCCTATCTACTTGTTTGGGTTGCAATGTAGCATTGACATCTAGGAGTCACTGCCAACGTCACAGTGATGCCCCAGCCTTAATAGTCAGATTCTTCCAGATGCAAACACTATTAAATCTGCCCATCTGACTCACCTGTTATATTTTCATTCTATATTCCAACAGTAACTTGAAAAATATTTTAAGACTATGACTTACTGATAAAAGTTTTGAAAAAAAGGCTCAGGTTCAATGATCGCAATATAGACAACTCATGACCGTGCAGCTGCATGTGAGACATTGTGTAAGTCTGTGTTTGAGATTTTCTGCTGCTGAATGTGGTTGGCTTGACTGTTTTTTTTTTTTAAATTGTATAAATCACATCTGTGGAAAAGATTACATTTTGTCTACAGCTGGGGATTCAGCTGTAAGTTCATTCATAGTGAAAACCAGCATTTCTGATGGCTATAACTGTCGGTTTTTAGAAATATTTTATGTTTTCAAATCAATATATAACTCTCAAGATATTCATCATTTTCTTTTACACAGCTTCTGATCTAGAGATGTTACTCAAGGAACAACCTGGTGCCACAATTGACTATGTAGACCCATATCTATTCCTATTAACCACCAATGGGAGCTAATAAGACATGTGAGTGTTATGGGGAACATCATGTGCTGCAGAAGACTAGCGTGTAGTCTGTCAGAACGAAGAGAAATTCAAACCAAGCACAGACGCCTGTACGCACCAGACAGCACATGGAATTCGATCTTCTCTGTGTCAAATGCTCCGATCTGGAGCTCAAGTTTCATCACCACTTGACTGCTGCTGAGTAGGGCTGGTCCTTCACTTAACACCCTCACAGGATTCTGGAGCTGTCTGACGGGAATCTGACATCGACTCTTCACGGCTTGCAGTACAAACTTTCCCGCTGAACCGAAGCCTCAACTTGTTATGGATACAATCATAGTCATTTGTGGAGAGGGAATACTCCCGCCTCGTGCAGTCTCTTCTACTGGCCCAAGATTTTGGAGTTTTTTTAGACTTCACTCATCAAAGACTATCAGGATGTTCCACACAACCACATCAATACAGCAATCCAATTTCACGACTAAGTTCCAGCTTCTGCTTAGCCTGCCAGACACAGTCGACCTTCACGGATTCTGCAAGGGTAGCTGCCTCAATAGGCTTGAGAATGGGTTGTCTTTGAAAGGACAGAGCAAGTCGTGACGGATTGCTTACACGCGTCATCTGTCTGGTCTGCTCCTGGAAGCTGGGAAGGGAAGAGAAGTTTTTGCAAAATATTCTGGGTTTGGCTAGTCAAAGACCTTATGGAAGGCCACCAGGAAGGCATGCAGGTCTTAGATGATAGGAGGCCCCTTTTCCCATAGGAGGTTGAGCCATGCAAGGGCATATCTTGCTAGGTAGATCTCCTGCAGGAATCTCACCTTGGCCCAATCAGAGGAAAATTGCTGGCTGAAAACTTTTTAGTGCCACATGCACTACTCCAGGAACCCATGGCACTGCTGGATGGGTTCCACTCCTGAGGCGTAAGTTTCGGGTTGCATAGGCACAAGGCTTCCAATCGGGTCTCTAGTGTCTATATATGGTACAAAATTTTTCGTTGCTCTCTCGCTGGTACCTCAGCTGCCGACACAGCTCTGAGCGCAGAAAGGACTGAGGATCAGCAGGACCCTTAGCAACGCAAACTGTTAAGCCAAGTGGTGGCACATGTGGATTTGTGGACCCACTATGCCACAAGGCTCGGCCTGCCTATGAAGGGGCATAGCTAATCGGCTACCAGGTGTTCACTGGAGCTCTTGATGGTAGAGACAGACTGGGTTGCAGGTAGTTGCCAGGTACCACTCCCAGGAAGAACCCATTACTGCAGCTGCTGACACTGATTATGGCTATGTTCACACACACTAGTCTAGATTACTAGATCAGGGACTGGCCAAACACAGACCAGAGGAAAATGTTCATGCACTGGCTGCACTGGGACCAGGGGACTTCGGGAACAGGACTTGTCGCACCAGGACCTGGGGACAATGTTCAGACTATGGTCGCACTGGGACTAGGGGCATTCAGATTCTGGACTGGCCGCACCAGGACCAGGGGACAATGTTCAGGCACTGGCCACACTGGGACCAGAGGACTACGTTCAGGTGTGGCTGCACCAGGTCCAGGGATTCGTTTTCAGGACACTGGCCGCACCGGGGCCATCTGATCATTAGAGTTTACCCTCTACAGGAAAGAGAGAAGACCCCACTGACCATGAGAGCTTACATTCTACAGAACAAGAAAGATGTACCCAGTGGCTCTGGAGTTGGAAAATGACTCTTCCGTACACACTGTGCCCTGCTGGGAACTCTGATCTGTGATGGGTCAGGTACTGACCGCCACTGTACAAGGAATGATAATCTAACAGCTGTCATAGCTGCAGGGCATTATGTGGAGCCCGCGCAGCAAAATAACTTAGTGATTGTGCTGCTTGGTCCCTGATGCAGTATTGTTGCTCTAAGTTATAGCAGTTCCTCCTGTTTGCTTTACAGTTGGCTTTAACAAACATCTAGTACTGATCAAAGTTATGCGGTATGTTCTTCATTTTTTTTTAATTTATTGATCTATAGTTAAAGATGAGAGACAGAAGCAGAAGTAACACTTAAAAATACATACTGAGTCATAAAGAAACCAGCCTGCTAGAAATTGCTAATCTACAGCAGCACCACGTGGTGAACCTAGTGTATAACTTTCAGTCTGTGTCACATTAAAAATATGAACCCAAACTTTCTTTTTGGTACCATGCTTCTCATTCCTTGCATGAACCTTTTTTATGACTGCAATTCCTTAGGATCTTGTAAAATATGGTTGGTTTTCAAAAATTCCAACTCTCCAGACTTTTCAACACCAATATCCTTGAAGTCAACTGCAATTTGTACTTCGAGAACTAGAATTACATGACAATTTGGTCCCCTTGGCAGATCTTGCAGTTTACTCCTATAAAACCCATGCTAGTGATAAAAAGAAATGTGTCATCTGTTCTTTTTATTCTATTTTCTGTACATGATAATAATGCTGGTGTTGTTGTCTCCTCTGCATTTAAAATTACTTAGAGATTTATTTTTCTGAGTCACATAGACATAGGGAACGGTAGAATGGAGATATTCTTTGGCTTCTATGGGAATGTGTTCTGGGCATGCTCTGTAACCTGTGCAGAGATTACTGCGCAAGGAAAGGGAGATGGAATGTGTCTGTCAACTTTTCTAAGTGTTGAATCCAGTGCTATTTAAACATTTGTGTCAACTTTAATTATAATTATTCTGTCTTTGTCTTTCATTATAATTCTCTCTTTCTACTGTACTAAAAAATTAGCTATATAGACCAGGAAGTGTCAGCCCATTATGAGGCCAATTCTCAGTGAAAACTGCAAGATTTCAAGTTCTCAAAGAATAAAATTTTATATATACAGTTGTGGCCAAAAGTATTGACACCCCTGCAATTTTGTCAGATAATACTCAGTTTCTTCCTGAAAATGGTTGTAATCACAAATTCTTTGGTATTATTATAATCATTTAATTTGTCTTAAATAAAAAAACACAAAAGAGAATGAAGCAAAAAGCAAAACATTGATCATTTCACACAAAACTCCAAAAATGGGCCAGACAAAAGTATTGGCACCCTCAACCTAATACTTGTTTGCACAACCTTTAGCCAAAATAACTGCGACCAACCGCTTCCGGTAACCATCAATGAGTTTTTTACAATGCTCTGCTGGAATTTTAGACCATTCTTCTTTGGCAAACTGCTCCAGATCCCTAATATTAGAAGGGTGCCTTCTCCAAACTGCCATTTTTAGATCTCTCCACAGGTGTTGTATGGGATTCAGGTCTGGACTCATTGCTGGCCACCTTAGAAGTATCCAGTGCTTTCTCTCAAACCATTTTCTAGTGCTTTTTGAAGTGTGTTTTGGGTCATTGTCATGCTGGAAGACCCATGACCTCTGAGGGAGACCCAGCTTTCTCACACTGGGCCCTACATTATGCTGCAAAATTTGTTGGTAGTCTTCAGACTTCATAATGCCATGCACACAGTCAAGCAGTCCAGTGCCAGAGGCAGCAAAGCAACCCCAAAACATCAGGGAACCTCCGCCATGTTTGACTGTAGGGATCGTGTTTTTTTTCTTTGAATGCCTCTTTTTTTCTCCTGTAAACTCTATGTTGATGCCTTTGCCCAAAAAGCTCTACTTTTGTCTCATCTGACCAGAGAACATTCTTCCAAAACGTTTTAGGCTTTTTCAGGTAAGTTTTGGCAAACTCCAACCTGGCTTTTTTATGTCTCAGGGTAAGAAGTGGGGTCTTCCTTGGTCTCCTACCATACAGTCCCTTTTCAATCAGATGCCAACAGATAGTACGGACTGACACTGTTGTACCCTCGGACTGCAGGGCAGCTTGAACTTGTTTGGATGTTAGTTGAGGTTCTTTATCCAACATCCGCACAATCTTGCGTTGAAATCTCTTGTCAATTTTTCTTTTCCATCCACATCTAGGGAGGTTAGCCACAGTGCCATGGGCTTTAAACTTCTTGATGACACTGCGCACGGTAGACACAGGAACATTCAGGTCTTTGGAGATGGACTTGTAGCCTTGAGATTGCTCATGCTTCCTCACAATTTGGTTTCTCAAGTCCTCAGACAGTTCTTTGGTCTTCTTTTCTCCATGCTCAATGTGGTACACACAAGGACACATGACAGAGGTTGAGTCAACTTTAATCCATGTCAACTGGCTGCAAGTGTGATTTAGTTATTGCCAACACCTGTTAGGTGCCACAGGTAAGTTACAGGTGCTGTTAATTACACAAATTAGAGAAGCATCACATGATTTTTCGAACAGTGCCAATACTTTTGTCCACCCTCTTTTTTATGCTTGGTGTGGAATTATATCCAATTTGGCTTTAGGACAATTCTTTTTGTGTTTTTTCATTTAAAACAAATTAAATGAAGATAATAATAACAAAGAATTTGTGTTTGCAATAATTTTCAGGAAGAAACTGAGTATTATCTGACAAAATTGTAGGGGTGTCAATACTTTTGGCCACAACTGCATGTGTGCGTGTGTGTGTGTATAGCATGAAATTGTGTTCAACATAAACACTTGATTTAAACAATTGGTAATTATTTGACTATAGAAAACCCTTAAGAACTCATCATATGCCTGTCTGTTAGCCAACTTTCCAAGTTATAGAGCTTTTGGACTTATGTATTACCAATCTATAAATCTTTTGGGATTAAGTTCTGAAGAGCTCCTTTAACTAAGAAGCCATGTTATATTCTAATTCTTATTTAGAACTGTGTATTTGATTTCATATAGACACCCCAACTGATTTGCCAAATCCATACTCTCTAATTCATATATTCTTCTCAGTATAATACTTATGTGTAAAATATAAAAACATGTTCTAATCAGTATTTTAACCTTAACGAGCTGTAGACACAAAATATAACAAATTCCATTGAATTTTTAACAATTTATCTGGTTGCTTTAACAGTTTATATGAGTAAAGAACGTGAATGTGTTTCTTGTAAGCCCCCACCAGACTCATACATTACATTATTTGCACTCAATTACGGTAAACCTTTACATGTCGTGCCTTTTAGTCACTGAATTATTTCTTGTATTTTTTTTAGTGGGTGTTGCAAAACATATGTCTAACTTTAAATGTGTCTTGATGATTGAGAAAACTTTCCTTTAGAAACTTTTACAGGTTAGAGTCGAAGGAGACTGGGGTTTCCCGCCCGTGTGTAGCTTGCATGTCTTTATACTGTAGATGCGCTGGAGGGCTCTGCACAGCACTCTATAAGCATCGCACACATGTGTCTGTGACAGCCCTCCTACATTACACACCCCTTTTATAATTTATTCCCCACAAAAAGGAAGTTCCCTTTTTTACATAGTAGTAGTAATATGTTAGTTTTCTGCAGTGAGAGTTCTTACACGCGATTCTCTTGAGGAGAGGTAAGATATGCACCCACTCTCTCCTTACATCACTGTCTCTATATTATAGCATTTTCCCACCTGAAATTTCCTCATGTCTTCCACTATGATGCAGAGCGACATGTGATTATATATCTGAAGAATTATATATACATAAAATATGCAATATATGTAGTATATGTAATATATATAATATGTAATTAGTCAAGATTAATTATTTGTCTCTTATATATATATATTTATATATATATATGCATTAAGAGAAAAAATAAATCTTGACTAATTATCTATATACATATAGATATATGTATATATCTATCTATACTTTATTAAAAATTTATTCTTTATTGCATGCATACATAAATATAACTGTATGTATGTGTATATATATATATATATGCACACACACACACACATATATATATATACACACAGTATATATAATATATATACAATTAAGCAAAATTATTAGCCACCATTTATTATTGTTCTCTTATTTCGTCTTTAAAGATTTATTTAGCAGCAGCTTATTTATGGAAAACATCCAAAATATAAGGAAGATATTAGTATACGAGTATTGTTTTCCAATGCATATTTGCTTTCACATTGTAGGTAAACATGCAGGTCATTAAATTATAATATATCTATTTTTTATGAATATCTTTTTTGCTCATTTAATCGAAACGTTGTTATATATTTTGCTTCTGAGCTCAAATTGTAAAATTGTAATTCACAGTTGCCATAGATTGCGCTTTACCTGGTGCAGGATGTCGCATGCTGTAAGATTTCAACCCACTACCGTTATAGATCAGAGGTCCCAAACCTTTTGCAAGCCACATTAGAAAGAGCTATGTGCTATGGATGTCACCTTACTAGCAATACAGTATGACATTACTGGTGTGAATAATGCACACTGGTATATTTAAGGCCATAAGTTAGAGATCAATGTCCACTTGCAAACCTGATCTCTTTAATCAATAAAACATCAGCCTAATGAGTATACAGGAATATTGTATTGATGCAATATCTAAGAAACAGCAATGCGGAGACAGTGTGTGCAGTAAAACAGGTAATATATAAATTTGCACCGGACGATGTTGATGATGATAATAGCTGCTACATACAGCATCTCTCAGGTTGATGATGCATCATAGCTTTTTCCAGGTCTACAGTTCACTGTATAGTGCTATAGGTCACTGCCGAGAGCAGTTCTATCATACTGTATATCACCATGTGTGGGTTTAGGGCAGCCGGACATGATATGGTTTGGTGTCACTTCATCATGTTAAACAATCATTTTTACAATTGAAATGATGTTGGAGAAAATTTGGGCATATACACATTTGGTTATTGGGGATGTATGTAGGTAAAGTGCCTAAAACTGTGATGTAGCGTTGTATGATGACTGTCGTAGATAATATTGTCACATGTGGTGCAAGCGACTGAATCTTTTTAACACTAATTAAAAATATTGTAAAAAATTATCATAGTTTGGACTTGCAATGTCAAAAATTATTTTATAAATGTTGATACAATAATATTGAATTTCATTTTAGAAGTAATTTCTTAGTGCTTTTTTATTGTCAGGCCATATTTATCTGTTCCATAGGTTGCATTTTTTGGAGTGGAAATACAGTTTAATGAGTGCAACCTAAAGAGAATCTGTCAATCCATTCACCCCAAACTTTTCATATAGTAATAGCACTCTTTGAAAGATAATGTCATCACTGTTTGAATTCATATGTAAATGAGACTTAAGTGCTCTGGAAGTGTCAAAGCACTTCCCAAGCCTTTGCATCACTAGCCCTATTCCCTGCCCAATCCCCCAATCTGCTTGATTTACAGCTCACTGGCTTGACAAAATGCCAGTCAAGCACAGGTAGGTGGGGCTGGGCAAGAAATAAAGCCAGGGAGGCAAAAGCTTGGGAAGTGCTTTGACACTCCCAGAGCACTTAGGTTTAATTTGCATATGACATAAGAGCACATTTTCTGTCATGCAACAACAGATTGCATCAGCAAAGGTATGGCTGACATTATGTTTCAGAGATTAATATGACCATATAAACAGATTGGGGGGTGGGAGGTGGATTATTCTGACAGACGCTCATTAACAATTTTAATTACACTTGGTACAATAAACTTCATGGCATCTACTGCTACAAATAAAGTTGTTTTATGAGGTTAGCTAAGTGCTTCTCATGAATAACAGGGTCAATGTAAGGAATACCTCTATACCTGTGATCTCTGAAATTTGGGAATAAATAAAACCAGTCATTGTATAAAGATCCAATACTGAGAAAAAAAGTGTATAGGCACATCCAAGCATACAAAATTCTTTAAGCTTTATTATAAGTCCATACCTTTAAAAGTCCATATGTGAATAGTGGTACAGAAACCTCTCTGATGCGTTTCGGGCGCTAACTGCACCCGTAGTCATAGAGCATGCCTGCTTGAAAACTTTATCTTTTGATGTGCTTATCCTCTTTTTTCTCAATATTGGACATTCCTGTTTGGTCTGCAGTCTTGAAAGAGCATTACAGAATATCAAGACAGGTCTTTCTAAAAATTGTGCGTACTACTGGGAATTTTTTTTTTGCTTTTGTTATATAAAGATCCTCTGCTCTTATCACTGAGGCTAAAGTCCTAGAAAAGAACCATGGATTTCTATTAGAAGAACGTAGTTCAAATCGATACTGAGCACAGGACCCCTTTTAAGCTATTTGTGGTTCAGAGAAGTACCTTCATGTTGAAAATGGTATCTGATCTTTAGGCCTAATGCTATAGAGCTGCTCAGATTCAGATACATTTTTGTGGGAAAAGTTTCAGTCTAACTTCCCTGGTGTTTGTATGTATGAGTGGAGTGGGCAGTCCTACTAAGTGATTGACAGTTTTCTCTAAATGACTGAGTCTGTAGAGAATTGTCAGTCAGGAGTAGGACCACCTACTGGGCTCATACAAATGAACTCCAGGGATTTCAATGAAAAAAATGCAAGTTTTACTGAAATGTTTCCCACAAAAATGTATATGAATTTGAGCAGCTCCTCTTGCTCTAAAGCATTCTGCCTACAGATTAGACACCATTTTCAACATGACGGGTTCCCTCGAAGGTATGTCTCTGAACCACAAATAGCTTAAAAGGGAACCTGGGCTCAGGATCGATTTGGTTTCTTCGTAGATAATTACTTTATGCCCAGTAATTGAAAAAAAAAAAAGGTACCATATCTTTTCCAATAAACCTATATATCGTTCTACTCAGTGTCTTCTATACCATGCTGTCCGCAGATCGGGCTGCATGTACAATGTGACGGGTTCTCTTTGACACATTCCTGTTTCAGGAGGTGGGGGAGCGGTCATGCTGTGTTATTTGCATAAGAGGGAGTCACGCAAGCAACAGATTTTTTTCTTGTTTGCATTTTTTGAGGGAAATTTTGTGTAATTGATAGTGACACTTTAGCTCTTAGACGTAGATGAAAAATCTTTATTATAAATAATAATCTGTTCCATTTTTTTTCACCAAAATAATATTTCATTTTGTTTATTGATTCATAGATCCTCTATTCCCCATTACTAGTGATGAGCGAGGTTTAGTTTTCGACGGCCTCAGCTGCATGATTTGCGACTGCTAGACAGCCTGAATACATGTGTGGAATGCCTGTTTGTAAGGGAATTCCCACATGTATTCAGCCTGTCTGCAAGTCGCAAATCATTCAGCTGAGACAATGAAATCTAAACCTCTGAGCACGCCAAATACTCAGAGGACACCCGAGCAACGAGTATACTCGCTCATCACTACCCACTACTCGCCTGTATAATATCCAAACTCAATTGTGTAGATGACCCTTTTAGCCTTTTACAGAACATAAAGCATGTAATTACCTATTTATCCTTTTATTGGAATGTGCCGATGTTTGTCTTGTACATTAGCAGGTTGTCTGTACTACACACTATAGATTTTTTATGCGCCATTAATCCCATTGCAGGTGCAGTGATGTGTGAAGCATTTCTATACAGAAAAACAAACGTAATGTGAATCTCTAGAGACAAGTGTAACGTTGCTTTCCATCAGCCTTCGTATATATAAAATATGCCTGTTGTGCTTAACATCTGTTCAGAATATTTGAAATGAACCTGTGCCTCGGTATTGTTTATCTGAGTCAGTGGTCCCCAACCTTACTTACGCTAAGCACCACATTCAACTGTGAGAGATGGTTGCGAGCCACATGAGTAGTGACATCCTGCCCCCTCATTCACAGTAGTAATACCCAGTGCCCCCAAATACTAGTATACTGTATGTGTATCTAGACCTTCTCCTCTCTGCTCCACTTATAAAAATCACCATCTGGCACCTGCTAGACCTGATAGTAATGGACCAAGCTGGCAGACAACCGCCAACCACGCATCATGTGCCCGTAAGCCACCCGTTACTCCCAAACCACCAGATGGGGACGCCTGATCTGTGTGAAGGCAGGGCAGTATAGGGCTTTTTTTTACCTTTTAATGATGTCCAGGATGAGTTTACAGGCAGTGGGAAAAGTAAAAAACTCCTAGAAAAGGTATCTACTGTTACCTGTTGTGTCTCCACCATTGTCCGTGGCAGTGCACCAACAATCCTCATCTATATTTTTTAGTTTTCTGTTTATTTTTTCCAAAACGAGATGACATATTTTCTTTTTTTCTTCCTTTCTTAGTTTGTGATTGAATTTGTTTTTTGTATTATTTTCTAAAAATGATTATGAATGATTATTTACCTGATTTGCTGGTAACACCATTCAGAGATTTCCAGCAGTCACCTGGACATAGAAGGCTGTAGACTTGACATGTCCATTGGCTGCAGTGAGAGATTTCTAAGCATGCGCCGTCGTCTGTACTCAGGTCACCGAGGAGGGAGAGGGAGGATGTGAGCAGACAATCTTTAAATATGCCATATCTGAGTGGTTCTTGCTGTTTGGTAAATCTGGTGAAACATAATATTGTCTAGTCAAAAGTTACATCATCTATTGGTTGGCTTATTTTGATCTAGAATTTTGCGCCAAAGTTTTTTTGGGGGCATGGTGCATATTAGGCAATTCCTCTTCCAGTAAGCAATGTCTCCTTCTGACAAAGCCATGCCTTTTTGTTGGGAAAGGCACAGAAAGTGTCTAAGACACATAAAATATATGGTGCAAGTCATTAAATGTACAATTCTGGACCCTCCTTTTTGATTACTCTCCCCCAGTATGCCAGTATTAGTTAACGTTTTATTGGAATCCTGTCTGTGAAAAACAAAAAAACACAATTTTTTTTATTACTAAGACAGGAGATGGCAGTTGGTACTCATATGACTCTATAGAGAGAGTAGGAAGAGGAGCTAGAGACAGACACCTAGACTCTGCTGCAAGTTCTCCTGAAATGAGAAATGACAGATTTTATTCCTGAATAGGAGTGAAATATCAGTACAGCAAGGTAAAGAAACAGATTTCTCTATTAAGATACAGTGCAAAGTTGCTTAACTTCATTTTTCTATGATTGATTTATTAAATAAAATTGAAAATGATGGTTACGCCTTAAAGAGAATCCGTCAGCAAGTTTTTGCTATGTAATCTGAAGACAGCATGCTGCAGGGGTTAATACACAGATTTCAGTGATGCTAGAGGTTTTATTTACTTGCAGTGGTTGTTTTAGCACCAGGAGCTTATCCTTGCTGGGACACCGTAGTGCCTGCCTCCTTGTCTGACTCCACCCCTTTGGTGACAAGCAGCTCAGAGCCTATAGCTATTGTATATATGGAGCCTGGTGTGGGCGGGGTTAGCTTTCTCAGCTCTGCTTCATGCTAAATCTAAAAATTCTGATTGTGTGAGAACGGTTGCACCCAGTAAACGAAGTGATGCATCGTTAGATTTAAAGTCTCTTTGCCTACATCAGGCTGCTCTCAAATGAGGGAGCAAAAACCTGGTGACAGATTCCCTTTCAACAATAGGCTATCTTATGTTATATTCTTATGTATTCTAGGCTCCCTTATCCTTCCTTACTTAACCTAACTTTATCATTCTGTATCCTATAGCAGCTTCTCTATGCTGACCACTGACAAAGGAAAACAAAAAGCCTCTTTCAAAAAAGAGGCACACTTAGCTTTACATAGTGCTTTATATACCCTCCCAGGTTTCAGAGCTGTGCATCCACTGCTGCCCCAATGTGTGGTGTGTGGCTGCAATGTTGCAGCGAAATGGAGAGTTTAGCGGATTGTGCCATCTACATCATCTGAGCTGCTGGCTGCAGATAATGATGAGAGTCTGCCTCCAGAGCTTATTTTAAATGACAGGACTGGAGCTTTACCAGTATGAGACATGTGCGATAGGTAACTAACACAGAACAGTAGAACTGAACTTTATCACAGCTTTGCCTGTGAGATGAAAACTTGCAGATGTGTCAGGAATAATCACACACAGCTCTGCAGTGAGATCAGGAGAGCAGAGGCGGCCATTACATATCACATTGGTAACTCCCCTTTCATGTAGAATAATCTCTGTAGGCAGATTCTTTCACAAGTGAGGAAGAGTCTAGGTAGTTGAAGTAGCATCTCTGTGTTCCAAAGAATGAAGGCTGCACAGGATAAATCTTGGAGATGGTTCTGTGATGCGTAAACAAGAGAAGAGCAATGCAGGAATTCTTGAGAAAACCAGAGGTAGCCTGTGACGAGATAGCATGAGATGTATTTAGGGGCAGTGTGATAACAGCTTTATATATTATTGTCAGTATTTTGAACTGAATTCTCTGGGTAATGGGTAGCCATTGAAAGGATTGGAATTGAGAGGTAGGAGAATAACAAGTGGAGAGATGGGTTAATCAGACGCCAGAGTTAAGAGTGGATTGAAGGAAGCATAAGTGTGTTGGAAGGTAGAACACTGAAAAAGAGTACCGTAGTTACAGTAGATGCAGTAATGGTGAAAAAGCAGGTTAAGGGGGAGACGACGGGCAATTTGTGTGTAGGAATTGCAGAGACTTTCTTGAAGCTTACTGTATTGCAATGTAATCAATCTTTTATTTAAAATATGTTGCAAAGTCCTCAGCTAAGATGAGGGGCAACAGGATCTAGTGTAAGGAGCTGAACATGCTCAATAACTGTTCAAGATTGTGACACAAAGAAGATATGAGAGTAAAGTCTACCATACACATTACATAGCTGTCGGCCAAGCAATCATTAGGCCAACAGTTACTTCCTGACTCCTTCTTATACCAAGGAAGGTGACGGTCTCAAGGGGGCATTCTCTGCGTCTGGAGGAGAAAAGGTTTTTCCACCAACATAGAAAAGGATTCTTTACAGTTAGGGCAGTGAGAATCTGGAATTCCCTGCCTGAGGAGGTGGTGATGGCGAACTCAGTTGAAGGGTTCAAGAGAGGCCTGGATGTCTTCCTGGAGCGTAACAATATTGTATCTTACAGTTATTGTTAGGTTCTTTAGAAGGACGTAGATCTGGGGATTTATTCTGACAGAATTTTATAGGCTGAACTGGATGGACTATTGTCTTTTTTCGGCCTTACTAACTATGTTACTATGTTCCTACTCAAGAATGTTCGGGCTGATACTTCTGTGCTCTCTAAGAGAGAGCTGGTGTTAGATTCCTATGAAAGCAGCTTAACTCCAAGGAGAGCAAAAAAAACAGCCATTGAAATCCAATGGGCCGAGATCCTCCTCTCCCTGACGTCATCTTTCAAAGGAGAAGAGGGAGGCCCCCATACACATTGGACTGACAGACAACCCTGACAATATTGGCGGGTTTGGCTGACTTTAGCATAATGTGTATGGGGGCCTTTCAGGTGACGAAGAATTAAAGAAACAGTTATTTAATTAAATAAGACTGACTACTCCCCTATACTTCTTGCTACAGCAAGGATGGGGGTAGGGAGGGAATAACCTGGAGACGACCATAGGAGAGATATTTTAATTATCACTTTTAAGTATTTTTTATTTGATTCAGTTAATCTATTTTTCTGAAAAACCATATCATAAAATTTTCCTTTTTACAAATATTTCAAGGAACAGAGAAATAAGCAAATAGAGAAAGAAACACCACAATACTATTACATACATTATGGTGAAAGTCATGGGCACTACACCTCCTTCATATAATACACTATAGGCCAGATAGTATGTGAAATAGACTATTGATAACGTATACACACTATAGGCTGTCTGAAGAGAACATCACATAGCATTTATTCAATTGCAGGAAGGACAGAAAGGTCATCATAGGGAATGGCCAACATACAGGAAAACCACTTTAGAGGAAGAATGTAATGGCTGTAATAGTCTAGCAATAGAATCAATTCGCGAGGGAAACAAAGATTGCCTGTTGAGTATCATCCGCTCCTTATTAAATACGCAAGAGAGTAAACCAGTGATGTTCAACCTCCTTTATTCTTTCTAAGCTGTGCCTCACTTTTCGTTTTTTGGCACACATCTACTTAAGTCTTATTATGTTGTTCATTTTATTTATTAGTACTGTTATGGTAGGAGGACTTTGCTCTAATCAGTAAAAAGCTAGAAAATATGGGCTTGGAATAGCTTGGATATACCAATTTTCACCCAAGAATCAGAGTCCATTCCATCACCAATCAACCCCAGAATATATACTTTTGGGTACACTTGCAATTTGTACAGAATAGTTGTTCTAGGGAACAATGCTCTGTTCCAGTAGATGCCAATACTTGTGGATGCCCACATAATTTCTATAAGGTGTGCCTTATCACCCTCTCCCCTGGGATACACAGGGTCTGACCAAATTCTAATTTTGTGGAGCAAGCTAGTAGCTCTTCATGCCCTGTTTATCAAGTAGGATTGAGAGAGATGTTGGGACTCGCTTAGCGAAAGTCTGGGATTAGATTCTAGGATCTCTCTGCACATTTCTTCAGTGATAACACCCATGTCTGTCTAAGGGTCCTGTTACAGTAAACGACGCACCAGTGATCCGACAATGATACGACCTGGTCAGGATCGCTGGTGAACTGTGAAACAGGCAGACTCACCAGCGATCAGGACCAGCTAGGACGCTGGTATCCAGGGTAAATAGCGGGTAACTAAGCGCGTGCGTCGCTTAGTTACCCACTGTTTATCCTGGATACCAGCATGCTCGTGCTGGGAGCTGGTATCCAGGGTAAACAGCGGGTAACTACTGTTTACCTTGGATACCAGCTCCCAGCGTCTGCTTACAGCGCTGGGAGCTCGCTGATCGTTGGTCTCCCGCTGCCACACGATGCGTGCTGGCCAGCGGGAGACCACCGATCATAAAATGGCCCAGGACATTCCTGCATGATCAACGATACCCGGCGGGGGGCCGGTCGCTGATGCGGGCCACACACAGTGAGATCGCTGGCGAGATCGCTGATGCGTCACATATTCGGTGACGCGTCAGCAATCTCGCTAGCGATCTCGCTTAGTGTGAAGTACCCCTTACACTTAGAGTTCACTGTTACTGGAAATGTACTCACATTTGAGAGTAACAATTGCGTAGAAATACAGGATATTAAGCCTATTGTAAATTGCCAGATGTAATTGATTCCGCAATAAAGTTGCCATCTGGTTTCATCCTTGTCTGTTTCGCTTGTACTGTGTAGGCATGACGAAGATGCAGGTACTGGAATAAAAAACTTGTGAAGTAAATCAAACTGTGCAGTCGTTCCAAACTTTTCAGCACCTCATTATGAAATAGATGCATTATCAAATAGATATCAAATCCTGTTTTCCAGGGTGTCAGACATAAGCCCTGAAGAAGCCAGTAAAGTGAGGGTACAACGCTCTGTGAGCATAGCCGGCTCTATAGTAGGTCATTACGGGCAAAAGAATTGCAGTTTGCCTGCTTTCTCCATAATCTATGTAGTGTCACTCAAAATTAATATATTTATGCTTAGAGATAGTCAAATTTACTTGCCCTATAGTTAGCTTAAAAAAACAGTACTTTCTAGCACCTACAGTAAATTCCCTGACAACCCATGCTCTATTTTTACACTCACATAGTGGCTTTACTTCCAGTCACCAATGTGGTGACACAGGAACCCCATCCTCTCAGTCATTTGTCTTGTGGGGACTGGATGTCTTGAAGCAATAATGTCTATGTACAATTATTTTCTGTTCTATATTTTATGTTGATTGTGTTTTCATTTTTAAAGGAAGTCTGTCACCCCAAAAATGAGATTCATTCCTCTTATACATTGCTTTATGGGACTTAGTTCCTATAAAAATCACACCTGCTATATAATTTATACATTGCTTTATGGGACTTAGCCCATGCTATATAAAGTTTACTTCTTTAAAAGAACAGAAAAATGTTTAATTACATATATAAATGAGGGTTCCTCAGGGTACACTGGGCGTGGCCAAGGGCTCGGTGCACCATTCCACACCTTCCCTTAGGTTGATTGACTGAGGTCCCTTGCCAAGAAGGAGCACTGACTGAGTTTAATTCCTGACCCTTCATATCTGCACTGACAATACTGGAGCCAAAGAGGCACACACAGAGTCAGAGAATGTGCTCATCCCACTTTCCTGTCTGCAGCGGCCGCCCATCAATGTGTGATCTTGCTGTGGCAAGAAGGCAAAGCTGAATGGAGAGAGGGATGTTTGTCCGGCTCCTGCAGTGCCAGTGTTTAGGTGCAGGGTCAGGAATTCAATTACCGTTTGCTCAAGCTAATGGGACGTGCCCAGCAAGCTGATTGAGGGGGCAGAACAGAGCATTGAGCCCCTGGCCATGCCAAGGGTGCACCAAAGAGACCTTGTTGAAATATGAAATAGAAATGTTTTTCTGTAAA
This sequence comes from Dendrobates tinctorius, assembly GCF_039654945.1. Lineage (NCBI taxonomy): Eukaryota > Metazoa > Chordata > Amphibia > Anura > Dendrobatidae > Dendrobates > Dendrobates tinctorius. The sequence continues at coordinate 1,084,718 of NW_027361830.1, forward strand.
ATTAAAGAAATAAAACCTATACTGCAGGTATAAGTTTTATAGGAGCTAAGTCCCTTATAGCACTGTATAAGTAAAATCATATTTTGGAGTGAGAGACTCATTTTAAGTTTTTCTATTTAAAGGAGTTTTCCAGTCTGAAATGAAAAGTCCGCAGTCTCTGTAAAAGTCTGCAGAATTCCCGAATAGTGACAGTGTGTGATGCACAGTTTCCAATCTTGGGGTCCTGTGATCACCCACTCATTCGCAATACAGGGAAATTGAGACAGTGTGCACTAACTTTCATTTTATGTTGGAGAACACCTTCAATGCTAAATGGGTTATCTCATTATTACGTAATAATTTACTCTGTTAAATCAACAAAACATAATTGGAATCATTTAAATGAAGTTCCTGTGTCTGTTTATTGAAGGAACCCGGCATTATATACGGGGGGGCCATTGACTGGGCAACTAGGTGAAGCTTGGGGTCTTTTCCTTCTAATTTTTCCTGGGGCAAACAAAAAGGGTTAACAGGTTCTTACTTGAAAGGGTCGGGTGTTTTCATTGGCTGGCAACTCCTTCCGGTACTGTGGGCGGGCCCAGAGCGGTTATAAATTGTGGGGTCGGAGGTCTTTCAGCCTCTTTGACCCAGGTTTCTAAGAGTGGCCCACCCTCCCTCCCTTTGTTTGGTACTTGAGGGATTGGTTTGAATGGTTATGTGTTGAAAAAGTTGAAAGTCGCAGCATCGGCGGAAGAGCAAGACTGGGTAACATGTGCCGGGAGTCCGGTGACATAACCCCACAATTTTCCGATGGTTAATATGAGAGCTTAGACCATACCCCTCCAACAATGGGTTTTATTTAAAAGAAGAGAGTGGTTATTAAATGGTTATTCTCCATTAAAAGAAGGTGCTTTTTCTCTAATCTGGTTTAAAAGAGTGTTTCTTTGCGCCGGGAAGAATGGGAAGGAAAAGTGTTATAAGGTTTGGACAGTCTGTCTCATAGTCGTTATGTTGTCCCGTTCTGTTCTTTTGATTCTTACCATCATCTACCGAATATGTCCAGTGCTGGTGAGAAGAATCTGGTTCTAATGCACTGATTTTTTAGATGGGTGGTCTGTACAATAGCAATAATCAGCCATATGTACAAGAGAATCTGAGCAATGGGACTGAACTACTGTGAATGTGGGACTAACCACCTGCACACTTGGTGGATGATCTAAGAGGGAATCAAAAGATCATCAGGGGGCACAATAACAAGTTTGTATCTGCAAAATAGAAACACAGGAATATTTATTTAATTGATTGCATTTGATTAATAGTTACATTTTGCCTGATCTTTTAAAGTAAATGATATTTTTATGACATACTGTACAAGAAAACCCCTTAAATGAGCAAAACAAAAAAAAGATCCTGGCCTGGCAGCCATCATGTTATGAGATAAATGATTACTGGCTTTGAGAATGAGTATGAGAGTGTGCTTATTTGTTTTTTTCTGCAGAAAAATCTACTGCAGATACTCGTGTATTGGCAGGAAATCTGGTAAAATATGCATTTTTGCTGCCTTTTTGCTTGTGCTTTTGATGCGTTTCCATTGCGTGAAAAATGGTGCAAAAAACGCTGAAAGAATTGATATGTTATGATATAATAGAGATTTTGTAGATTTCATTGACTTTTTTGCTACTGCAAAACAGTTTTTTTCTGTATCAAAAAAATGTACAAAAATGTGAATATACACTACTGAAAGCAAATGACTAATTGCTTCATTTTAACTAATACTTCCTAGATGTTTGTCTATTCCCTTTTTTCTTAGTATTTTATGCTGTACATACAAGTGCTTCTCACAAAATTAGAATATAATCAAAACGTTAATTTATTTCAGTTCTTCAATCCAAAAAGTGAAACTCATATATTATCGAGTCATTACAAACAGAGTGATGTATTTCAAGTGTCTATTTCTGTTAATGTTAATTATGGCTTACAGCTAATGGAAACCCAAAAGTCATTATTTCAGTAAATTAGAATATTTAACAAAAAAACACCTTCAAAGGCTATGTGCCCACGTTGCGTGTTAAAACGCACAATAAAAACCGGACTCCTTCCCAGAAATCGCGCGTTTTTTTCAGCGTGATTTCACCGCGATTCTGTTCGCGATTTTGCCGCGATTTTCTCAAGCACTTTCCAAGCGATTTGAAGCATCGCTTGGAAAGTGATTGACAGGTTGATCTCACTCGTCAAACATAGTGTTTGACAAGTGTGACTATTATTGCGGCATCAATAATAAAAGATAAATTGTTAAAAATGATAAAAAAATAGAAAATCGGGGTATATTTACCTTCCGACGTCCCGTGCTGCATTCCCGGGCCACATCGTTCCCAGCGATGCCTTGCGAGACCTGTGGTGACGTTGGTCTCGCGTTACTATAGCGATCTCGCGAGACCGCTAGAGTCACGCGAGACTACGTCATCACCGGACCTTGCCGCAAGGCATTACTGGGAACGCTTAGGCCGGGAATGCAGCGCGGGACGTCGGAAGGTAAATATACCCCGATTTTTTATTCTTTTTTTTACAGGGGTATGGTACCCAGGGCCTGGAGGACAGACTCCTCTCCTCCACACCGTGGGTACCAACCGCACATGAGACGCTTAACTTCCCGCATGGTGGGCATAGCCACATGCGGAAAGTAAGCGATTCTCATGCATTCCTATGGGTGCAGAATCGCGGCAATTCTTTGCGATTCCGCACAAAAGAATGACCATGCTGCGATTTTTTCCGCGATGCGATTCCGCCGTGGAAAAAAGTGCAGCATTAGCACAGCATGTGCGGAATGCCATAGGAATGCATGGGGGGCGTTCTGTACACGATTCTTAAACGTTTTCGCAGCGTTTTCGCGCCGAAAATCGCGGCAAAAACGCTTAAAAATCGCATCTTGGGCACACAGCCAAAGGCTTCCTAAGCATTTAAAAAAGGTCCCTTAGTTTGTTTCAGTAGGCGCCACAATCATGGGGAAAACTGCTGACTTGTCAGATGTCCAGAAGGCAGTCATTAACACAATCCACAAGGAGGGTAAGCCACAAAAGGTCATTGCTAAAGAAGCTGGCTGTTCAGAGTTCTGTATCCAAGCATATTACTGGAAATTTGAGTGGAAGGAAAAAGTGTGGTAGAAAAATATGCACAAGCAACTGGGATAATCGCAGGCGTGAAAGGATTGTTAAGAAAAGGCCATTCAAAAATTTGGGGAGATCCACAAGGAGTGGACTGCTGCTGGAGTCATTGCTTCAAGAGCCACCACACACAGACATATCCAGGACATGGGCTACAATGTCGCATTCCTTGTGTCAAGCCACTCATGACCAATAGACAAAGCCAGAAGCATCTTACCTGGTCCAAGGAGAAAAAGGACGGGACTGTTGCTCAGTGGTGCAAGGTATTGTTTTCAAATGAAAGTGAATGTTGCATTTCATTTGGAAATCAAGGTCCAGAGAGGGAGGAAGAGTGGAGAGGTACACAAACCAAGCTGCTTGAGGTCTAGTGTGAAGTTTCCACAAGCAGTGATGGTTTGGGGAGCCATGTCATCTGCTGGTGTAGGTCACTGTATTTTATCAAGACCAAAGTCAGCACAGCTGACTACCAGGAAATTTTAGAGCACTTCATTCTTCCCTCTGTTGACAAGCTTTTTGGTGATGGAAATTCTATTCTCCAGCAGGACGTGGCACATGTCCACACTGCCAAAAGTACCAATACCTGGTTTAAAAACAACAGTATCACTGTGCTTGATTGGCCAGCAAACTCACCTGACCCTAACCCCATAGAGAATCTGTTACGCCGCTCTCACCGCACACTTCCAGAGCTGGCGCATGCCGCCTGACATCTTCACTTTCGGTCTCGCAGCCGGCACTGGGGTCTCGTAGGGTGTGCACGTGTGCCGCGCACTCTTGACTCTGTGGCTGACTTTTGGGTTTTTAGATCACTCTGTTTGTAATCTAATATATAAAGCTCAATGTGGGTGTGTATGTATGTATGTATGTATGTCTGGGATTGGCATCCGCACCGTCGCAGCTACAGCCACAAAATTTGGCACAGTCACACATCTGGACCCCGAGAGCATCATAGGCTATGTTGTGAGGCAAAATTTTAACTCCGCGTGTTCCAATTCACCAAACAATTTTGCCCCTATCTACATAATGGGGAAAAAGTGCATGTATTGGCATCTGCACTGTCATAGCTACAGCCACAAAATTTTGCACCGTCACATGTCTGGACCCCAAGAGCGTCATAGGCTATGTGGTGAGGCAAAATTTTAACTCTGCGCGTTCCAATTCACCAAACAATTTTGCCCCTATCTACATAATGGGGAAAAAGTGCATGTATTGGCATCTGCACTGTCATAGCTACAGCCACAAAATTTTGCACCGTCACATGTCTGGACCCCAAGAGCGTCATAGGCTATGTGGTGAGGCAAAATTTTAACTCTGCGCGTTCCAATTCAGCAAACAATTTTGCCCCTATCTACATAATGGGGAAAAAGTGTATGCATTGGCATCTGCACCGCCAGAGCTACAGCCACAAAATTTTGCAGTCACACGTCTGGACCCCGAGAGCGTCATAGGCTATGTTGTGACTTGTGAGGCAAAATTTTAACCCCGCGCATTCCAATTCACCAAACAATTTTGCACCTATCTACATAATGGGGAAAAAGTGTATGTATTGGCATCTGCACCATCGTGGCTACAGCCACAAAATTTTGCAAAGTCACACGTCTGGACCCTGAGAGCATCATAGGCTATGTTGTGAGGTGAAATATTGCCCCGCACGTTCCAATTCACTAAACAATTTTGCCCCTATCTTCGAAATGGGGGAAAAGTGTATGCATGTATTGGCATCTGCACCGTCGTAGCTACAGCCACAAAATTTTGCACAGTCACATGTCTGGACCCCGAGAGCATCATAGGCTATGTTGTAAGGTGAAATTTTTACCCCGCGCGTTCCAATTCATCAAACAATTTTGCCCCTATCTACATAATGGGGAAAAAGTGAAGGGAAAAGTGTTGGAGGCAAATTGACAGCTGCCAGATGTGAACAAGGGGGACTTAAAGAATGAGAGCGATGGCGCCAAACAGTATATACCGTACAGTTGCTAAGGTGGGGCCCTGACATGGGATACTCACCACACACGGGGATATGAACACACACAAAATGCGCCACACACTACCACGTGCTTCAACACATATACCACCCTCAGCACACATTTCATCACACATACACCAACCTTGCCACATAAAAGTCAAAACACAAATGTCACCACTCAAAACTCGCCACGCTGTCCCAGAGCTGTTTAAAAGATGAAAAATGAGCTGTGATTGGTTGCTATCAGGAACAGTTTTCTTTGTAGACAGTTGTGGTAACTGAAGCTTATTATTATTATCATTTCTATGGTGTTATCTTCCTTCTGTAAAGCCGGAAATAGCACAATTTATTACCGTGCCGACACAGACCACCCTCTGACACAGACTGAAGGCGGAGCCCAGTATCACACAGGATAGGATTAGATACACGGCTCAGCAGTCAGTATCACATAGGATAGGGTTAGATACACAGCTCAGCACACAGTATCACACAGAATAGTATTAGATACACGGCTCAGCAGACAGTATCACACATAATAGGATTAGATACACAGCTCAGCAGTGAGTATCACACAGGATAGGATTAGATGCACGGTTTTTATGTGCAATATAATCATAATAATTTGCTATAACTAACCACAGTTGGTTACTATGCCCAGGCAACGCCAGGCTCTTCAGCTAGTAAATCTATATAGTATCACTGTTCACTGTTTATATTGAAGAACTGAAATAAATTTACTTTTTGATGATATTCTAATTTTGTGAGAAGCACTTGTATTTCCCTGCTGTACTGTTCCCGTAAGGTTTTTTAGATCACCTTATTGTAACCGTATATAATTGTCCAGACCACAAAATTAATTCTCAGACTCTGTGTTGTAGGCATTACATGGACCATAACATAGTCATATTTCAGACTTCTAATAATGGTGCTATCCTAAGAATTCTCACAAATTTTGTAAACTTTATTTTAAATTCTTAATAGTTACTAAATGGTTAAATATAATATATTAATTACTGCAATGTTGACTACACCTCATTGCTCAGTCTGATATATCAGCAGTTTGCTTGCTGGACAGATCCAAGTAGTTTTTTGTAATTTAAAGCCACAAATTTTACTTCACGAAGGGGCCAATCATTGATAAACACCTTACTGCCCGCTTGGTTTCCATCTATCTCTGCCCTTCTCTGACACTATGAAGCCAGAGCTGTCAATCAAAGAAGGCGTGAAGACAGAGGGACAACAAGCAGGTGGAAGTAAGGTGTATATAAATGAATGGACCCGCCATGAAGCGCCAAGTGGCGGGACTTAGTTTGAGCAGTCATTCTGTACTGACAGTCCCTTTAACCAACATGGCATTCAAGTAACACAGTAATCACCAATAAATCAGAAGATAAATGAAAGCTTCATTATGTTTTTAATTTCACTATTATTTTTTAATTTGATCGTTTCGTTCTTTAATTTATCATAGTGCAAGAAGAAGGTGGGTATATTTGGTATGAACCAAGCCAGAGAGAGTGTAATGACACCAATTAGCTGTGGCAATGGAAAACTAAGACAGTGGCTGATTGACCAGATTGACAGTGGAAAGTATCCTGGTTTAGTATGGGAGAATGACGATCGGACCATCTTCCGCATCCCATGGAAACACGCAGGGAAACAGGATTACAACAGAGAAGAAGATGCGGCCCTCTTTAAGGTACCGTGTCTAGTTTATTACCAAAATGAAATATCATTCACACTTACAACATTGTGACCACTGACGTGTGATAACTACTACACTTCCAGTTTTCTAGTGAACTCATTTGCATATAAGTAAATTCCCTTTCTATGTTGTATCTCATTATCATTATATACTCGCACAAATAACTTAAAATAAGGACTATAAAAATCTGAACTTCAGTGTTAACCTATCAAACAGTATGAACAACGCTAAAGACCCGGCAATGAGTTATCCGCTGTCTCTTTCTAAATGATGGAGCGTTTACTTTTTTACTTGTGCATTTCAAATAGAAAGGATGAATGGTTTTTATCATGTAAAGATGCAAGATAAAAGGAATGTAGGACAGGTTATTGAGTTTCTCTAGTGAAAGCTTGAGGTTGTAGAGTTGGCAGTACACAAAGCAGTGCCGGACATATCATTAGTGCAGAATGTGGAGCCGCACAGGGCTCCAATAGGTGAGGGGGCCACTTTCACCTCCAAAGTAGGTAGATTTCTGCATTAGGAATAACTATTTGACCATAAAGGGACCCTTTATTAGGACCATCTACTGTCTGTGTCTGCTACTGATACTAAGTTGACCTCCATTCTGTCCAAAGCACTTTTCCTTTACTAGAAAGTCATCTTTTCGGACACTTAATTTGCACATGGTTTTATATTATGCAATATATGGTCTATAAGGAAAGCAGTTGTAGGGTTTATTGTCTAACATTCACTGTAGAAATTGTTGTGCTTGCAGTCAAACCAACCCTCTTCAGATGCACAAAACAGATTTTAAAAAGAGAATCTGTCACGAGGCTTTTGCCACTTAATTTTAAAGCAGCATAATGAAGACATAGAGACCCTGATTGCTGTGATGTGTAACTTACTGGGCTACGTGCTGTAGTATTGATGAAGTCACTGTTTTATCAGCAGGAGATTATCACTAAAGGACAAGTAAACCCTCTACCGTGTATTTCTCCATATTCATGACCTCTATATAACTCCACCCCCACCACTGACTGGCAACTTTCTGCCTATGCAAAGTGTATAGAGACAGCAGCAAATCAGTGGTGTGGGTGGGGTTATACATAGGTCTGCAGTACATAAAACAGTGATTTTATAAAAAATGCAGCAAGCGACCAAGTAACTGATACCTTGGTGGAATCAGGGTCTCTGCACCAAAATCATACTGCTCTCAGATGGGGTAACAAAATCCTGATCACAGAATTCCTGTAATGCCATCTCCCACTAATTTCTATGATAACAAAACAATAAACAAATAATGATGCACTCTATAAAAAATACATCCCTTTGTCATAGAAATTAAAAGATGATATGAAGATATATTATTTTCAATAATATATAGTAAAAAAACCTTGGTACTATGTGATTGAAGGACAGTGCTCCACATAAATGTAGAGTATATAGTAATTTAACAAGATGACAGTTCCACGGGATCAATTTTGAGATTATACTGTTACAATAACTGCTCATAACCAACAATGGTGGTACGAATTCAGCCTCACCATGGATGGACCATCTTTCTATGGCATACAAGACCTCTCACCTCCCACCTTCTCTCTATTTGAGGCTGAGTGCTCTTTAGGCAGAAGAGTTTCCACTTAACACACCACTTTTTTCATGTTTTTATGACCCTGGTGTTCCACTCCAGGAGTTGTAGTGACCACATTTCTACATTGACCAGCTGTATCATCTAACATGCCTATGCTAGTTTCTGTTTTACTTTCCTGTTCTGTACTGTTGTTGTGGTAAGTTCTCCACTTTACCAGGGAGGCTACTTTCAGGTTATTCTATGGCCAAAATATATTATTTTTAGCCATCACATCACTAAAGTTGCCTTATACTTTGATATAACTATTTTAAAAGTTGTTGGTTCAAGAATATCATCTTGAACAATTTTTCAACAATATTTTTCAAGTATCCTTTCCTGGAGTTGTGTATAGCTGGGGAAACGACCTGAACTTTCCCATGGTGATACACATGCAGTGGTGTGAAAAAGTGTTTGCCCTCTTCCTGGTTTCTTATTCTTTTGCATGTTTGTCACACTTAAATGGTTCAGATCACAAAGCAAATTACAATATTAGACAAAGATAATACAGGTAAACACAAAATGCAGTCTTTAAATGAAAGTTTTTATTATTAAGGGAAAAATAAATCAAACCTACAGAGTCCTGTGTGAAAAATTGATTACCCACCCCTCTTAATACATAACTATGGTTTATCACATCTTTAGGCCTGAAAACTGCCACGCTTATTTACAATCAAGAAATCACTTAACTAGGACATGCCTGACAAAGTGAAGTAAACTAAAAGATCCTCAAAAGCTAGACATCATGCTGCGATCCAAAGAAATTCAGGAAATAGTTACAAAGTAATTGAAATCTAGCAGTCTGGAAAATGTTATAAAGCCATTTCTAAACACTATCAAAAGAACTGCAAGTCTCTCTTGCCTCAGTATTCATGACTCCACCATAAGAAAGAGACTGAGCAAAAGTGGCATACAGGACAGAGTCCCAAGACAAAACCAGTGCTGAGCAAAAAGAACACAAAGGCTTGTCTCAGTTTTGCCAGAAAACATCTTGATGATCGCCAAAAATTTTGGGAGAATACCCTGTGGACTGATGAGACAAAAGTTGAACTTTTTGGAAGGTGTATGTCCCATTACATCTGGCAAAGAAGTAACATGGCATTTTCAGGAAAAGAACATCACACCAATTGTGAAATATGGTGTTGGTAGTGTGATGGTCTGGGGCTGTTTTGCTTCCTCAGGACCTGGAAGACTTGATGTGGTAAATGGAACCATGAATTCTGCTGTCTATCAAAAATCCTAAATGAGAATATCTGGCCATCTGTTCATGACCTCAAGCTGAAGTGAACTTGGGTTATGCAACAGGACAAAACACACTAGCAAGTCTAACTCTGATTGGCTTAAGAAAAACAAAATTATGACTTTGGAGTGGCCAAGTCATAGTCCTGACCTTAAAAAGGCGATTCATGCTCGGAAACCCTCCAATGTGGCTGAATTACAACAAAGACGAGTGGGCCAAAACTCATCCAGAGCATTGTAAAAGACCCATTGCCAATTATAGCAAAAGCATGATTGCAGTTGTTGCTGCTAAGGGTGGCCCAACCAGTTATTAGGTTTTGGGGGCAATCACTTTTTCACACAGGGCCCTGTAGGTTTGGATTTCTTTTTCCCTTAATAATAAAGACCTTAACTTAAAAACGGCATTTTGTGTTTACTTGTGTTATCGGTATCTAATATTTAAATTTGTCTTGTGATCTAAAACATTTAAGTGTAACAAACATGCAAAAGAATAAGAAATCAGAAAGGGGGCAAACACTTTTTCACACCACTGTAAATTTATTAACTGCCTTGTGAACTTGGGAAAATAAAGCTATCTGATCCAAATGCCTATTGGGACTTGTATTGTTTTGTTATTAGCCATTTATAGCAGAGGAAAGTTTTATTTTCTCAAGAGTTTAGCTAGACTAGACTATCTGGCTGAAGTTCTGAAGTGTAGGTGAGTAATATGGGTGCAGAAAAAGCCTTGAAAAGTTGCAGCTTTTTTGCGCAACATGAGAAAATTAACGGCTTATGGTATTCATGCCCACTTTATCAGCGCTGGGGTGGGACGAGGGCGTGATGGGGTGTGGCGACCGCCTCTCATCAAATTATTGGCGATTGGCGGCATTCGCTACAAAATAAATCTTACTCCAGCAGGAGTAAGATTTGTAGCGAGGCACATGCCGCTATGAGACTTCTTAATGAATCAGGGGTGTCAGCTCTAAAATGCTCCCTCATTGCCGGTATTGACACCCCAGGTGTGTTCATATAGCGGGTGCAAAACTTATCCAACCTTTGCTGGTAACATGGAGTGGAGGTGAGAAGGGGCACAGCTAAACCAGTCACACGTTTCGCCTAAGGGTCCCATTTCACTTAGCAACGCACCAGCGATCCCAACAACGATATGACCTGGTAAGGATCGCTGGTGTGTCGCTAAATGGTCGCTAGTAAGCTGCCAGACAGGCAGATCTCTTCAGCGACGCAGCAATGATCCGGCGATTCATATAACGACCTCGGTGGTCATTGGTACCTTGTCACACAGCAGCTTTTCTGACGATTCTCGCCTGCGTTCCTGAGTTCTGCGTCGCCAACGAGGTCGTTCGTCGGGGTCAAACACAGCGATGCGCGCTGGCCAGCGGGACACCGACGATGAAAAAATGACCCAGGACATTCGAGCACGATCAGAGATATCCAGCGGGCGGGGCCTGTCGCCACTGTGTGTCACATGTAGCGAGATCGCTGGCGAGGTCGCTGTTGCGTCACAAAATCGGTGACGCTTCAGCAATCTCGCTATGTGAGACGGGGGCTTAAGGGTGAGCTCTAAAGATCCTTCGACACATAAAAAGACTGCAATGTTATTTGATCCCTTGCTGATTTTGTAAGTTTGCCCACTGACAAAGACATGAACAGTCTTTAATTTTAAAGGTAGGTTAATTTTAACATTGAGATATAGAATATCAAAAACAAAATCCAGAAAATCATATTATATAAATTTATTTGCATTTTGCAGTGAGAAATAAGTATTTATTTCTCACTGCAAAATGTGCGTCGGGGCTGTCACATCCCGGGGACCTTAGCAGCACAAGAGGTACAGTACTTAGCATTTATTTTGACACTTGTATTTTGCCTCTAGTATACACTGGAATCAGTGAAGGCAGCGCACAGCGGCCTGACCCCGACACACGTTTCAGAGCGTTTCCTCCCACTGAGGAAGGAGCTGCACACTCCAAAACGCGCGTCGGGGTCAGGCCGCTGTGCGCTGCCTTCACTGATTCCAGGTACTGATGTATACCCTTTATATGCTGGATTTGCTTTGAACACTTGTTCCCTGATTATTTATCTAATCGTCCCTGCCTATGCTAATATGCACTGGCTTTATATAATTACGTGGTGTAATGTGTGGGGGGTTTGACAAATATACACTCGGACTCTCTGTGTTTGTTCCAGCTTTGCTACTGATCAACTACTATATTATTACATAAAGGTACACTTCCTGGATTGTGCAGGTGGCATACTTGGCCTAATTTTTTGCCATTGTACACGCCTGTTTCTCTCCCCTTTCCATGTACCTTATGTCTGTTTGTTACATAAATTATTAATAAAATATTGATTTTATGGGACTTTTTGACTGTGTGCTTTATTGAATCCAGTCTGAGTATAATATGTCTTACATATGTGATTATATATTTATGTAGTGGTTAAGCACAGTCACTTTATTTATTTATTTATTTATTTTTGTACCCCTTGAATTATGCTAATATATTCAGACAAATTATTGAATGATTTTGTCCCCCGGTAGTGCCGATTCCATGGCATTGGCCTCTCCCCCTCTTAATGTACTTGTATTTTATTATATGATAATTATCAATAAATAAATTTACTGATTGGACATCTTTTCGGTCTTTTTCGTTGTTCTGATTTAATATCCGAATTGTCTTCTTATTTTCCATGTGTGCAAGTATTTTTAATTCAGTGATTTTAACATTGCACTTTTCCTTGAGATATTTCAATTAGTTCTTTAGAGTTACAATGCTGTGCAAATTAATTGGGACAAAACATTGTTTTAAGTAAAATTGTAAGTTTTTTACCAGTCAGTGATTCAAACCAGTTTTAACTGCTTTGAACAGGTGTGAGTGCCTGTTCAAAGCAGTTAAAACTGGTTTGAATCACTGACTGGTAACCAACTTACGATTTTACTTAAAAAAAGCTTTGTCCCAATTAATTTGCATAGCACTGTAAGTGTCAGCACTAGAGATGAGCGACTTTGCCTTTTTTAAAGTCAAGTCGGGTTTCATGAAACCCGACTTTCTCAAAAGTCGAGTCGAACGAAATCGGCCGACTATCATGAAAAGTCGAAGGTCCGACTGAAACACGAAACCCAAAGCAAGTCAATGGGGAAGTAAAGTTGGCAGGGAGTGGAGGACAGTAAACACAACTTCATGCCGGACCGCTTTTTTAAAGTGCGCAAAAACTCTCTATCTCTCTCTCTCTACCCGGATGCCGCACATGTCATCTCGTTGCCAAAAGTGTACGTCCTTGCTCAGTGGCTGAAAAAAGTCACGTGCAAGCATTCCGGGAAATCCGACTTTGGCGCTCGTTTTGCCGACCGCATGGCCGACTTCACGCTGTGGTCGGGTTTCGGTCGGCGAAACCCAACTTTGCCATAAGTCAGTGACTTATGAATCTGTCCGACCTGTTTCGCTCAACTCTAGTCAGCACCATCTGGAGAACCTTATGGAAAAATAAAGATATTTATAGAGTTGATACATATCTTAAAGTCAGGTACGTTTGTATTGTATTTTCCCAGGTGTCTAGTCTGTGAGGCAAAGATGGCTCCTATACTTTTCTCCACATTTCTCAATTTAGAGGATTTTTTTTTCTTTTCATTAATGCTCATCCTCATTTGTTCTCCTTCCTTTTTTTTATTTCTTATTAAAGCATTTCCTCCTGTACTCTAACCAATGTTGTCTAGTTACTGCTTCCTCATACATAATGTCCTACGATACCAAACTCCTGAGTATGTGCAGTTGAATTATGTTGCAAATATTGTGGTGTAAAGTTATATTGTTTTGGTTCAAAATAAAAGAAATGATTGGAAATTGTATTACTGTGTTCCATTACTTGGATCACTTCTAAGGCTATGTGTAGACATGCATTATTCTTGTCATTGAAATGACAGAAACCATGATGGAACCCCCAACAATCCCCATTTAAAACCAGTAAGGACAGTTTGAATTTTTGAACATGTCACATAATTAATTTCTCACACCAATATATATGAACCAAAGCAAATATGAACAGAGCCTTCAGCAGGCATCCTCTGAAAAGAAAATCCTTAAGTAACATACTTTTAGTAAATCTATGTTGCGCTTCGACTTTTCACCCTATAGATCTGTCACACATCTCCACTGGTACTCTCCATCTTTAGGGAACAACTCAGTGGGTAAATATTATGGATTTTCTGTCCATGCTTTCAAACTGAAAATCTAATGTGTACAGTGTCGGAAAATGAATGAGATGTCAACAAATCATATCCATTTTTTTGCATAGCCACAGCTAATCTTCAAAATCTGCAAGGTTTTCTGCATCAAATCTGTCCAATACAGTTAATATGCCACATCTTTAGTACAGTGCAAAAAGCCCAGTAATATAGAACCTCTCAGCTTTTTGCAAGTTTTAGCTCCAGGGGTATGAAATTTAGTAAAAACGTAATTTACTTTTACATTTCAGTTATATTTCATTTTTGTTATCTGTTGTAGTGATAATTCACAGCTATACAGATAGTGCCAGAATAAAGAAACATGCATACATATATTTAAACTGACATCACGAAACAATCACTGACCTCAGGGAGACCAGTCAAAGAAAACACTGCTGCAGCAGGCAAAGGCGCTCAATCACAGTGAAATCCTAGGTGCATTGCTCCCTGGGAAATACGAATATGCAAATAACGTCCGTGGAGCCTCATTTAAGAGTCTCGAACACGGAACTAGCCAGATCTTCCTCCAGGGAAGGACCCAGCTAAGGGGTGGCTCCTTTCCGACACCACCATTACCACCATATTAAGTGGCCCTTTAAGTTAATATCCAGCTCTTTACGAGTTTACAGATATGACAAGGGAAATACCAAGGCCAGGTATCCATCCACAGACAGCTGTTTTGGGGTGTTGCCCCTCATCAGTGTGGAGTAGGATTCTGGCTAGGTGGGAGCAATGCCTAGTAGAACAACATCACGAAACATTCACTGACCTCAGGGAGACCAGTCAAAGAAAACACTGCGGCAGCCGGCATAGGCGCTCAATCACAGTGAAATCCTAGGTGCATTGCTCCCTGGGAAATATGAATATGCAAATAAAGTCCGTGGAGCCTCATTTAAGAGTATCAAACACGGGACTAGCCAGATCTTCCTCCAGGGAAGGACCCAGCCAAGGGGTGGCTCCTTTTGGAAACCACCATTACCACCATATTAAGTGGCCCTTTAAGTCAATATCCAGCTCTTTACGAGTTTACAGATATGACAAGGGAAATACCAAGGCCAGGTATCCAACCACAGACAGCTGTTTCAGGGTGTTGCCCCTCATCAGTGTGGAGTAGGATTCTGGGTAGGTGGGAGCAATGCCTAGTTGACCAACATCACAAAACAATCATTGACCTCAGGGAGACCAGTCAAAAAAAACACTGCGGCAGCCGGCCAAGGCGCTCAATCACAGTGAAATCCTAGGTGTATTGCTCCCTGGGAAATACAAATATGCAAATAAAGTCCATGGAGCCTCATTTTAGAGTCTCAAACAGGGGCCTAGCCAGATCTTCCTCCAGGGAAGGCACCAGCCAAGGGGTGGCTCCTTTCGGAAACCACCATATTAAGTGGCCCTTTAAGTCAATATCCAGCTCTTTACAAGTTTACAGATATGACAAGGGAAATACCAAGGCCAGGTATCCAACCACAGACAGCTGTTTCGAGGTGTTGCCCCTCATCAGTGTGGAGCAGGATTCTGGGTAGGTGGGAGCAATGCCTAGTAGACCAACATCACGAAACAATCACCGACCTCAGGGAGACCAGTCAAAGAAAACACTGTGGCAGCCAGCAAAGGCGCTCAATCACAGAGAAATCCTAGGTGCATTGCTCCCTGGGAAATACGAATATGCAAATAAAGTCCTTGGAGCCTCATTTAAGAGTCTCAAACACGGCACTAGCCAGATCTTCCTCCAGGGAAGGACCCAGCCAAGGGGTGGCTCCTTTCGGAAACCACCATTACCACTATATTAAGTAGCCCTTTAAGTTAATATCTAGCTCTTTACGAGTTCACAGATATGACAAGGGAAATACCAAGGCCAGGTATCCATCCACAGACAGCTGTTTCGGGGTGTTGCCCTCATCAGTGTGGATATATATTTAAACTGTTGGCTTTCAAAATTCAATATTTCCATTTTTATTCATAGCATTTTATTTTATAATAGTTTGTGGTCATTTTCAGATATAAAACAATGAATGAGACACAGTGAGAGCTAAACTCAATACATAATGTTAATAATTTCTTATCAAACAGTCTTATTTTACTTTCCACCTCCCACCCTTCTGATCAGTCACTGATTGTCATTCTAAAGTTAACTTTTTGGTGACTCATTTACCAGCAGAGGGCTGTCTCATTTTCTAAGTACTATAAGCATAAAGCTCTACCTAAGAAAACATAACATACTTATCAGATGCAGAAGGCTGCGTGGAAATGCTCACAGTGTGGTACTTCTTCCTGTATATTCTACATTTCTTTTACTTTAAGCCTATCTTTACTGAAATAAATATGTCAGAGTTATTAAGAAATAGATCAAAAATGTTCTTCTTGGAGAACCTTTGAAGAGTCAGAAGCAGTATCAGAAGTAGGAAAGCAGAGAGAGGGATTTTCTTAAAAGGGAACTGTACTTTCAAGAAACTATATAAATCAATAGTACAATGGAATATAAGACACTTTGTAATAAAACGTTTTAGAGAAATTTTCCTCCTTTTGACCCCCTGCCTTATGAACTCACCATCCCATCTGAAAAGAGCAGGCCAACTTTGTCTTCCTCAAGACAAGACAGATTGCCAACACAGTATGAGATTACAAAGCCAATTATTCTCAATGGAGAGGGGACTTGTAGGAGTGAAAAGTATAGCAAAGAAGCAGACATAGAAAGATTGTGCTGAGCTTTCTAGCAAGTCTTTTACCTCCACCACAGATTCACACCTGCACAATCCTCTTAATATATTTACATCCATGCTGCTGCTTCTGTCTGTTTGCTAAGTAATGAGGAAAAGGAAACCATCCCTCTGTGTGTGGTGCTCTGCCTGGGAGAGTTTACAACAGCTCGTCTCCTCTCACCAGCTCAGAGTCAATTGCAATTTAAGAGATAGAGACTGAAAAGGGGAAAACTGATTAAATGCAGGGTACAAGTCATGTAAAGACCGGAAGTAGTGTTATTCATCATGTGCATACCCAACACCTTATTCTGAAAAGTTACTTGAATGTACAGCTAGTGCTACCCTTTAAAAATGATGAAGAAAACATGAAGTCAGACCATGTGGCAAAATTATTGCAAAACTGTAATCAAAATACAATGTTAAATACAACAAATATGGCACAAATTGATGCAGAGGCCACTCATAAGTGCAGTGGGCATGTAATACATCAATATCACTTCACCCTCCAGAAATAGTAGCACCGACATTGCTGAAACCTTGTCTCTGTGTGAGACAAGTATTCATTGATTTTATTTTATTTGGGATCCAGAACTAACGAAGCAGGGACCGGCCAGTAGTGGGCAACCTCTTTAAAGATCCATAAAAATTTGATTTCCTGAAATTTCAAAGAATGATTGATTTTCTTTTGTTGGCCTGTGTTTGCTGTGGAAAAGGCAACTTAAGACCTGGTCATAAGAGCAAATTTATGTAAACCTACTGATTTCATTGGGATTCATCGACAAGTTTACACGACTCTCCCAGAAGGCATATACAATACAACTTATCAGGAGAAAGAGTGACCTAGTATTTGTGAGATAAGCTGATGACACAGTGTTCTGGTAGTGGCTTATTTCCTTCTTCCTATTAACATGCATACTTGGCCACGTTTGTAGGTTTATAGTGGCGCTTGATTAAGTGGCAGTATGACAGTAACTAATTTCATAGGCTTGGTTACCTTAAGGCTGTGTGCACACGCTGCGGATTTTGCTGCGGTTCCGCAGCGGTTTTGGCCACTGCGGACCCGCAGCAGTTTTTGCTGCGGTGTACAGTAGCATGATTCCCTATGGGAATCAAAAACCGCAATGCAGATGGTGCGGAATTTTCCGCGCGGATTATCTGCGGTTTTCAATCCGCAGAAAGAATTGACATGTCAATTCTTTCTGCGGATTCCCCTGCGGTTTGCCATCTCCTAAATTGAGGAGATGAAAAACCGCAGGGCAAAACCGCAGAGCAATCCGCAGGTAAAACCGCAGGTATTTTGACCTGCGGTTTCACCTGCGGATTTTACAAAATCCGCGCGGATGAATCCGCACCTAATCCGCAGCGTGTGCACACAGCCTAAGACTGGATTGAGAATCTCTGGTGTTATGTTTATGAAATGGATGATGTCTTTGTATTTAATCATTTTTGTGTTATATATTTCATCAGCATTTTGTCTTATATTCTATGATGCTTACTGGTCTTATTGCACTCACAGGCATGGGCACTTTTTAAAGGCAAATACAGAGAGGGCTTTGACAAACCAGATCCTCCCACATGGAAGACAAGACTACGTTGTGCCTTAAACAAGAGTAACGATTTTGAGGAGTTAGTAGAGAGAAGTCAACTGGATATATCAGACCCATATAAGGTGTACAAAATTGTTCCAGAAGGATCAAAGAAAGGTGAGATATCCTTCCTCCAATAGGTTTCCTGCCAATTACGTTTTGTGGTTTCATTTACAAAAGCTCTCAAAAAACCAAGGGAGAAGTAAGAAAAGTTTTACAGGTTAACCACTAAATTTGTTCTGTCAGTATCACACACCTGACAGTGCAGCAAATTCACAGTTCCTATATGTGAGAAATGTTTTGCTATCTTTGTGCTGTCACATTCTTAGGGAGTAAATAAACAGTAGGGTTTTAGAAGTAGAAGTCATACTGAGAACATGATGCCTGAGTGGACCCATGAGTGAGAAGAACCTTGTGTTATAAAGAATATATAGTCGAGATCAGGTTGCTCCTTTGCACAATATGGTTATATTCTAATTGGTGTTTCAGCATCAGTTACAACAAATATCAAAGCTTAAGTTTCTCAAAAAAAATTAAGATTGTATTATTGTCAACAGCTTTGATTTTGCAAGGACTGTCCCCCAAACTGGACCACAGTAAAATGGGTCTTAGAAACTCCTCACCTAAAATTGTTGTTTGTCTTTCAAAAACCCATTGGATTCATAAAACGTATGTTATTGTTAATATGAAATTGACATGAGACTGTAGGCACAACATGCTCAAGTTGGTTTCTGGTCAGGCATTGTAGGTGTATACATACAGTGGGGAAAATAAGTATTTGATACACTACTAATTAAGCAAATTTTCATACCTACTAAGAATGGAGAGGTCTGTACTTTTATCGTAGGTACACTTCAACATTGTATGATTTTTAAATAATTAAATAGCATTTTTTTGCATTAAATAAGTATTTGATCATTTACCAATCAGCAAGAATTCTGGCTCTCACAGACTTGTTAGTTTTCCTTTAGAAGCCCTCCTACTCTGCACTCATTACCAGAGATGGGCGAACCCGAACAGTAAAGTTCGGTGCCTGTACCAAACACCTACTGTTTGGGCACAGACACCAAACACGGACTTCTCCAGGAAGTCCAGGTCACTCTTCGGGTTCGGCTGCCCGAACACCAGGTGTTATCACGCTATCATGTGCTTGGCAGCGCAGCAAACACGGCTTCTAATCGGTGGTGAAATCATCCTTGCCAGTTAAAGAGGTGAGGTTTCCACACTATCAAAAGACAGCGTGAGCTCTCAGCTGTAATCAGAGTTATAACGGTTACCTCCGGTCACTGGTGTCAGCTGATGGGACTACTGATCCCATCATCCAACACCTGCTTCAATGAGAGCAGGAGTCGCTGATGAGTGTATTCATTAGCTGGCTCCTGTGCTGTAAATAAATAATTTAAAAAAAACTGGCTTGGGTTCCCCTGTATTTTTGATAACCAGCCAGGCAAAACTCACATCTGGGGGCTGCAACCCTCAGGTCTCAGCTTCAACAAGGCTGGTTATCAAGAACAGAGGTGTTGCGAGTTCATTTTCCCCTTCACTACTGAGGCCCGAGGAACTCCCTCTTCTGGTGAAGAAAGGTAGTGAGCCTGATTGTCAAACACCTGGGGCTGATGATGATGACTGGCTGAGTGGAGTTAATGACTGGATATAAGGCTGCCGACGCCCTTCTGGCCTGCGGGTGATTTCTCTGTGGACTTCTAGGAAACCAGTCTGATTCCTGCTCATCTAAAGCTAAGATTTCTGCTTTGCCTTTTTGCATTAGTATTTTGTTTTCCTTGCTTTTCAGTATTCTGCCATCCCCTGCTGGGGTGAGCTGAATCTCCTTTTGCCTGTTGCTCTGTCTTCAGAATATTCCTGAGTACTGACATAGCTTTTTTGAAGCCTAGCGTCTTCAGGGTCTTTTTTACTGTCAGTTTGTTGGCTCTTATTTTCATAGGGTTTTTCACGGATTGCAGACAGCAGCCTTCCTGTCCTTTCCTGTCTAAGCTAGCGTGGGCCCCATCTTTGCTCAGTCTATCTTTCTGTCTGTGTTTTGTTCTTTCTTCTTGCTTCACCGTCATTATATGTGGGGGGCTGCCTTTTGCTTTGGGGTCTGCTCTGGGGCAGTTTAGATTTCCCTTTCTGTCTTTAGGCTATGTAGTCCTCCGGCTGTGATCGAGGGGCCTAGGGCATCGTAGGAGCCCCCCACGGCTACTGCTAGTTGAGTTGATAGGTTCAGGGGTCTGCAATCCGATAGCTGCCAACTTCTCTGGTTTTCTGGACTTAGCTAGCATTTCTATTTTTGCCTCCTACGGTGACTCAATCATAACACAGAGGGCTCCCAACGCTGTTTTTTTTTTAAAATATTTAAATAAATAATTCTAAAAAAAGTGTGGTGTCCCCCCATTTTTGACAACCAGCCTTGTTAAAGTGGACATCTGGGGGCTGGTATTCTCAGGCTGGTAAGGGGCCATGGATATTGGACCCCCCAGCCTAAAAATAGCAGCAGCCCAGAAAAGGCACATCTATTAGCTGCACTAATTCTGGTGCTTTGCTTGGCTCTTCCCACTTGCCCTGTAGCGGTGGCAAGTGGGGTTCATATTTGTGGGGTTGATGTCACCTTTGTATTGTCAGGTGACATCAAGCCCACGGCTTAGTAATGGAAAGGCATCTATAAGACACCTATCCATTAATAATCCTATAGTTGTATGGTAATTAAAGACGCAGGAAGAATAAAGTCCTTTATTAGAAATGAAACAAAACATACTTTTACTTTTTTATTTAAAAATAATAAGCACAGTTATACTCACCAAACGCCTATTCCAACGAAGCCCTCGTTCTCCTGTAATAAAAATAAAATAAAAAAACAACAATATAACATATCAGTCTGTCGTTCTGTCCCACACCGTAACCCATGTCAGGGGGATAAACAGTTTTTGCACAGATCACAGCTGAGAGGTCACGCTATCTTTTGACAGCGTGGAAACCACAGCTCTCTGACCCGCAAGGATGATTTCTCCGCTGATCGGAAGCGGTGTTTGCCGCACTGCCAAGCACATGACAGTGCAACAACACCCGGTGTTCGGGCAGCCGATCCCGATCAGTAACAGATCACAGCTGCGCACTCATGCTGTCATTTGACAGCATGAGAACAGCAGCTCTCTGACTGGTGGGGATGATTTCACCGCCGATCAGAACCAGTGTTTGCTGCCCTGCCATGCACATGACAGCATGGCAAACACTGGATGTTTGGGCCCCCATTCAAGTGAATGGGGTCCGGGATCGGGTTCGGGTCTGTTCTGGTACCCGAACCCGAACTTTTTTTTACTGTTCGACCAAGCCCGCTGGACACGAACATCCAGGGGTCCGCCCAACTCTACTCATCACTTGTATTAATTGCACCTGTTTACATTTGTTACCTGCATAAAAGGCAACAGCAACAATCTTTAATTTTATATAGCGCTAACATATTCCGCAGTGCTTTACAGTTTGCACACATTATCATCACTGTCCCCAATGGGGCTCACAATCTAAATTCCCTATCAGTATGTCTTTGGAATGTGGGAGGAAACCGTAGCGCCCGGAGGAAACCCACGCAAACACGGGGAGAACATACAATCTCCTTGCAGATGTTGTCCATGGTGGGATTTGAACCCAGGACCATTGAGCTACTGTGCTGCCCACAAGACAACTGTTCACACTCTTAATTAATCAGACTACAACACCTCCACCATGGCCAAGACCAAAGAGCTGTCTAACAATGCCAGGGACAAAATTGTAGACCTGAAAAATTATTGGATGAGCTACAGGACAACAATTGTTGGTACAATTATTACAAAATGGAAAAAACAAGATGACTGTCAATCTTCCTCGGTCTGAGGCTACATGCAAGATCTCACTTCGTGGGATAAATAGGTTTCTGAGAAAGGTCAGGAATCAGCCCAGAACTACATGGGAAGACCTAGTCAATGACCTGAAGAGATCTAGACCACAATGTCAAACATTACCGTTAGTAACATACTACGCCGTCACGGATTAAAATCCTGTATGACAAGCAAGATCCCCATGCTCATGCCAGCACATGTCCAGGCCCAATTGAAGTTTGCCAATGACCATCTGGATGATCCAGAGGAGGCATGGGAGAAGATCATGTGGTCAGATGAGACTAAAATAGAATTTTTTGGCATCAACTCCATTTGCAGTGTTTGGAGGAAAAAGGATGATTACAACCACAAATACACCATCCCAACTATGAAGCATGGTGGGGGAAATATCAAACTTGGGGTGCTTTTCTGCAAACAAGACAACTACACTGTATTGAAAGTGCATGTCTCTCGAGATATTGGCCAATAATATCCTTCCCTCAGTAAGATCATTGAAGATGGGTCGTGGCTGTGTCTTCCAACATGACAATGACCCGAAACACACAGCCAGAGGAACTAATGAGTTGCTCTGTAAGACATATTTCAAGGTCCTCATGTGGCCCAGTCAGTCTCCAGTCCTGAACCCAATAGAAAATCATTGGAGGGAACTAAAACTCAATGTTTCCCAGTGACAGCCCTGAGACTTGATAGATCTATGGAAGATCTGTATGGAAGAGTGGGCCAAAATCCCTGCTGCAGTGTGTGCCAACTTGGTCAACAACTAAAGTAAATGTCTGACCTCTAATTCCAAACAAAGATTTCTGTACCAAATATTAGGCTATGTTTGTTTATTGTGACAAATAAAATAAATTAAAATGCAAATAAATTATGTAAAAATAATACAATTTCATGTCCTGAATTTTTTTATGATTCTGTCTCTGACAGGTGAAGTAAACCTATGATAAAAATTACAGACCATTCTTTGTAGATGGGAAAACTTGAAAATTGTCAATGTATCAAATATTTATTTTCTCCATTGTAGGTATAATATTGTAGTATTTTACATGTATAGTACCATTCACACCTCTCTGCTACAATAACCTCACCCCCTGCTGCAACTTGTCAACTGAGCCAGGGTCTGTTCTTCACAAGTACCCAGGTTGCAAAAGAACAGAATAAGATCAAAGTTTTGAAGGCTGCAGGCCCTGACGGCATCAGTGCAAGGCTAATCAAAACCTGCGGGTACCAACTGAGTGAGATCATTACATATCTGTTCAATATGAGCCTGAGAATGGGTATAGTACCACAACTGTGGAAATTATCGTGTGTGGTACCAGTTCCGAAGAAACCTTATCCGAAAGACCTTAATGACTATAGACCTGTAGCATTGACATCACACCTGATGAAGGTATTAGAGAGATTGGTTCTCACACGTGTCCGTCCTCTAGTGAGCTCGGATATGGACCCTCTCCAGTTTGCCTACAGGCCGGGCATTGGTGTGGATGATGCCATTATTCACCTTCTAGATAGGACTCTCTCTCACCTGGAGAAACCTGGGAACACTGTGAGAATAATGTTCTTCGATTTCTCTAGTGCTTTTAACACCATACAGCCAGGTCTACTGAGAGACAAGCTGGACCTTGTTGGTGTGGACCTCCAACTCTCCACCTGGATCCTTAACTACCTCACGAACCGACCTCAGTTTGTTAAGGTTCGGGACAGTGTGTCAGACACAGTGATCTGCAATACAGGGGCACCTCAAGGTACAGTTCTTGCCCCTTTTCTCTTCACACTGTACACTGCGGATTTTAGGTGCAACTCATCTAGCTGCTACTTGCAGAAGTATTCTGATGACTCTGCAATAGTAGGTCTCATCACAGGAGGAGATGAAAGAGAGTACAGAGATACTAACCAAGCTTTTGTGGAGTGGTGTCAGAGGAACCACCTTAGGATTAATTCCGGGAAGACCAAGGAATTGGTGGTGGACTTTCGCAAGGGCAAAAATCCAGCAGTAGTGGTGAACATTCAGGGAAATGACATTGAGATAGTCGACACCTATAAGTACCTTGGTGTGATCCTCAATAATGAGCTTGACTGGGCCCATCACTTGGATGCAGTGTATAGGAAGGGCCAAAGCAGGCTTTATCTGCTCAGAAGGCAGAGAGCCTTCGGAGTTAGGGGGGCACTCCTTGCATCCTTGTTCAACTCCGTTGTGGCATCAGTCATCTTCTTTGGTGTGGCGTGCTGGGGTAGTGGCATATCAACCAGGGACAGCAATAGGCTGGACAAACTGATTAGAAGGGCCAGCTCTGTCCTGGGATGCCCCCTTGACCCAGTTCAGGAAGTAGGCGACGGGAGGATACTGGCCAAGGTGAGCTGCATGGTGCAGAATGATTCCCATCCCATGCATGAGACTGTGACAAAGATGTGCAGTACTGTCAGTGACCGGCTACTTCATCCTAAATGTGAGAGGGAGCGCTATCGAAAGTCCTTCCTTCCTGCTGCAGTTAGGCTGTATAACCAGCACTGTCCAAAACGGAGAACAACCCAAACAGAGAACTGATAGATCCAAAGTTGTGACAGTCCGGTTACATTTTTTTTTTTTTTCGTATATGTACCTACCTACTGTCAATGTAATGCCTTTATGCATCTGTATCTGTACTTGTTCCTGCCTTGCTGCTGTAATGCTCTGAATTTCCCCATGGTGGGACGATTAAAGGATTATCTTATCTTAATATTGTAGCAATGTAATGTACCTACAGTCAAGTAACGTCCCTCTCTATTAAAAAATAAATATATTTTTCAGGAATAAAACAGCTTGGCGCAGAAGATACTCAGCTAATAGTCAACCATCCATTTGCAGTACCTCAAGCCTATACCTCTCTACAGCCACATGCTCAGGTTAGTAGCATGAAGGGATGAGGTTCCAAGGATTGCCACTCCCGTCTCATTCTTAATGTTTAATGTCAGAAAGACTTTTTCAGAACTGCAGCAGTTTAAGATACTATTAGCACTGTCATTTATGGATTAATGCAAAATTCTGAAACAGAATAATTCACTTTTTCTTCAACTCTTTCATCTATCAGAAACATTAGGTCAGGTCAGGTTTTTAGTTCCAGATTATAACTATTTTTACATTTCATCCCAACCGAGAGATTCTAAAAACGGCGACGCATTAAAGGGGGTTTCCCACAAACAAAAGTTGTTTTTAATCAATAGATCTTGGAATAACAATAAATAATAATAATTCCCACAACTGGATGTGTTAAATAAAATGTCCCTGTGTAGAGATAATCTTATAAATGTGCCCCTGCTGTGTACTGTGTAATGGCTGTGTCTGACCGTGCAGAAACATGGTCTGATCATACCACAGCTCCTGGGCAGGGGAGGAAGCAAAAGAGAAGATACAGACTATAATGAGCACTAACCGGTGATGTGCACTCAGCACGGAACCGGTTAAGTCCGTTGCGAACAGAACCGGGTAGCACCCCGCGAACCACCGGGAGCGCACGTACCCACAGGGTTGCAGGACCTGCGACACGTGACCGCCAGAGGCCGGACGGGCCAGGAGTGGAGTCTGCCACGACACTCACCAGGAGAGACAGCGGAGAGTGTCTACTGGGAAAGCCGGGATGGGGAGCGAGAAAGGCAACAACGGTACCAATAAGGGTAATATGAAAGAGGAGTCAGTAACAAGCCAAAGGTCAGAACCATAGAGGGCAGCAGAGGTACAAGAGGGACAGACAAAGTGGGCAGTCAGAGCAGAGCAGGTGTCAAATACCAGGCAGACAGCAATCAGGACCAAATCACTAGACACAAACCAAGATGGGGGGACGAACAGGATCAGCAACAGGGAATCAAACAGAGAACAGGCACGAGGCACAAGCACACAAGGGTCAAACTACTCAGCCGAGAGCAAAAGTATAACTGACAGGGATGGGAGCTTCCAAGGGCTATAAGAAGCCCTCACTGAACCAAAAAGAGGCCACAACAATTAACCCCTGACGTGCATGTAAAAACCCTGCACTGGGATCATGATACAGACATTACAGCATGGGATCACAGCTGGTTCTATTGTGAGGTAAAACATTTCCCTGCTTGTCTTTAAACAATGTTTTACTTCATGAAAGTGTAGTATGTGTGCCGACTGGGGGGTGGTCCCTTTCGGCTGCGGAACAGACTGGAAACAGACGTAGAAATCTTGTTCAATCAGGTCCAACTTTATTGGGTGTCCTCTTGACATCCACGGCATAGAAGAGCAAGAAAAAAAAACATGCCCATATACAAAGGAGCACCTCAATTGTATATATAAAGAATAATGACACTTTATTAAACAATATTACAAAAAGCAAAAAAGCACACAATGCATATTAAAAACATTTAAAATTCAAAAAGGACCTACAATGAGTCATGCCTTATTATAGAAGCAATGACTTACCACACCTACTAATCTCCCAAAGAACCAGATAAGTACATAAAGCCACTGTCAAAGGTATTGCACATCATAAATATAATACATATGTAGCAGCATCAGATAATACTTCAGTGGCTATTAAGTGCATATGAGAAATACCAAGTGGGCCCAGAGATCCACTGAAAAAGGAAAAAAGGCATATAAGAAGAGAGTAATTTAACCTGTTGAATGCAGGTCTCTCAGCAATGGCCAAAGGTAAAAATACCAATAGCGCACGGATTTTATAAAAGATGACAAAAAAACCTTAAATAGCTACTGTATGAAGTGCATAACAATAGTACCATATGGGCCCAGAGAAAACAAAAAGGCATGTGAGAAGAAAGTAATAAGCCTGTTTAATACAGGTCCCTCAACATAGCCTAAGAAGAGAAACTAGTAGCACACAATTTTTAGAGAAGATAACAAACCCATTCCTGGGCTGAAGTATGCAAAAACCAGAGTAAGTGTGGATCCTAGAGTCTGAGCCAGGGCCCTGGCAGTAGGGAGAAAGATGGTGTGGGATAGGTTCCCACGTGTATCGCCACAATTGTGGCTTCCTCAGGGAAAAAGACATCCACAGCAGACACGACAGCTGCTGCTCCCAGGCCCGGGTACCCGTCACCTCATCCTATTCTTGTGGGCGTTAACCCTCTGGGTTCCCTCACTGTGGCTGCCGTTAGGCCCACGGCCACAGCGCTTCCCCGACCGAGTCTGCCCGCTGTAACACTTACTCACTCGTCGGTGTCCAGCCGTCCGGTACCCCAGGCCTCCGTTAGTCACTGCCGTTCAGTCCTGCAGCTGTCCTCTCTGGGCCACCCCCCTCTCTGAATGACCGTCTCTCTCTCTCTTCCATCTCTACTGAGCTTTTCCTTCCTCCATCCTCTCCTGAGCTCTTCTCGCTTCTCTCTTCTTCCTGGGTGTCTTCCCTCCCCTGGGACTCGCCTTCCTTTTTATCTCCTCCTTCTGGAAATCCCCTTCCTAGTCCCTTGACTCCACCCACCATGACTCCGCTATTTCCCTAGCCTAAGGCTGTTATTGAGTCCTTTTCTCACTGCTGTCTGTCTCCATCTTGTGGCCAAAACCCGGTACTACATCGTCCTGTACTAATTTTAGCTGTTATCCATATACATATAATAAAGCATAGTGTACATCATCTTTTACATGTTCTTTCCACATCAGACAGGTCCATAGGTCAGTCCACCCCCTACAAAAGAATCTTTGTGATCCCCTGCTTTAATGTATGTACACTTTGTTTTGCTCCCTCCCCTGCCCAGGAGCTGTGGTATGATCAGACCATGTTCCTGTACGGTCAGACACGGCCATTACACAGTATACAGCAGGGGCACATTTATAGGATTATCTCAGCACAGGAATATTTTATTTAAACACTTCCAAATTTGGAACTTATTATTATTCCAAGATGTAATGATTAATATCATCTTTTGTTTGTGAGAAAATCCCTTTTATATAACAAAATCCATTTGTGCCACAAGCTTTGATACATATCATATTTACACAGTAATTTGTTACTTGTGGGTAGGGGTGGCCTAGAAGGACGGGGAAAAGTCAACAAATACTTCTACATATGTATTACATACAAAATACATGGAAACTGTAGAGAGTTAAAACATCCTGATTTCAGTATAGATATGTCTAATAATAGTCCAAGAATCGTCTTCATAAAAGTACGAAAATCTTTATTAATCAAAAAGTATTATTACACACGAACACAAATGGTGCAAAAAATCTATACCATAGAAATAAATTTATGCTAAAAAACAGGCGCTCAGCAATGTAACCATGGAGCAAAAGGAAAGCATACAATGTGACCACATAAGGGGAACAAAGACATGCAAATGAACCTGTGCTAATTATCAAAGTGCATAGTGCCTAATATCAAAAATTACATATCTAAGCATATACTGAGGTACCCGCACCGGTCACACAATGATGGGACAGGTGGCAGCTACAAAATACCTGGAAAACTGTACTCATAACATCTGAAGCATAGTATATGCATTAATAAGAGACAGTTGCCGGGAATAATAATAACGGACCATAAAGTGCCGTCTGTGCATATAATAATATCATATCCTCTTTCCCATTCTGATGCCAACCAATTGTGCTGGTGCCCCAATGCGCGTTTCGCTCGTTGCTTCCTCGGGGACAAACCCATGTATTTTCTACAGTTCTCTCTTCCTTGCTTAGGATCATGTACAGTCATGGCCAAAAGTTTTGAGAATGACACAAATATTAATTTTTACAAAGTCTACTGCTTCATTTTTTCTAATGGCAATTTGCATATACTCCAGAATGTTATAAAGAGTGATCAGCTTAACAGCAATTACTTGCAAAGTCAATATTTGCCTAGAAAATGAACTTTATCCCCCAAAACACATTTCAACATCATTGCAGCCCTGCCTTAAAAGGACCAGCTAACATCGTTTCAGTGATTGCTCCATTAACACAGGTGTGGGTGTTGATGAGGACAGGGCTGGAGATCAATCTGTCATGATTAAGTAAGAATGACACCACTGGACACTTTAAAAGGAGGCTTGGCATCATTGTTTCTCTTCTGTTAACCATGGTTATCTCTAAAGAAACACGTGCAGTCATCATTGCACTGCACAAAAATGGCCTAACAGGGAAGAGTATCGCAGCTAGAAAGATTGCACCTCAGTCAACAATCTATCGCATCATCAAGAACTTCAAAGAGAGAGGTTCCCTTGTTGCCAAAAAGGCTCCAGGGTGCCCAAGAAAGACCAGCAAGCGCCAGGACCGTCTCTTAAAAGTGTTTCAGCTGCGGGTCGGGCTACCAGCAGTGCAGAGCTTGCTCAGGAATGGCAGCAGGCAGGTGTGAGTGCATCTGCACGCGCTGTGAGGCGGAGACTCTTGGAGCAAGGCCTGGTCTCAAGGAGGGCAGCAAAGAAGCCACTTCTCTCCAGGAAAAACATCATGGACAGACTGATATTCTGCAAGAGGTACAGGGAGTGGACTGCTGAGGACTGGGGTAAAGTCATTTTCTCTGATGAATCCCCTTTTCGATTGTTTGGGACATCTGGAAAACGGCTTATTCGGAGAAGACCAGGTGAGCGCTACCACCAGTCTTGTCTCATGCCAATTGTCAAGCATCCTGAAACCATTCATGTGTGGGGTTGCTTCTCAGCCAAGGGAATGGGCTCTCTCTCAGTCTTGCCTAAAAACACAGCCATGAATAAAGAATGGTACCAGAATGTCCTCCAAGAGCAACTTCTCCCAACCGTCCAAGAGCAGTTTGGCGATCAACAATGCCTTTTTCAACTTGATGGAGCACCTTGCCATAAAGCAAAGGTAATAACTAAATGGCTCAGGGAACAAAGCATAGAGATTTTGGGACCATGGCCTGGAAACTCCCCACATCTTAATCCCATTGAGAACTTGTTGTCAATCATCAAGAGACGGGTGGACAAACAAAAACCTTCAAATTCAGACAAAATAAAAGCATTGATTTTGCAAGAATGGACTGCTATCAGTCAGGATTTGATCCAGAAGTTGATTGAGAGCATGCCAGGGAGAATTGCTGAGGTCCTGAAGAAGAAGGGTCAACACTGCAAATATTGACTTGCTGCATTAACTCATTCTAACTGTCAATATAACCTTTTGCTACTCATAATATGATTGCAATTATATTTATGTATGTGATAAAAACATATGACAAACACACATAAAAACCAGAGGCCAGCAGATCATGTGAAAATATAATATTTGTGTCATTCTCAAAACTTTTGGCCATGACTGTATTTTGCTTTATTACATCTGTTCTGGTATGCTTCTACAAATGTATTACATTTAACCCCTTAATGACTGCCGATACGCCTTTTAACGGCGGCAGTTAAGGGTACTTATTCCTCAGCTCTGTTTTTTAACGGCGCTGAGAAATAAGGGTATAGCGCCCCCCATGTGTCAGAATTTCTCAGGATTCTTGGCTACCGGGGGGTACCTGAGACCCCAGAGAACATGATTCGGGTCAGTTTTTACTGACTCCAGTGTTGCGATCGCCGTTATTAACCTCTGGAGTCCATGGATCCACCTGCATCCCCTGGTCCTGTCCCCCGACCATCGGCATCTTCTTCTGGGAATAAAATGGTGGGCACCCGGCAATAATAGGACATTTTTCCTATTGGTTCATTTTGATCACTGTGATAGATCCGATCACAGTGATCAAAATAAAAAAATAGTAAATAGTAAATCAAACCCCCCTTTATCACCCCCTTAGTTAGGTAAAAATAAAATAAAAAAGTATTTATTTCCATTTTTCCATTAGGGTTAGGGTTGGGCTTATAGTTGGGGTTATAGCTAGGGTTACAGTTGGGGCTAGGGTTAGAGTTGGGTTAATGCTAAGGATGGGGCTAGGGTTAGGGTTGGGGCTAAATTTTGGGTTGGGATAAAGTTAGGGTTGTGCTAAAGTTAGGAATGGGCTAAAGTTAGGGTTGGTCTAGGGTTAGGGTTGTGGTTAATGTTGGGATTAGGGTTAGGGGTGTGTTAGAGTTAGGGTTATGGATAGGGTTGGGATTATGGTTAGGGGTGTGTTGCGGTTAGAGTTGTGGTTAGGGTTATGGTTAGGGATGGGATTAGGGTTAGGGGTGTGTTGGAGTTAGGGCTGGAGTTAGAATTGGGGGAGTTCCATTGTTTAAGTACGTCAGGGGGTCTCCAAATGCGACATGGCGCCGCCATTGATTCCAGCCAATTTTGCGTTCAAAAAGTCAAACGGTGCTCCCTCCCTTCTGAGCCCTGCAATGCATCCAAACAGTGGCTTTCCCCCACATACGGGGTATTGACGCACTCAGGAGAAATTGCACAACAAATCGTGTGGTCCATTTTCTCCTGATACCCTTGTGAAAATTAAAAAAAAATTGGTTTCAAAGTAAACATTTTGTGAAAAAAGTAAAATGTTCATTTTTTCCATCCACATTGCTTTAGTTCTCGTGAAGAACCTGAAGGGTTAATAAACTTCATGAATGTGGTTTTCCGCACCTTGAGGGATGCAGTTTTTAGAATGGTATAACTTTTGGGTATTTTCTGGTATATTGACCCCCCAAACTCACTTGAAATCTGAAGTGATCCCTAAAAAAAATGGTTTTGTAAATTTTGTTGGAAAAATGAGAAATTGCTGGTCAAATTTTAACCCTTATAACGTCCTAACAAAAAAAATTATGTTTTCAAAATTGTGCTGACGTAAGTTGACAAATGTTACTTGGGAAATGTTATTTATTAACTATTTTGTGCAATATGACTCTCTAATTTAAGGGTACAAAAATTAAAAATTTGAAAACTGTAAAATTTTCAAAATTTTTTCCAAATTTCCATTTTTGTTTTTTTTCTTATAAATAAATGCAAGTTATATTGAAGAAATTGTACCACTAACATGAAGCACAATACAGTATGTCACAAAAAAACATTCTAAGGGTCCCGTCACACATAGCGATCTCGCTAGCGAGATCGCTGCTGAGTCACAAGTTTTGTGACACAACAGCGATCTCACCAGCGAGATTGCTGTGTGTGACAGCGATCAGTGATCAGCCCCCCTGCCGGTATCGCTGATCGCTCTTGGAAAGCCCTGGACATCTCTTTGATCGCTTGTCTCCCGCTGGCCAGCACGCATCGCTGCGTGTGACAGGCGGGAGACCAGCGATCAGCTGGTAACTAAGGTACACATCGGGTATCTAAGGGACATGCGTCACTTAGAAACCCGATGTGTACCTTAGTTACCAGCGCGCTGATGCAGGGAGCTGGTAACTAAGGTACACATCGGGTTTCTAAGTGATGCACGTCCCTTAGAAACCCGATGTGTACCTTAGTTACCAGCTCCCTGCATCAGCGCGCTGGTAACTAAAGTACACAGCGATGCCGCGCGCTCGGCGTCGCTGGTGCTGATCGCTGGTGAAGCTGTCTGTTTGACAGCTCACCAGCGATCATGTAGCACCTCACCAGCGATCCTGACACGTTGATATCATTGTTGGGATCGCTGGTGAGTCGATATGTGTGACGGGGCCCTTAGAATCAGTGGGATGTGTTGAAGCGTTCCAAAGCTATGCCATTGATCATCTAACCACCCCCTGGTGTGCTGACCCCATTTGCCAAATTATCCCCAACCAGCTCCCACAATCCCTCTCTCCTGACCCTGTAGTGTGGCCTATATATTTAGTAGTTTCCTAAGAGGAGCACGCAGTGTGGGGTGCAGCATGCAAGCATCCCATAAGGAAAGCATCACAGAAGCTAAGCATCAAGCAAAACGGCAGTTATTCCATAGCAGTTAGTCAGGGCAAGAGTCAGGTAACCCACACTTTGCTTTCCCCTTTATACGATTTGCTTTATTTCTATCCTCCTGTGTTCCCTTGCCATCCACATTCACCGCCCCATCCCCCCTCCATCACGACTCATACACATTAGCCCCTCTATACTTCTCTCTCCCATGTACAGCTCCCATGCACTCCTCACCTTCCTGAAAAACCTCAGCCCATCTTGCCCAAACTCATCGCAGAAAAGAAACTACTTACAATTCCAACAACTACTTGCCCTTTATTTTCCTACTCCTACTGATTGCAGGGGACATCTCCGCCAACCCTGGTCCACCTTCCCCAAACCTCAACCCCTACCCTACCTCATATCGAAACCATAAAAATCTTATTAATATTGCTTGCACTCCCTCATCTACATCTTTTAATTATGCCCTCTGGAATCCACGGTCTGTTAGTAACAAGCTACCTTTCTTGCACAGCTACTTTCTGAACAACTCTCTTAATCTCTTGGCCCTCACTGAAACCTGGATTCAGGATTCTGACACTGTCTCCCCTGCTGCCATTTCCTATGGTGGCTTACAGTTCTCCCATTCCCGGAGACACACAAACAGACATGGTGGTGGAGTCGGCATACTCCTGTCCCCACAATGCACTTTCCAGGTCATCCCCCGAGTTCCATCACTCTCATTCCCTTCTTTTGAGGTCCATACCATCAGGCTCTTCTGTCCCCTCCCTGTCAGAGTAGCGGTCATATACCGACCCCCAGGCTCAGCCACCCACTTCCTTGACCACTTTTCAGCCTGGCTGCTGCACTTCATGTCCTCAGAACTACCAACCCTTATCTTGGGAGACTTCAACATCCCCATTAACAGCCCCACTTCCACATCTGCATCCCAGCTTCTATCACTAACCACTTTTCTAGGCATCTCACAGCTCACAACATCTGAGACACACAAGGACGGTAACACCCTTGACCTGGTCTTTATCCGGCTCTGTTCAATCTCCCACCTAAATAACTCACCGCTTCCACTCTCTGGCCACAACATTCTCTCCTTCACGCTCACAAATCCTCACCCACCCCAGCTCACTCCTACCTACCACACATTCAGAAATCTACAAGCCATTAACCCTCAGACACTTTCAGACTCCCTACACTCATCACTGTCCCCAATCTCCTTTTTTTCCTGTCGTGATCTGGCAGTTCATCACTACAACGAACCTCTTAAAGCACTCTTGACCAAGTAGCGCCCCTCACCCTCAGAACTTCCAAATACAGAGTAAAACAACCCTGGCTCACATCGCAAACTTTACTTCTCCAGCGATGCTCTAGGAGTGCTGAACACCTATGGAGAAAAACCCGCACACCAGAAGACTTCATCCACTTCAAATTTATGTTAAGAACCTTTAACGCTGCCCTTCACCTCGCCAAACAGATCTACTTCACCACCCTGATCTCCTCACTAGCCAACAACCCCAAGAAACTTTTTGACACTTTTTACTCTTTCCTCAGGCCAAAAGCACAAGCCCCTAACACAGACATTTGTTCTGATGACCTGGCCTCCCACTTTATAGAAAAAAATAGATAATAATCATCAGGAAATCTGCTCCCAACCACCAAGTGCTGTGACTCCCATCCCTCCCTGCATTTCCCATGGCTCACTTTCCACATTTGATCCCATCACAGAAGAAGTCTCCAGACTCCTCTTTTTTTCTCGTCCGACTACATGCACTACTGACCCCATTCCCTCACATCTCCTCCAGTCTCTCTCGCCAGTCATCGCAACTCACCTAACTACAAGCTTTAACCTCTCCCTCTCCTAGGGCATTTTCCCATCCTCCTTCAAATATGCCATCGTTACTCCATTACTAAAGGAACCCTCTCTCGACCCATCCTGCACAAACAACTACAGACCAGTCTCCAATCTCTTCTTCATCTCTAAACTTTTGGAGTGCCTAATCTACTCCCGCTTACCCATTACCTCTACACTCACTCCCTCCTTGACCCTTCACAGTCCGGCTTCCGCCCCCTACATTCGACTGAAACTGCACTCATCAAAGTGACCAATGACCTTCTGACAGCAAAACGTAATGGTCACCACTCCCTGCTCATTCTTCTCGACCTTTCGACACTGTTCACCACCGTCTCCTACTCTCTAGGCTCCAGTCACTGGGCATTAAGGACACTGCTCTCTCCTGGTTCTCTTCCTATCTTTCTGACCACTCCTTCAGTGTTTTATTCTCTGGCTCCAGGTCATCTCCTTTCCTTTCGCTGTTGGGGTACCTCAGGGCTCAGTCCTTGACCCCCTTCTGTTCTCTCTCTACACGGCCCCAAATGGACAGACCATCAGCAGATTTGGCTTTCAGTACCATCTTTATCCTGATGACACACAAATATACACGTTATCCCCTGACCTTACCCCCGCTGTACTACAGAATGCCAGTGACTGTCTGTCCACAGTCTCCAACATCATGTCCGCTCTCTATCTGAAACTCAACATCTCGAAAACTGAACTTCTTCTGCTCCCGCCGTCTACGAACCTCCCTAAATCTGACATTTCCCTGTCCGTGAGTGGCACCATAATAACACCCCGGCAGCGCGCTGTCTGGATGTTATGTTTGATACCAATCTCTCCTTCACATCCCATATACAATCTCTTGCCCGCTCTTGCCGCTTACACCTAAAGAACATCTCTAGAATCTGTCCTTTTCTCACCATGGAAACAACAAAAACCCTCACTGTAGCATTGATCCACTCCCGCCTAGACTACTGCAACGTTCTATTAATTGGCCTCCTCGTTACTCGACTATCCGCTCTCCAGTCCATCCTTAATGCAGCACCCAGGGTCATCCATCTGGCTAATGAGTACTCGGACGCGTCCACTCTTCGCCAGTCCCTACATCGACTGTCTATTGGCCTAACCAACTGCTGTGCTCTGCAAACGGCTTTCGACTAACCTCTGCACTAATCCATACCTCCCACTCCTGACTCCAAGACTTCTCCCGCGCTGCGTCAACCCTTTGGAATGCTCTTCCCTAAGAAATTAGGACTATCCACAATTTGCATAGTTTCAGGCGTTCCCTTAAAACACATTTGTTCAGAGCAGCCTATCACGTTCACTAATCAAAGTCATTCTATGTGTATGTGTGCTTGTGTAGCCCATTCACTATCTCCATCCATCCATCAAGATGGCTGGACCATCATTGTAAATACACCATTGTAAATACACACCTGTACTTTGTATCTCCCCCACTTCATTGAAGATTGTAAGCTCTCACCAGCAGGGTCGTCTTATTGTGCTTTAATTATTCTATTGTTAACGTTGTTACTTATGACTTGTGTTTTGAAACTGTTAAACTGTAAAGCGCTGCGGAATATGTTGGCGCTATATAAATAAAGATTATTATTATTATTACTTCATAAAGTGACAGTTGTCAGAATTGTAAAAATTGGCATGGTCATTAAGCACCAAATTGGCTCTGTCACTAAGGGTTAAAACTAGAAAATGGTGTCAAAAGTTGAACAAATCTGTTGATAGCAGCAACACATTTTCTTTTTCTGCATTTGAACAGCTAAAGATCTGCCACATTTATTGTGAAGTGTATACCTGTATGAAAAAAACGGTCTTTGTAAATATATTTGTCACCAGATATCATACTATAAACTGCGTACATTATTAAATAGAATTTGTAGACCTAATTAGGCTTGTGTACTCACTGTGAAAATCTATCTCAAAATGGCTGTATAATCTTTTACAAAAAAATTTCTTCTCAATATGAAAATGTGCATATTAGGCCTGATCTAGTGGTGGGCTCATGATTGCTCAACATTCTGTAAGAGCATCTGTCACTAGATTTCACAATACAAACTGCATATATTAAATATATCTCCTATACCTGATGAGATTGGTGTATTTACATTGAAAAATCTATGTTAGAATGGTTGTATAATCCTGATCTTAAGACAAGTATTTAATGAGTCCAGCTATAGAATGAAATAGCTCATGAGTCCAAGTGAATTCATTCTCCCACCAATGCTGATTGAGAGCTGCAGCTGTAATGTGAGATCTAAGCATCAGGATGGACACTGAGAGTAACCAATCAGGCTAGCTGGGCAGAGATTCAGATAAAATTTCAGCAAATTATTCAATCATTCTGAAATGGGTTTTCAGCTCCAATACTGAACTTGTTTCTTCTCCATGTACTTCCCCCTTGTCTGTAGCTTATTTTCTCTGCTCTCCATAAGACTTTAAATACTTTCTCCCCTTCCCACTGTAAACAAGTGTACAAATCCCTCTCCCTCTTTTCTTCATCACTAACAAAGGGAGATGGGCAGGGGAGAGCAAATAGAGCCCAGAACCAGGAGCAATAGCTGTATTGGACTTTTATCAGTTTTACAAAAGCACTCTGCTAGATAAATGAATTACAGAATATCTTCAGCCGACAGTAGGTAATTTTCATTAAAGACTATCTAGAAAGTTGGTTAACTTTGCATTTAAGGAGCAAAGGAACAATAGAAAAAAATCCGTACATACCCTTCATACTCTATATTAAAGGCTATGTCCTATGACACACGGTCATGCAAATGATGTAAAAACGACTTCATTTTTTATACAATTTACAGTATATACAATTAAAATAATTATCTTTTCTTTTTTAACAGGTGCCACACTTCATGATGCCCCATGAACGTAGCTGGAGGGACTATGAACAACCGCATCCTGATCTTCCTTACCAGTGTGCAAGTGTCCCCTTTACAGCGCGTAGTCACTTATGGCAAAATACGTCCTGTGATAGCGGTAAGAACTGGGCTGTAATGTAGCTTAGTAATGTTTTGTAGTGATCAGAAAATGCCAGTGGAATCAGATGTACCATTGAAGAAAGCTTAATAAACATAGACAATGTCCAGTGGGCCTTGAATGTAAAAAAAACTTTTAATTAAAAAAAAAGGTTAAAATTCCATACAAATGACGTCCAGCACTGTGTACACATTGAAGAAAGCTTCTCTCACTCTCTATCCCAGGGTTGGACTGGCCATCTGGTAATTCTGGCAAATGCCAGAAGGACCTGTGTGCCTTGTCTGCGACATTGTTAGCAGAATCTGTGTTCTCAAGACACAAGAGTGTCTTAAGAGTTGTGACCAAGCACAAAGTCGCTGACTCCTTCACTTACCCCAGCAGGCCATGGGTATCATTAGAAATATTTGTCTTGTAGTAAATCTTGCTTTCCTTCATCCAGGGTAATATTACTAATATATTCCCATCTTGTGCTTGATGGGGACAGTATGGGCCTGTGTGATTTCATATGCTAGGGCTGAATTTTAGCCTCAGTTCAAAAAAATGCACTAAAGTTGTGACAATTGGCACAAACTAAGCTAATTAATAGGTGGTCTAAACATTGACTAGACAGTTCAAAAATACACTACAGGATGGGCCTTGTATATGGATACACCTAAATAAAATGGAAATGGTTGGTGATATCAACTTCCTGTTTGTGGCACATTAGTATATGGGAGAGGGGAAACGTTTCAAGATGGGTGGTGACCATGGTGGCAATTTTGAAGTCAGCCATTTTGGATCCGACTTTATTTTTTTCAATGGGAAGAGGGTCATGTGACACATCAAACTTATTGAGAATTTCACAAGAAAAACAATGGTGTGCTTGGTTGTAATTTAACTTTATTTTTTCATGAGTTATTTACAAGTTTATGTCAATGCAACCCTCTTCTCCCACTCTTGACACACTGATAGCAACACCGAAGAAGAAATGCTAACACAGGCTTTCAGTATCTGTTGTTTCAGATGGTGCACATCTCGTATGTTCACAGCATAGACAATTGCCTTCAGATGACCCCAAAGATGAAAGTCAAAGGGGGTCACATTGGGACACCTTGGAGGCCATTCAACTGGCCCACGACGACCAATCCACTTTCCAGGAAACTGTTCATGAAGAAATGCTTGGACCTGACACCCATAATTGATGGTATGGTGTGTTTTATGGGGTACAAAGATAGTGTGGCCATTCTTCATCAATGGAAACCTCAATGCCACTGGATGTCTGAAATTGCTACATGATGATGTGTTGCCCTCTTTATGCACTGAAGATGGCACGTTCCCTGAATTTTTCCAGCAAGATGGTGCACCACCACATTATGGGTGTCAGGTCCGAGCATTCCTACAAGGAATCTGATCCCCTTAGACTAGCATTTCTTCTGCGGTGTTGCTATCAGTGTGTCAGGAGTGGGAGAAGAGGGTTGCATTGACAATCCAACACAATGGGCAGCACTTTGAACACATTTTATAAGTGGTAATAAACTTGTAAATACCTCATGAAAGAATAACGTTACGTTAAAACCAAGCACATCATTGTTTTTCTTGTGAAATACTCAATAAGTTTGATGTGTCCCATGACCCTCTTCCCATTGGAAAAAATAAAGTTGGATCCAAAATGGCCGACTTCTAAATGGCTGCCATAGTCACCACGTATTGTGGTATTGTGATGCTGAGTCACTACTCATGGACAAGCCGTGAGAATAGATAGTCAGGAGGTCTCATGTCAGATACAAGGTATGTCGTCGTACAGAGGGATAAGTCGAAGGCTTGGTCAGGAAATAGTCCGGGGTCAAATGCAAAAAGGGTACATAAACTCCAGGGAGTAGAAGAAACGGATAGTAAGAGGCCAATTTCAAGGTTAGATACCTAAAGTCAGAGAGCTTCATAAGCAGAAGGATAATCTACAACAAACAAGAATTGTTACAACCTATCCAAGGTGAAAAACAAGTACAGCTGTCAATCAAAATGCTGACAGCCCAGCACGCCCCAGGATCAGATTGGATGACTGGAATGTCACTCACAACACTGACAGTCCAGCACACTCCAGATTCCATAGGGCGGCTAAGCTTCAAGAAACTGAAAATTTGATCTATTAGACATGGCTTTACCCTTATTGATCTGGACAATGTCTGTAAAAATAAGACTGCAGATAATAAATGGGATATTTTGAAAATTATTTTTCTTTTCCATTGTTGTAAATACTTATGTCCCAAAAAAATGAGAAAAGTATTCAAGGAGTGATACGTTTAGTGGCTAACCAGATAAATTATATTTGCAAGCTTTCAGGGCTCAGAAGGCACTTGTAATTAGCCTGATGAAGGGGTCACCTGAGCCCTGAAAGTTTGCAAATATAATTTCTCTGGTTAGCCAATAAAGGTATCATGCCTTGAATACTTTTCTCATTTTTTTGGGACATAAGTATTTACATCGATTTTTTTGGCTAACACGGTACCGCAATATTCTTTTGTATTGTACATCATTTCCATTGTGATAGCAGCATAGATACCCTATGAAAA
Organism: Dendrobates tinctorius; assembly: GCF_039654945.1. Classification (NCBI taxonomy): domain Eukaryota; kingdom Metazoa; phylum Chordata; class Amphibia; order Anura; family Dendrobatidae; genus Dendrobates; species Dendrobates tinctorius. The sequence continues at coordinate 1,124,793 of NW_027361830.1, forward strand.
TAAAAAAAGCTTAGGAACTAAAGAAAACCAATATGACTAACAAAGGCTGGTTTCACACTTGCCCTGGGCAGAGCTGCAGAGGGCTGTGTACTTCCTCTGTTTAGCCCCGCCCACTGCTGCACCTCTTCCATTCAGCTCTGCCTACACCTGCATGCATCCTGCACACCTATCTTTAACATTGAGTACACAGGCCATGCGGATGCCTCTGCATGCGTCGTTTTGACCCTGCGCCAACCGCAACAAAATGCAACATGTTGCGTTTGACGCCGTTTGGCACAGCGTCAAAATGATGCATGCGGAGGCATCTGAATACATTCGCATGGCCCGCGTTAAAGATAGGTACGCAGGATTCATGCCAATGTAGGCGGAGCTGAATGGAAGACATGTGGCAGTGGTCTTAACGGAGGAAGTAAACAGCCTTCTGCAGCTCTGCCCAACGCAAGTGTGAAGCCAGCCTTAAAATGTCAAAGAGTCAAATCCAGCAAATGGAAAGTATTGAAACTATTAAAAACAGGAAGGAAGTGAAGAAACAATAAAAACAAAGAAAGAAAAATAACAGTGAGGCATCAAACCATGAGTCAAACTCATTGCTAAAGAGAGCAATTATAAAATGTAAAAACTTCTTCAAATATATATAAATGTAGCAAACAACAAGCATTCTGCAAATACAGCGTGCCGATCCGGCATCAGTCATACATCCCTTCGGCGGATATTATCTACTCACAAATGGCACCCTTACAAAATCCAGCTGCTGCAGCATCTCAACGAAAATGACCCAGATCGGCGCGCTGAATTTGCAGAATGGGCAAAACAAAAATTGGAACAGGACCCTCAGTTTACACAGAACATTATGTTTAGTGATGAGGCAAACTTTTTTGGGTGGGCCAATTATATAGATACACCTAAATAAAATGGGAATGGTGACAGTTTTCTTGCATAGGGCGTTTTGCATTGAAATCTGCTGCAATGACCCAGATACTGCGTTCACCAGACATCAACACAATTTCTATCCGCTCCTCACGTATTAACCTCTGCGACATGTCAATGGCTGTAAACAAAGCAAAAATTGTAAATAGCTAATGAAAGAATAAAGTTACGTTAAAACCAAGCACATCATTGTTTTTCTTGTGAAATTCTCAATAAGTGTGATGTGTCACATGACCCTCTTCCCATTGGAAAAAATAAAGTTGGATCCAAAATGGCCGACTTCTAAATGGCTGCCATAGTCACCACCCATCTTGAAAAGTTTTCCCCCTCCCATATACTAATGTGGCACAAACTGGAAGTTGATATCACCAACCATTACCATTTTATTTAGGTGTATCCATATACAAGGCCCATCCTGTAGTGTATTTTTGGACTGTCTAGTCTATGTTTAGACCACCTATTAATTAGCTTAGCTTGTGCCAATTGTCACAACTTTAGTGCATTTTTTGAACTGGTAATCTCTCTATTAGGCAGGTAATTGCACCTTTTTATTCTGAAAGGCCAGCTATTCTATGATTCATACACTCCGGGTACATCCTAGAGGTGGTAAATCGTACATGTAATTTTCTGTGTAAACCACAATACATCAGTGCTACAGAAACCAGTGTGAGAACGTTGTGCCCTTTCAGGCAGAGTACTATATTCATGTTTTACTGTTGTCTTTTTTTCTCCTTCAAGCCTCTAAATGTAGAATTGATTGTGATCATAAAAAGGGATAACATAAGCTGAGAGATATATTTATCTAATTTAATAGGTTATCAGGTTACTGGCTCTTTCTATGCCTGTCCACCATCAGAGTCACAAACTGCTGGACTACCCATAGAACCAAGCTTACGATCTGGAGAAGCCATTGCTTTATCGGGTACGTTGTCCAAATCCACAAATCTAGGTGGTAATGTGCCATAACAGGCAGTGATATAAGAATTTAATGATGTAGCGTCCAATCTAGTATTCTACACATTATATGTGCTGCTGTATTTAGCAACCTTTTATTTTATATTTTTTCATGCTTTTTTTGTGAAATGATCTGTTGGCCCTCACCTATTTATGTTGCCCGGGAGGTTTGTGTCTGACTTCCCCAATTATTATTAGACCTCCAAATACATCATATGGGGAGAAGTAAAATAATGGTGCGTGAGCTGTAAAGGTGGCACATGGACGGGACTCAGTCATGCTTGCCAACTTCTCTGCAGAGTGCACATGACACACATCTTCATTCATTTCCATCACTCATACCAAGATTACACGATAACCCAGTTCTGACACAACTGACCGCTAATTATAGGATAGATGAAAATGTTCCATTGTTCTAACTGACTTTCAATGACTTTATAGACTGCCGGCTTCATATCAGTTTATATTATCGAGAAACCCTGGTGGGCGAGAGAACAACATCCAGTCCAGAAGGTTGCAGGATTTCACATGGACAATGCTTGGAAATAAGTCGCATGGATCAGATCTTGTTTCCTTACCCTGAGGATAATAGTCTACGGAAAAACATTGAGAAGCTGCTGAGCCACTTGGAACGGGGTGTCATTCTCTGGATTGCCCATGATGGAATATATGCCAAGAGACTGTGCCAGAGTAGGATTTACTGGGAGGGACCTTTGTCTATGTACAGTGATCGCCCCAATAAGCTGGACCGAGACGTGCCTTGCAAATTATTTGATACTCAACAGTTTTTAACAGGTACATTTGCTTATATCACTAATTGTGTAGTTTAATGTCAACAGTCAGTGTTGAGAAAAGAACAAACAGGAATCATAGATCAACATAAGACTGATTAATTCTCAGCTTATCTTCCGAATACTCTAATACACATACATCTGGAAGAACAGCAAAAAGGGTACCTTTTGGTTGGATGAGCACATAGGGTTTGTTTGTTCTCTGTGATCAAGGAGATAGTTCTACGTAATAGCTGTGGACATTCACTGGTAGGATAGTTATAATAAAGTCTAACTGTAAAGTTGATTCATTTTATTAGATGGATTGGCAAAATGAAAGAAAAAATGGTTTTGAAACTAAACATGCCCTTTAAAGTATAATAAGGCACTGTGCACACAGTGTCAAACCCCTCTGAACAGTGTACACACCAGGAATAAATCCCAGTATATACACCAAAAGTATCCAAAGGACTCCATTTACTCAACAAAGTCCAAAATACCTGTTGGGTATTGTATGTTTCAGGAAACTATTTTTCAGCTGCATATGAAAGCACAATAGACTACACTTTCCTATACAGAGAGCACCGTAAAAAAATGTACATCATGCGGCATACTTTTATTTCTTTTTAAACAATGGAACCCTACAGGCAACATATGCCACTGTATACCCATATAGTAGCATATGTTTTAAGTCAAGTGTGAACACTGTGTGCAGAGAGTCTTTGAAAGGTTCACCTAGGGAGGTTTTGCATGTTAGTGGGGAAACTTTATGAGAGATGAAGGTAGAAATTGGAGAACCATGTGGTTGAGGTATTAGATTTTCTTTTGAAGTCCTCTTTGGACTGGAGTGATCTAATAGTTGAAGATTTCTTTTATTAAAATTTGTACATCTTATATCAGTAGAGTATATGAGACATTGCAGTTTTCAAGCCTAATGACTATTATGTGCGATTATCAGAATTACAGGCATTTGTTCACCATGGACGTCCAGTACCAAGATTTCAGATTGTTTTGTGCTTTGGGGAAGAATTTCCGGATGCCCAGAGAGGAAGGAAACTGATTACTGCTCATGTAGGTGTTCTTTTTCTATGACAACAATATTTACTTTATTTATATACTTGATAAGATGTAGCTACAGTTAGGTCCATATATATTTGGACAGAGACAACATTTTTCTAATTTTGGTTCTAGACATTACCACAATGAATTTTAAACAAAACAATTAAGATGCAGTTGAAGTTCAGACTTTCAGCTTTCATTTGAGGGTATCCACATTAAAATTGGATGAAGGGTTTAGGAGTTTCAGCTTCTGAACATGTGCCACCCTGTTTTTAAAGGGACCAAAAGTAATTTGACAATTTACTCCAAGGCTATTTCATGGACAGGTGTGGGCAATCCCTTCATTATGTCATTCTCAATTAAGCAGATAAAAGGCCTGGAGTTGATTTGAGGTGTGGTGCTTGCATTTGGAAGGTTTTGCTGTGAAGGAAACATGCGGTCACAGGAGCTCTCAATGCAGGTGAAACAAGCCATCCTTAAGCTGCAAAAACAGAAAAAACCCATCCGAGAAATTGCTACAACATTAGGAGTGGCAAAATCTACAGTTTGGTACATCCTGAGAAAGAAAGAAAGCACTGGTGAACTCATCAATGCAAAAAGACCTGGGCGCCCATGGAAGACAACAGTGGTGGATGATCGCAGAATAGTCTCCAAGGTGAAGAGAAACCCCTTCACAACAGCCAACCAAGTGAACAACACTCTCCAAGAGGTAGGCGTATCAATATCCAAATCTACCATAAAAAGAAGACTGCAGGAAAGTAAATACAGAGGGTTCACTGCACGGTGCAAGCCACTCATAAGCATCAAGAATCAAAAGGCTAGACTGGACTTTGCTAAAAAACATCTAAAAAAGCCAGCACAGTTCTGGAAGAACATTCTTTGGACAGATGAAACCAAGATCAACCTCTACCAGAATGCTGGAAAGAGAAAAGTATGGCGAAGACGTGGTACAGCTCATGATCCAAAGCATACCACATCATCTGATTCCCTACTAAAATTTAAGAAGGGACTGGATGCCTTTCTTGAAAAGTATAATATTACAGGGTATATACACTAGTTTCCTTAATATTGCGTTGATCCAGGGAGCTAGTCTGATTGCCGTATGTGGAGTCGGGAAGGAATTTTTTTCCCCAATGTGAAGCTTACTGTTTGCCACATGGGTTTTTTTTGCCTTCCTCTGGATCAACATGTTAGGGCAAGTTAGGATAGGATATTTGTTGAACTAGATGGACTTAAAGTCTCCCTTCAACCTTAATAACTATGTTACTATGTTACTATCTGTAAAACACGGCGGAGGCAGTGTTATGGCTTGGGCATGCATGGCTACCAGTGGCACTGGGTCACTAGTGTTTATTGATGATGTGACACAGGACAGAAGCAGCCGAATGAATTCTGATGTATTCAGAGCTATACTGTGTGCTCAGATCCAGCCAAACTGATTGGTCGTCGTTTCAAACTACAGATGGACAATGACCCAAAACATAAAGCCAAAGCAACCCAGGAGTTTATTAAAGCAAAGAAGCGGAATATTCTTGAATGGCCAAGTCAGTCATCTGATCTCAACCCATTTGAGTATGCATTTCACTTGTTAAAGACTAAACTTCAGACAGACAGGCCCACAAGCAAACAGCAACTGAAAACCACCGCAGTGAAAGCCTGGCAGAGCATCAAAAAGGAGGAAACACAGCGTCTGGTGATGTCCATGAGTTCAAGACTTCAGGCAGTCATTGCCAACAAAGGGTTTTCAACCAAGTACTAGAAATGAACATTTTATTTACAATTATTTTTGGTCCCTTTAAAAACAGGGTGGCACATGTTAAGAAGCTGAAACTCCTAAACCCTTCATCCAATTTTAATGTGGATACCCTAAAATGAAAGCTGAAAGTCTGAACTTCAACTGCATCTGAATTGTTTTGTTTAAAATTCATTGTGGTAATGTCTAGAACCAAAATTAGAAAAATGTTGTCTCTGTCCAAATATATATGGACCTAACTGTATACTAGGTATTAATTTTAGATGTCTAACTGAGTTTTGTTATATCTCCACTACCTTGGAAACTCATTTAAAAAATGTAAAGAAAGAATAGCAATGGATAGACTGAGGTTGCCCACTTTGAGACTTCCAAAGTCTGTGTAGGGCTTACCACCTCTCTGTTTAAATCATTCAGATGCAATATGTGCCAGTCCAGTCATAGACCACCAAACTGAATATAGATTTAGTAAGCGTGAATGGCACCTCCACATTGATTAAAAGCATAGGCAGATTATAATGAGGGCAATCTGGGCTACTGCCTGGGGTTCAAGACTACGGGGGGGGGGGGGAGTCCATGTCCAGATTGCCCCCATTATAATATTTGAGCAAGGAGCTTTCTTGGAGCTCCGCTGCTGGCAATACAGAATGGAATTCACTGGCATGTCTTCGTGCCAGCATTTACGCGCTGGGCACAAGACTCACCGTTGTTGGTGAGAGTCTGATGTGTTGCGGCAGAGAGTTCCAGAGTATGGGGGAAGCACGGGAGAAGTCTTGTATGTGGTTGTGGGAAGAAGAGATGAGTGGGGAGTAGAGAAGGAGATCTTGAGAGGATCGAAGGTTGCGTGTGGTTAGGTACCGGGAGACCATGTCACAGATGTATGGAGGAGACAGGTGTGGATGGATTTGTATGTCATGGTTAGGGTTTTGAACTGGAGCCTCTGGACAATAGGAAGCCAGTGAAGGGCCTCACATAGAGGGGAGGCTGGGGAATAGCAAGGAGACAGGTGGATTAGTCGGGCAGCAGAGTGTAGGATGGACTGGAGTGGGGCCAGAGTGCTGGAGGGGAGGCAAGAGAGTAGGAGATTGCAGTAGTCGAGGCGGCAGATGATAAGGGCATGCACTAGTGTTTTTGTGGTTTCATGGTTGAGGAATGTGTGGATCTGGGAAATATTTTTTAGTTTGAGGCGGCGGGAGGAGGCAAGGGCTTGGATATGTGGTTTGAAAGAGAGGGCGGAGTCGAGGATCACCCAAAGGCACCGAGCGTGTGGGACTGGGGAAAGCGAGCAGCCATTGACATTGATGGATAGGTCTGGTGGAGGGTAGAGTGAGATGGGGGAAAGATGATGAATTCTGTTTTGTCCATGTTCAGTTTGAGAAAGCGAGCAGAAAAGAAGGCTGAAATAGCAGACATTGAGGGATTTTGGTCAGTAAGGAGGTGAGGTCAGGTCCAGATAGGTAAATCTGCGTGTCATCGGCGTAGAGGTGGTACTGCAAGCCGTGGGATTCTATGAGCTGTCCCAGGCCGAAGGTGTAGATGGAGAAGAGTAGGGGTCCGAGGACTGAGCCTTGAGGAACACTGACAGACAGGGGGCGAGGTGAGGAGGTGGTGTGTGAGAGGGAGACACTAAATGTTCGGCTGTTAGGTATGATGAGATCCAGGATAGGGCCAATTCTGTGATGCCAAGAGATGAGAGAATCTGTAGCAGGAGGGAATGGTCCACGGTGTCGAAGACAGAAGACAGGTCCAGGAGAAGAAGGACAGAGTAGTGTCGCTTGCTCTTGGCGGTTAGTAGGTCGTTAGTGACTTTAGTTAGCGCAGTTTCAGTTGAGTGATGCGGTCGAAAGCCAGATTGTAACCGGTCAAAGAGGGAACAGAAGGAGAGGTGGGAGGACAGTTCAAGATATACATGCTGTTCCAGGAGTTTTGAGGCGTAAGGGAGAAGAGATATTGGGCGATAGTTAGACATAGAGGATGGGTCGAGGGAGGGCTTTTTGAGGATGGGTGTGATTGAGGCATGTTTGAAGGATGAGGGAAAGACACCATTTGTAAGAGAAAGGTTGAAGAGGTGTGTTAGAGTTGGGATGAAGACTGTTGCAAAGTTAGGGATGAGGTGAGACGGGAGCGGGTCAAGCGCACAAGTGGTGAGTTGTGATCTTGACAGGAGGGTGGAGAGCTGATCTTCTGTCATGGTGGAGAAGCTGGTTTTGGAAGAACAGGGCTGAGCGGCTAGGAGGGGCATTGGGGGCTGCGGGCCAAAGCTTTCTCTGATCGTATCGATCTTCTGCTTAAAGTAGGAGGCAAAGTCTTCAGCAGAAATGAGAGGAGATGGAGGAGGTGCTGTGGGACGGAGTAGAGAATTGAAAGTGTTGAAAAGCTGTTTAGGGTTTTGAGTCTTTAATGTGTGTTTAATGTGTCTTTGGCAAATAGAAGTGTACATGTAGCAAGGGAAATCCTTGCTCTTGTCATATTTCCAACACAAAACAGTGAACAACCACTCAATGAATCAACAAAGCACTTGGGAAGTATTAAAAAACAAAAAAAGAAATTACAGCATAGTATAAATGTGATTTTTGTTTTCTAGGTTGAGCCTGTATTTGCAAGACAGCTTATCGGATTTGCAGAACAGAATGGAGGACATTTTTTAAGAGGATATGACTATTCAGATCTTATTAGCACCTCAGAAGAATATCATAGGACAATTCGGCATATCCCACTTCAGGAATAAACAAGGACCTGTAGTTGAGTTCCTATGTAAAGGGTGCCTATCATTTGTATCTGTTTTATATGTTTTTTATTTGCATACTTAAACGTTCTGCCAATCAGTAGTGGTCGGGGTCCTCAGATCCCCACTTAACTCTCAAAACACTGCCCGGTTCAACACTTCTGAAAACAGCATCACTGAGCTCTTGCAGGACTGCATGCACACAGCGGTGTACACTCTTGATAAAAAGTCTGTGAGCCTGTACACAAAGTAGATTATGGGCGCATAGACTTTCTATTGAGCCTGCAGTTTGAAAAAGTGAGCACATCAGAACAGTGATTTAAGTAATCACGTTGAGCTCAGAGACCGGATCTCCACCAGTCTGGAGCTTATTTAAGTAAGTTAATAACATATTAAAAATAAATGAAAATGATCTGGCTTCCCTTCTTTTGCTGAACTACAGTTGTGTGAAACGTGTTTACCCCTTCCTGAATTCCTATCCTTTTGCATGTTTGTCACACCATGTTTCAGATCACCAAACAAATTTAAATATTAGAGAAAGATAGCACAAATAATCACAAAATGCCATTTTTAAATGAATGTCTTTATTAGGAAAAAGAAATCCAAACCTACAGGGCCGTTTGTGAAAAAGTGATTGCCCCCTAAACCTAATAACTGGTTGGGCCACCCTTAGCAGCAACAACTGCCTTCAAGAGTTTGCAATAAATGCAATGAGTCTTTTACAATCCTCTGGAGGAATTTTGGCCCACTCATATCTGCAGAATTGTTGTAATTCAGCCATATTGGAAGGTTTCAGAGCATGAACTGCCTCTATAAGGTCATGCCACAGCATCTCAATTGGATTAAGGTCAGGACTTTGACTAGGCCCCTCCAAAGTCTTAATTATGTTTTTCTTAAGCCATTTAGAGGTGGACTTGCTGGTGTGTTTTGGACTATTGTCCTGCTGCATAACCCAAGAGTGTTTCAGCTTGAGGTCACAAACAGATGGCTGGACATTCTCCTTCAGGATTTTTTGCAAGATGGCATAATTCATGGTTCCATATACCACAGCAGGTCTTCCAGGTCCTGAAGCAACAAAACAGCCCCAGACCACCACACTACCACCACCATATTTTACTGTTGGTATGATGTTCCATTTATGAAATGTTGCGTTACTTCTACGTCAGATTTAATGGGGCATACACTTTCTAAAAAGTTCAACTTTTTTCTTTTTAGTCCAGAGTATTTTTTCCAAAAGTCTTGGGGATCATCAAAATGTTTTCCAGCAAAACTGAGAACAGCCTTTACGTTCTTATTGCACAGCAGTGGTTTTTGTCTTAGAACTCTGCCATGCATGCCACTTTTGCCCAGTCTCTTTCTTATGGTGGAGTTATGAACACTGACTTTAAATAAGGCAAGTGAGGCCTGCAATTGTTTGTATGTTGTTGTGGGTTCTTTTGTGACCTCTTGGATGAGTTGATGCTGCGCTCTTGGGGTATTTTTGGTCGGCCGACCACTCCTGGGAAGGTTCACTACTGTGTTCGTTGTTTGTGGATAATGGCTTTCACTTTGGTTCGCTGGAGTCCCAGAACTTTAGAAATGGCTTTATAATATTTTCTAGACTGATAAATCTCAATTACTGTGTTCATCTTTTGTTCCAGAATTTCTTTGGATCACTGCATGATGTCTAGACTTTTTTGGTCAACTTAACTTTGTCAGACAGGTCCTATTTAAGTGATATCTTGATTGAGAACAGGTGTGGCAATAATCAGGCCTTGGTGTGACTAGAGAATTTGAACTCAGCTTCCCAAAGATGTGATAAACCACAATTCATTTATCTTTTAAGGGGGGCAATGACTTTTTCACACAACTGTATGTACAATTGCTGAAATATGGCAGCTCAGGTATGACTGACAAAAGACCATTTGTATTGTGATTTTAAGGGATGTTTTTATAATTAATATGTAAATCTAAAATATGTATCTTGGTCTTTATATTCATACTAATAACATAATTTGTCTGTTTTATGAAGTTTATATTTTATACATCTAAAACTGTAGTTGGGTTTGTGAAGAATAGTTTAGAGTATATTGCAACAAAGCAAATTTGCCTCAGATTTTCTGTTGGAAAATCCACAGAATACTAAAGTAGCAGCTTTGTGGATGAGACGTTGCCTTCCGCACGCTGGGTATTAAATCTTCAGCTTAGTTTGATCTGCATTGTGGAATTCCAATTTGCAGCATGTCAATTTTAGTGTGGTTTTTCTCTGTGGATTAAAATCCTGTGGCTGATCCATAGCATTTCCACAGCATAAATTGCAGCATTTGGTCCTGTGGGAACTTGCTGTTAGAGCTCTTTCACATCAATTTTTGTGGCGTGCGCTTTATATTATTTTTTACATACAGTAGCTCACGGACCACTTTACAAGCAATGTGCCTTTTCACATGTCCTTTTTTGCAGACCAATTGCTCAACAAAAAAAGTATTACTTTGATCTACTAGAGTGGATAAAATTAATCAATGCAAATCAATGGCCCTTGAAGAAAAATGGAAAACATGCGGATGTCCTCTGCATGCCGTCCATATTTTACTGTTTAATGAATAGAAAAAGCTAAGAATTTTTTTAACTTTTACCTCATATGAGAAAAAACAGATGCAGCAAGGATTGTAAAAAAACTGACACATGGACCAAAAATGGATCCAGAACACTGGGAAAAAAACATGGAATATTTTTCATGTCTGAGAAAAAAAATTACTTATGAAACTGGCTTTATAGTGATGTGCTGTTGTTTGGGTCACTTTGTCATGTAAGGCTGGTTTCACACTTGCGTTTTTTTGCGCTGCTTTTTAGCGCAAAAAAACGCATGCATTTTTTCCCCTATAGTTTAACATGGGTGCGCATATGTGCGCACGTATGCGTTTGTATGCGCATGCGTTTTTTTGCAGTGTGCGCTTGGGTGCACAAAATGCATCCTGTTGCATTTTTTGTGCGTCCGACTTGCCCCAAAAAACCGCATGCGCACGCAATGCGGTTTTTTTTTTACAGCAAAACACCCATTAAAGTCTATGGGTGCACACACGTGCGCATTGTAATGCGCAAAAAAAAGCATGCGTTTTTTTAAAAAATGCAACAAAACCCGCCAAAAAACACACACAAACGCATGATGCGTTTTTTTCATGCCTTTGTTTGCGCAAAAAAAGCGCAGCAAAAAAACGCAAGTGTGAAAGTAGCCTGAGAATTTAATAGATGTATATATTCAAAATGCAGACTGCAGAACAAACTTTCTTTGATCTTGATGATTTCAAACCAAGGCCTTGTTCAGACGTTCAGTATTTGGTCAGTAGTTTACATCAGTATTTGTAAGCCAAAACCAGAGAGGAACAATCGGAGGAAAAATATAATATAAGCACGTCACCACTTCTGGATATATAACCCATTCTTGGTTTTGGCTTAGGCTAGTTTCACACTAGCGTTTTTGAGCGCAGCGACGCTAAGCCCCGCCCCCTGCTGCGCCTCCGCCGGTAGCTCCGCCTACCGGCGCATGACGCTGCATGCGCCCTACGTCCCCTATCTTTATCACTGGGGGCGCAGGCCGTGCGCAGTATGCGTTTGGCGGCGCATGCGTCCTTTTGACGGTGCGCCGACCTGTGCCAAACGCAACCTGCTGCAGTTTGGTTGCGCTGGCGCACCGTCAAAAAGGCGCATGCGCCGCCAAACGCATACAGCGCACGGCCTGTGCCCCCAGTGATAAAGATAGGGGACGCAGGGCACATGCAGCGTCATGCGCCGGTAGGCGGAGCTACCGGCGGAGGCGCGGCAGGGGGCGGGGCTTAGCGGCGGCCCTGCGCAGGCCGTCGCTGCTCTCAAAAACGCTAGTGTGAAACTAGCCTTACACATACTGAGGAAAAATACCGACCAAATACTGAACATGTGAACGTGGCCTACTGGAATTGAATGAAATCCCTCAATAGATCAACAGACCCTCGCAAATATACATGTAAATAATAAGAAGCACCGGAAAAACTCTGATGTAAATGATGTTTCTATATCACTTGTTATCATTTATCATCGACAAAAGTACTTTTGTGATAGTTTTTAACTATGTGCTCTTTAGATAATGCTAGCACAGAGGGCAGTGGTGCGTGTATTGATGGTAAAGTTGATGCCTGTTTTTGAAATTGTAGAAATTGCCTTGCTAGCTTTAGGAATACACATCTCACAGATGTTAAATTTTGAGATATAATATCTCACGCATATCATTCATTTCCAGCGCCCGCAATACCAATAAATTCCCTGGACATTTCTAATACCAATAAAATATATGCTGTAACAAACAAATTTTGCTCAGATTTTCTGGTAGGAAATATGTTGTGCTTTTGTTTTAGTTTTTATGACGTCAATGAATAACAATAAAGATTGTAGCTGCCTAAGGGCTCATTCAGATGTTCATGTTTTGCTGTCTGTGGTTTTCACGGATAGTATTCATACCCATAAAAGTCCGTGATTTTGTGGGCAGAGAAGTTCATGCAAAATCACGGAGACGTATGCAATTTTGATCTGAGTGTTGGATCAAAATCATCAATGCAAGTGTATGGGTCTGTGAAAAAATTGGACAGCACTCAGATGGCAATCAAGTGTGGTCAAATTTTCACAGGTAGATAGGAAAAGAATAGAGAATAGAGAAAAACTGATGACATTAGGACTGAACTCAGACAAAACTCTAATAAAACCTGGTTAAAACGCTGACCAAAATTACTGATGAAACTTGGTCAGTGGAAAAAGTGACGTGAATGAGGCCTTACCGTGTATCTGATAAAGATACAAGTTCCTGGATGATGTTTCATCATTGGCAAGGCAGAAAGAAATAGATTATGGATCATAACTGAAGTCAACCATGCCCACTGCTTCATGACATCAACGTATCTCAAAGTTGCGTCAAAAATTGCCCTTACAAAACAAGACCTCAAACAGTTGTGCTGATAGAAAAGTACAGCACAACAAAGCCAAATGCTTTTAAACAAAATCTAGAGTTTTTATTGCACAAAATAAACCAGCCAAAAGCTGTATACTATAAATGTGGTATCGTAAAAGGTATTGGGCCTGACTCGTGCAAACGTTCACATCAGATGGAGTTACACCAAAATATAGCAACTTTTGGCATTTTCTTCCCATTTTCTCTCAGCTCTGCTAAAATGGGCAGATCATGAACAATGCCGGTCTTGATAAATTGGCCCATTGTATCATTTAGACTGCATGGTGAACACTGTAATACAAAATCCAAAAACCAGCAACAAAATAACTATGGTTTTACCTGTCACCACAAAAAAGTTAATAAAAGGATAAATGTTTATCAGAGTGAAGTCTGCTGAGAGACAATGGCGAAGATGAAGAAATTAAGCTCTCCATCTTCTCCGCACCTGTGCTGCGATTCTCTCATGTGAGAGAATTGGATCAAACTAAGATGACACTCGGATCACACTCTGAGTTTATGCCGAGTGTTATTAGCATAATTGGCCCGATTTTTTTTTTTTTTTAAGATTTAATTAATTTATGCTGCTATCTATGAAATGCATGGCTAGACCTTCAGGATATGACGCCTACAGAATTATATGTAAAGTACTTGTAACCAGAGAGCATTGGGAAAGTACAGTATCTCATGGAAGTGCCATACAAGGCCAGGCAGAGTGACTATTTGTTTTCGAGCACTTGTTATATTGTCAGTCTGAGTTCTTATCCAGATGTCCCTTTTTCTACCCCTATAGCAGATTCATGTTTACTTGGTGAAAAACATGGAAAGAACACGTGCGTGGTGGACAGACATCTGGATGAGGCCTTAGTGATAGTGTTGGGCAATGTACTGCCTGAGCTGTAGATAGAAAAAACATTTCTTAGGCCGGTTTCACATTTGCGTTACAGGCCGCAGCGCCGGCCTGCTCACGGCCGCCGCTAAGCCCCGCCCCCTGCCACGCCGAGCGCAACCAAATTGCAACAGGTTGTGTTTGGCGCTGGTAGGCGCACCGTCAAAAGGACGCAGGCGCCGCCAAACGCATACTGCGCACGGCCTGCGTCCTCAGTGATAAAGATAGGGGACGCATGATGCATGCAGCGTCATGCGCCCGGAGGCGGAGCTACCGCCGGAGGCGTGGCAGGGGACGCTGCGGCCTGTAACGCAAATGTGAAACCGGCCTTAGATAAAATTAATTTCCAGATATTTGTATATGACATTTGCACACCAATAAGTTCTGACCTTTTATGTTGTTATGTATCACTTACTACCTATAAATATGTTGACAATGCAAATGAAATGTGTAAAATGTATAAATGAATGTGTGCATTTGTTACCCCACCACTTCTTTGCTTTTAAAAATGCTGCTATATGGGTGTGTACACCACAAGAAAAGAACATTTTGTAGAGACGTGTTTTGGATTTCAAGTTCTTTTCAGTGAATTGCTTCTAAACTATGAGAAAGTAGTTTCTAGCTTTTCTTAAATCACTGATTAAAACAAGCGGTGTCTCCCAAACTGCCAGTTCCAGCACAATTTTCTTAAGATGTTATGCAAGTTATAAGCTCAGGAATATGAATTTACTTATACTGAATGTATCGAAAATTTGATCTTTTACTTTCAGAACCACACCAATTATCCTGAGAATACATATTTGTTTTCATGTATGACCTAGATTTGTTTCTAAAATTTTAAATGTATTTTCAATATTTTTTTACATTTTTAGGTATAAAAAATGAATAAAATGTTAAATAAATGATGCCTTAAGTGTTTTCATATAAAATAATAGGAGAAATGAGTTGATGCGTATGTTTTAGGGCTGAAATACTTTTTCAATGTTTTGTCAAGTGTTTTAAAGAGATTATTTTCACCAAATTTTTCATATTTAACTGTACACACAATGTCATGGTGACTGCAGAGCGGAATAAAATTTTTTTTGTTTTGTTCCTTTTTTTAACATTTCACCTCCCCTTTGCGAAAATACTAACAATCAAAATATTTGACACCTGATGATTTAATTTTTTTTTAAGTCCAAGTGGGTGTTATCAGAGTTTTGATCAGGAGCATGTACTTCTTCCCCCTATATAATTCTGACCAATCATAAGCAGGTATTAACCCTAAAAAGAACAAGACCCCACCGTAGATTAATGTGTGAGATTTAAAGATAGATCTCTTGGTCTAAGAGAGATAACTAACACCTTTCAGATAAGGTTCCTGTGAGAGGGAGGAGTAGCATAGCTTAAGGCCCCGTCTCACATACCAAGATCGCTAGCAAGGTCACTGATGCATCACCAATTTTGTGACGCAACAGCGATCTCGCCTGCGATCTCGCTACATGTGACACATAGCAGCGACCGGCCCCCCCGCTGGATATTGGTGATCGTGCTCGAATGTCCTGGGCCATTTTTTCATCGTCGGCGTCCCACTGGCCAGCATACATCGCTGTGTTTGACGCCGTCAAGCGACCTCGTTGGCGACGCAGAAATCAGGGATGCAGGCTGGAATCGTTCAGAATAGCTGCTGTGTGACAATGCACCAGCGATCCTTGCCAGGTCATATAGTTGTTGGGATCGCTGGTGCATCATTGAAGAGATCTGCCTGATTGGCAGCTTACTAGCGACCATGTAGCGACGCACCAGCGACCCCCTACAAGGTCTTATTGTTGTCGGGATCACTGGTGCATCGCTATGTGAAACGGGACCCTTAGTTTAGTTGTAGCATCTTACAAACAATTTTATCAGCTCTCCGTCTCTCCTCGCACTTTCAGTTCTACTGTTTTGCCCTAACCCCCACTCTGTCTATTCAGAAATGAGAGTTCAAAGTGTCAGTATCACACTTATGTTTGTTGTGCTCAACTAATAATCGCTCTGCAGTGAGATCAGAGCAGGGTGATATTACATCTCACACAGGAGTAACCCAGAAAATCATGACTGCCTGCTCTCACTGAAAAGTAATTACAACTGCCTGAGCACAGCAGACATTAGTATGACTACTGGCACACTTAGGCTAGTGTCACACTGCGTTAAAGCAGTCCGTTCAATGCATAACGTTGACGGATTGCGTTAACGCTATAGCACAACACGATCGCGTTATGCTATACCGCTAGCGCAGATGCTTCATCTGCGCTAGCAGTGACAGAGCCTTGGACGCTGCAGCCCGCATCCGAGTCTCCGTCACAGAATGACGGCACATTGCTAGTGCATGCCGATTATGGCATGCGTTAGCGATGCACCCGATAGTGGGAGGGAATGGCAGTATTAATGGATTGCGTTACATCACGTTATGCCACGGTGTAACGCAGTCCATCTAACAGACTTCCATAACGCAGTGTGACCCCAGCCTTAGTAACCAGGAGAGGTGACAGAAAGTATGTTATGTGACACAGCTAAACTCAGTTGCACTGCCCCCTCACTCACACTGTTTAATGCAGTAGGATAGACCAAGAAATCAGAGCAGTATCATTATATCTCACAAACTGAGAAACTTGCTCTATGCTATGTAGGGGACATGTTCTTTCCCTTCAGTGTTGATGTCTACTTAAGATTGGTAAGCATCATATAGGGAGAGGCAGAGCACGCCCCAATTGAAATCTATCTGATGACACTCACTTGGACTTAAAGTTTCTTTTAACTCATTGGGTGCCAAATACTGTGCTAATATCTCACAAAGAAGAGGCAAAACGAAAAAAAAATTATTCTGCTTTTCAGCCAATATTACATTGTGTGTCCAGTTCAACATGAAAAATATGGTGCAACGTCATCCTTAAACAACATACATAATTTTAGGTCTCATAACTAGTTGTGTACACAAAGATGACTGAATAAATCAAAATTTTTAAAAAGTCCTCATTCGCCAAAATGCAGATTTTTTTTGCACATCACTTCTGTGCAGATTCAGCAAAAAGGTAGCTACTGGCCACCATTTTTCTGAATCATAAAGAGCCATCAAAATGTTAAAAATTCCTTATATTCACCATTATGCTCACCTCTCCTGCTCCTCTGCTCCTCACTGCCATTTGTCCAGTCCTTGCCGCATGTTTTGATCGCCACCAGTCTCGCTGACGAGGCCCAGGATAGTCTGTGCATGCACAAGGCAACTGCTCATGTCGTGATGTCTTGATGCTGAGAACCTTCACGCTCTTGTGCAGGGAACCCTCACGGGCCTCATGAGCAGGAATTCCCGGCCTAGCGCGAGAAAACACGAGACTTCCTCATGATCAGCGGCAGCGATCAGAAGATGCGGTCAAGGACTTTATGAGTGACACTTAGGAGCAGAGTGTGCAAGCAGGGAGGCGAGTGTAAGATTTTTTTCTACGCTTCTTAAATCTGGAGAGACCCTATAACATAATGTGAGACATTAAAATTATGGACAATAACTTCTCTGCAAATTGAATTTCCCTGAAAAATCTGGACAAGCAGGCACACTCGAATTTTGCCTTATCCACTAATCTCCAGTAGAGATACATAATACAGCGCCTGTAGTCAGCTATAAGTACAATTTTACAGAGTGGCGGAGTGAATGCAAAATTTGGCGCGATTCTGGTCTCTGAAAGATACCAACTGTGTGTGGGGAATCTGATTTGATAGAGAATCTTAATGGTAAATGGAGTCTTGTGCTCAGATCTGCTACACAGAGGATGGAATCATCTAGTGGCCGGTTTTGTCGCTTTGGGAGAATGGGAGACTTGAATAGCAATTTTTTTTTAAACAGTGTAAATTATTTGGATCTAATGGGCAGTGAAATAAAGAAACAAAAAGCGGATGAAAGTTTTCTTAATTTCCAGCCAGCTGCCTGAACATTACTTCAAATAGAATATTGCTATTGATCAGCCATGTATTAAAACACTGTGTGCATTCTACAGCTTATCAAAATGAGTTGGATATTGCTGCTTTTATATGGTTACTTAGGAGGAGAACACCTATTTCTAAAGGGTTACTGCGGTTGCCGCTGAAATACTGCACACAGGGAGTACCACCTAGATTCCCAATAATATTTGCTGCAAGGCAAATCCCCACAAATGATTGAACTACACCAAAAACACCTATCTTGGATGAAATGCTACTGTAAAGTGACTGAGGGCAGTAGCCATGGACAAGTTGCTGCTCCAGAACACCCTGGCACTTTACAAGAAAATTCTCTCTCAGCCCCAATGTGCTATCAAGTGTGGGGTGCATCACACTCACTTGTAGGCTGCAGGCCTCTACTTTCTCCAAGCCTTCGTCTTCAGGAACTGCTAAACATAACTCAGGGGACACACAGTTTGTTTCAAAAAGCAAAAGTTTAGTAGACAGTTCAAGTTCATCAGATTGTAACACACAGTATTGGACAAAATAGTCCTTAGTTCTTGTTTCCTTTGTACAGTACATCTTCAGCATCACTATCGGTCCCTCCCGGACTATACCCATATTCACTGTAGCTTTTAGCCCCTTGGATCTCCCGGGATACATTCACAGGTCTACAAAAGATATTTTTTTGTAATCATCGC
Source organism: Dendrobates tinctorius (assembly GCF_039654945.1). Taxonomy (NCBI): domain Eukaryota; kingdom Metazoa; phylum Chordata; class Amphibia; order Anura; family Dendrobatidae; genus Dendrobates; species Dendrobates tinctorius. The sequence goes on from NW_027361830.1 coordinate 1,143,446, forward strand.
ATGTGACTTTGTACTTTTCTGAATCATCTTTTTGTCTTGATTTCAAAAATGTATATTGTTTTTCTGTAGCACGTATAGTTTCCATGGAGCAGCATTATTATTATAAGATATAGGAAATATACTGGCGACATTAAGAAAACAGTAATCTATAGGTGCATCTCACAAAATTAGAATATCATCAAAAAGTTCATTTATTTTAGTTCTTCAATACAAAAAGTGAAACGCATATATTATATAGAGTCATTACAAACAGAGTGATCTATTTAAAGTTTTTAAGTGTTAATGTTGATGATTGTGGCTTACAACCAATGAAAATCCAAAAGTCATTATCTCAGTAGATTAGAATACTTTATAACATCAGCTTGAATAAATGATTTTAAAATCTGAAATGTTGGCCTACTGAAATGTATGTTCAGTAAATGTATTCAATAGTTGGTCAGGTCTGTAAGTCATAGTCATCAAATTTTTGAGATGCATCTGTACATATCAGGAAAAAATGCTTCACCTTACAAAACAGTTTTTATTGAACCAAAATAATTTCACATGCAAAATAGAAACCAAAATATGAGCAGAAATTAAAAGTGCTTGACATTAGACTGTATACCAGGAAAGGGGGGTGACGGGACCATGCATACCAGGAAAGGGGGGTGATGGGACCATGCATACCAGGAAAGGGGGGTGAGGGGGACCATGCATACCAGGAAAGGGGGTTGAGGGGACCATGCTTACCAGGAAAGAGGGGTGAGAGTACCATGCATACCAGGATTGGGGGGTGAGAGGACCATGCATTCCAGGATTGGAGGGTGAGGGGGACCATACATATCAGGATTGGGGGGTGAGAGGACCATGCATATCAGGATTGGGGGGTGCATTATTGCTTTATTATTAAATTTTCATCAATATACTACATACATATTCTAGAATACCCGATGCGTTAGAATCGGGCCACCATCTAGTGCTTACATAAATGTGAAGTTTTATACTTACCATTTTTTCATCATTGCTGGACAACCACGTTTTTTTACACAATCATGACATTGAGGATGAATGTCCTGAAGGAAGTAAGACAGTTCCTGGGTGACAGCCAGAAAGAGAAGTGATTGGAAGCGTGTGATGCGGCATCATACTAGTAGAAGAATATTCCAAAAGCTAATCCGGACAAGTCAAAGGACAAGAGAGATCTCCGGATAAGAGATCTTCAGTTACCTACTAGGTCCTGGGAAAATTGGCGATACCGACTACTACCGCCTGGACTTTGCCACATTGACAGACATTGCTCACTATTCCTGTCTGACCCGGCTGTCCTTCGAAGGCGTGTATGTGCACGTTGAATCACAGGGGATGGGCGAAATTATGCCTTGGCTACTAGTAGCCCGCACTCTGACGAAAGATCCTTTTTCAATATGTACTAGAGCCTCCACAGTAGCTCCCTGCTGACCACCTCACTTCTGCACTGTATATGATGATCAATGGCTGGATTCTTTGATCACTGACTGCATAGCCATCCTGTCTGGAAGATCTTCTCATATAGAGGGCAGGGAGCTACTGCACAGGCTCTAACCTGGCCAATGATAAGCTCCTTACTAACTTTGCAAGCGAAGGCTGAAATAGTAACTAATCTATAATAATAAATGCCCTAACCAGCTTCCGGTTGTAACAACTTCCGTCCAGTTGTAACCGGTGACGTCACCACACACACACGCACATGTTAACCCTCAACACACCACACCGCCTCAACACACACTCCTCTCACCTTTCACCTCCACTCATGTCCACTCACTCTTTCACTCCACATACGTTCCTTTCTCTCACTCTGTTTCTCATACTCACACCGTCATCGTCGCTGCCCCGACATCTTCCTCCGCCGCCGCGATCCAGGATCCAGACGTTCTCCAGGCCGCCGACATGTTCTTGCGGGACGCCATCTTGGATGTCGTGAAGTCCCGCGAGATTCAAGATGGCGTCGCCGCAACAATATGTCGCTGGCGTGGACGACATCGGGATCCAAAAAGATGGCATCGGCGAAATCTCGCGAGATTACGCCGACGCCATTTTGGATCCCGATGTCGCCCATGCCAGCGACATGTTGTTGCGGCGACGCCATCTTGAATATCGCGGGACTTCACGACATCCAAGATGGCGTCCCGCAAGAATATGTCGCTGGCGTGGGCGACATCGGGATCCAAAATGGCGTCGGCGTAATCTCGCGAGATTTCGCCGACGCCATCTTTTTGGATCCCGATGTCGTCCACGCCAGCGACATGTTGTTGCGGCGACGCTAGCTTGAATATCGCGGGATTTCACGAAATCCAAGATGGCGTCCCGCAAGAACATGTCGGCGGCCTGGAGAACGTCTGGATCCCGGATCGCGGCGGCGGAGGAAGATGTCGGGGCAGCAACGATGACGGTGTGAGTATGAGAAACGGAGTGAGAGAAAGGAACGTATGTGGAGTGAAAGAGTGAGTGGACATGAGTGGAGGTGAAAGGTGAGAGGAGTGTGTGTTGAGGCGGTGTGGTGTGTTGAGGGTTAACATGGCAAGAGGTGTTAACGACGTCGGCGAAATCTCGCGAGATTTCGCCGACGCCATCTTGCATTCGTGAAATTGCGTCATTTACCTCACGCCGACTTGCTGTGCGGACGCTTGGCATTGCCTGTACCACCATAACTACTGCTGCCTTGGTCCTATGCCTGTTTACTGCCGGTGTCTAATTACTGGACCAATTTGCCTGTACCGCCATAACTACTGCTGCCTTGCTCCTCTGCCGGTGTCTAATTACAGGACCAATTTGCCTATACCGCCATAACTACTGCCTTTGTCCTCTGCCGGTGTCTAATTACAGGGCCAATTTGCCTATACTGCCATAACTACTGCTGCCTTTGTCTTCTGCCAGTGTCTAATTACAGGGCCAATTTGCCTCTATCGCCATAACTACTGCTGCTTTGGTCATCTGCCTGTTTACTGCCGGTGTCTAATTACAGGGCCAATTTGCCTCTACCGCCATAACTACTGCTGCCTTGCTCCTCTGCCGGTGTCTAATTACAGGGCTAATTTGCCTCTACCGCCATAACTACTGCTGCCTTGCTCCTCTGCCGGTGTCTAATTACAGGGCTAATTTGCCTCTACCGCCATAACTACTGCTACCTTGCTCCTCTGCCGGTGTCTAATTGCAGGGCCAATTTGCCTCTACCGCCATAACTACTGCTGCATTGCTCCTCTGCCGGTGTCTAATTACAGGGCCAATTTGCCAATACCGCCATAACTACTGCTGCCTTGCTCCTCTGCCGGTGTCTAATTACAGGGCCAATTTGCCTCTACCGCCATAACTACTGCTGCCTTGCTCCTCTGCCGGTGTCTAATTACAGGGCCAATTTGCCTCTACCGCCATAAGTACTGCTGCCTTGCTCCTCTGCCGGTGTCTAACTACAGGGCCAATTTGCCACTACCACTTCATAACTACTGCTGGGCAATTACAGGGTCAATTAGTATCTTTTTACTCTACAATACTCCAGGACGCCTTCTTCACTGCCAGATAACTGCCAAATAGACTCCTTTACCTTTGCCAACATGAGTCATAAAAAAAGTATGCCAATGCCAGTGAAAGAAAAGCAGCTTTAGCACTACGACAAAAACAACGCCGTGCTAATGAGACTCCTGAGGAAAAACACCATCGCCTTGAGAAGATTAAGGCTTATAAACGCCGTCGCCTCACACACGAATCCCCTAACTCTAAATCCATAAGATTGGCTGAAGAAGCCTCTGCACGCCGTCACCGCCGACAACAGACGGCCTCTTCCTCATCATTATTATTAGACTCACAACAGGATGCTTCCACATCAGCATGTGGAACAATTTACTGCTACACTTCATCCCATATGCCGTTCACTGACATAACTAATCAGCAATCTGTTTCTGCCCTATCAATACCACCATTCAATACCGATGCACAGTATGCCAATGCCAGTGAAAGGAAAGCAGCTTTAGCACTACGACAAAAACAACGCCGTGCTAATGAGACTCCTGAGGAAAAACAGCATCGACTTGACAAGATTAAGGCTTATAAACGCCGTCGTCTCACACACGAATCCCCTAACTCTAAATCTATTACATTGGCTGAAGAAGCCTCTACACGCCATCACCGCCAACAACAGACGGCTTCTTCCTCATCATTATTAGTAGACTCACAACAGGATGCTTCCACATCAGCATGTGGAACAAGTTACTACCACACTTCATCCTATATGCCGTTCACTGACATAACTAATCAGCAATCTGTTTCTGCCCTATCAATACCACCATTCAATACCAACGCACAGTTTCTTCACATACAAGCTGCAGTTAGCCCGCAGAAAGTGCAACCAAGACAAATATACGTTGGTCTCAAAACTAGGCGCACCCCATCGGTTGGACATGCACTTCTACTACAACCTCACATTTTCACTAATGATGAAAATAGTATTACCGAACACAGCTGTGGTGACATGACCCATGTATGTGAGCATTGCGAAGCTTTGCATTTTGTAGCAGAGATACCTTCTGATAACAACTTTACGCTCTGCTGTCAGAAGAGTAAAGTCCATGTACCCATACTACAATATCCTGATGTCTTTACACGTTTGCTGAAAGGGCAAAGTGAATTTAGCAAAAATTTCATGGATAATATTCGAAGTATTAACAGTTCCTTTGCTTTTGCCTCCATGGGTGCAAATATTTCACCACCTCCTGGATATGGCCCATACTGTTTCCGCATACATGGCCAGATCTATCATAGAACTGGAACACTACATCCCTCAGATGACCAGCAACGCGCATTTGCCCAACTTTACATTCTCGATACCACTACCGCAAACGAACAACGCTTACGATGTAAAGAAAATCAAAAATCTCATCCTACATTGATGAACATTATTGCCCTTCAAATCCAAACTATTAATCCTTTTGTGGAAGCTTATCAAATGTTACGTGATGTGGAAGAACAAGAAAAAATTAAATCTCTACAAAACGGAACTGTCATGCCAAACATCACTATGGCTATTAAACAAGATCGTACTCAAGACCCTCGACGCTACAATAATCCCACTATCAGTGAAGTAGCAGTCGTGTTTCAAAATGACAATGGTGAGCCACCTTTCAATAGAGACATATTAATTCATTTAAAACCTGATCCCCATAACCCTTTAGCTCCAAAAACACAACAAATTAGTATTCTCCATAGCAATTTGGATGCCCTCCTCTATCCAATATTTTTCCCTTATGGAGACCAAGGATGGCATGATGGACTCAAACAACAAGGCAAAAGTTCGAGGAGGATCACTCAACTCCAATACTATTGCTATATGTTATCTGTCAGAAATTACTTTAATCCACTCCTCAATGGTGGTAAGCTAACACAGCAATATTTAGTAGATGCTTATGTCAAAATCGAAGCTAATCGCCTACATTACATCCGCAAACACCAAAAAGATTTAAAAGTGGAGGATTACTGCCTCCTTCAAGAACATCTACTCAAAAAATCGGTTCAAAAGGGCATCCCTATTGGGAAAACCGTCATTTTACCATCTTCTTTTGAAGGCAGTCCAAGAAACATGCAGCAGCGCTACCAGGATGCTATGGCTGTTGTTACAAAGTATGGTCGACCAGATCTATTTATCACCATGACATGTAATCCTAAGTGGAATGAGATTACTACACATTTAGAACCGTGGCAGTGTGTTGAACACAGACCAGACTTGGTTGCACGTGTCTTTAAAATTAAACTGGAATCCCTCTTAAAAGACATTAGCAGTGGATTATTTGGAAACGTCACTGCAATGGTCCATGTCATTGAATTTCAGAAGCGTGGTCTCCCACACGCTCATATTTTAATTATTCTTGACAGCCTGTCTAAATTACGGACTGAGGCGGACATAGACAATATAGTCTGGGCTGAAATACCTGATGAAACAATCTACCCTCAGCTCCATAACATTGTTCTTCAACACATGATTCATGGTCCCTGTGGAGAACACAATCCTAATTCTCCCTGTATGGATCTTGGAAAGTATAGCAAAGGTTTCCCAAAACAAAACCAACCATATACCATCAAAGAAAAGGATGGCTATCACACTTACCGCAGACCCATTGGCAAAACATATGAACACCATTCTAAGACGATTGACAATTCATGGGTAGTTCCATATAACCCATTTTTACTCACCAAATACAAGTGCCATATTAATGTAGAAATATGTGCTTCCATTCAAAGTGTAAAATATTTATTTAAATACGTTTACAAAGGACATGAAAAAGCCAACCTTGAAATTTCCCAAAATAACATCCAACATGATGAAACACACCAATTTACGGATACCAGATATGTTAGTGCACCTGAGGCTGCATGGCGGATATTTGCTTTTCCTATGCATAAACAATCTCATGCCATCATTCGCCTAGCCGTACATCTGCCTAATTCTCAACCACTCTATTTTCATGAGAATGACTCTGCAGACAACATCCATCAAAAGCTCAATTCCAATTCTACACTTATGGCGTATTTCAACCTTAATAAGATCGACCACAATGCACATAACTATTTCTACCGCGAAATTCCAGAACACTACGTTTGGAAACAAGGCACATGGGAACAAAGAAAACGAGGGGGTCTCACAGTTATTGGAAGAATGTATACTGTTAGTGTGAAAGACCAAGAACGCTATTATTTACGTTTGTTGTTACTGCATGTAAAAGCTGCTACCAGTTTTGACAGCATTAAAACCGTCAATGGAGTTATGCATGAAACCTTTAAGGATGCTGCGTTAGCACTTGGATTATTATTCGATGATAGCATATGGAGACATACTTTAACAGATGCTTGCATTCTTAACATGCCTTCCCAACTTAGAGACATGTTTGCTTATATCTGTATTTTTGGCCCCCCCAGTAATCCACTTGAATTGTGGAATGAATTTAAGGACCATTTTTTACAAGACTATTGTCATACATACCACAGCAACACTGAAGAGTGTATCGATTGTGAAGGATATGCTATGAAAGATGTCCAAGATGTCCTCATAGTCCATGGAAAAACTTTTGCTGATTATAATTTACCACGCCCAGCAAAAAATATTAAACAACTCCTTAAACAATATGATAAGGATTATGAGTTAAAAAAAGCTGCAGAGATGAAAGAAACTCTTAATCAGGAGCAACTTTTTGCCTATGATGTCATTACTGAAGCTTTACAAAATAGCAGTTTAATACCAAAGTGCTTTTTTCTCGATGGACCTGGTGGCAGTGGAAAGACCTACCTATACCATCTACTTACACATCATTTAAGAGGACAAGGAGAAATTGTGTCACCTGCAGCAACTACAGGAATAGCATCTAACTTGATACAAGGAGGCCGAACAATCCACTCTCTATATGGCATACCTATTCCGATCAACGAAACATCTGTTTCCAGGATTAAAAACGATACAAATGCAGGAAAACATTTACAGAGTACAAAACTTTTTATTATTGATGAGTGCACTATGGTCCAAAAACATGCATTGAATGTGATAGATAGACTTCTACGTGACATCATGACAACAAATGTTGCTGAAAAAAATAAAACACCATTTGGAGGTAAAGTTATTGTTCTTGGAGGAGACTTCAGACAATGTCTTCCCGTCATCGCTCATGGAACAAGAATAGACATTGTAGATTCCTGCATTAAATATTCAGAACATTGGCAACATTTTACCAGACTACCGCTAATTAACAACATGCGCTCCACTGATCCTGAATACAGCACTTGGTTGCTTAAACTTGGAAATGGTGAGCTGTCTAATGAATATAACCTTGGAGAGGATGTCATTGAAATTCCTCCAGACATGCTTTGCACTGGCTCTATAGTAACCGAGATCTTTGGAGACCATATTTGCATTGATGTTAATGACCAACAAAGCCTCGACACTGCTGCATCACATGCTATACTATGTCCGAAAAATGATGACGTCGATTTTCTGAACTGTAAAGTAATGGATCGCATCAGTGGTGATTATACTGTATATACAAGCGATGATTCTGTCGATGCTGATGAGGCAGAGGAATGTGAAAACTACCCAGTTGAATTTTTAAACTCTCTGACACCATCAGGAATGCCATCACATCTCTTAAAACTTAAAATTGGCACCATTGTGATGCTATTAAGAAACCTAAACACCAAGAAAGGTCTCTGCAATGGCACTCGCCTCATTGTCATTGCCTTACTCCGCAACATCATACAGGCTAAAGTGATTACTGGCTCAGCTGAAGGAGACATTGTGTTTATTCCACGCATCGATTTGTGTCCTTCAGAAACTGGGTTACCTTTTAAATTAAAACGTCGACAGTTTCCTCTAAAACCTGCTTTTGCTATGACCATTAACAAATCCCAAGGACAGACCCTCAATCGAGTTGGAATTTTTTTGCCCGAACCTGTATTTGCCCATGGACAATTGTATGTTGCATTCTCCCGAGTAAAGCAACGCAGCAACGTTAGGGTCAAAGTGGTGGATACACCACTTCAAGGACAATTGCTACCTAATAGCCCAAAAATCTTCACTAGAAATGTCGTTTACAAAAATGTCTTACTTTAAACTATTTAAGTTGGTCCTGGAATTGATAGATATATAGATATATAAATAATAGTTACATTCTAAATAGATATAGATAATAGACTTCTAAGACTTCTATACATAGCTTGATATATGTTATATATATATAAATATTTTAAGCAGATAGATATATCTTACACTAATTATCTCTTTCACATATATGTCATAGACATATTTAAATCCATAAAAATATACATAGGTATAGGTATATATAGATTAAAAAAAAAAAGGCAAAAACAAAAAAAATTTAGGCAAACATACGTAGATTTCAACTACATAGCTAACACATACCTACATAACTTAGGTAATAATAATTAATTTTTTATTTATTAATAGAGTACTATTATTTCAATAGCACTTTACATACATCAGTAATACTGTCCTTCTTGAGGCTCACTATGTAAATATCTTATCCACATAAAAACATAGGTGCGATACATCTATCTACTATAATAAATGCGCTAAGCAGCTTCCGGGTTGTAACAACTTCCGTCCAGTTGTAACTGGTGATGTCACAGCACACCTCTTGCCATGTTAACCCTCAACACACCACTCCTCCTCAACACACACTCCTGTCACCTTTCACTATCTCCACTAACGTCCAGTCGCAGGATTTTAGAATACTCAAGATGGCGTGGCCGCAAGAACATGTCGCCGGCGTGGACAACGTCGGGATTTAGGATGGCGCCGGTGGAAGAAGATGTCCGGGATCGTGGAGCAGCGATGATGACGGTGTGAGTATGAGAGACGGAGTGAGAGAAAGGGTCGTATGTGGAGTGAAAGAGTGAGTGGAGATGGTGAAAGGTGAGAGGAGTGTGTGTTGAGGCGGTGTGGTGTGTTCAGGAGGAGTGTGTGTTGAGGGTTCACATGGCAAGAGATGTGTCACTATCCTCCCGATGCGATAGCATCGGGCCTTAATCTACTATAATAAATGCGCTAAGCAGCTTCCAGGTTGTAACAACTTCCGTCCAGTTGTAACTGGTGACGTCACAGCACACCTCTTGCCATGTTAACCCTCAACACACGCAGCAATGGCATAAAGTGAGACTAGGGACTTTTTTTTTTTTTAAGTGGCGGAGGAATACAGTGCGGAAGGATACCTACCTTCCGTCATTGGATTCCTGCAGCCCGTAGAGAACGGCAGCATCATCTGATGCTGCAGTTCTCTACCCAAGATCGTCGTGGGACACACTCGTGGACTGCTTCGGATCGTGGGTGAGTATTTTTGTGGTTTGTTATGTTAATATTTATTCCGGAAAGACAATGGCTTCGGGGAACAATGTGACAAGTATTGGTAAGTATGTTACTCTATGTTATATGTACTGTATGTCTATGTATGTATTGTATGAATGTATTGTATGTATGTAGTATATATGTGGTATGTATGTAGCATGTAGTATGTATGTAGTATGTATGTAGCATGCATGTAGCATGCAGTATGTATGTAGCATGCATGTAGTATATATGTAGTATGTATGTAGCATGCATGTAGTATATATGTAGCATGTATGTGGTATGTATGTAGCATGTAGTATGTATGTAGCATGCATGTAGTATGTATGTGGTATGTATGTAGCATGTAGTATATATGTAGCATGCATGTAGTATGTATGTAGTATGTATGTAGTATGTATGTAGTATGTATGTAGTATATATGTAGTATGTATGTAGCATGCATGTAGTATGTATGTAGCATGTATGTAGTATGTATGTAGTATATATGTAGTATGTATGTAGCATGTAGTATGTATGTATGTATGTAGCATGCATGTAGTATATATGTAGTATGTATGTAGCATGTAGTATGTATGTAGTATTTTTTTTTTTTTTTTTTTTTTTAACATTTAACACATTAGCCGGATGATGGGACTACTACTGTCCCATCATTGGCTAATGTGTCAATCACTGTCATGGTAGCAGGCATCGCCCGATGGGACTTGTAGTCCCATCGGACGATGCTTGCACAGACCCCCGGACATCAGCACAGCCCCCCGGCAGGCCGGCACAGCCCCCCGGCAGGCCGGTACAGACCCCCACAGGGTGCACAGACCACCGGCAGGCCGGCACAGCCCCCCGGCAGGCCGGTACAGACCCCGGGCAGTCCACACAGCCCCCCGGCAGGCCGGCACAGCCCCCCGGCAGGCCGGCACAGCCCCCCGGCAGGCCGGCAGAGACCCCCGGAAGGCCCGAAATGACGGCGCATCATGATGCGCACACACCGCGCATCATGATGACGTCAGGCCGTCAATCAACTGAACTTCCGATTCCGATGCCGAATTCCGATATTGAAAAAATATCGGAAGTCGGTATCGGAATTCCGATACAGCAAGTATCGGCCGATACCCGATACTTGCGGTATCGGAATGCTCAACACTACTGGTGACGTCACAGCACACCTCTTGCCATGTTAACCCTCAACACACCACTCCTCAACACACACTCCTCTCACCTTTCACTATCTCCACTAATGTCCACTTGCAGGATTTCAGAATACTCAAGATGGCATGGCCGCAAGAACATGTCGCCGGCGTGGACAATGTCGGGATCCAGGATGGCGCCGGCGGAAGAAGATGTCGGGGATCGTGGAGCAGCGACGATGACGGTGTGAGTATGAGAGACGGAGTGAGGGAAAGGGTCGTATGTGGAGTGAAAGAGTGAGTGGACGTGAGTGGAGATGGTGAAAGGTGAGAGGAGTGTGTGTTGAGGCGGTGTGGTGTGTTGAGGAGGTGTGTGTGTATTGAGGGTTAACATGGCAAAAGGTGTGTCACTATCCTCTCGATGCGATAGCATCGGGCCTTAATCTACTATAATAAATGCGCTAAGCAGCTTCCGGGTTGTAACAACTTCCGTCCAGTTGTAACTGGTGACGTCACAGCACACCTCTTGCCATGTTAACCCTCAACACACCACTCCTCAACACACACTCCTCTCACCTTTCACTATCTCCACTAATGTCCACTCGCAGGATTTCAGAATACTCAAGATGGCATGGCCGCAAGAACATGTCGCCAGCGTGGACAACGTCGGGATCCAGGATGGCGCCGGCGGAAGAAGATGTCGGGGATCATGGAGCAGCGACGATGACAGTGTGAGTATGAGAGACGGAGTGAGAGAAAGGGTCGTATGTGGAGTGAAAGAGTGAGTGGATGTGAGTGGAGATGGTGAAAGGTGAGAGGAGTGTATGTTGAGGAGGTGTGTGTGTATTGAGGGTTACCATGGCAAGAGGTGTGTCACTATCCTCTCGATGCGATAGCATCGGGCCTTAATCTAGTACCCCATATCTATTTATCTTTTTGCACTTTTTATCATTTTTGCAGGATGCAGTTAGAGCCCTTTATGTTGCCCTTTATGTTGGCTTGGTTTTTTTGTGTGATGCATGTATATTAGTGCTGAGCTGCCCGCCTGCTATAATTATGGGCGTTATCAATAGGCTGCTCTGACACATTGCATCACACTTATCAGTGTGACTTATGTCTTAAGCAAGCCTTATTAGTGTGCTTTTTTCCACTGGACAGCCGGACCATATAGGGTTACTGGCTGTCCTTATCAGTGGAATGCACTTGTGCTGCCCCAGCCTTTATCAATAGGGCTCTGCTGCATCCTGCTAGTGCATCAGTCAAGGCTTGGTGAGTTACTTTTCCAATGATGTTGTTGTTTTGAAATTTTGGAAATTTTTTTTTTCCTTTTGTTCGCAGTTTGGAATGCCATAGTGGCCATAACCATGGATACCTGCCTGACTTTGTTACCCTGCACATGAAGTAAGCAATATAACTAAAGAAAAACACTATACAGAATATCTAATTGAAGATAATTACTAATATTATTTATAACTAGCTGAAGAGCCCGGCGTTGCCCGGGCATAGTAACTAACTGTGGTTAGTTATAGCAAATTATAATTATCCTCCATCCCATAGTCCCGTGCCCATATACCCATCATACATATCCACGATCCCATAGGCCCATGCCCATATACCCATCATACACATCCTCCATCCCATAGTAGAGTGCCCATATACCCATCACACATCCTCCATCCCATAGTCCCATGCCCATATACCCATCATACATATTCTCCATCCCATAGTCTCATGCCCATATACCCATCATACATATTCGCCATCCCATAGTCGAGTGCCCATATACCCATCACACATCCTTCATCTCATAGTCCCATGCCCATATACCCATCATACATATCCTCCATCCCATAGTCCCGTGCCCATATACCAATCATACATATCCGCCATCCCATAGTCCCGTGCCCATATACCCGTCATACATATCCTCCATCCCATAGTCCAACGCCCATATACCCATCACACATCCTCCATCCCATAGTCCCGTGCCCATATACCCGTCATACATATCCGCCATCCCATAGTCCCATGCCTATATACCCGTCATAGATATCCTCCATCCCATAGTCCAGTGCCCATATACTCATCACACATCCTCCATCCCATAGTCAACCATTATGACATCATAATGAGCGGCGGGGCTTGCAACCTATGATGACATCAGTGTTGCCATGGCAACCATTATGACATCATAATGAGGGGCGGGGCTTGATACACACACACTTTTTCCCCAGTATGTAGATAGGGGCAAAATTGTTTGGTGAATTGGAACGCGCTGGGTTAAAATTTCGCCTCACAACATAGCTTAGGGCACTCTCGAGGTCCAGACGTGTGACTGTGCCAAATTTTGTGGCTGTAGCTGCGACGGTGCGGATGCCTATCCCAGACATACACACATACAGTGGGGCAAAAAAGGATTTAGTCAGTCAGCAATAGTGCAAGTTCCACCACTTAAAAAGATGAGAGGCGTCTGTAATTTACATCATAGGTAGACCTCAACTATGGGAGACAAACTGAGAAAATAAAATCCAGAAAATCACATTGTCTGTTTTTTTTTCATTTTATTTGCATATTATGGTGGAAAATAAGTATTTGGTCAGAAACAAGCAATCAAGATTTCTGGCTCTCACAGACCTGTAACTTCTTCTTTAAGAGTCTCCTCTTTCCTCCACTCATTACCTGTAGTAATGGCACCTGTTTAAACTTGTTATCAGTATAAAAAGACACCTGTGCACACCCTCAAACAGTCTGACTCCAAACTCCACTATGGTGAAGACCAAAGAGCTGTCAAAGGACACCAGAAACAAAATTGTAGCCCTGCACCAGGCTGGGAAGACTGAATCTGCAATAGCCAACCAGCTTGGAGTGAAGAAACAACTGTGGGAGCAATAATTAGAAAATGGAAGACATACAAGACCACTGATAATCTCCCTCGATCTGGTGCTCCACGCAAAATCCCACCCCGTGGGGTCAGAATGATCACAAGAACGGTGAGCAAAAATCCAAGAAACACGCGGGGGGACCTAGTGAATGAACTGCAGAGAGCTGGGACCAATGTAACAAGGCCTACCATAAGTAACACACTACGCCACCATGGACTCAGATCCTGCAGTGCCAGACGTGTCCCACTGCTTAAGCCTGTACATGTCCGGGCCCGTCTGAAGTTTGCTAGAGAGCATTTGGATGATCCAGAGGAGTTTTGGGAGAATGGCCTATGGTCTGATGAAACCAAACTGGAACTGTTTGGTAGAAACACAACTTGTCGTGTTTGGAGGAAAAAGAATACTGAGTTGCATCCATCAAACACCATACCTACTGTAAAGCATGGTGGTGGAAACATCATGCTTTGGGGCTGTTTCTCTGCAAAGGAGCCAGGACGACTGATCCGGGTACATGAAAGAATGAATGGGGCCATGTATCGTGAGATTTTGAGTGCAAACCTCCATCCATCAGCAAGGGCATTGAAGATGAAACGTGGCTAGGTCTTTCAACATGACAATGATCCAAAGCACACCGCCAGGGCAACGAAGGAGTGGCTTCGTAAGAAGCATTTCAAGGTCCTGGAGTGGCCTAGCCAGTCTCCAGATCTCAACCCTATAGAAAACCTTTGGAGGGAGTTGAAAGTCCGTGTTGCCAAGCGAAAAGCCAAAAACATCACTGCTCTAGAGGAGATCTGCATGGAGGAATGGGCCAACAAACCAACAACAGTGTGTGGCAACCTTGTGAAGACTTACAGAAAACGTTTGACCTCTGTCATTGCCAACAAAGGATATATCACAAAGTATTGAGATGAAATTTTGTTTCTGACCAAATACTTATTTTCCACCATAATATGGAAATAAAATGAAAAAAAAACAGACAATGTGATTTTCTGGATTTTTTTTTCTCAGTTTGTCTCCCATAGTTGAGGTCTACCTATGATGTAAATTACAGACGCCTCTCATCTTTTTAAGTGGTGGAACTTGCACTATTGCTGACTGACTAAATACTTTTTTTCCCCACTGTACATACACACATACACACACTTGAGCTTTATATATTAGATACACCTAGTAAGTATTGAAAGAGGATCTTTGAGATGGAAATACCCCTTTAACTTCAGCGGAACAATCCTGAGGCTAGCTCCCAAGAAGGAAGTGGTGCCAGTCTATGTGATGCAGGAAAATCTTGCGAGACCGGATGCAGTAAACTTGACTAGAGTCGAGCCAACCTCTGGAAATCTGGGTTTGGCGTGTTCGGTGAACAGTTAAAGAAATGTTTGGTTCGGGTACAAGAACAGTACCAGAACCCGGACCACATTTACTTGAATAAGGGGACCAGAATATCCAGTGTTTGCCACACTGTCATGTGCGTGACAGCACGGCAAACACTGCTTCAAATCAGTGGTAAAATCATTAGCGAGGCATGCCTCCCAAGTGGTCAAATGACATCATGAGCCCACAGCTGTGATCTGAGGTAAAAAGTTTACCTCCAGTCACTGGCATCAGCTGATGGAACTACTACTCCAATCGGCCGATGCCTGCTGTCGTTAATAACAGCGAGTGAAGGCTGTGGCTGATGGGAGTATTCATCAGCCGGCGCCTGCACTCTAAATAATTAATTTAAAAAAAATGATGTGGGATTCCCCTGTATTTTTGATATGAAGGATGTGGATGAAGATCTGGAGAAGGATGAGACCCCAGATTTCACACATTTTGCCACAGCTCTAGTGGCCTCTCTAGAATTTCCAGAATGAAACCATCTAAATAGAGTGCTGGGGTGCTAAAGAGATGAATAGGTCCAACTTCAACAGCCTGACCCAGAGTTGTCAAAGCTATGGAAGGGGTGACACCAGGGCCAGCCCGAGAGATTACGGCGCCCTAGGCAAAACTATTTTGTTGCCCCCCTACTATTCTTGGCAGTAGATGAAAACTTGGGATATAAATTTAGGAGCAAAATAAACCACAACAACAATGATTAATTAACTCTCTCCTAACTCTTTAATCTTCTGAGAAGTTGTATAGGACAAATATATACAAAGTAATCAATAACACAAAACAAAAACGACCATAGGTAATTAAAATTTTTGTTTCCTTGCCTTTTTTTTTTTAAAAGGATGACACTAAGTCACCGAGATTAATTTGTTTAGCAACTTCAGATTCTATCGAAATTGTTGCCAACCCAACCAACCTCTCTTGCGTCATATTTGCCCTTAAATATGTACACTTTTCTTTCCATCCCTAAAACTTTTTGCCTTTTGAAAAGATTTTTTATAATTTTTTCTCTGGCGCCCCCTTTGAGTTGGCGCCCTAGGCGGCCGCCTAGTTCGGACCAGAGGAGCGCTCATGGGTCCCTGCTCGCTCTGTACATGCAGATCGCCTCGTTCGTGCTTTCCATGCCAAGTACCCGGGGAAGTCTGGGGGTCCAGAGGCCCCTCGTTGAGAGGGGGGTACTGTCATGATCCCAGTGCAGGTTTTTGAGCTGCACGTCAGGGGTTAATGTCTGGAGCTCAGTGCAGGTTTTGACCTGCACACCTGGGGTTAATGATTGTGGCCTCTTTCTGGTTCTGGGAGAGCTTCTTAAACCCCTGGGAAGCTCCAATCCCTGCCAGTTATACTTTTGCCTTTGGCCGAGTGTGGTGACCTCTGTGTGCCTGTGCCTGTTCGTTGTTATAGCTTGTTTATATGGTTCTGACCCGGTTCTGTTTCCTGTTGTGAGTTTGCCTGTTGATTCTGTACTGTGCTATCCTCTCTGTGTATGACTCATTGCCTGTGATCTGACTACTCTCTGCTCGCCCCTCTTGTACCTTGCAGCTATCTCTGTGTATGACTCATTGGCTATCCTCCCTGTCTATGCCCCTTGGTAACTTTGTCTCGCAGTTACCCTGCTAAGAGTTCTCTTGCAGCTCCTAGCTCTCTGGAGTTTAGGCCACGCCCCTAGCAGTCACGTGCTTCAGGTCCTGCGGCTCTGAAGTACGCATCTACTCGGCTGCTGCCCGCTCCACAGGTATCTTTGAGCACAGTTCGCTTTACTCAGGACACGTGCACTGGCACAGTGAGCAAGTTCAGTGCGGTGTTTCTGACACGAACTTAGCCTAAGGCCGGGGTCACACTAACCGATGCAAAATACGGTCTGTAGTTTACATGCGTAATACGGATGAATGACCCCTAAATAGTGCTCCATAGGTCATCCGTAAGCCAGGCGAGGTCGCGTATTTTGCGCATGTCTGCATCCGTATGTAATCCGTGTGGCATCCGTATGCAATTCGTATGGCGAGATTTTCTCGCAGCCTTGCAAAATGGACATTTAACGGTTTTGAGGCCTGCAAACAATTTAAATCATTAGCCTGCACCCTATTTATACACTCTGAAACAGGTGGCTGCCTCCATTCTGTCCATTTGTGACCTTGCTTTCATGAGGTGTGTTGGTGTTCTTTGTGCAACATGGCAGAGGGTCTGAGATTCAATACAACTGAGCAGGTTCTCTTTACCTGGCTTTTGTCACGGCGCTTTGGGCAACCATACCCAGTGATAGTGGATCCGCGGAGGAGGAGACGCATGTGGGTACATCCACTTTTGAGGCAACGACTCACAAGAGGTCATTTTCACCGCCTCTATTCTTCTCTGCGGGAGCATCCGGAGAAATTTTACCAGTACTGTCGCATGAGCATTTCCACATTTGATCGACTCTTGGAGACAGTGCGCCCTGGGATAACCTTTCAGGACACAAGGATGCGCAAAGCGATATCTGCAGAGGAGCGACTTCTACTCACAATACGGTATGTACTACACAACCACATTCTCTATGTTCATAATGTGTGTGCTAAATTATGTTTTTTTGGCCTTCTTGGACAAAGTTTAATTCCCTCATCTTACTCCAAATATGTTTCAACTGACACACCAGAATGTTAGATCTAATATGTCCTGCATATCACTTAGTCATTGTGTCACCAAATATGTGTGTGTTATTCTATCTCAATTCCTACCAAGTTTGGTCGGCATGTAACTTATTTTTTTGGACTTTAGGCATTCTAAACTTAACAATTTCTGTTGTTCTACAGCTTCCTGTCCACTGGCCTGTCTTATGCCGCCCTCCACCATGAGTTTCTCATTGGAAAATCAACCATTTCAGGCATAGTGAGGTCTACATGTACAGAAATCTGGACAAGACTCCATCAAGTGGTCATGCCCGAGCCCAGGATGGAAGACTGGTTGAGGATATCAAGGGACTTTGAGGAGGACTGCCAGTTTCCAAATTGTATTGGGGCCCTGGATGGCAAACATATCAGGGTGAGTAAGCCGCCGAACTCTGGCTCCCAATTCTTCAATTATAAACAATACTTTTCTGTTGTATTGTTGGCTCTGGTAGACCCTCAATACAAGTTTATAATTGTTGACATTGGGGCCTATGGAAGGACGGGAGACTCTAGAGTCTTCAATACTTCCATAATGGCTCGGCGGCTACGCACCAACCAGTTGGATCTACCACCACGCCAGCTACCAGGCTCCCCTGAAGAATCAGTCCCTTATGTCCTTGTGGCAGATGAGGCCTTTCAGTTATCGCGCAATGTCATGAGGCCATATCCCCGGCGCAACCTTGACCACAGGCCCAGAATTTTTAACTTGCGCCTATCATGTGCTAGGCGACTGGTGGAGTGTTCCTTTGGGATTCTTTGTGCCAAATGGCGGGTACTCCAGTCTGCCATTCAGTTGAGTGAGCAAAATGTGAATGAAGTTGTGAAAGCCTGTGTTGTTCTGCATAACCTCACCAGGATACATGATTGTTCCTCCTCTGATGGTGTTGTGCGTAGGCCGGACAATGTGCGCAGGGTGAGACCATCTATGAACCCTCAACGTAGACCGCTCTCTGGCCTAAAAGTGCGTGATATTTTCACTAATTACTTTATCTCACCTGAGGGGGCAACTTCTTGGCAAGAGCATGCTGTGTCTATGTTATAATTTGTTTCTTTAATTGTGTCTAAATATATATTACTCCACCCCTTATGATTCTATGAGTGTTTCATTGCATTGGTTAGTGTATGTTAGTATGTTGTGAGGGATTGTGAAAAATCACACAGAGACGTTACCTATAGTAGACAAATTTTTAGTTTTGCCTTTTTTTTTTTTGGTTTGCTTAAAGGCAAACATAATATTGCCATAAGAACATTTTGGCAATGGGCAAAATGACCCTTTGTGCCTTCTTTAAGTTTTTTGAAAAGTAACATTACATAACAAAACACAAAAAAAGATTAGGCAATAACAACATTGCTGCATGACAAGATTAACCCCTTAGCGACAGAGCCAGTTTGCAGCTTAATGACCAGGCCAATTTTTACAATTCTGACCACTGTCCCTTTATGAGGTTATAACTCTGGAACGCTTTAATGGATCCCGCTGATTCTAAGAATGCTTTTTCGTGACATATTGTACTTCATGTTAGTGGTAAAATTTCTTTGATAAGTCTTGTGTTTATTTATGAAAAAAATGGAAATATGGCGAAAATTTTGAAAATTTTGCAATTTTAAAACTTTAAATTTTTATGCCCTCAAATCAGAGAGATGTGTCACACAAATTTCTTAATAAATAACATTTCCCACATGTCTACTTTACATCAGCACAATTTTGGAAGCAAAATTTTTTTTTGTTAGGAAGTTATAAGGGTTAAAAGTTGACCAGGGATTTCTCATTTTTACAACAAAATTTACAAAACCATTTTTTTTAGGGACCACATCATATTTAAAGTCATTTTGAGGGGTGTATATGACAGAAAATACCCAAAAGTGGCACCATTCTAAACACTAGACCCCTCAAGGTGCTCAAAACCACATTCAAGAAGTTTATTAATCCTTTAAGTGCTTCACAGGAACTAAAGCAATGTGGAAGGAAAAAATTAACATTTAACTTTTTTTTGCAAAAAATTTACTTCAGAACCAATTTTTTTTATTTTCACAAGTGTTAAAAGAGAAAATAAACCACAAAATTTGTTGTACAATTTCTCCTGAATATGCTGATACCCTATATGTGGGGGTAAACCACTTTTTCAGCACACGGCAGAGCTTGCAAGGGATGGAGCGCCGTTTGACTTTTTCAACGCAGAATTGGCTGGAATTGAGATCGGATGCCATGTTGCGTTCGGAGAGCCCTTAATGTGCCTAAACAGTTGAAACCTCCAACAAGTGACCCCATTTTGGAAACTAGACCCATTAAGGAACTTATCTAGATGGGTGGTGAGCACTTTGAACCCCCAAGGGCTTCACAGAAGTTTATAACGTAGAGCCGTGAAAATAAGAAATCTATTTTTTTCCACAAAAATGATCTTTTCGCCCCCAAATTTTTATTTTTTACAAGGGTAACAGGGGAAATCATACCCGCACAGTTGTTATGCGATTTGTCCTGAGTACGCCGATACCCCATATGTGGGGGGAACCACTGTTTGGGCGCATGGGAGAGCTCGGAAGGGAAGGAGTGCCATTTTGGAATGCAGACTTTGATGGAATGGTCTGCGGGCATCATGTTGCGCTTGCAGAGCCCCTGATGGGCCTAAACAGTGGAAACCCCCCACAAGTGACCCCATTTTGGAAATTAGACCCCCTAATGAACTTATCTAGATGTGTGGTAAGCACTTTGAACCCCCAAGCGCTTCACAAAAGTTTATAAAAGCAGAGCCGTGAAAATAAAAAGTCTTTTTTTATTTCCACAAAAGTGATTTTTTAGACGCCAATTTTTAGACCCCCAAAGTTGGCAAATAGTGGAAACCCCTCAATTATTGCTCCAACCCTAACCCCAACACACCCCTAACCCTAATCCCAACCCTAATCTCTAATCCTAATTCTAACCCTAATTCTAGTTCGCCCTAACCCTAATTCTAACCCTAGTCGTGACCCGAGCCCTAACCCTAGCCCAGCCCTAGCCCTAGCACAACCCTAACCCTAACCCTAGCCTAACCCTAGCCCTAACCCTAGCCCAACCCTAGCCCAACCCTAACCCTAGCCCAACCCTAACCCTAGCCCAACCCTAACCCTAACCCTAGCCCAACCCTAACCCTAACCCTAGCCCTAACCCTACCCTAGCCCTAACCCATTTTCAAGATGGCGGCGCCCATCGGAGGATGCCGGCAGGACGTGGGACCACCGGGAGGGGACGGAGGGCCACGGAGAGGTACCAGGGGGGGGATCGGGGACCCTATTTCTCTTTCCTCTGATGTGCGATCACATCAGAGGAGAGAGAAATTAAATGTAAAATCACGGCTTTTTTTTTTTTTGCGGTTGCCGTTATAGGGTTAATAACAGCGTTCGCAAAAGCGGGGGTCGGTAAAAACTGACCGATTCATGTTCTCTGGGGTCTCGGCTACCCCTGACAGCCGAGACCACGGAGAAAATCCGACACTGGGGGGCGCTATTCACTTAAATCACAGCACCGTGAATTAACGGCGCTGTGGTTTTAGTACCCTTAATTACCGCCATTAAAAGGCGTATCGGCGGTCGTTAAGGGGTTAAACTAGATTTGCCAAAAATAGGTGAGCTCCATCACCAAAATAAATGCTAAAAGATAACACACATTTCCTCATAATGTTTTCCAATCATAGAAAGATTCCACCATGACAGGCAAGGCTACCTCACGGCTTTCAGACAGATATTACCTGTCTGTAGAACAGAGAATATTTAACCATGCTATACTGGAAAGGATGACAAAACAAAACTCACTTGTTAAGACATAGAGAGAGCGTGATATTCTGAATGCTGGTCGCCTAGAATTGTTTTACTAGAGATTGCTACCAAAAAAGGTGACTACTTCACTAAGGCCAGCACGCCTTTCCTATCCTTTCATTTTACAGTATAGCGCGTTGAAATATTCTCTTTTGTACACACATGTAATATCTGTCTGAAAGGCATGAGGTAGCCTTGCCTGTCATGATGGATTGTTTCATATGTTTGGAAAACATGGTTTAAAAATTAGAATGTTAAATTATGTACAAAATGTTGGTGATGGAGAACACCTGTTTTTTCCTTTCTATTTGGAGCACCAGTTAAAACGCACTGGACATCTCCCGCCATCAGAATCATAAATCCTCATAGGTTGGGGAAGGGGAACGTGGAAGAACAGCCTGTGGGTGCTGCTGGACACTGTGGCCAACATCGCCCTGTGTGGGGCCATACTGTTGCCCATGATGCTGGAATTGTCCTGCCTCCTGGGACTGTTGGGGATACTGGCCAGAGTAATGATGATGGTGAGGGGCTTCTTGTTGGCTGTGGTAGGCACGTGGATCATACCCACCAAGATAGCCAGATCGTCCCCAAACAGGTTGTGACCAGCCTCCAACACTGGGTGGGTACAAGTGGCCATATTGGTGGGGTTGGCTTGAGACTGACATTTGGGGCTGCGGAATAGAAGGTTGGGTAGGGGGAGGAAGGGGTTGAGGTGTTGGGCCACGTATTAGGGGCTGTTCGGACCCTGCTTGAGCAAGCATCTGTGTGGATGGTCTCATGCGCATTAGATTTCGTGGTGAGAGCTGCCACCTCTCCAGAAATTCAAAAACCTCATATGGGGTATTGGGGGGGGTGTTTGCATCAAGCAGGATCTGAATACATCCCCTAATACGGAGCCTGACCTCACGGGTAAGGGCACGGAGATAAAGGGTGAGGCTACGTGCATAGGCCTCCTCCCCATCATCTGTAGTTACTCTAGATCAGGGGTCCCCAACCGCCGGTCCGCGGCCCAGCACCGGGCCGCTGCAGTGCCCTTGCTGGTCCGCGGACACAAGGGGAGCCAGGGGCGGTCAGTGGCGTAGCGGGGGCTGGGGCGGCGTGCAGCAGTTCTTAGCGGCGGCCAGGGAGCGATCCAAGCAGCTCCGCTGCCTGCAAGAGGGAATAGCAGGAGCGGAGCTGCAAGGACCCGTCCAGCTTCCTGCCCGCCGCCCGCGCTTCCTGTCTCTGACTGACACAGAGAGGAGAGCGCGGCCGCTGCTGTGTCAGAGCGAGGAAGCGCGGGCGATGCTGCGACAGGTGAGAGGAGAGAGGTGGTGTGTGTATGTATAATGTGTGTGTGTGTGTAGCCTGGCCGTGTGTGTGTGTGTTGGTCTGTGTTTGTGTAGCCTGGCCCTGGAGGAGATGGGGACATGAGGAGAAGGCCATGAGGGGAGTGATGGAGAGAAGGGAGTGATGGGGTGAAGGCAATGATGGGGAGAAGGGAGTGATGGGGTGAAGGCAATGATGGGGAGAAGGGAGTGATGGGGTGATGGCAATGATGGGGAGAGGGGAGTGATGGGCTGAAGGCAATGATGGGGAGAAGGGAGTGATGGGGTGAAGGCAATGATGGGGAGAGGGGAGTGATGGGGTGAAGGCAATGATGGGGAGACAGCAGTGATGGGCTGAAGGCAATGATGGGGAGAGGGGAGTGATGGGCTGAAGGCAATGATGGGGAGAAGGGAGTGATGGGCTGAAGGCAATGATGGGGAGAGGGGAGTGATGGGCTGAAGGCAATGATGGGGAGAAGGGAGTGATGGGGTGAAGGCAATGATGGGTAGAAGGGAGTGATGGGGTGAAGGCAATGATGGAGAGACGGCAGTGATGGGGTGAAGGCAATGATGGAGAGACGGCAGTGATGGGGTGAAGGCAATGATGGGGTAAAGGCAATGATGGGGAGAGGGGAGTGATGGGGTGAAGGCAATGATGGGGAGAAGGGAGTGATGGGGTGAAGGCAATGATGGGGAGACAGCAGTGATGGATTGAAGGCAATGATGGAGAGATGGCAGTGATGGGGTGAAGGCAATGATGGGGAGAAGGGGGTGATGGAGCACTCATTCAAAACCTATGGTGAGTTGAGTCACATTATAAATGTTATTTAATTATAAGTATGCACTGCTACACTACAACTGCGTCCATAGCCTCGCCCCCTTATGACCAAAGCCCCGCCCCTGCCACACCTCCATCCCCGCCCTGCCGGGCCATGGAAGAATGGTCTTGCTTGAAACCGGTCCCTGGTGCAAAAAAGGTTGGGGACCACTGCTCTAGATAAATAATTGAGCACCCCTGTGTCCACATTGGTCCTGCTCTCTTGAATAGTGACCTGGCGCCTTCTTCTTGTTTGCCGTGATGTAAGAGCAGCTTGTGGGGAGGCCCTGATCTGGGCAGTTGGGCTGCTGCTCAAGTTGCCCGGCTCTTCCAGGATGGGTGATGGGGCAGCAGCAGACCGTCCTGGTGGTGTTGTGTGTAGGCCAGCCATTGTGTTGTCCTGTGATGCCTCATCTTCAGCCATCCTTCTTGTAGGGGGAGAAGATGGGCCAGCCACCTCATCCCCTACAGGATCTATAATGGGCTCTGCCTCTGAGGCCGTTCCTCGATCCGTAAGGTTGGATTGAGTTCTGTTATGAAATAGAACAGAGGCAAAAATACATCAATATTTTGGTCCCTGTAAAGTATTTGTGTAATGTATTTGTGTAATGTGGTGTGAGGTATCTACTTGCGGTCTCAGATCCAGAATTGGGGCGAGGAAGGACAGCCGGTCATAGTATATGTACTTCCTTTTTACATATCCAGCATCCCCACTCCTGGACCGCTGCTGACTCTCTGAGGACTCTCAATTCTGAATATTTTTCTATCTGCTGGCTAACACGGCACAAAGATATACATCTTTCCTGTATCTTCATAGTAGCCATTCTACATCACGACAGCCGTAGCGTCCATCATTAGAACCAGAGTGTTCCTGGTACAGCTAGAATGTCTTTCTCTGCCATCAGTTACTGTATATTAGGGCATATTATAAATACATAAAACATTTTCAAGCCACTTGACATATTTATCAGTGATGAACACTGCTGTGATTAATTTACTGCATTTTGTATGACCACAAACTTTGCTGCCTGTTGCTGTCGTCTCAGTTTTGCTCATTCTAGGCCATTACCTGAACATGAAAAGTAATCTTAAGACTTATGCATGTAGAAAGTAGTATGAATATCAGTTTGCCTAATTTCTTTCATTTTTAAATTTTCACATGTTACAACCAGAATGGTTGCTAAGGGTAAAGTCCTTGATTTTAGTTACAATTTTTCACCTATATGAGTATCATGAGGTATAATATTTATTCATTCTAAAATGTGGTTAGCCACAGGACCACAGTCAAAATGACTCCTGGAAGAACATCCACTGCATGTAAATGATAAAAACTGACTAGCTACACTAGCAATGAGTTAGTGTACAATGTGGAAGGGTTTTGCATCACAGCAGCCAAATAAATAATTTTTACAGTTTCCAGATAAATTGTTTAGTTACTGTTCAGATAAACAATAAGATAAAACACCAAACACAACCTTTCAGGGTACATTCTGAAGAAATTAATGGGTGAGAGACTGAGTGCTATAGTTCTAGAATAAAGTGTAACTGCACTGTCAGGTGACATTTTAGACTAAGTTCTCATGCACACGAGGAATAACTGTTTGCAGCCATTTCAATAGTGATTAGCAGGGCTGCCACCAAGAATTTAGGGGTCCCATGATGGTAACATTTTCGGGCCCCCTTGAGACTCCGCCCAGGCACCACCCCAGCTCTCCCTCCACCCCTCAAACCTTTCACAGTCCCACTGCCTGCTCTTGGAAAAACTCTACTTCTGCACCATGTTCTCACCAATTACACATTAAGGCTGGAGTCACACACAACCATTAAAAAAAGGCCCCATTTTAACGGTCTGAAATCGCACAAAGGTATCTTAACCATTGATCCGTTTTTGATGCGATTTTTCTTAATTGATGCGATTTTAATCGCATGTAAGGATCCGTTTGACATCCGTCTGGCGAGATTTTCTCGCAGGATAGCTAAATGGACATATAATGGAGCCCAATGACAGGTTTACCCACACAAAGAATGAATAGATCTAGACATGTATAAAATATATATATATATATATATATATATATGTCATAGAGACAAATTAATATATATATTACAAATTCATACAGCTCATCATAGCAGAATAGCCGCAGAAACATTTGCCGGCTTTTGTATAATTATTCTCCTGCCCGACATGAAATGACACATGGTTTACATATAGTTAACTATTTCATTTCATTTTTTTTGTTATGTCTGTCACTATTAATTAGATGAGGGTTTGTGGTTAAAATTTGGGACTTGTAGGGGTTAATTAAAGGGGTTAATTCGTTGTATTAAATTGCAGGGACTCCTGCTGACGTCACTGAGGTTGCAGGGAGTCCCCGTAATTTCATACAGCGAATTAACCCCTTAAATTAACCCCTACAAGTCCAAAATTTTACCCACAAACCCTCATCTAATTAATTGTGATAGACATAACAAAAAAACATGAAATGGTTAACTATATGTAAACCATGTGTCATTTCATGTCGGGCAGGAGAATAATTATACAAAAGCCGGCAAATGTTTCTGCGGCTATTCTGCTATGATGAGCTGTATGAATTTGCAATATGTATATATTAATGTGTCTCCATGACATGTATAATATATATATATATATATATATATATATATATATATATATATATATATATATATATAAGAAACTGGGTCTGAGCAAAAAAAGTAAAGTAATGTGCATGCAAAATGTAATTGCATATGAACACATGACCTTTACACAGAGAAAACCAAAAGCAAAACACAAAACAATTATCCTGGAATAAAAAAGTAAAAAAATATATTGCAAAAATTGCATGAAGGTAGTAATAATAGTAATAATAAGGGTATTTAGTTAACATAATTTTGATCAAAATAATGTAGAAGCCATCCCGCCACGTCACGGCAACCCTTGTGGGACAGTCCTAACTCTTGTATTTAAAACCTTTCCACTTGTCAAGTGACGTAAATGTGAACAAGGACAGAGGGACTGAACCACCAGTAATAGTATAGGCCAGACAGGATGGATTTTCCAACTCAGAAACAGGGCGGTCACACCCTTATATGCACAGAATGCACATTGAAACAAATAAGAAACTGGGTCTGAGCAAAAAAAGTAAATTAATATGCATGCAAAATGTAATTGCATATGAACACATGACCTTTACACAGAGAAAACCAAAAGCAAAACACAAAACAAATATCCTGGAATAAAAAAGTAAAAAAATATATGCAAAAATTGCATGAAGGTAGTAATAATAGTAATAATAAGGGTATTTAGTTAACATAATTTTGATCAAAATAATGTAGAAGCCATCCCGCCACGTCACGGCAACCCTTGTGGGACAGTCCTAACTCTTGTATTTAAAACCTTTCCACTTGTCAAGTGACGTAAATGTGAACAAGGACAGAGGGACTGAACCACCAGTAATAGTATAGGCCAGACAGGATGGATTTTCCAACTCAGAAACAGGGCGGTCACACCCTTATATGCACAGAATGCACATTGAAACAAATAAGAAACTGGGTCTGAGCAAAAAAAGTAAACTAATGTGCATGCAAAATGTAATTGCATATGAACACATGACCTTTACACAGAGAAAACCAAAAGCAAAACACAAAACAAATATCCTGGAATAAAAAAGTAAAAAAATATATTGCAAAAATTGCATGAAGGTAGTAATAATAGTAATAATAAGGGTATTTAGTTAACATAATTTTGATCAAAATAATGTAGAAGCCATCCTGCTGGCTAACACGGCACAAAGATATACATCTTTCCTGTATCTTCATAGTAGCCATTCTACATCACGACAGCCGTAGCGTCCATCATTAGAACCAGAGTGTTCCTGGTACAGCTAGAATGTCTTTCTCTGCCATCAGTTACTGTATATTAGGGCATATTATAAATACATAAAACATTTTCAAGCCACTTGACATATTTATCAGTGATGAACACTGCTGTGATTAATTTACTGCATTTTGTATGACCACAAACTTTGCTGCCTGTTGCTGTTGTCTCAGTTTTGCTCATTCTAGGCCATTACCTGAACATGAAAAGTAATCTTAAGACTTATGCATGTAGAAAGTAGTATGAATATCAGTTTGCCTAATTTCTTTCATTTTTACATTTTCACATGTTACAACCAGAATGGTTGCTAAGGGTAAAGTCCTTGATTTTAGTTACAATTTTTCACCTACATGAGTATCATGAGGTATAATATTTATTCATTCTAAAATGTGGTTAGCCACAGGACCACAGTCAAAATGACTCCTGGAAGAACATCCACTGCATGTAAATGATAAAAACTGACTAGCTACACTAGCAATGAGTTAGTGTACAATGTGGAAGGGTTTTGCATCACAGCAGCCAAATAAATAATTTTTACAGTTTCCAGATAAATTGTTTAGTTACTGTTCAGATAAACAATGAGATAAAACACCAAACAACCTTTCAGGGTACATTCTGAAGAAATTAATGGGTGAGAGACTGAGTGCTATAGTTCTAGAATAAAGTGTAACTGCACTGTCAGGTGACATTTTAGACTAAGTTCTCATGCACACGAGGAATAACTGTTTGCAGCCATTTCAATAGTGATTAGCAGGGCTGCCACCAAGAATTTAGGGGTCCCATGATGGTAACATTTTCGGGCCCCCTTGAGACTCCGCCCAGGCACCACCCCAGCTCTCCCTCCACCCCTCAAACCTTTCACAGTCCCACTGCCTGCTCTTGGAAAAACTCTACTTCTGCACCATGTTCTCACCAATTACACATTAAGGCTGGAGTCACACACAACCATTAAAAAAACGGCCCCATTTTAACGGTCTGAAATCGCACAAAGGTATCTTAACCATTGATCCGTTTTTGATGCGATTTTTCTTAATTGATGCGATTTTAATCGCATGTAAGGATCCGTTTGACATCCGTCTGGCGAGATTTTCTCGCAGGATAGCTAAATGGACATATAATGGAGCCCAATGACAGGTTTCCCCACACAAAGAATGAATAGATCTAGACATATATATATATATATATATATATATATATATATATATACATGTCATAGAGACAAATTAATATATATATTACAAATTCATACAGCTCATCATAGCAGAATAGCCGCAGAAACATTTGCCGGCTTTTGTATAATTATTCTCCTGCCCGACATGAAATGACACATGCTTTACATATAGTTAACCATTTCATTTCATTTTTTTTTTGTTATGTCTGTCACTATTAATTAGATGAGGGTTTGTGGTTAAAATTTGGGACTTGTAGGGGTTAATTAAAGGGGTTAATTCGTTGTATTAAATTGCAGGGACTCCTGCTGACGTCACTGAGGTTGCAGGGAGTCCCCGTAATTTCATACAGCGAATTAACCCCTTAAATTAACCCCTACAAGTCCAAAATTTTACCCACAAACCCTCATCTAATTAATTGTGATAGACATAACAAAAAAAACATGAAATGGTTAACTATATGTAAACCATGTGTCATTTCATGTCGGGCAGGAGAATAATTATACAAAAGCCGGCAAATGTTTCTGCGGCTATTCTGCTATGATGAGCTGTATGAATTTGCAATATGTATATATTAATGTGTCTCCATGACATGTATAATATACACTCACTGGCCACTTTATTAGGTACACCTGTCCAACTGTGTGTTAAGACTTAATTTCTAATCAGCCAATCACATGGCGGCAACTCAGTGCATTTAGGCATGTAGACATGGTCAAGACAATCTCCTGCAGTTCAAACCGAGCATCAGTATGGGGAAGAAAGGTGATTTGAGTGCCTTTTAATGTGGCATGATTGTTGGTGCCAGAAGGGCTGGTCTGAGTATTTCAGAAACTGCTGATCTACTGGGATTTTCACGCACAACCATCTCTAGGGTTTACAGAGAATGGTCCGAAAAAGAAAAAAAATCCAGTGAGCGGCAGTTCTGTGGCCGGAAATGCCTTGTTGATGCCAGAGGTCAGAGGAGAATGGGCAGACTGGTTCGAGCTGATAGAAAGGCAACAGTGACTCAAATTGCCACCCGTTACAACCAAGGTAGGCAGAAGAGCATCTCTGAACGCACAGTGCGTCGAACTTTGAGGCAGATGGGCTACAACAGCAGAAGACCACACTGGGTACCACTCCTCTCAGCTAAGAACAGGAAACTGAGGCTACAATTTGCACAAGCTCATCGAAATTGGACAGTAGAAGATTGGAAAAACGTTGCCTGGTCTGATGAGTCTCGATTTCTGCTGCGACATTCGGATGGTAGGGTCAGAATTTGGCGTAAACAACATGAAAGCATGGATCCATCCTGCCTTGTATCAACGGTTCAGGCTGGTGGTGGTGGTGTCATGGTGTGGGGAATTTTTTCTTGGCACTCTTTGGGCCCCTTGGTACCAATTGAGCATCGTTGCAACGCCACAGCCTACCTGAGTATTGTTGCTGACCATGTCCATCCCTTTATGACCACAATGTACCCAACATCTGATGGCTACTTTCAGCAGGATAATGCGCCATGTCATAAAGCTCGAATCATCTCAGATTGGTTTCTTGAACATGACAATGAGTTCACTGTACTCAAATGGCCTCCTCAGTCACCAGATCTCAATCCAATAGAGCATCTTTGGGATGTGGTGGAACGGGAGATTCGCATCAGGGATGTGCAGCCGACAAATCTGCGCCAACTGTGTGATGCCATCATGTCAATATGGTCCAAAATCTCTGAGGAATGCTTCCAGCACCTTGTTGAATCTCTGCCACGAAGAATTGAGGCAGTTCTGAAGGCAAAAGGGGGTCCAACCCCTTACTAGCATGGTGTACCTAATAAAGTGGCCAGTGAGTGTATATATATATATATATGTCTAGATTTATTCATTCTTTATTTAACTGGTCGCTGTGATTTTACTGTATTGGAAGAATTGCCGGCTTTTGGTAAAGGACACCGGGTGCGATTTTATCGTAAGTCACACATCGGGTCCGTTTTTAGTCCCATTTTTTCTCGCACCCATAGACTTGTATTGTCGAATCCGATCTGAAAATCGGTGACAATCGCAGCATGCTGCGATTGTCTCGGTCCGAGGATCGGATCCGATCAAAAATCGCATGATGGGAGCTGCCCCATAGAATAACATTGGAACGAATGCAATGCGATTTTTTATCGCATTGCATTCGTCCGATTTAATCGCCAGTGTGACCCCGGCCTAACAGTTCCCATCACCAATTCACATACATAGCCAACAGCTTTTGTTTTGACCAAAAGATTTTTTAAGCCACCATGACAACAAGGTAGTGCTATGAACGGCGGAACACACTAAATAAAAATATAAATAAAGTGTGTTCGCCACTCGGGGTCCACCGTGCGGTGGATGGAAAAACCGCAGCTAGGTGATGACAGAGCACTAAGACGGTAGTGTGCACGGGGTTAAATATCACCCAGGTGCACTATGCAAGCTCTGTTGAAGTCACAGAGCTGCTAATTATAAATAATAAATATAACAGCGCTGAGCCTGTTAGATACACAGGAACTCAGCAGCACACAAGCGGTAGATGGTCAATGGAGTAGTTATATATAACGGCACTACATCCACAAAGACCTACCGTAGTTACTTGTGTGTAAAGCATCGCAACCGCGAACGCAAATAGGCTGCAACTGCAGCGCGGCGAGGATAGTGCTGCAGAGAGACACCGCTAAAACGCAGGCGCGATGTCAGACGCTAGCAGGTGTTGCTGTGAAGCTATGGCGCACTGGCGCTGGCACTAATACTGGCTCTAACTCACTCCCTCACACATTCGTAATATCATAGGAATGGGGTTTCAAATGAGTCATTCACCAGATCATGCA
Source organism: Dendrobates tinctorius (assembly GCF_039654945.1). NCBI lineage: Eukaryota > Metazoa > Chordata > Amphibia > Anura > Dendrobatidae > Dendrobates > Dendrobates tinctorius. The sequence goes on from NW_027361830.1 coordinate 1,175,098, forward strand.
TCCATCAACAAACACACAGCAGGAAGTATGACTATACTAGCGCATGGCGGAACAGCCATGCGCACTTTTAATAGCGAACGGGACCTTCCGGAAGTCTCCAGAACCCTGAGCTGGACCAATGGAATCAGGAGCAGGACCTGAGCACCTGACTCCTGAACTCCAATGGGAGATCATCCCATGAGCATGCTCAGAGGATGGGAAGAAGGACTTCGCCTCCGGAGAGAGTTGCTGCAAAGCAATCTCCTCTGCAATCTCTTCTGCAGTGGACAGAGAGCAGGAGACTGCAGAATGTGAGGGTCTAGATTCCTGCATAGTCAGGGCAGAAATCTGACTCCTAACAGGTAGACACTTTTGGCTGGGCCCTACTATAACCTATTAAACATTTCTTGAAATTTACAATATTCTTGCTAGCTATATTTTTCTTTATTTTCCCTAAAGGGAATATGTCACATAAGTTTTTTAGCACCATGGCCGAACCACATATTATCATCACATAGTAACCGAATAATACCACATATATGGGATAAATACTGCCACACCATGTCCAGATCACATATTACCATCACATAGTGACCGAATAATACCACATACAAGGGACAAATACCACCCCACCATGGCCGAACTCAGGGCCGGCGTTTGGGGAAGGCAGACAAGGCAGCTGCCTTATTGTCCCATCTGCAAAAGGGGCCCCTGCATCTGCAGCCCCTTATGAAGTGCACAGACTGTGTACAGCATTACTTACTGTGAATAATGCTGTACATCCTCTGTAGTCCTTGTGTGTCTCTCCCAAACCCCCTCCAATCCCCCTCACTCTCTGCGGTGCCCAGTTTGAAGTTGAGAGTGAGGGGGAGGGGATAGCAGAGGTCTGGCACAGGGCAGGAAGATGCCTGCAGCCCTGTGTGTGTCACCTCCTCCTCGTCTTGGCTGCTCTAACACCACTGATATGAGATCTGCACAAGTGAATCAACAGGACCTAGTAAGTATAAATATATATGTGTATTTGTGTGTACATGTGCATTATACAGTGTGTGTGTCTGTATATAGTATGTGTACATATAAACAGTATATAGTATGATTGTGAATATCTGTGGTGCATGTGTGTGTGTCTATACAGTATATGCATGTACTGTACATACAATATATAGTATGTGTGTCTGTGTATATTATATATGTATAGTGCATGTGTGCAGTATATTGTGTAAATGTATGTACTGTATAAACTGTGTATGTATGTGAGCATATTGTAGATAAACTGAATGTTTCTGTGTGTATATACTTTATATATGCGCTTGTACACACTGTATGTGTCTGTATACTAATATACAGTATATAGAGTATGTTTCTATATTTATAAAGTATATATAATGTGTGTACATGTATAGTGTATATCTCTGTATATGTGCTGCATACATAGTTTTGTAATTGTAGTGTCACCATAATAGGGATCAGCAGTTTATGTCTAATTCCTGTGTTTTACATTAGAGCCTGTTCACACTTTCTTTACTGTGCCCGGTGGGTTCTGCTGAATCCCCTATAGAACCATAGACTGCAATGACAGGAATGGAGTTCAAATGAATTCCACATGCGATTTTTTTTTTTCTGAACGTGTCCGTTAGTGATGAGCGAGCACTAAAATGCTCGGGCGCTTGTTGCTCGGGTCGAGCAAATTGGAATTCATGGGTATTCGGACAGAACAACGAACCCAATGTGAGTCCATGGGAGACCCGAGCATTTTTACCGCAATCCCCCCCCCAGAGGTCCTTCCAAGGTTTAAAAATGTCAGAATATGATGGAAACACTGCTGAAATGACACAGGAACATCATGGCAACTGCCCCTGGAAGAATTTCTCATTCCTAGTTCACAGCTCTAAACAATGTTGTCAGAGTTTCACGCCCTTTTTACAGGCACACCAAAAAACCTACAAAAACAAAGTGGATTTTGCTGGGAAATATGTTAAGGAACATTCTAGGTTAATGACTTTTAGCTAGGCCAAAATAATAACCCAAAACAAAAATGTTCCTCCACCACTTGGGCTATGTTCACACACAGCGTTTTTGAGGCGTTTTGCAACTTTAGCATTGCTTTCAACCAATACAAATGCATTCACTTGGAAAAGTCATTGTAACATTTAACATCCCTAGCTAGCCACGTGGTGTATGACACATAAGCAGACACATCTTGTTTCATTTATGAAGGATGGACTCCTAAAGTCACTGAGCCTATTTTTACACGGGCATCAGGTAGCATTAATCTTCTTCATTTTGTACTCCCATACTGTTTTATTATACATTGACAGCAAGTCCTGCCCTGCTGCCAAGTTATATGCACCCCAATAAGCCTTTGAAACCACGTACTGGATGGCCACATGAAACAAAAGTTTCCATTATTATTTTATTTTTTATTACCATAAAGTTTGTCCATGAAGTGAATGGAAGGCCTGGCCCTAATTTGCATGCACCACAATCCCCCTTGGAAGAAATGTGTGGGAGGGTTTCGTAAAAAATTCACATTACAAAGGAGCGTTTCATCTATACTTGGAATGCCCATACACTAAATGTATGGGCTGACAAACATTTCCCCCTAGGGGTACATATCAACATAGTGTGTAAATTTTTTATAGGGGCATTACAAACACCTTGCAAAACTGTAAAGTGGTTTCCTACACAGTTGTTGCTGGCAAGGTACAGGCTTTTAGTAAAAATATGGTGGACGAATCACTGGATGAAGTGATCAGGAAAAGGGGCATGGTGTTGACAGGAATGGGAACGTACATGATTAATAACAGCAGTGGCTATGGGAGGTATGAGATCCAGGATACAGCCTACAATGATTCGTCGCTTAGCCACCATCAATTACCAGAATGGGTTTCATGTCTGTCAGAAGATCGGTGTAATAGATGCGCGTGTGGGACTCGGCCTAAAATATGCCCGTCCCAAATATGTTGCCAAAGACGCACATGTCTGTATAAAGGGCAAAGTGCCACATGTTCATGAGATGCTGAATTAGAGAAATCAGATCAGTGTTGGAGGAAAACCAAGCAAACTGATGGATGCTCGTGAAAAACTAAGTTTAAATAGGAGTGCGCCGTTCGTAAATATAAACACACCCGTGGCACAAGCTTCTTTATCTTCACCCATACATATTACCAATAACATCCAAATGTCCCAGTGGAAAATTATTTGTCCTAGTGTAGCGAACACTGTTAAAGGAATGTCACTAAACATACATAACCACGTCCCTTGGAAACACCAGATTTCCTCTTTACAAGATATGGACGATGATGGTATTGATGACGACTTTGAAATTTACCACATCCACACCAAGAAGATGAAGATCACAGCTGCAAAAAATGTTCAAAAGATGCCAAGAATGTCTGGAAAATAATTTTCTCTTGGGCAAAGTCTCCCTCTTACTAAATTGGTACCGAATGATCTATACACAGCCCTCATGTCTACTCAGCATGAGATGCTTGAAAGATGATTTATTCTGATTTGTCCATGTCCACTTCTTGAAAGTAAGCAGAAAAGAAGGATGATATAGAGGGAAGACGTGTGATTTTGGTCAGTAGCAAGGTGATGACAGTTACAGATAGGTAGATCTGCGTATCATTGGCGTAGTGATGATATTGCAAATCGTGCCATTACATCAGCTGTCCCAGGCCAAAGGTGTAGATGGAGGAGTAGGGGTCCTAGCACTAAGCCTTGGGGATCACCGAAAAAGACAGGTGTCGAGGTGAGGCGGTGGTGTGGGAGAGGGAGACAATAAATGTCCCCCTAACAGTCTTGTTGTTTTTTTAAAGACTCTGCCGATAACCCCTAAAAGGCCATTTGTACCACAGGCCATGCCCGCATCAGCAGGGGTAGCAAAACTACCAGCCTTACCACCACTAGCATGATCAGACACATGGCAGAAAAGCACCCGACTTTGTTGATTGAACACCAAGATGCATGAACAGTCTCTGCAGGTGATACCACTGCTTCTTCCGCTGTTGTGCGTGCAAGTTGTGCCTGTCCATGGTGCATGCAAAGCTGCCTCCTGCCCTGCATCTGTAGTTGCACACAAACTCAACTAGCACCATTAACAGGCACATCCACGTCCTTGTCCCAACACAGCGTTCAGTTGTCCATAACCCAGTCCTTGGAGCGCAAGCAGAAATAATCAGCCAACGCCACAGTACTAAATTCACACATTTCCCATCTGCTTGCGCTCGAAATGTTTCATTTTATGCTTGTGGGAGATGGAAGGTTTCTGCAACCTGATGGCGGTAACCGACACAAGGTACTCGGTCCCGACCCACCACAATTTCTCCCGGTCTGCAGTCACGACATTACACAAGCAAGCCAGTGTCCCACAACATTACCCAGGCCCTCAACAATGCTGTTACAGGGAAAGTGCACCTTACCACAGACACGTGGACAAGTGCTTGTGGGCAGGGACGGTACATCTCGCTGACGGCACACTGGGTTAGTGTAGAAGAAGTCATGACCCAGTCAAACATTGGGAGACCATTGCACAGATGTATAGAGGAGACAGGTTGTGGAAGGCTTTGTATGTCATAGTTAGGGTTTTGAACTGTAGCCTTTGGGCAATAGGAAGGCAGTGAAGGGCCTGGCAGAGAGGAGAGGCTGGGGAATAGCGGAGGGACAGTTGGATTACTCTTGCAGCAGAGTTTAGGATAGATTTGAGTGGTGCAAGAGTGCTAGAGGGGAGGCCACAGAGTAGAAGGTTTCAATAGTCAAGGCAGGAGATCATGAGGGTGGTGAACAAACATTTTTGAAGTTTCTTGGAATGTACGGATCCAGGAAATGTTTTTGAGTTGTAGAAGGCAGGAGGAGGCAAGGGCTTGGCTTGGATATGTAGCTTGAAAGAGAGGACAGAGTCAAGGATCACCCCGAGGCCACAAATATCCGGGTCTATTTGTCCCGGTGTGCCATTCTGGCATTACACAGGCACGTGTCCCACAACATTATCCGTGCCCTCCACAATGCTGTTACTGGGAACGTCCACCTAACCACAAACAGGGGGACAAGTGCTTGTGGTCAGGGATGATACACCTCACTGGGGGCACGCTGGCTTAAAATAGCGGAAGCCAGGACCCACTCTGACCTTAGTATGATGCACGTCGTCCCATCTCGGAGTATTGTGGGCCCTATGTCAGTCTGGGTTACCCACACAGTCTACAGCTCCTGCACCTCCTCCTCCTTTGCCTCCTCTTCACCCTCCATCTCCAAAAGCAGCACATCAATAACAAGATGGAGGCACTGCAGCACTGCCTCATCCAAGTGGCAACAGGCTGTGCTGAAGCTAATATGCTTATGTGACAAACCGCACAATGATGAAGAGTTGTGGACAGCTCTGAAAGAGCATGCAGATCTGTGGTGACACCGCTGAACCTATAGCCAGGCATGGTTGGGTGTGACAATGGCTGGAACCTGGTGGCAGGCTCTGTGTCGAGGCAAGCTCACACACGTGCCATGCCTGGCTCATGCGCTTAACCTCATTGGTCAACGTTTTCTGAAAAGCGACACGGAGCTGCCAGATCTGCTAGGAAAAGTACAACTCTCTGCTTACCCATTTTAGAAAGTCAGCTACAGCTTCTCTCACCCTTGCCGTGCTTCAGCAGCGCTTGCAGCTTCTGGCTCACTGACTGGTGTGTGATGTCCCCATGCATTGGAACTCTACACTGCAGATGTTAGAGAGGATTTGTGAGCAGAAGAGGACAGTTGATGACTAGTCTACCAGCATCAGCAAGGTTGTCGGTATTCAATTCTGACTTCACATATAAGATCTCAGGAGTGGAGATGGACGTCAGACATATGTACCATCCTCCAAAACTTTGAGGAATCCACCAAGATGGTGAGCGTCAATTACGCCATAATTAGCGTCTCCAGCCTGCTTCTCTGTGTTCTAATATTAATATTTATAGTTATTTATATAGCACAAACATCTATACAGTTTAACAGTTTCACACACAACAGTCCTAAGTAACAATGATAACAATAATACAATAATTAAACCAAAATAAAACGACCCTGCTCGTGACAGCTTAAAATCTACACTAAGTAACAACGATAACAATAATTAAACCCCCCCAAAAAAAATCCTGCTCATGGCAACTTACAATCTACAATGAGGTGGGGGAGATAAAAACTACAGGGGTGTATTTACAAGAATGTATTTACAATGATGGTTTTACAATGATATTACTGAGGTTAGTCAAAAGTCGTGGAGGCTTGAGGACAAGGAGGAGGAGGAGAGCATGATCAGTCATCCTCTTGGTGAGGATACATAGGTATTGACTGTTAGTAGTCTTGCACGCATGGCTGAGTTTGTTACGCTGCCTTTCCCGTCACCCTCGCACTCTCCAAATTTTGGGTGACGGGCAATACTGATTGGTGACGCTTCTAGACCCACGCTACAAGGAGAACTTTATATCTCTTATTCCAGAGGCAGACAGGTGTACTAAAATGTTGGAGGACCAGAGGGCCCTTCTTGCGGAATTATTAAAAAAAATCCCATATGAAAATGCTGGCAGCAGAGGTCACAGTTCATTGGCCAAGCAAGGAGTACAGGTGAGAGAGACAACTCCAATCTAGCAGAGGCAGTGGAACACTGGCAAAGTTCATGGAGAGTTTTCTCAGAGCCTCCCATCGCACTGGCCCTAAGGCCTGGTGGACTCTCACAAGAAGTACAAAGTTTGGGAAAATGCTGAGTGAGTATGCAGTCGAAATGTCAAAATCTCTAGCTTCTGTTATCGAAAATGCAGGGGCTCCTTTTTGACGTCATTGTCCAACTAGTTCAGAATTAGTAGTGATGGATTGTTAGAATCCGGCCTAGAAACACCAGGCTTCAGTAGTTGTGAGTCCTGGCTGTTGTGAACACTCTTTTCAAATATTTTTATTGGTTTTCAGTAATTAAACAGGGTAAGGGAAGGAAGGTAGGAAGGGAGGAAAGGGAATGGGAAGTAAAGAACCTTGTACAGGTACGGAAAAAATTTAAAACTAGAGAACCTACAAATAGACATTAAATAGCATATAGCAAATAACAACATAAAATGAAAAGAAAATCGCCAATCCTTATTATGGGGTAACATTCTTGGAAGGAGATGCAACATCCCGGTACTACAATGGCCATGTTTAGGCCTCAAAATATAATACCTCTTAATAGGTCTATTTGATATGGAATTTGTTGTTCCAAGTCTTCCATTTTTTTGTATATTTGTGGATGTGATTGTTGTTAATCGCAAATCTGAGTTCTAAATCACTATGTTGGCCTATCTTATCAAGTATGTCCAAAAACTTAGGAACCTCGACTTTCTTCCACCATTGTGCTAACATGGTCTTAGTCACTAAGAGGATGTGTATGATAATGTATCTTACCGAATCATCAAACTGTTCCATGTCTAATGAAAGAAGTGCTCTTTCAGGCGTAATTGTGAAGTCCTTAGCAATGAGGTCAATGTGCTGTGTGACCTGGAACCAGAGGTTTTTGATCCTTGAACAACCCCAAAATATATGGTAGAGGTTCCCTTGATGTCCACAGCCTCTCGGGCACAAGGAAGATAATTCTGTGTTAAAATGTGATAACCTTGTCGGGGTATAGTTCCACCTATTAACAGTTTAAAATAACCCTCGTGAAGACCCATTGATATGTTGGAATTGTAAGTGAATTTGATGGCATCGTTCCAATTCTCGAGACGGATATCAGCACCTAAATCGGACTCCCATCTCTTCATGTATATGTTTTTGTGGCTCGTTAGGTCCTTGACGACAGATCTATACAAATTACGCAGACTCCAGAGGTTTTTATTTTTAAGGTTGCACAACAGTGAAGTTAGCATTTCATAATTTAAAGTCTTCCCTTTTATGATTTTCAAAATTCTGTCTTTCAACATGGTGTAAAAGACCAGCTCAGATGATGGTAGATTATATTTAGCCTTGATCTCACTGAATTTCAAGAACTCCACTCCACTAAAAACATCCCCCACCTTTTTGATTCCAGATTTCCCCCATACCTCCGGCATCGGGAGATCATCCATCAGTGCAAATGAAGATAGGGGTAGTTTTAAGATTTGCTCTGCTTTTTTTATATTTTTAGTCGGCTTAATGAGTTCCCTCCAGGCTGAGATTATCGACCGAAATATAGGATGCGATGAGTTTGCACTGTGCTTTTGCAGAAGGAAGTAAAAGAAAAGCTTTTGCGTAGAACCTCTATCACTAGCATCTCTCTCCAAGCCATACCAAGTCGGATGTGTCATGTTTTCCATAAACCTGTGCCAGCTCTGTTTAATAAGTGAGGCCTGATAATAAGCGTATATGTTGGGCAGTCCTGCACCCCCATGTTTTTTATTTTTATAAAGTAAGTCTGCAGATATTCTTGCTTTCTTACCTTTCCAAATAAATAGTCGGATGAGCTCTTGAATTTTATCAATGGATTGGCGTGGAAAGCTAACTGGCAAAGTCCTAAATATGTATAAAATTTTGGGAAGGAAAAAGGCTTTGACTGCCAGTATCTTCCCAAAAATGGAAGTCTCTAACTGAGCCAAAAAGGATAGATTGCCTGTAATAGTCTTTATAATGCTGTCTAAATTGGTCCTAACTGTGGCTTGGATTGATCCTGCTATTCTAATCCCTAGATAGACAATCTCTTTCTCCTCCCAAATGATCTGGGTTTATTTATTTCATTAATTTCGGATTGTTTCATGTTTAGAGTGATAAATTTGGATTTGTGTGGGTTTATCTTAAAATAGGATGCTCTAGAGAATTTTTCTAGTTCATCTGAAAGGGCTTTAATGGAATTTGCGGGATCAAGAAGTGTGAGGAAGAGATCATCTGCAAATAACCCGATTTTAAAATTTTGTGATGGCAGTTCAAAGCCTTTAATATCATTGTTTAATCTAATTTTTTCGGCTAGGGGCTCTATGGCAAGCACAAATTGAAGGGGAGACAGAGGGCACCCCTGTCTTGTGCCATTAGTAATGTCGAACGAGTCAGAAAGGAAGTTGTTTGCATAGATCAAGGCACTAGGACCCGAGTGTAGGGTGAAGACTGTTGATAGAAACTTCTCGTCAAAGCCAAATCTAGTGAGAGTTGTTTTTAAATATAGCCAGTTTAGTCTATAGAACGCCTTCTCGGCGTCCAGTGCCAGAAAAGAAGTTTCGGTTCTCGAATTGTTAGCTAAATTTATCAAGTTCAACACCCTTCTAGTTCCATCTGAGGCCTGGCGGCCCTCTGTGAACCCTATTTGATCATCCACCAACAGACATGGAAGGATGTTTTTCAGTCGGTTTGTGATGATCTTTGAGTAGATTTTAATATCGCTGTTTATGAGCGAGATTGGCCTATAGTTCTGTATCCTCTCGGGGTCTCCCCCTCCTTTGGAATCATGACAATTGTTGCCTCTAATATCTCCTTTGGGAAGGAACCCCGAGAGGATGCCAGACCAAAGACGGAAGCCAACTTTGGAGCCAGAATTTTTGAAAAGGATTTATAGTATTCCCCAGAGAAGCCATCCGGCCCTGGTGATTTTTGGGACTGCAGTTTCTTGATAGCGTCAACTATTTCACTCTCTGTAAAAGGACTATTGACATAATTCAAGTCCAGCTCATCAACTCTTGGTAAATCGATACTCTGTAGAAAAGAATCCACAAAATTCGAGTTAACCACCGGTGTTTGGGGGTCATCTTTCAGGTTATAAAGATCTTTAAAGAAATCTGCAAACGAGTTGACAATGTCCCTAGGGTGAATTTTGGGAACACTCGAGGGAGATACAATCTTAATTATCCTTTTTTTGATTCTTTCTCTTTTTAATTTCCTAATCATAAACTTGGTAGGCTTGTTGAGAGATGTATACGATTTATACCTAGATGCTTTGATGGCTGCATGGTATTCATGGTAGATTTCAGATCTCAGACTCTGTCTGAGTCTCAAAATCTCAGCCTGGATGGTTTGGGAAGGAACTTTCAAGTTGGTTTGTTTTTTTTCTAGATCATTAATTTGGGCCTGTAGGTTTGTAATTTTTTCCCTATTTCTCTTCTTATGTTTAGAGAGGATCTGCATAAGGCATCCCCTCAGGACCGCCTTATGGGTATTCCAGACCGTGAACTGATCTACTTCACCAGATACATTTTCCTTGAAGTAGTTTAAGAGAACATTTTCTATCTCTTGCTTGTACTCTGGTATATATAACAAGGCTGGGTTAAGTCTCCAGCGGAATGGCTTGTCAGAGGGAGGACCCATGAGGAACTTAGCGAGAACCGGGGTATGATCCGAGATGGTCTTTTGCATGAACCGTATATCTTTATGCTATGAGTGAGTCACTGAGGAGGAAAAAACAAAACACAAGCTCAGCCCAGAAAATCAGAGAGGTTGGAAACTAGCGGATTGCAGACCCCTAATCCTATCACACAACTAGCAGTAGCCGTGGAGTGTTCCTATGGTGATCCTAGACACCTCGTCACAGCCGGAGATCTACATAAGCCTAAAGAGAGAAAAGGGAAAAACTGACTGCCCCAGAGCAGACCCCAAAGCAATAGGCAGCCCCGAACATATAATGATGGTGAAGCAAGATGAAAACACTAACACAGATAGAAAGATAGGTTGAGCAAACAATGGGGCCCAAGCTAACTAAAAAGGACAGGACAGAAAAGCTGCTGTCTTCAATCCGAGAAAACCCTGCTAAAAAATATTACCAACACAACTGATAAGCAAAAAGGACCTTGAAGTCACTAGACTTCAAACCCTATATCAGCACTCAGAATATTCTGAAAGCAGAGCAAAAGAGAACACTGATCAAGGAAAAAGAATCCAGCACACCCCCGGTCGGGGATGGCTGAACTCCAAAACACAAAGAAAACAAAACCAAAACTAATAAGTTCAATAGCAGAGCAAAAACTTATCTTTGGGAAGCAGGAATCAGACTGGTCTACAAGAATCCAGCAGAGAAATCACAAGCGACTCAGAAGGGCATCAGCTGCCTTATATCCAGTCTGAAGTTCCCGTTACCCAGTCACCATCTACCTGATCAGGTGTTTGGTTTCTTTCATCTAAATCAGCCTCACTACCTTCCTTCACCAGAAGAGGGAGATCCTCGGACACAAAAGATGAATGAACAGATGAGCTCACAACATCTTTAATCTTGGTTAAGTTGTGAACACTCTTAACCTGACTTCGGAGTTTGGGCTCCCTCTGGTGGTTGCTGCAGGTAGTGGAGCTGGTCGGGCTGACAGAAGTCAATCACCTGAAGACATTGAGTGGAAGTCAGGTGTTACAGACTGGGAAGATTTAAGTGAGCAAGCTTCCCTCAGTTGCTGCTGGTGATTTGTTTTTCTTCCTGTGCATCTTGAAGTCCGCTTGTCCCCTGCTTGGTCCTGCATTGTTCAGATAAGTTATTTGTTTGCTGGAATCTTTTTGCATTTCATCCAGATTTGTCTTTCTCTGCTTTCTGATTTGCTGTGTGGGTTCAGCATTGTTCCCTGCTGGGACCAGTGCTGGAACACGCTCCATATGCCACAGCTTATGTCAGTCTGTTCAGTATTGCTAATCCCCTGTTATAGCAGTGTCTTTGGTTTTGATTCCAGTTCACACCAGAATGCCGATCTAGTGGGGGAGAGGTCGTGTGGCCTTAGTATTTTTGCATATCAGACGTGTTGGATTTTTTAGGGTTTTTGCGTGATTGCTGACAGTATCTTTTCTGTCCTGTGCTATCTAGACAGTTTGGGCCCCATCATTTGCTTACTCTATTTTCTGCCTGTGTTTGTGCATCATCTTGTCTCACCGGCAATATATGTTTGGGGGTTATCTAATCCTTTGGGGCTTTGCTCCAGGGCAGTTTAGCTTTCCCCTTTCTTGCTTTAGGCTTAGTTAACTCTTTGGCTGTGCCAAGGCATCTAGGGCATCGTAGGTACGTCCCACGGCGAATTCTAGTTGTGTTGTTAGGTTTAGGGGTCTGCAATCCGCAAAGTTGCCAACCTTTCTGGTGTTCTGGTTGCCTAGCTTATTTCCCAGTTATCCTCCTCGGTGACCTAATCATAACACCTGGCCCCGTGCTCTTCCACGTGCTCTTGCTCTGGCTCTTCCAATCATGATTCAATCTAGAAGATTTTGACTTTGTAATCCAGAGACAGAGTACAACACCGCCCAAGTATTCACGCTCTGGTCCTAAGACTTTCCTTCCTGGCAGTGACCGCCTCTAGGCAGCAGATGATGGTAGCAGTAGTTGGAGCATTTAAGACAGTTATGAAGCAGCCATAACAACTTGAAGTATTTTTACCGAGATATCCCACTGTTCAATATGTGGCCTGTATTTTTACCCCAAAATAGTGTAGAGAACTAGGGTAAAAGACAGAAAATACAGTGGAATGTAGGCATTAATTGCCACACTTTGTAGGCCACAAATACATCAGACATCTGACAGCGATACTAGACTGTTAAATATGTGGCCTGTATTTTTTTTTATCCCAAAATAGTGTAGAGAACTAGGGTAACTGACAGCAAATACAGTGGAATGTAGGCCAGAATTGCCACAATTTGTAGGCCACAAATACATCTGACAGCGATACCAGACTGTTCAATATGTGGCCTGTATTTTTTTTACCCTAAAATAGAGTAGAGAACTAGGGTAACAGACAGCAAATACAGTGGAATGTACGCCTGAATTGACACAATTTGTAGGCCACAAATACATCAGACGTCTGACAGCGATACCAGACATGTTCAATATGTGGCCTGTAATTTTTTTTAAATGCAAAATAGTGCTGTACATAACTAGAGTAACAGACAGGAAAAACACTGGAATAACAGCCTAAAATGCCCAAACTTGGAGCACGCAGATATGAGGCCTGTCACGGAAATACCACACTGCTAAATATGTGGCCTGTTTTTTTTAAATGTAAAATAGTGCTGTATATAATTAGAGTAACAGACAGAAAAAACACTGGAATACCGGCCTAAAATGCCCAAACTTGGACCACGCAGATATATGAGGCTTGTCACGGAGATACCACATTGCCAAATATGTGGCCTGTATTTTTTATTTAATGCAAAATAGTGCTGTTTATAACTAGAGTGACAGACAGGAAAAACACTGGAATACCGGCCTAAAATGCCCAAACTTGGACCACGCAGATATACGAGGCCAGTCACGGAGATACCACATTGCCAAATATGTGGCCTGTATTTTTTATTTAATGCAAAATAGTGCTGTTTATAACTAGAGTAACAGACAAGAAAAACACTGGAATACCGGGCTAAAATGGCCAAAATTGGAGCATGCAGATATATGAGGCCTGTCACGGAGATACCACACTGCCAAATATGAGGCCTGTTTTTTTAATGCAAAATAGTTCTGTATAGAACTAGAGTGACAGACAGGAAAACCACTGGAATACCGGCCTAAAATGCCCAAATTGTATGAGGCGAGTCACAGATATACCACAGTGTAAAATATGTGGCCTGTATGTATTTTTTGGGGGGGTTCAGCAAAAAGGTGTCAAGAAATTGTGTAAGATACTCAAAAAAATTTCTACTCTACCGTACCACATAAAAATGAAAGATTTCTCTGCGCACTAAAAAGTGATTTTTGGGACCACTTAAAAATTGCAGGGTTTTCATACTGTGCTAGGAAAAGGATCTGGCTGTATTATGCAGTGTCAAAAAGCAAATGGAGAAAAAAGGGCTCTGAACTGTCTGCTCCAGTAAGGGGGGAAATAAGAGAGCAGGGCAGGCCAGACAGGTTCTGGTAGTGGGAGACTCAATTATTAGGGGAACAGATAGGGCAATCTGTCACAAAGACAGGGATCGTCGAACGGTGTGCTGCCTACCTGGCGCTCGAGTCCGACACATCACTGATCGGGTTGACAGATTACTGGGAGGGGCTGGAGAGGATCCAGCGGTCATGGTGCACATTGGCACAAATGACAAAGTTAGAGGTAGGTGGAAGGTCCTTAAAGATGATTTCAGGGAATTAGGCTGTAAGCTTAAAGCAAGGACCTCCAAGGTGGTATTTTCGGAAATACTTCCTGTACCACGTGCCACACCAGAGAGGCAACGGGAGATTAGGGAGGTTAATAAGTGGCTCAGGAATTGGTGTAGGAAGGAGGGGTTTGGGTTCCTGCAGAACTGGGCCGACTTCTCAGTTGGCTACAGGTTCTACGCTAGGGACGGGCTGCACCTCAATGGGGAGGGTGCCGCTGTGCTGGGGGAGAAAATGGCTAGAAGGTTGGAGGAGTGTTTAAACTAGGGACAGGGGGGGAGGGTATTCCTTTTATAGGAGGGGAAGACAGTGCAGATAGAGACGTGGGCACAAATAATGACATTGGGGGTGGAGGTGGCATGGGGGGTGGGGTTAGAACAGTTAATAATTTAAGAAAGAATAGAGGTACAGAGAGATACATAAAGTGCATGTATACTAATGCCAGAAGTCTCGCCAACAAAATGGAGGAATTGGAGTTAATGTTGTTGGAACATAATTATGACATGGTGGGGATATCTGAGACATGGCTGGATGAGAGCCATGACTGGGCTGTTAATTTACAGGGCTATAGTCTGTTCAGAAATGACCGAACAAATAAGCGAGGGGGAGGCGTGTGTTTATATGTAAAATCATCCTTAAAACCCATCCTTCGTGATAATATATATGAATCTAATGAAAATGTAGAGTCCCTGTGGGTAGAGATAAGGGGAGGGGGGAAAAATAATAAATTACTGATAGGGGTTTGTTATAAATCTCCAAAAATAATGGAAGCTACAGAGAATATCCTCATAAAGCAAATAGATGAAGCAGCGACTCAAGGAGAAGTCATTATTATGGGGGACTTCAACTACCCTGAAATACATTGGGGAACCGAAACCTGCAGTTCCAGCAAGGGTAATAGGTTTCTGACAACGATGAGAGACAATTACCTTTCACAACTGGTTCAGGACCCAACAAGAGGGGGGGCACTGCTAGACCTAATATTAACCAACAGGCCAGACCGCATATCAAATGTAAGGGTTGAGGGTCACTTGGGTAATAGTGATCACAAATTAATAAGTTTTCATGTATCCTTTAATAAGATGTGTAGTAGAGGGGTTACAAGGACACTAAACTTCAGGAAGGCAAATTTCCAACGGATGAGAGATGATCTTGGTGCAATTAACTGGGACGATATCATGAGACATAAAAATACACAAAGAAAATGGGAGACATTTATTAGCATCCTGAATAGGACCTGTGCACAATATATACCGTATGGGAATAAACATGCGAGAAATAGGAGGAAACCACTATGGCTAAATAGAGCTGTAAGGGGCGCAATAAGAGATAAAAATAAAGCATTTAGAGAATTAAAGCAAGTAGGTAGTGATGAGGCATTAAATAAATACAGAAGATTAAATAAATTCTGTAAAAAGCAAATCAAGACAGCAAAGATTGAGACAGAGAGACTCATTGCCAGAGAAAGTAAAAATAATCCCAAAATATTCTTTAACTACATAAATAGTAAGAAGCTAAAAAATGATAGTGTTGGTCCCCTTAAAAATAGTCTGGGTGAAATGGTGGATGAGGATGAGGAAAAAGCCAATATGCTAAATAACTTTTTTTCAACAGTATTTACACAAGAAAATCCCATGACGGATAACATGATCAGGGATAAAAATTCTCCATTAAATGTCACCTACTTAACCCAGCAGGAAGTACGGCGGCGTCTACAAATCACTAAAATTGACAAATCCCCGGGCCCAGATGGGATACACCCCCGAGTACTGCAGGAATTAAGCACAGTCATAGATAGACCACTATTTTTAATCTTTAAAGATTCCATAATAACAGGGTCTGTACCACAGGACTGGCGTATAGCAAATGTGGTGCCAATATTCAAAAAGGGGACAAAAACTGAACTTGGAAATTATAGGCCAGTAAGTTTAACCTCAACTGTGGGTAAAATCCTGGAGGGTTTTCTAAGAGATACTATACTGGAGTATCTGGAGAAGAATAACCTTATGACCCAATATCGACATGGGTTTACAAGAGACCGTTCCTGTCAGACTAATCTGATAAGCTTTTATGAAGAGGTAAGTTCCGGACTGGACCAAGGGAATGCAGTGGACGTGGTGTACATGGACTTTTCAAAAGCTTTTGATAAGGTGCCACACAAAAGGTTGATACATAAAATGAGAACAATGGGGATAGGGGAAAATATGTGTAGGTGGGTTAAGAGCTGGCTCAGGGATAGGAAACAAAGGGTTGGTTATTAATGGAGCACACTCGGACTGGGTCACGGTTAGCAGTGGGGTACCACAGGGGTCAGTTTTGGGCCCGCTTCTTTTTAACATATTTATTAATGACCTTGTAGGGGGCATAGAGAGTAGAATTTCAATATTTGCAGATGACACTAAACTCTGCAGGGTAATTAATACAGAGGAGGACAATTTTATATTACAGGAGGATTTATGTAAACTAGAAGCTTGGGCTGATAAATGGCAAATGAGCTTTAATGGGGATAAATGTAAGGTCATGCACTTGGGTAGAACGAACAAGTTGTATAATTATGTGCTTAATTGTAAAACACTGGGCAAAACAGTCACTGAAAAAGACCTGGGTGTATGGGTGGACGACAAACTCACATTTAGTGGCCAGAGTCAAGCAGCTGCTGCAAAGGCAAATAAAATAATGGGATGCATTAAAAGAGGCATAGATGCTCAAGAGGAGAACATAATTTTACCTCTATATAAGTCACTAGTGCGACCACACTTAGAATACTGTGTACAGTTCTGGTCTCCGGTGTATAAGAAAGACATAGCTGAACTGGAGCGGGTGCAGAGAAGAGCGACCAAGGTTATTAGGGAACTAGGGGGTCTGCAATACCAAGACAGGTTATTACACTTGGGGTTATTTAGTTTGGAGAATCGAAGGCTTAGGGGTGATCTTATTACAATGTATAAATATATGTGGGGACAATACAAAGACCTTTCTAATGATCTTTTTACTCTTAGACCTGTGACGGGGACAAGGGGGCATCCTCTACGTCTGGAGGAAAGAAGGTTTAAGCATACTCACAGACGCGGATTCTTTACTGTAAGAGCAGTGAGACTATGGAACTCTCTGCCATATGATGTTGTAATGAGTGATTCACTACTAAAATTTAAGAAGGGACTGGATGCCTTTCTTGAAAAGTATAATATTACAGGGTATATACACTAGTCTCCTTAATATTGCGTTGATCCAGGGAGCTAGTCTGATTGCCGTATGTGGAGTCGGGAAGGAATTTTTTTCCCCAATGTGAAACTTACTGTTGCCACATGGGGTTTTTTTGCCTTCCTCTGGATCAACATGTTAGGGCAAGTTAGGATAGGATATGGGTTGAACTAGATGGACTTAAAGTCTCCCTTCAACCTTAATAACTATGTTACTATGAACTGCTTTGCAATAAAATAATTTCTGTTAACCTGGCAAAAAAAATTTTCCTACCCCTGGGGCTAGGTATATATGGTCAATATATGCTATAGGCAGCAGCTGCAGCAGCAGCAGAAAGTAATGGAATGGACCCTCTTGATGTTTACAATGATATCTATATACACACATACAGTGCCTGCAGGCCTTTCACTGATATGTATAGAGCAATGTACACTCCCCTGCCTACTTAATACTGCAACCTATATACTCCGGAATTAGTCCTTAGAAGGACTGTTGATTTCGCTGGATTTGAGTAGTTTAGGATGGTAGACCCCACACTGACTAAGAAATCCCCAATTCTGACCCTATTTCGGCAGCAGCTCTCCCTATACTATCTCATTTCGGAACTGAATGTGCCGAGCAGGGCAGCGTCCGGTCTCATACACTTGATGATGCTGTGCGGCCAGCCAATCACTGCAAGACCACAACAAAGATGGCTGTGGCATTACAGTGCCTGACAGACAATCCCTGCATGGTGATTGGGTCTCTAAAGACCGCCAAAAATCCAGGGTGGAGACCCGAGTTCCAGCCGAGTAATCCCGAGTATACAGAGTACAGTGATACTCGGGCAAGTAACGAGTAGTGGCGAGCACGTTCGCTCATCACTAGTGTCCGTCTGTTCCAACAGCCATGGAAAAGTGGACACTTTTAGGTGAAAAAACACAAACTGACTCTGAGGGTGGGTGCACACGGTCAGTAAACGCTGTGGGTTGCACGCTGCGTACTTGAGCAGCGTCCAACCCCCAGCATCCAGATGTTACAGCATAGTGGATGGGATTTCAAGAAATCCCATGTCCACTATGTGTGCACAGAAACCCTCGGCTCACCTGCGGAGATGGATATGTGGCGCATCTCTCCAGACCGCAGCATGTCTATTTAACTCCTGGAGACGTGAGCCACCGCAAGTTAAATCAAACCCGGACAATGTATTGGACGCAGTGAATCCGCACGGTTCCGTGATCCCATGCGGAATCACCTGCGTTCAATAGACGGCAGCGCTTTGGACGAAGCGAGCCTGTGCTGCATCCAAAGCGCTGCCAATTACTGATCATGTGCACCTGGCCTAAGAAAATAAATCAGTCAATTTCAGAAAAAAATAAACAAATCCATTTGAACTCTGCTTGTGTCAGTGCAGCCTGTGACCCCGTCAGGGAATTATTTTAGGGTGATTCAGGCAGATCCCCCAGATGCCTTGCAGAAGTGCAGTGTGAACAGAGCTTAATACCCTATTGTATGGAATAGTGCCATCTATTATACTATTTCATACTGTCCCAGTACTGCAGCCAGACACGGACACTGGCCAGAGGACACTTTTTTTTTATAAATATGTGGCTGTCATCTTTCAGCATTTCTGCAGTGTTTTTTTCCCTATTCAAATGAATGGGACACAAAAATGCAAGTGAAAAGGCTGCAAAAAAACAGAATATTTCCTGCCAACACTGTAGATCAATCCGCAGCAAAAATGGTGCTTGTGAACAGACACTACAGGGGTTTTCTGAGAATGTAAAATTAATTGGCATGAAATGATAAACCCCCCGCGGCTCCAACACTGATGCTCCGGGGGTCTCTGCCAGTCTCAGCACCGGGCTGCAGGGGTCTTGTGGCTCTGGGGTCTCTGCCAGTTTCAGCACTGGGTTGCAGTCATCTTGTGGCTGCACCTTATATTATAGCTGCAAAGTGAATATTAACCATCAGGGACCATGAAACATCAGCCACGGAGCCAGAGGGGATTTAGCAGAGTAGTTTGGGGGACATGTAGGACTTTTTTTTATCGCTTTTTATTCTGCTATTTGTGAGGCAGGATGTAGAAAAAGACTGCAATTTTGCTAATGTTTTCTATTATGTAACTGTACGGCCCCTTCAAACAACCAGGTATCATGTTTTTCACAGATGCCACATGTCCCATATTTAACCTACAGTGCTGGACTCATGTCCGTGTTTTCCCAGCAGCACAGATGATAAGGGCCAATACAAGTCTATGGGTCCGTGCAAACATGCTATCTGTCACGATCCATTTTTGGATCGATGTCAGATCTGGATCCTCAGATATAACCTATTTTCCTTTCAAGCCATCAGGGGTTAAGGTCAGTTTTTGCCCCCGGTGGCTGCTGGTGTCACTACAACTGTAGTTGGTCTGCTGATGGGTTTTTGCCCCCGGTGGCCGCTGGTGTTACTGCAACCGTAGTTGGTCGGCTGCTGGATTCCCCCCCCCGGTGGCCACTGGTGTTACTACACGTTTAATTTGCCAGCAGGTGGTGACCACCCCCCCTCCTTCCTATAAAATGTCGTCAGGTGCTCCAGATCACTGTTGATAATACTGGTCATTTGGAAGCCAACCATGTTGAGAAGACAAGCTATCTTGAGCAGTGGTGTTTGCAGCAGATCTGGAGCAGTAGTTTTCCTGCTGGAAGCTGTGTTCGGCTGCCTTACTCTGCGGCCCAGGGCTTGACTGCAGAGGAAGCTAAGCGCTGTTCGTTTTTCCCTGTCTGTTATTTTCCTTGGTGTTTATTAGTACAGTGGTGAGGACCAATGTCCGCACTAGCCAGTTCCCTAGTAAGGGATAGGTGCAGGACAAGTGAGGGACTGAGGTGTCCTGGTCAGCGACAGGTTGAAAGAACCTGTATAGGGAATGTGAGGAGAGTTCAGGGACACAGCCTCAGGAGAGTGCAGAAGGTGTCCACTTCCCCGTTCCCTATTATAGGGCCCACCGCTGTAATTGTGTCCCCGGTGTCCCCTTGTTTTGTCTTGTTGTTTAAGTGACCGACCGATCGTCGGGTCTTGTCACACAGGGCCAAGTCACACTGCGACACTATCAGTGTAAACATACCATCTACCATCTGTGTGCTGTAAATGTGCCATCCGTGTTTAATACTGACTGAAAGTATGTGAGAAACTTTGTAATTTTATTTCCAGTATCCATACCGGAAAAACACAGATGGCACACTGATTGAAAACACTGGTGACACTGATATTGGTGTAACACGTACAGTGGGGAAAAAAAGTATTTAGTCAGTCAGCAATAGTGCAAGTTCCACCACTTAAAAAGATGAGAGGCGTCTGTAATTTACATCATAGGTAGACCTCAACTATGGGAGACAAACTGAGAAAAAAAATCCAGAAAATCACATTGTCTGTTTTTTTTTTCATTTTATTTGCATATTATGGTGGAAAATAAGTATTTGGTCAGAAACAAAATTTCATCTCAATACTTTGTGATATATCCTTTGTTGGCAATGACAGAGGTCAAACGTTTTCTGTAAGTCTTCACAAGGTTGCCACACACTGTTGTTGGTATGTTGGCCCATTCCTCCATGCAGATCTCCTCTAGAGCAGTGATGTTTTTGGCTTTTCGCTTGGCAACACGGACTTTCAACTCCCTCCAAAGGTTTTCTATAGGGTTGAGATCTGGAGACTGGCTAGGCCACTCCAGGACCTTGAAATGCTTCTTACAAAGCCACTCCTTCGTTGCCCTGGCGGTGTGCTTTGGATCATTGTCATGTTGAAAGACCCAGCCACGTTTCATCTTCAATGCCCTTGCTGATGGAAGGAGGTTTGCACTCAAAATCTCACGATACATGGCCCCATTCATTCTTTCATGTACCCGGATCAGTCGTCCTGGCCCCTTTGCAGAGAAACAGCCCCAAAGCATGATGTTTCCACCACCATGCTTTACAGTAGGTATGGTGTTTGATGGATGCAACTCAGTATTCTTTTTCCTCCAAACACGACAAGTTGTGTTTCTACCAAACAGTTCCAGTTTGGTTTCATCAGACCATAGGACATTCTCCCAAAACTCCTCTGGATCATCCAAATGCTCTCTAGCAAGCTTCAGACGGGCCCAGACATGTACAGGCTTAAGCAGTGGGACACGTCTGGCACTGCAGGATCTGAGTCCATGGTGGCGTAGTGTGTTACTTATGGTAGGCCTTGTTACATTGGTCCCAGCTCTCTGCAGTTCATTCACTAGGTCCCCCCGCGTGGTTCTGGGATTTTTGCTCACCGTTCTTGTGATCATTCTGACCCCACGGGGTGGGATTTTGCGTGGAGCACCAGATCGAGGGAGATTATCAGCGGTCTTGTATGTCTTCCATTTTCTAATTATTGCTCCCACAGTTGATTTCTTCACTCCAAGCTGGTTGGCTATTGCAGATTCAGTCTTCCCAGCCTGGTGCAGGGCTACAATTTTGTTTCTGGTGTCCTTTGACAGCTCTTTGGTCTTCACCATAGTGGAGTTTGGAGTCAGACTGTTTGAGGGTGTGCACAGGTGTCTTTTTATACTGATAACAAGTTTAAACAGGTGCCATTACTACAGGTAATGAGTGGAGGAAAGAGGAGACTCTTAAAGAAGAAGTTACAGGTCTGTGAGAGCCAGAAATCTTGATTGCTTGTTTCTGACCAAATACTTATTTTCCACCATAATATGCAAATAAAATGAAAAAAAAACAGACAATGTGATTTTCTGGATTTTATTTTCTCAGTTTGTCTCCCATAGTTGAGGTCTACCTATGATGTAAATTACAGACGCCTCTCATCTTTTTAAGTGGTGGAACTTGCACTATTGCTGACTGACTAAATACTTTTTTTCCCCACTGTACGTGTTTTATATGGACGTGAAAGGGGCCTAACAGTGTAGTTGATGGAATATTTCAGAACTAGGGGCCCCACTCTGAATTTCGCCCAGGACCCCATTTTGGCTAAAACTGACCCAGGCCGAACCACATATTACTACCACATAGTGACTGAATACTACTACAATACTGATCACTAATTAAAAAAAACACTAATATTACCATGAGTGAGATTATACACAGGTGCACAGTACATAATAAATAGTGTCAGTGCAGAGGTAATACAGAGATCACCAGTATATTATATACAGTAGCTCTGTATATAGTGTCAGTGTACAGATAATAAAGTGATCACCAGTGACATTATACATAGGAGCTATGTATATAATGTCAGTGTACAGGTAATACAGGGATTACCAGTAATATTAAATACAGGAGCTCTGTATATAGTTTCAGTGTACATGTAATACAATGATCACTGGTGACATTATACACAGGAGCTCTGTATAGTGTCAATGTTCAGGTAATTCAGTGATCACCAGTGACAATACACACAAGAGCTCTGTATATAGTGTCAGTGTATAGATAATACAGTGATCACCAGTGACATACACAGGAGCTCTGTATATAGTGTCAGTGTACAGAAAATACAGTGATCACCAGTGACATCATACACAGGAGCTTTGTATATAATGACAGTGTACAGATAATATAGGGATCAGCAATGACATTAAACATAGGAGCTTTGTATATAGTGTCAGTTGTGGTAAAGTAAAGGGTGTTTTACTGGATGGGAGATACATTTCTCCCAGCAGGCTAATGTTTGGCCGGGTTTTTCCCTAAAGACAGGACCTGCGATGATGTCATGGTCACGTGATCAGCTCTTGTGATGTTTACCTCACTTGTAGGAGGGGTTATGGGCTATGTAATGGAGGTTGGTGTTTGGCACATGGTGAGTGTGTCTGGAAGTTACAGGAACTTGGCTGGACTTAGCCTGAACTTGTATACAGGATCCCCGTGCTGCAGGACTATAGCAGCAAGACTCTCAACAACCCTGGGAATGGCACCTGGCAGATGCCGTGGACCTGGCAGCCACTTAGTTAAGCCCGTCCCATGCAAGGGGTGAGTCTGGACCAGTGGTTCTCCAAGCTGGAGTATATTTATGTTTTTCCCTTACTTTCTGCTAATCTGCTGTTTGCAACGTGACATTAAACCACTGAAATTGGACTTTAAGCCTGTGTGTTGCCTTGTTACTGCAGCCCTGCCATTACCTACCAAAGCGAATCCCTACTCAGTGTGCATGTCAGCACAAAAAACGCATGCGTTTTTTTAAAAAAACATGCGCAATGCCGCAAAAAAACACACACAAACGCATGATGCGTTTTTTATGTGCATTTGCACTGCGCAAAAAAATGCAAGTGTGAAAGTAGCCACACAGGAGCTCTGTATATAGTGTCAGTGTACAGGTAGTACAGGGATCACTAGTAACATTATACACATGAGCTCTGTATATAGTGTCAGTGATGGGTAATACAGTGATCACCAATGACAATATACACAGGAGCTCTGTATATAGTATACAATGTATAGTGTAAGTATACAGGTGACACACTGACTCACCAGTGACGTCTCTAGTTGAATATACTCATCTTTGCTTTTCTTCTTTATTCAGCATTGACCACCATCACTTCTTCCAGCCAAGACTCATCTCTGCTGAAAATTACACAGTTATGTAGAGCACATTCCCCAACTTCTACACTGTGCCAGATGAAGAAAAGAGTGACAGTGTCATCCTGCACAGTAACAGAACCTCCCCTACCATTGACAACAGTATTCTCAAAAATAAAATATATCACAGCAGTAATTATATCTCTTAATCAGCCTCAACAGTAATAATGTCTTAAATCCTGCCACCTTCCTGTAATTAATGTCCCCCATCCTGGCCCCCATGTGTCTCCATCCTGCTCCAATATGTCCTCCCATTATGGCCCCAGGAGTCCATCCTCCCATTCTGGCCCCATATGTTCTCCCATACTCCCCCCTATATATCTTCATCCTGCCCCCCATATGTGTCTCCATCCTGACCACCATATGTCTGCATACTGCCCCTATATACAGTGAGTACGGAAAGTATTCAGAGCCATTTAAATCTTTCACTCTTTGTTTTGTTGCATCCATTTGGTAAATTAAAAAAAGTTCATTTTTTCTCATTAACCCCTTTCTGACGTTAGATGTACTATACCATCCATGTGACCTGGGCCTGTCTGACCATGGACGGTATAGTACGTCATAGTGATTGGCCGCGCACACGGGTGGTGTGTGACAGATCATGGCCGGATGTCAGCTGATTCTCACAGCTGACACCTGGCACTAAGTGCCAGGAGTGGTCACGGACAGCTCCCAGCACTTTAACCCCCGAAATGCTGTGATAGACTCTATCTATTTTCCCATTATGGTTAGAGTTGGGCTATAGTGAGTTGGGCTAAAGTTAGGGTTAGGGTTGGGGCTAAAGTTAGTGTTAGGGTTAGGGTTGGGGCTAAAGTTAGGGTTAGGGTTGGGGCACCTGAAAGGTTAATAAACTTCTTGAATGTGGTTTTGAGCATCATCAGGGGTGCAGTTTCTAGAATGGTGTCACTTTTGGGTATTTTCTATCATATAGACACTCAAAGTGACTTCAAATGTGATGTGGTCCCTAAAAAAAGTGGTGTTGTAAAAATGAGAAATTGCTGTTTAACTTTTAACCCTTATAACTTCCTAACAAGAAAAAATTTTGCTACCAAAAATGGTGCTGATGTAAAGTAAACATGTGGGAAATGATACTTATTAAGTATTTTATGTGACATATCTATGTGATTTCAGGGCATGAAAGTTCAAAGTTGGAAAATTGCTAAATTTTCTAAATTT